>NC_083345.1:76865927-77507012 GCF_019175385.1 Lycium barbarum
CATGCCTTTGAAAGAAAGGGAATAGCCTCACATACCTTCGACGTTTACAATTCTTATTGCTTGCTCGTTCTCCCCTAATGCACTCGTATACCTTCAAGAGAATTCATGTCGTCGTTAGCTAAGTAATTACAAGAACGGACTACCATTTCTAAGGAAAATTGGGTAGCACTCCCTTCATTTCTAATACTTTCCCCATGTTTCATTTCCACTCTCATACATTCGTAACGACACTCACAATATTACTTTCAACAATCATCACTGATACACTTTGAGAAAAATCTACCATTTTCCTCCAATTTCTCCACATTCATGGTTATAGCTCGTTATCACGTTTTCTCGTATATAATACTTATTTCATGGTCTAGACGTTATTTATAACATATTCACAACCGTAGCTTATCAACATTCATGACTCCATTTAACTACTATTCAATTGTGCCACTATTTACCCATACAAGGCCCATTTTCTATGTTCTTATACATTTCAAGTATCTAAGCCTTCCAATACCTTGAACCATATGGTATAGTCATGAAACATACCTTGGATGTTGGTGGAACAAGCCTTGAGCAACAATACTCTTTTTATACCAAAACCCTATTTCAACCCTTTTGAGATTTCTTGAAGAAGATGACTTCCAATAGAGTCTCATGCACTTGCTTTCATGAATTAGATGTTGATGATCTTGGTTCCCCTTTGATCTCTTGAATTTTGTGGATGAATATTTGGAGAGCTTCTAGAGTGTTCTTGAATGGTGTAGATGCATAATGAAATAAAATGAGGCTTTGGTCCCTTTTTAATAATCACATAACTTGATTTTTAATGAACAACCGTCGGGTGAACAGTGGTCGTAAACCACAATTTACGGACCGTATTGTGGTTTACGGTCCGTCCTCCATGATCGTTTTTAATCATCCCAGAAACAGAAAGGTTTGGCTGGAAATATTGCAGTTTACGACCGAGGTTTACGGTCCGTAAACTAGTTTACAGGCCGTCCTCCAAGTCGTATTTAACCATTTCAACATTAACAGAAAGTTGAAGTTGGAAAGCTGGAGGACGATGGTGGTTTACGGTCCGTAAATCACTTTACGGGCCGTAAATCACTATACGACCACTGGGCTGCATGAAATTCTACAACTTTTCCATTTCCAAAAATTCACGAATCATCACCCCTTGCTTAGTAAAACACCCCACACTCATACCCTTGTCGTTCTATTCCTTGTACATGTACGGGGACTTTTCCGAGGTGTAACAGTATGTATATATACTTATGTATGTACTTTGGACGATATGTTCTACGACAGCCCTGGTGGCTCCTGTATGATGTGTTTGATATATGCGACCGCTTAAGACAATATCTGCCCTTAATATCTGTAATAATTAATGTATGCTGAATATGGATAAGTCGTCGGTATGCTGATTCAGTAAGTAAGTGT
Organism: Lycium barbarum; assembly: GCF_019175385.1. NCBI lineage: Eukaryota > Viridiplantae > Streptophyta > Magnoliopsida > Solanales > Solanaceae > Lycium > Lycium barbarum. The sequence continues at coordinate 76,867,362 of NC_083345.1, forward strand.
GTATGGGTGTCCAGCTCGGGCACTAGTCACGGCCCACGGGGTTAGGTCGTGACAACTTTCAACTCTGCTTTAACGTCGAAGGTATTTTACTGGACACGGTATATCCGAACCCAAATGAGCGTATCCGATGTAGGTCCGGATAATCAGTTATGGAGCGGCCACGCGTCACCAAACCGTTCTGTCATCAGAACTGACAACAGTAGGGGTGTCAGACTGTACGGATAGCCTTATCCATTTTAGGGTTTTTCTAGAAAGGCTTTTTTGACATTGTATTAAGGCCCATTAATGATTACCTATAAATAGAGGGCAACCCATTCCTTTTTTAGGTGAGCTTCTGACTACTCAACAGATTGTAATCAGCAAAGGATCATATTTATTTCTTCAAGTATTTTGGCTCGGTTAAAGGAAGCTCACTCCAAACCGGACCAACTCTCAGCATTGGATAACTCTTCCTTTCTTGTTTCTATTGTTATTGCTCAATAATATTTGCTATAACTTACTAATATACATCATACATATACATACACACACACACACACACACACACACATATATATTCTTTATATATATGTGTGTGTGTGTGTGTGTGTGTGTATGTATGTATATATTCTTTATAGAATCTCATATCATTACAGATTAAGTTCATCCACATATCCTAGTCACTATTTACAAATTTAATTGTTACCCACAATCCGGGATAAACGGTTTGGCGCCCACCATGGGGCCTAGGATAATAGTGGTGGTTTAATCTTTTGCTATTTCTTTTCTCACTTGTTATTTGAGGATTTGCAGATCTGCATAGAAAACATACGAAATGGCAAGCAGTGGTCATTCCGGGCATGTGAACAACAACGAGATAGTTGCTGAAAACAAAAACAATAGTGGGTTACAGAACCCGCCTGCGGGTCCAGCCGACCCAAATACTATCAACTCAAGAGAAGGGCTCAACCGGCAGAATACCGTCAATCAGGAGAATGCCACCCTTCTGGCCACAAATATTTTGAATACCCATAACTCAATTACTTTGTCTTAGGCTCAAGGCCGGAAAACACCGGATAAACCAGATGAGATTAACTTACGTTTAATATTTGAAATGTTGCAGGAACAAAGGACCGCCATAGCCGAACAAGGGGTTGCTATAGCTCAGCTTCAAAGCAAAGACAACAAAGTAGCTTCGGCAAAACCAAAAGGAGTTACCGAACCAAGGCTAGAGGAAGCACGGATAGTCGAGAGCAACGAATCAGGAGCCTGTTTGTCTACCGAGGTTTTGAAGATGCTGGAGACTTTGGCAAAACGGGTTGATTCAACGGAGAAAAGAGTGGAAACATATAACTCTCAGGTGGATCAGATCCCGGGAGCACCCTCGATCTTGAAGGGACCGGACTCAAAGAGATACATTCAAAGGAGCCCTCCGAGTGCGGCCCCAAAGTTGATCCCGAAAAGGTTCAAGATGCCGGATATTCCAAAGTATGATGGGACAACAAACCCGCAGGAGCATGTGACCTCACACATTTGCGCTATTAAAGGCAACGATGTCGAGGAGGATGAAATAGAGTCAGTATTGCTGAAACAGTTTGGTGAAACATTGTCCAAAGGGGCATTGACTTGGTACGACCATTTGCCCGAGCATTCCATCACTTCCTTCGAGATGCTCGCAGATGCGTTTATCAAAGCCCATGTCCGGGCCAAGAAGGTACAGGCCCGAAAGACGGATATTTTTAGGATCGTCCAAAGAGATAATGAGCTGCTATGTGAATTCGTGAATCGGTTCCAAAGGGAACAGATGGAACTTCCCCCGGTCCCTAAAGAATGGGTGGATCAAGCTTTCACTAAGGGGCTCAATACCCGAAGCTCAACTGCCTCATTCAAATTAAAGGAGAACTTGTTGGAATACGAGGCAGTAACTTGGGCAGATGTCCACAACAGGTACGAGTCCAAGATTCGGGTAGAGGATGATCAACTTGAACTCCCTCTGGGCCCAGTAAATGGAAGCAGGAACTCTGAAAGATCGAGAAGAAATTATGAACTGGAGATATGGCCATCAAGGGAAAGATATCGACCATATTCTCAACTGGAGAAATCCAGCGTTAGGTCGGATAAAACACGAAACGACCCTAGCCATCTCTCGAGTAAAGGCGATAAGCGAGCTGATCGTGGGTCAAACAGCCGAGGGTTGTTATTTAGAAGTGATGCCGGTAGTTCGGTCAACAATAGAGATATAATGAGGTTATCAGAGTACAACTTCAACATCAACACATCAGACCTTGTCTCGGCTATCGGTCGTATCACAGAAGCCAGATGGCCAAGGCTGTTGAGATCCGACCCATCCCAAAGGGATCCGAACGTGATGTGTGAGTATCATGAGACTTATGGTCATAGGACCGAGGACTGTCGCCAACTAAGGGAAGAGGTGGTTCAGTTGCTGAAAAATGGCCACCTTCAAGAATCCTGAGTGAGCAAGCCAAAAGCCACTATAAAGGAAAGGAAAATCACAAAAAGGCCGAGCTCGAAGAGCCTCAACATGTAATCAATATGATAATCGGAGGAACGGATACACCACTAGGACCGGTGATGAAAAGAACAAAGGTCTCGATTGTACGAGAAAAACGGACCCGTGATTACACACCCGAGGGTTCCATCTCCTTCAACAACGAGGATGCAGAAGACATCATTCAGCCGCACAATGATGCATTGGTAATTTCTATTCTTGTTTTTTAAAACTCAGGTTAAACATATTTTGATTGACCCAGGTAGGTTGGACAACATTATCTGATAGAGAGTGGTGGAGCAACTGAAATTACTGGACCAGATAGTTCCGGTAGCTCGGGTGCTCAACTGATTCAATATGGCAAGTGAAACTACGAAGGAAGAAATTTCTTTGACGGTCAACGTCGACGGGGACTATACAACAGACAGTGTTCTACGTCATCGAGGGGTATATGAAATAAAATGCTTTACTTAGCAGACCATGGATTCATAGCACGAGGGCAGTACCATCGACATTACACCAGTTGTTGAAGTTTCCCACCCCGAAAAGGATAAAAACTATGCGTGGCGAGCAACCCGCAACAAGGGAAATGTTCGTGGTCTAAGAAGCTCCCTTCGTTTCAAAGAAACCAATTCAAAGGGATAGCGAGCCAATCAAAGATAAGAACGCCAAATAGCAATTAAAGAATGTGGGTTCGAATGATGAGCAGAAGGAAACGGACCTGGGCAGTGAAGAGGATGATTTTGGTGTGCTCAGATCGTTTGTATTATCGGATGATTCAGATGCAACCAAATCTACCGTGGAGGAGTTGGAGCAGATCATTTTGTTCGTACATCTACCGGATAGAAGGGTATACCTGGGCACGGGGTTAACCTCGGAGCTCAGGAACAAGTTAATTAAATTTATTCAAGCTAATGTCGATTGTTTTGTGTGGTCCTATATAGACATGACATGTGTGCCACCTGAAGTAACAATGTGTAAGCTCAGCCTCGATAGGAGGTTCACTCTGGTAAAACAGAAAAGAAGACCAATGGCCGAGTCAAAACATGCCTTCGTAAAAGATGAGGTAACAAAGCTTTTAAAAATAAGCTCTATCCGGTAAGTAAAATACCCAGACTGGCTATCTAACATCATCGTGGTGCTGAAGAAAGATAATAAATTTAGAATGTGCGTTGATTATAAAGATCTAAACAAAGCATGCCCGAAGGATTCGTTCCCCATGCCTCACATCGACCGAATGATTGATGCGACGTGTTACACCTTGGAAAATCCCCCGTATATGTACAGTGAATAAGCTAACCAAGAGCATAGCGTATGCGACGTTTTGACGAGCAATAAAGAGTATTAGATGACCCTCGACGAGATTCTAAAGGCATACAATGCAAGGAAAGAAAGTTGCTAAGGAAAATGAATCATACGTGGTGTATCGGATAAGAATAACACGCAAATATTTGGTGATGGCATAATGAGGGCTTAGGGATAAGAAATAACATCCTTTAGATGGGTATTGAAGTGTTAAACAAGTGCCAAGAAGGTTCCATAAGGATCGGAGACCAAACGAGACGACGAGAACGAAAACAGACTCACTGGGCATTATACGGCCCAATCTACGGACTGTATAATTTATACCAGCCATATATTGGACCGTATAATTGGCCAAGAAGGCCACCAGTCACTGGACCAGATGTACGCCCATACATACGGTCCGTATAAATAGTACAGACCGTATGTTAAAAGATGGCCGGCCAGCTTTTGGTATTTTAATATAAGGGACTCTTTCATTTCATTTTTCATTTCATTCACTCTCCACTCTTCAAGAACCATCTAGAAGACTCCCTACTCTTCCACTACAAGAGAAATCCAAGGGAAACTAAGATCAATGACACATAATCCATGAATCAAAGTGTATGAAACTCAAGTAAAGCTCATCTTCTTCAAAGGAAACCAAGAGAGGTGAGATAGGGTTTTGGTGTTAGAGGAGTAACTCCACTCAAGACTTGTTCAACCATCATCCAAGGTAAGTTTCATGACCATTTTATGTCGTTTAAGGTATTGGAAGGTTAAGATACCCTAATTGTAGAAGAACATAGCAAATGGGTCATTCAAGAGTGAATAGTGTCATGAGTGAGTGGTAGTTGAATTGAATCATGAATGTTAGTGTGTTGTGAGTATGAATATGTTATAAATGACATGTAGACCATGAGATAAGTGTGATACATGGGAAAATACGATAGTGAACCCAAAACCATAAATGTGGGGAAAAATGAAGAGAAATGGTGGTTCATGGCCATTGTATATGAATGATAATTGCGATTTGCTATATTGTGATTGTTATTGTGGGTGATTGGGAGTTGATACGGAATACGGGAAAAGTAGTATAAACAAAGGAAGTGCTGCCCAATTTTCTCTAGAAATAGTAGTGCGCTCTTATAGTTGGTTAACTAACGATCGTACGTGTTATACCCCATTTTAACCTGGTTGAAGCGGAGTACAACATATTGGAGATTCCTATATTGCTTTATTTTAAGGAGTCGCCACCTAATTGATTTTACGGTGAATTAGGACACCTAATTATTAACTAAGGTAAAACTAATTAAACCTCCGTTAATAGCCTGCTTAATCAGTGTGATTCTAGGTAAGGGTTCTATATTATCTTAAAGGGAAGGGGTTAGGCATCCTTTAGAATCCGTTAACTTACGGTTATCCGACCAAACTTAGGTTAATTAATTAGATTGAATAAGATGCTTAAAGCTTAAAAAAAAATAGGGCTAAGAAATGTTGCTAAGGTTTATAAAATATCAGAATGTTGCTTAAGATAAGTTTTAAGTAAAATATAATAATTTATCTGAAAAGATTTTAAATGCTATTTAAAACTTATAGGAGTTGATATGGCTTTAAGTAAAAAATGCTGTTTAGAATGAGATTTGTAGAAAAATACAATAATTTACATAAAAGGAAGCTTCAAATGCCATTTAAGATAAACTTATAAATGTTGCTAACGCTTTAAATAAGAAGGCTATTAAAAATAAGACTAGCACTTTATATAAAAGGAAATCTTAGAATGCTATTTGAAGTAAAATTTATAATAATTACTAATAACTTAAAAGGAAGCAGCATAATAAAATGAGATTTACAAAATAGGATAATTTAACATATAAGTAAAGAAGATGCGAATTTATTGCAATGTTTAATAAATATTTAAACGAACCAAGCAATGAGGTATTAGTTGACTTTAAGTTTTAGGAGTGAGTAAAAATACAAGAACAGCTAATAGATTCCTTTTTTTTATTTTTTGTCTTTATCAACTATGCTTAATTAAGAATATACATGATTCACTAAAACTTAAAAAATTATTAAAAATTTGTCCGAATTTTGTTTGCATATTAATGATGTTTTGAAATCAAGACAATGCGAATGCGACTCCTTTAATTCGAAAATATGAATTTTATACTATCAATTATTCTATAAGTGACTATTATGGATACTGTAAATAACTTTAATATGAAAAGGAGAAACATGGAATTTATGGAATCGATTGTTAGTCCCTTTTAAACTAACTACCCATTACTACGATTAAATCTACTAATTCGTTAGGATTTATCTAAGTTAATAAGACAAGGTTAGTTGTAAAAAATAAAAAATACACAACAATAAAAGAAGGGAGAGGGAGAAGGAAAAGATAGAATGGATCTGGCCCATCTAAGGCCCCACTGCTGGCACTATGCACAAGATTGGGCTTAGGCCCAGTTTGGCTTGCTACGACCCATGGCTGCTATTGGGCTTGGGCCCAGGATTTAGCTTCTTATTTTCTTGGCTGCGGATAGGGCTGATTTGCAGATGACTCGGCAGATTTCGTTGGGCTTTTAGCCCAACTCAGAATATGGAAGAAGAAACGAGTCTCTCGGACTCGTATACGATGATCATGCATAAAAACGAAAAAAAAGGATTAGTATGGGTCTAGATAATTATTAAGGCAAAGTTCATAACTCAAAGTAAGAACTGGGAATATTATCCCATCACAGTAAGGAAATTAAATTTAACTTGGCCAAGACAAACACAGTAAGGAAATTTCAAGTATACACAGAGAAGAATTGTATATACAAAGTATAGGTTCCTATATACACTAAAGTGTATACGGAGCATGCATACCTCGTATATTTCAAGTGTATTCCCACAATAACATCTCAAATATTCAATGTAAAACTTTGACAGAATTCTAATGTTGATTCAGAGATGAAGCAGATTAAACTCAAGCTCCCCTTTGACACATTTTTAAATTTATGACACTAGACCAACAGTAGAACCAAGCAGCATAAACCTTATAACTTGGCATAAGATGATTCAGGAAATATACAGAGGCTTTGGACATTATTCAGTTAAGCCATATATCATTTTTTTATCTCCAAAGATTCAATTCGGGTCCAGTTAACATGATGTTCATTTTTGATCTTCAAATATATTTCAGAGACAGAATTTGGTTCTAACAAAACACAGTACAGAGGAGACCATCCAATGCCTTAAAATATGAGTCATAAATGGGTAAGCTTAGGCATGAACAAGTGTGATCCTTTGCCTACAATCAATCACTAATAGAAGTTGGTTCAAGATCAAGGAGGTGGTTTGGTATATCAGTCTTGTTGCAAACAAAGATACTTAAGAACTAGTTCAATATGCATTTTAGAACAGGAAGTTAAGTCTAACATTCTATATGAACAACCATCACAAACAATCAAACTGCCTTTAGACACATATCAATCATGCTTAGCAAATTTTATCCATCTAAACCAAATGTAGTTTCACTAAACAACACAGCAGTAGGTCACACAGAATCAATTTAGAGAATAGGCAAGGACATGATGATTCTCAGTACACAAATTTTAAAGGCATATAGGCATATCATTAGTTTAACCTTAGGCATTTAATCCACAGAGATTTCAGTTATGCATAAGCAAAAAAACCCTGACATTTTGGTGAAGAAAGTGATTCAAGAGAAAACAGACTAGTATTTGATCATAAGATGTTTAAACCTCTTAGTATCCTTTCCCTTCTTATCACATTATCAAAACACAACTAACATGGGCTAAACAATACTATAACAAGGCTGCACTAGGTATTTAAGAGGGGCAAATGAACAGGGATCAGATCAACATAAAAAAAAACTGAACATTATTACATGAGGGTTAATCTGATCAAGCTTGGTTAGGACAATATGCAAGCAAAATTCATTGGAAAAACCAACAATATAAGAACATTCTTTAATATAGGCCAAGCCAATCTAAATCAACATATGAAGGCATATTAAACAAACTAGGCTAAAGTTAAGTGAAACTGAACCAAGATAAACACATATTCTATTACTTGAACTAACATAGCACAGGAGCACATTTAGCATTAAATGGAACCAGCACATAAACATATAATACGGAACATAAACAACTAAGAAACTTAATTAAAATGCAGAAAAAGTAAAAAGGCGTGAGGGCTATAACACATAAGCTGTACACTACTGAATTAACCTAACATACTAAATCATGTTTAACTATTAAGCAGAATTGAAACAGAGGCATTCTTATCCAATCATACTAGCACGTAAACATGCTTTAATCACAAGAACCGCAAACTGAACTAACATGATAACATGCTAGATCATACAAACGATAGACCAAACTAGTACATAATAGCTAAGAAACTAGAAAAAATGCAAAATAAAAGAGAGGAAAAGGAATTAACGGACTGACTTAATAAAAATTAACAGATTGACCAACTATTTGAACAAATGGCAAATGACCAAAACTAATTAGGTGTCCCCATATGAACTGATATCAACATCAAACAAATTAATTAATCTAACCGTAGTCGACAACTTACGGCTTAACGACAAAAATCAGACCTAAAGCAGATTTATCGGTACTAATCGTAGACTAATCCAAACAATCATAACCCAATATTAAACATACAGACACAAACGTTGAATTGAAGGCATTATACTAAAAGGAGGAAAGTTTACCTTTTTCGGGTACAGCGAAGTGAGGCGAAGGTTTCGATCTAACCTCGAACACTTTGAAATTCGAACTTGCGTATGCTCGGATTCGAACGAATACCCACAGCAAAAGCAGAACAGGATCTAATATTTTGTGACGATAGCGAGCAAATTAAAAACCGATGTTTTAAAGGGGAACTGGAACAATTAAAGACTTGTATTTTCAAGGGAAATTTGGTGATTCAAGAACTTTGATTCTTAGGGGGTTTCTGCGATTCCAAGGCTTTTTCCAAAAAAAAACCTCCCCTCTTACGATTCAACTAACCACTATTTATAGGGTCTTTGCTCTTTTTGGCGTTGAAGAAAGAGGGAGGAGCGGGAGAGAGAGAAGCGTGGGGGGACAGACTGTGGTGGCGTGGGGGGACAAGGGGGAATGGGGTGACGATGGAGAAGAGAAGGAGGAAGAAGAGAAGAGAGAGAAGGGAGCGGGAGGGGCGAGCGGCGTGAAGGAAAATGATAATGAAGGGAAAACCTAAAAGGGTTTCCCTTATTCTGAAACGGGATGGGCCGGACCCGGTCCATTTGTGGACTGGATCAAATTTTGGACCGGGTATTAAAAGAATGGGCTAGTGAGTTAAAACCTGGACTGGTCTAAAAATTGGGATCAGATATGGGCTGGTCAAAAAATATTTATCAGTTGATTGGACTTTGATTTGGGATCCGATAAATCAAAAATACGGACTGAGTGCAAGAAATAGTTTGGCTTCTAAATTTAAATAAAAGACCCATTTTAATTAACCATATACTGAGTGCGACAAAATGTTACCTAATACAAAATATGTAATTATTAGGGATCAGGTAATAAAATTATATGATGTTGTAATAGCCGTGCAATAATATTTTAACAATAAAGAAACGCTATCATTTAGTTGTGCGAAATAAATGCGATGCGTATGCAGAAGGTGTTAAGATGCTGTAACGCAAATTATGATAATACTGGTAATAATAATAATAATAACAAATAATAATAACAATAATAATAACAGTAATAATAATAACAACGGTAGTAGTGACGGTAGTAAAGATAATGACAGGATAATGAAATGCCGGTATTAATAAAAGCTAATAATTATAGTAAAAAAATGCAAATAATTATTTTTTGAAGTTGTCAAAATATTGGAAGCGAAAATAGGTATTTCGGAGGAGAGGTGAGACAAAATTGGGTGTCAACAGTACGAATCCTCTTTTTGAAGGTAGAGGCGTGACATTGAAGGAGAATAAGCAAACGCTAAATTGCTTAAACGACAAAGGTATGTGAGGCTTAACTCTTCTTTCAAAAGGCATGAATCCTTCAAGCTTTCCACAAATCCTTCTATAAGATGAAGCTTAAGCGTCCTTCTATATATTAAATCCCCTATGAGCATGATAGTGATGACAATGAGCTAGAGTCTAGAGACTCAAGAAATTGTGGCATGATGTTCCTACAATGCTAATAATGCTATTATTGTTAACACTCGCCTTATGTTTTCTTCCCTTCAAGGCGAGGCATGATACTCATAAATGTCCATAATACAATCGGGGGTTCACGACCTTACGTCACCCCGACATAGTATGGTTGTCTTAAAGCCTAATGAATGCTCTTAATGCTAATGTATGTTATGACAATAAGATGATAAGTAATGCTAACTTGTAACACTATGGGATACATGGAACACTAAGAAATGATAAGATGATGCTATGTTATGAGATGTGTAATAGTGATGTGTTATGATTGATTTTGTGATGATAAGATTCCACCGCGCCTATATGGCCGGGCATGTCACCGCTAATGTGGGATGCGATGTTTACACCGAGCCGAGAGGGCCGAGCATGATCACCACTAGTGGGCGGCATATGAGGGTTAGCCGGACGCGGGTAGCGATACAGATTATGATGTGATGATGTATATGATGACGTACGTGATGATGTATGGGATGTGATAACATGTGTACTATGATTGTGTAAAATGTGAAATATGATAGTAATACGATTGCCTATGACATGTGTGCAGGTTATATCTTTGTCCCATGACTCATGATCTTTCTATTATGTTTGTTTATTTCATGCCTGCCTTACATACTCAGTACAATATTCGTACTGACGTCCTTTTTCTATGGACGATGTGGTCATGCCCACAGGTAGACAGGGAGGAGATCTTGCTCCAGATTCTTAGAGGCTGCTAGCTGATTGGAAGCCCTCCATTGTCCCGGAGGTGCCTATAATGATTCTTTTGTGTACAGTTGTAGATGTCATCTCTTAGAGGCTCGTAGATACTCGACGTGGGTCGTGTGGTTTTATGGCATGGTCATTATGTATATATATATATATATATATATATGTATGTATGTATATTATTTTTCTAGCCTAACGGCTCGTATGTATAAAAGCATTTCGTTCCTAAATGAACATGGATTTTATTATAAATTAAGCATGGATCGGATAAATGATTGCTAAATGAGCTTAATAAGTGATGGCACGAGCGGTGCTCGGTGGTTAGCCTCGGGTACCCGTCACGACCCCTAGCTGGGTCGTGATACGACGGCCGGGCATGAGATGTTACGTTTCCTCGATGCCTACTCCGGGTACAACTAGATTCCGATGCACCCGGAGGATCAAGAGAAAACTTATTTTATTACCCAATATGGGACTTATTGTTACAATGTCATGTCATTTGGGTTAAAAATTACCGGAGCAACTTACCAACGCCTTGTTAACTGAGTGTTTGAAGAACAGATAGGTAAAACAATGGAGGTTTATATTGATGACAAGTTAGTCAAGTCCCTAGAAACAGAGGACCATTTAAAACATTTGCAGGATATCTTTGATGTACTTCGCAAATACAACATGAAGCTGAACCTGGAAAAGTGCGCCTTCGGGGTCTGATCGGGTAAATTTTTGGGTTTCATGGTATCAAATCGGGGGATTGAAATTAACCCGGACAAAATCAAAGCCTGACATCGAAGTGGTAAACAATGTCAAGGCAGTACAAAGATTGACCGGGAGGATAATAGCTTTGAACCGATTCATCTCGAGGTCATCAGATAAAAGTCATCGTTTCTTCTCCCTGCTAAGAAAGAAAATGACTTCATTTGGACACCCGAATGCCAAAAGTCCTTGCAAGAATTGAAGCGGTACTTGTCCAGCCCGTCTTTGCTCCACACACCGAAGGCAGATGAACAACTATTTCTATACTTAGCAGTATCCGAGGTGGCGGTAAGCGGTGTTCTGGTCCGAGAGGAAGAAGGTACGCAATTTCCAATCTATTATGTGAGTAGTACGTTAGGAGATGCGAAGACCCGTTATCTGCACCTTGAAAAGTTAGCTTTGGCATTGGTATGTGCTTCGAGAAAGCTAAAACCTTACTTTCAATGCCATCCCATATGTGTAGTAACTACTTACCCACTAAAAAATGTCATGCATAAACCGGAGCTATCGGGTAGGTTGACCAAATGGGCCGTAGAGATTAGCGGTTATGATATCGAGTATAAGCCTAGAACGACTATTAAATCTCAAATCTTAGCCGACTTTTTAGAAGACTTTACCCCCGCCATGATTCCCGAGGTAGAGAAAAAGTTTTTGTTAACCTCGGGAAAGGCTTCGGGTATCTGGTCCCTACATACAGACATGGCATTGAACCTAAAAGGTACCGAGTTGGGCATTGTTATTAAGGCCCCGCCGGTGACGTCATTAGACAATCAATCAGAACTATGAAATTGACTAACAATGAAGCTGAGTATGACGCTATGATTGCAGGTTTAGAATTGGCTCGGAGTTTGGGGGCCGAAGTGATCGAAGCCAAATGTGACTTTCTCCTGGTCGTGAACCAAGTCAATGGCGTCTTTGAGGTTAAGGATGAACGAATGCAAAAATAATTGGAAAAAACTCAAGTAATATTGCATCAATTTAAAGAATGGACCATGCAACACGTACCGAGAGAGCAAAACAACGAGGCGGATGCATTGGCCAACTTAGGCTCCTCGGTTGAAGCGGAAGAGTTCAATTCTGGCACGCTCGTCTAATTGATGAAATCAGCAGTGGAAAATGGCCATGTCGAGATAAATGCAATGGGTCTGACATGGGATTGGCGTAACAAATACATCGACTACTTGCGCGATGGAAAACTCCCGAACGACCCAAAAGAATCGAGGTCACTTCGTGCCAAAACGGCCCGATTTTGTTTGGTAGACGATCAGTTATATCGTCGGTCTTTTTTCGGACCTCTGGCTAAATGTTTGGGACTCGGAGAAACGGACCATGTGATGAGAGAAGTCCACGAAGGAACCTGCGATAACCACTCTGGCGCCGAAGCCTTGGTTCGGAAGATCATAAGAGCAGGATATTATTGGAACTGAATGGAGGAGGACGCGAAAAGCTTTGTCCGTAAATGTGATGGGTGCCAAAAGCATGCACCGATGATACACCAACCGGGGGAGTTACTGCACCCGGTCTTGTCCTCTTGGCCATTTATGAAATGGGGAATGGATATCGTCGGTCCTCTGCTATGGGCCCCAGGTAAGGCTCATTTTATTTTATTTACGACTAATTACTTTTCAAAATGGGTTGAAGCGCAGGCTTTTGAGAAAATTAGAGAGAAGGAGGTTATTAACTTCATATGGGATCATATCATTTGTCGGTTCGGCATCCTGGCCGAGATAACTTGTGATAACGGTCCTCAGTTCATTGGCAATAAAATTAATAACTTCCTCGAAGGGTTGAAGATCAAAAAGATTATGTCAACTCCGTATTACCCGAGTGCAAACGAACAGGTGGAATCCACGAACAAAACCATAATTCAAAATCTAAGGAAACGGTTAGAGACGTCAAAGCACAAATGGAAGGAAGTGCTACAGGCGGTATTATGGGCCTACAGAACGACGTCAAAGTCAAGCACGGGAGAAACGCCGTTTTCATTAGTCTACGGGGCTAAGGCTCTAATCCCTATAGAAGTTGGCGAACCGAGTCTACGGTTCCGATACGCCACCAGCGGGTCAAACGAAGAGGCTATGGCCATAAAGCTTGACTTAACGGATGAACTACGCGAAAATGCGCTGGTCCGTTTAGCAGCTCAAAAGCAGTGAATGGAGAGGTACTACAACCGAAGGACAAACCTTCAACATTTCCAAGTTGGGGACTTAGTACTCCGGAAAATTACGATGCACACTCAGAACCCCGATGATCGAAAATTAGGCCCAAACTGGGAAGGACCGTATAAGGTAACCAGAATTAAGGGCAAAGGGTCGTATCAGTTGGAAACCGTAGACGGTCAACGGCTACACAACAACTGGAACGTGACGCATTTGAAGAAATACTATTGCTGATATATGGTCCGGTAACCCTTGTGATTATTTTAAAAATTCTCACCTATCTTTTTTTGCAAAAGTCATAATCGAGATCAATTCCGAAGGTATAGGGACTAGGTCTGAAAACACGTGTTGCACCCTTTTTTCCTTCGCCCGGTTTTGTCCCGAAGTGGGTTTTGCGACAAGGTTTTTAACGAGGCAACAAGTACAGCGTGTTACCCTATAAAGATGAGGCTAAGAGCCCATAAGTCCGAGGCCAGGCAAACACCGAGGACTAGATAGTGTTTCCCCATTCATACTTCTCGAACAAACACTAGGGGACTACTATAACCCTAATAAAACCGAAGAAGAGCTTACCGAAGCAAAACAAGAAATGAAGTCAAGATCCGAATAATTTTTATTTTTTCTAAATACCCGAACCTTTTGTATTAGATTTCAATGTAAGGGTGTCACGACCCAACCGGAGGGCCATGACGGGCACCCGGAACTAACCCACTGTCACGACCCGACTAGGGGTCGTGACGGGTACCCGGGGCTAACCACCGAGCACCGCTCATTCTGTTTCTCATCATCATCGTTATGCGCTTCCTTTTTTTTTTTATTCATATGCTCATAATCATAAGACAACCCTTTTTCATTTTAAAACATTACTTTTATATACATGAGCCTTTCGGACATCAAAATGACAATGCATATACAGTAGTAACATCGTGAGACCATACTACCCACACATGCGTATCTACGAGCCTCTACTAGAGTACTAGACAATTGGTGGGACAAGACCCTGTCGTGCCCAAAATACATACATATATGATACATATATATATATATATATATATATATATATATATATATATATATATATATATATATATATATATACATATATCTACATCTATGTATACATATATCTACATATATGTAAAGATATGTATACATATATGTATCATATATGTATACATATATGTGTACATATATGTATACATATATGTACATATATGTGTGTATATTTGGTTGATTCTTTTGTGTGTGTGTGTGTGTATATATATATACATATATGTGTACATATATGTATACATATATGTACATATATGTGTGTATATTTGGTTGATTCTTTTGTGTGTGTGTGTGTGTATATATATATACATATATATATATATATACACACACACACACAAAAGAATCAACCAAATAGCACCTCCGGAACAATGGAGTGCTCTCAAGTCAGCAAAAAACTCCTACGAGTCTGGATCACCTCTCTGTCTACCTGTGGGCATGAACACAGCGTTCAAAGAAAACGGACGTCAGTATGAACATTGTACTGAGTATGTAAGACATGAATGAAATGAACATAATGGAAGAATCATAAGCCATAGGATGAAGATATAACCTGCATGAGTTTTATAGGTGAATACATTTCATACACATATCGTATATTTATATAATCATAGTACATGTATCATCATAGCGTATATATCATCGCATCATAATCATTGTTAACCCGCGTCCGGGTAACCATCATATGCCGCCTACTAGTGGTGATCATGCCCGGGCCTCTAGGCTCGGTGTAAACATCGCAACCTGCCTTAGCGGTGACATTCCCGGCAATTTAGGCACGGTGGAATCGTATGCAGCCCGCCTTCGCAGTGACATGCCCGGCCAACTAGGCACAGTGGAATCGTATCGTCGTACAATTAATCATAAACTCATAATTATTACACATCTCATAGGCATATCATAATCTTATCATAACTTAACATCATCATACATTCATCATTAATCATACATTATAACTTGGAGATAATCATGGCTATGTCGAGGTGACATAAGGTCGTGAGCCCCTGACTACATTATGGAGTGATCACAATCGTCATGTCCTACCTTTGAGGAACTAGCATTTTAAGGTGCGTGTACACAAGGAAAATCATCAATGACATAATACTTAGGATCATTAGCTTCATGGACATCTTATACTACTCTAGGATTCTTCATGCTTAAACTCATCATCATCATTAACATGCTCGTATTGTATCTCCTTTCTTTATCATGTGCGTATATAGCTTCTTATAGTCATGGACTCGTAATTTCCATTATGTAGGGAGATCATGGAAAATTAGGAAGATTCATGCCTTAGAAGGAAGGGATTATCCTTACATACCTTTTTGATTAGCTACTTTATCGCTTGAACGTTCTTATCCAATATTCATGTTTCTACCTTCAAGAGAGTTCATACTCATATTAGATAGTCGTTAACATAAGCGTGTTTGAACTAAAGCTATAAAAATTTGAGCAGCATCTCCTTTCTTTTTACTACTTTCCCACATCATATATCAACTCCCAAACATCAATAATAACATTCATAATATCATCATCAATGATTTTAGTCAAATTCATCACTACACAATCCCCACAATTCCCTATCAAGGTCACCCATAGTCACAATCATAATACAACGTTACATTCTTTCTCATCTAATGTTTCTCTCATGCTCCTAACATCATTCATAACGTAATTACAATCACAACATATCAAGAATCATGATTCTTATTAATCTACTATTCACAATTTTCACTAATCTCATATTTTGTAACCCATTTTCCATCTTCTTTCATAATCCAAGTGTTTCAACTTTTCAATACCTTAAACAATATGAAATAATCATAAAACTCACCTTTGAATGCGTAGGAATGGGTTTTGGTTGACAATGCTTCACTTGAAGAAAACCCTAGCTTCAACTTCCAAGGGATTTCTTGACTCTAGCAACCCCAAGGAGCTTCCTTGCACTTGATTCACTTGAATTTATGGTATGAACCTTTGATTTCCCTTGCATTCTTGGAAATGAAGTGTACGGAATATTCTAGAAGCTTGGAGAGAAGTGAAGAAGTGAGGAGAATGAATATAATAAGGTGGGATCACATTTAAATACTTGGAAATACTCAGCCCGTCGGGACTTATACGGACCACTTATACGGTCCGTATAACATTATACGGTCCGTATAAGGGTCCGTGGTTCACCACCATGGAAAACATTGTTGATGTTGGGTTATACGGACCCTTATACGGTCCATATAAAGTTCCACGGGCCGTATAATGTGGTCGTGTAACTCACAGTTTTTCTGAAGTTGTCCTCGTCATTTCGTTTGATCTCCAATCCTTACACAACCTTCTTAATGCTTGTTTACTACTTCATTAATAATCTAAACATCCCTAGAACTCTTCCTCGAGGCCTTACCAAACAATCCTTAATGCAATAATTTACGAAACCTTTCCTAAACCCCACTTGTCCATATCAATCCTTATTTCATCAATTACTATAACCTCAAGATCTTAACGTACGCATTCTAAGACCACTAAATATTGGTCTTATAGCCTTAAGAACTTCCTGTTACCCTTAAGCTTGCATTGTTCATTCACTGCACGACGACGTGGAATTTCCAAGGTGTAACACTCTTCTCCCCTTTTTGGAACATTCGTCCTCGAATGTTAAGCACTCGGGAATTCTACGAAAATTTCGCCAGAGTTTCCCCTGTAATATGGCACTACCGTCCTGTCACAACAACCCATAATAATATGACCTCACAGGGCCACAACACAATAGCAATACATTTATGACCACACACGACCAAAAGCATGAAAAGAAAGCATACATACCTCATAATGTTAATGTTTCATCTTAAATCTCCTCTGGGGGTTGGAATAAGTGCGGGTACCTGGACTTCATACTCTCTTCCACTTCCCAAGTCATTTCCTCTCTGTTGTCATTCCGCCACAAGACTTTAACTGAAACTACTTCCTTATTTCGAAGTCTCCGTACTTGCCTGTCTAATATGGCAATGGGCACCTCTTCATAGACTAGCTTTTCTTTCACTTGAACATCATCTATTGGAACAATCCTCGTAGGATCTCCAACACACTTGCGGAACATTGAGACATGAAAAACTGGATGGACTGATTCAAGCTCTGAAGGCAAGTCCAATTCGTAAGCTACATGGCCCACCTTGCGGATAATTTTATAAGGTCCAATGTATCGAGGACTTAATTTCCCTTTATTACCAAATATCATCACTTCTTTCATTGGCGACACCTTCAAAAATACCCAATCATCAACTTGAAATTCTAAGTCTCACCGACAGTTGTCCGCATAAGATTTTTGGCGACTTTGGGCTGTCAGTAACCGGTCTCGGATCACCTTGACTTTTTCTACCGCTTGATGAATCAATTCAGGGCCTATTAGCTGTACTTCTCATATTTCAAACCATCCAATTGGGGATCTACACTTCCTTCCATATAAAGCTTCATACGGAGCCATTTTTGGATACTGGAATGGTAGCTATTGTTGTATGCAAACTTGATTAGAGGTAAGTGATCATCCCAACTACCACCGAAATCTAAAACACATGCCCTTAGCATATCATCCAAGGTATGAATGGTGCGTTCGGCTTGTCCATCGGTCTGCGGATGAAATGTCGTGTTGAGCTTCAATTGAGTACCTAGACCTTCTTGGAAGGATTTCCAAAACTGGGCTGTAAATTGCGCTCCTCTATCTGTGATAATGGATAGTGGAATACCATGGAGTCGCACAGCTCCTTAAGATACAATCTCGCATAATCTCCTGCTCAGTATGTGGTTCTGACTGGAAGAAAATGAGCTGCTTTCGTGAGTCTGTCCACGATCACCCATATGGAATCATACTTGCCTCGGGAACGAGGTAATCCCACAATAAAATCCATGTTGATCACTTCCCATTTCCAAGTAGGGATTTCCATTGCTTGTAATAATCCTCCTGGCTTTTGATGTTCGATTTTTACTTGCTAGAAATTTAGGCATTGAGCTACAAATTCTGCTATGTCTCTCTTCATGCCATCCCACCAATATATCAACTTGAGATCATGATACATCTTTGTTGCACCAGTGTGAATTAATGGGCTTCTTCTAGAATTCGACGGCGTAATTCTGCAACATTCGGAACACATAGCCTGCCTCGGTATCTAAGAATTCCATCCATCGAAGTTTCAAATGGAGACTTCTCTTTTTTATGAAATGTGTCTCTATAATGGCTCAACTGAGGATCTTCATATTGACGCTCTTTCACTTCCATATTCAAGGACAAAACTATGGGATTATTAATGCCAACTCTTGCACTACCTGAATCAATTAGACGTACTCCAAGATTAGCTAGCTGGTAAAGCTCATGAAGCATCTCTTTCTTTCCCGGAGGAACTTCACATAGGCTACCCATTGATCGGCGGCTAAGCGCATCAGCTACTACATTTGCTTTTTCGGGGTGGTATAAAATGCTCACATCATAATCTTTCAATAATTCTAACTACCGCCTCTGTCGCAGATTCAACTCCTTCTGTTTGAAAATATATTGAAGACTCTTGTGATCTGTATAGATATCAACATGTACACCATACAAGTAATGTCTCCACATCTTTAATGAATGAATGACTGTAGCCAGTTCAAGATCATGAGTTGGGTAGTTCTTTTCATGTTTCCGCAGCTGTCTTGAAGCATAAGCAATGACTCTACCGTGCTGCATTAACACACACCCTAACCCAACACCGGAAGCATCACAATATACAATATAGTCATCTAGCCCTTCTGGGAGCATTAAAACTGGAGCTGAAGTTAATCTATCCTTCAGCTCTTGGAAGTTGCGTTCACAAGCATCATTCCACTGAAACTTAGCTGACTTCTGGGTTAGCTTCGTCAATGGGGCTGAAATAGCGGAAAATCCTTCTACGAACCTTCTATAGTACCCTGCCAATCCCAGAAAACTACCAACTTCTGTAGGCGTCATAGGCCTTGGCCAAGTTTTCACAGCTTTAATTTTCTGAGTGTCAACTCGAATGCTATCATCTGAAATAACATGGCCCAAAAATGTCACTGAATTTATCCAAAACTCGCACTTTGAAAATTTTGTATACAATTCTCGGGTTCAAAGAATGCCAAGAACAATAAGTAAATGATCGGTATGTTCTGATTCGGTGCGAGCGTATACCAGAATGTCGTCAATGAATACTATTACGAATAAATCTAAGAGAGGCCGAAATACATTATTCATCAAATTCATGAACACTGCTGGAGCATTGGTTAACCCAAACGACATCACCCGAAACTCATAATGGCCATATCTCGTTCTGAAAGCTGTTTTGGGAATATCTTCTTCTCTAACTCTCACTTGATGATAACCTGACCACAAGTCTATTTTAGAAAACCACTTGGCTCCCTGTAGTTGATCAAACAAATCATCAATCCTCGGAAGGGGATATTTGTTCTTTATTGTCACCTTATTCAACTGCCTATAGTCGATGCACATTCATAGGGAGCCATCTTTCTTTCTTAAAAATAGGCCTGGTGTCACGACCCAGCTAGGGGCCGCGACGGGTACCCGGGGCTAGCCACCGAGCACCACTCGTTTTACTACTCATCCTACTCATTTAATGCTTTTTCATCAATTTATACTCAAGACAGAAGAAAATCATCTTTTCATTTGAGAACATAAAATACTTTTATATGCATAAGCCTCTCGGCCATCAAAATAATATATATATACATAGTAACAATTTTGTGAGACCATCTAACCCACACTGTGTATCTACGAGCCTCTACTGGAATGCTAAACATGAAAAAGGGACAAGACCTCGTCATGCCCAAAATACATATACATGAATGCACACCAAAGAATAATCAAGCACCTCCGGAACAAAGGAGTGCTTTCAATCGGCTGACAGCTACTACGAATCTGGTCCAAGCCCTCCTCCCTGTCTACCTGTGGGCATGAACACAGCGTTCAAAGAAAACGGACGTCAGTATGAACATTGTACTGAGTATGAGAGGCATAAACAATGAAATAAGACAATGATACAAAGGAAATACCAATGTGAAACATCTGTATCTGACTGTCAAATATAAAAGAAGTAATGCGTACTGTCTTACTCATACTCATCGTCATGTCATATATGCATAAATGTATAAGCTGCCCGCCCATATAGGTACGGTGTGGTAATGTATAAACTGCCCGTCCATATTGGATTGGTGTGATAATCATAACATTAGCCTGCGTCCAGGCCTCCCGCGTCTGGGGTATCATCTCATGCCGCCCACTAGTGGTGTCTGCCCATGCCATATGGCCATGGTGTATAGCTGCCCGCCTTAGCGATGACTGCCCGGCCATATAGGCGCGGTGTTATATCATCATCATATATGATCATCATAGTATGCTTATCATAATATACTTATCATAACATGTTTATCATAGTACATGCGTAGGACTCAAGAACAACTACACTGTATCGGGGTGACGTAAGGTCGTGATCCCCCGATTTCATTATGGAACATTCTTTGACATTCTGTCTCACCTTGAAGGAACTAGCGTATAAGGTGAGTGAGAGAAATAAATAACATCATTATCATTATAGGATTATCATATCATACATTTTAGAATCTTTATGCTTTAACTTGTCACCATCATTATAGGGCTCATAACATGTCTCTTATCTTATATAGCTATTCATAGACATAGGCTTTTAGCTTTCTGGAATATAGGAACTCATGAAGAGGAAAGAGGGTCATGCTATAGGATTCATGCCATTAGAAGGAAAGGACTAGCCTCACATACCTTTGACGTTTAACAAAGCTATCACTTGCTTGTTCTCCTTCAATATCACGTTTCTACCTTCAAGAGAGACTTCGCGCTAACGTTAGTTAATCGACTATAAGAACGCGCTACTATTTCTAGGGAAAATTGGGCAGCATTTCCGTTTTTTCTACTACTTTTCCCATATTCTATATAAACTCCCAAATGCTCACAACAACATTCACAATATTGAAATCAACAATCATCATTTATATACATTGACCACAATCCATCATCTCTCTCCAATTTATGGTTATAACTCACTATCGCGTTTCCTCATATATAATACTCATTTCATGGTCTAGATGTCATTTATAACGTATTCATAATCACAACACACCAACATTCATGATTCAATCCAACTACCATCCTACCATGACACTATTCACTCATTAATGACCCATTTCCTATGTCTTTCAACAATTCAAGTATCTTAACCTTCCAATACCTTAAACAACATTTATAGTCATGAAACTTACCTTAGATGTTGTAGGAACAAGCCTTGAGTGACATTACTCTTCTTGCACCAAAACCCTAGTTTGATTCTCTTGAAATTTCTTAACTTGGATGAACTTTGATGAGTTTCATACACTTGATTCACTTGGATTCTTGTTATTGATCTTTGATTTCCTTTGTTTTCTTGTAGATGAAGAGTGGAGAATATTCTAGAGATTTCTAGAGAGAAGTAACGTGGAAATGAAATGAATTAATGAGCTTGGGTCTCCTTTTTAATGACTTAAAATCTGATCCGTAATGAACAGTAGTTGAAGTGCACAGTGGTCGTAAACCCAGTTTACGGTCCGTATTCCAGTTTACGGTCCGTATTCTGTGGACGTATTAAAGCATAACAGAACCAGAAATTCAGGCTGAGGACATGGTGGTTTACGACTCAATTTACAGGCTGTATTTCAGTTTACGGTCCGTATTTCAAGTCGTTTTTAACCATTCAAGTCTTTGACAGAAAATTGAAGTTTTTTAAGTTTAAATATGACATGGTAGTTTACGGGCCGTATACCACTTTACGGTTCGTATTTCATTTTACGATCGATTGGGCCAAAGTGCAAATCTGCAACTTTCACGTCTTCAAAACCTATAGTTAGTTATTGTGGAGCATAACCTATCTCTTGTTCCCGTTGCCTTTGAAATCTTACTTAGGGTTGTCAAACGTCATTCCCTTCTGATTAAAACATCGTATACTCGTGTTCTTCGTTAGTCTATTCATTGTACGTTCACGGGGAAATTTTCGAGGTGTAACACCTGGTGCTCCCCACGGTGATGAACTGGGTCTAATAAACCCCTTCTCAAGCAAATCTTTCAACTGTGCCTTTAATTCTTTCAATTCTGCCGGAGCCATTCGATAAGGAGGAATAGAGTTAGGTTTAATGTCCGGCAACACATCAATAACGAAATCAATCTCTCTTTCCGGAGGAAGACCTGGAAGTTCATCTGGAAATACATCCGGAAATTTATTCACTACCGGAACGGATTGGAAAGCTGGAAACTTTGCTTCGGTGTCATGAACTCGGACTAAGTGATAAATATAACCCTTAGCTATCATCTTTCTTGCCTTAAGGTAGGAAATAAATCTACCTTTTGGAGATGTTGTATTACCCTTCCATTCAAGCACGGGCTCTCCCAGAAATTGAAATCGAACTACTTTCATTCGGCAATCAACACTAGCATAACATGAGGCCAACCAATCCATACCCATAATCACATCAAAATCTAACATTTCCAGCTCAATTAGATCAGCTTTAGTCTGGCGGTCGCATATCACAATTACATAATTTTTATACACTTGTCTAGCTATCACGGGATCACCAACCGGAGTAGATACCTCAAAAGGTTTAATTGGCTCGGGTTTCACCCCAATATGACCAGCAACATACGGAGTAATGTAAGATAGGGTAGAACCCGGATCTATCAATGCATACACATCGTGGGAAAATACGGATAATGTACCTGTAACCACATTCGGGGAGGACTCAAGATCCTGTCGTCCGGCTAAAGCATACATACGGGGCTGAGTGGCACCTGAAGTAAATGCTCCCCCTCTGCCTCTACCTCGACCTGCTGGAACCTGCGGAGTCTGCCCTACCGGGCGCACTGAAGATGAACCAGCCGCTGATCCTATGGGCTGAACCCCACCTCTACCATACCTCGAGGGACAATCCACATCAAGTGCCCAGTCTGTCCACAAACATAGCAAGCATCTATACCCTGGCAACATGGCCCTGAATGTAATTTGTCGCACTGACTACATCGCGGCACTGGTGGTCTCCTCTGACTATGATCACCCCCAAACTGAGAACCCGAAGCTCTCGAACTCTGACCCTGTCCTAAAGAAAATGAGCGATCAAATCTCCTATCTGCAAATCGTGGAGGCGCACTAGTCGCTGACTGGCCTGAATGTCTAGAATAGGTCTGCCTCGATCCCCCTCTATAGTCACTACCTGCCCCCATAGATCTGGCCCTCTTGCTTTGCCTTCTATCAGTATCACGATCACCCCTTTGTGGATATTGTTGTCCTTCTAAATTCTGGGCATGGGCTTGAATTCGGGAAATAACCATCCCATCTTGCAATGAAGCCGTCAAGCAGTCCTTGAACAAATGTTGCCCTAAGCCACTCACAAATCGATGCACTCTATCTCCCATGTCGGCCACCATAGTCGGGGCGTAGCTAGCCAATGAATTAAACTGAAGGCTATACTCCCGGGCACTCATTTTTCCTTGTTTTAGATTTAAGAACTTATCCACTCTAGCTCGGCAGACCTCGAGTGGCAAATAATGGTAGATGAAGGCATCTACAAATTCTTGCCAAACGGGAGGAGGCGCATCCTCTTTCCTTGACGATATCCAATTATTATACCATAATACCGCCACACCTCGGAGTCTATAAGATGCCAACTCCACGGATTCAGTTTTGGAGGCATGAATAATCTTCAACGTCCTCAACATTTCATCAATAAAACTTTGCGGGTCTTCATTCGGCTTTGACCCAAAAAATTTCGGAGGATTCAAACTCATGAATTCACGGGCCCGGGTACTAGCTGCCCAATCACTTGGACCCGCATTATGCCGCTGTGCCTGGGCGGCAACTAATGGCGTCAATAGATGAATAGCCTCGGTCACTTGTTTACCCGAAGTAGCCAGTGGAGGAACTGGAGCTAAGGCTCCTCTTTGTTCCTCTACATTGGTCGGGGTGGAGGAAGTATTAGATGGGGCCTCATTATGTGATTCGCCCTCTTCTACATTCATTGGCGGCTCTCTTTCCACCCGCCTTTTCATAGTAGTCTTGCCCTTCTGGGCG
Source organism: Lycium barbarum (assembly GCF_019175385.1). Taxonomy (NCBI): domain Eukaryota; kingdom Viridiplantae; phylum Streptophyta; class Magnoliopsida; order Solanales; family Solanaceae; genus Lycium; species Lycium barbarum. The sequence continues at coordinate 76,892,121 of NC_083345.1, forward strand.
GCTGTAGCTTTTCCCTTTGGCGGCATTTCTGAAATCATAACACACTATTAAGAGGAGAAAATCTTATAACACAGCTCTATTGCACGATCTCTTAAGATGAAAGATGGTCATTTTTCCTAAATGCCCTGTAGCCTCCTGTTTATTAGTGTGGCGCGCAACACACCATAAACAAGACTCTACTAGACACGGCTCGTAGACACTTCCTGGGACTGAACTGCTCTGATACCACTTTTGTCACGACCCGTCTAGGGGCCGTGACGGGTACCTGGGGCTAACCACCGAGCACCGCTCATTCTGTTACTCATCATCATCGTTATGCACTTCCTTTTTTTTATTGATCATAATCATAAGACAACCCTTTTTCATTTTAAAACATAATTACTTTTATATACATGAGCCTTTCTGCTATTAAAATGACAATACATATACAATAGTAACATCGTGAGACCATACTACCCACACATGCGTATCTACGAGCCTCTACTAGAGTACTAGACATATGGACGGGACCAGACCCCGTCGTGCCCAAAATACAGATATATATATATATATATATCAACCAAATATCACCTCCGGAACAATGGAGTGCTCTCAAGTCAGGTAACAGCTCCTACGAGTCTGGATCACCCCCCCTGTCTACCTGTGGGCATGAACACAGTGTCCAAAGAAAACGGACATCAGTACGAACATTATACTGAGTATGTAAGACATGAATGAAATAAACATAATGGAAGAATCACAAGCCATAGGAGGAAGATATAACCTGCATGAGTTTTATAGGTGAATAAATTTCATACATATATTGAATATTTATATAATCATTGTACATGTATCATCATAGCGCATATATCATCGCATCATAATCATCGTTAACCCGCGTCCGGGTAACCATCATATGCCGCCCACAAGTGGTGATCATGCCTGGCCCTCTAGGCTCGGTGTAAACATCGCAACCTGCCTTAGCGGTGACATGCCCGGCCATTTAGGCACGGTGGAATCGTATGCAGCCTGCCTTCGCAGTGACATGCCCGGCCAACTAGGCACAGTGGAATCATATCGTCGTACAATTAATAATAAACTCATCATTATTACACATCTCATAGGCATATCATAATCTTATCATAACTTAACATCATCATACATTCATCATTAATCTTACATTATAACTTGGAGATAATCATGGCTATGTCGAGGTGACATAAGGTCATGAACTCCTGACTACATTATGGAGTGATCACAATCGTCATGTCCCACCTTGGAGGAACTAGAATTTTAAGGTGCGTGTACACAAGGAAAATCATCAATGACACAATACTTAGGATCATTAGCTTCATTGACATCTTATACTACTCTAGGATTCTTCTTACTTAAACTCATCATCATCATTAACCTGCTCGTATTGTTTCTCCTTTCTTTATCATGTGCGTATATAGCTTCTTATAGTCATGGACTCGTAATTTCCATTATGTAGGGAGATCATGGAAAACTAGGACGATTCATGCCTTAGAAGGAAGGGATTAGCCTTACATACCTTTTTGATTAGCTACTCTATCGCTTGAACGTTCCTCTCCAATATTCACGTTTCTACCTTCAAGAGAGTTCATACTCATATTAGATAGTCGATAACATAAGCGTGTTTGAACTAAAGCTATAAAAATTTGAGCAGCATCTCCTTTCTTTTTACTACTTTCCCACATCATATATCAACTCCCAAACGTCAATAATAACATTCATAATATCATCATCAATGATTTTAGTCAAATTCATCACTATACAATCCCCACAATTCCCTCTCAAGGTCACCCATAGTCACAATCATAATACAACGTTACATTCTTTCTCATCTAATGTTTCTCTCATGCTCCTAACATCATTCATAACGTAATTACAATCACAACATATCAAGAATCATGATTCTTATTAATCTACTATTCACATTTTTCACTAATCTCATATTTTGTAACCCATTTTCCATCTTCTTCCATAATCCAAGTGTTTCAACTTTTCAATACCTTAAACAACATGAAATAATCATAAAATTCACCTTTGAATACGTAGGAATGGGTTTTGGTTGACAATGCTTCACTTGAAGAAAACCCTAGCTTCAACTTCCAAGGGATTTCTTGACTTTAGCAACCCCAAGGAGCTTTCTTGCACTTGATTCACTTGAATTTATGGTATGAACCTTTGATTGCCCTTGAATTCTTGGAAATGAAGTGTATGGAATATTTTAGAAGCTTGGATAGAAGTGAAGAAGTGAGGATAATGAATATAATGAGGTGGGATCACATTTAAATACTTGGAAACACTTAGCCCGTCGGGACTTATACGGACCACTTATACGGTCCGTATAACATTATATGGTCCGTATAGGTGTTTTTGGTTCACCACCATGGAAAAAATTGTTGCTGTTGGGTTATACGGACCCTTATACGGTCCATATAAAGTTCCACGGGCCGTATATGTGGTCGTGTAACTCACAGTTTTTTCGAAGTTGTCCTCGTCGTTTCGTTTGATCTCCAATCCTTACACAACCTTCTTAAAACTTGTTTACTACTTCATTAATAATCTAAACATCCCTATAACTCGTCCTCGAGGCCTTACCAAACAATCCTTAATGCAATAATTTACGAAACCTTTCCTAAACCCCACTTATTGTTACACTTCGGAAATTCCGTATGTGTTGCCTTGCGGATAGGATAAGGTGAGCTTAAGGTGATTATGAAATCCCTATGAGTTTAAGCAAAGGATTAGGTAGCTTGAGGTGCATACAATAAGATTTTGAAGTTCTATGAATATGTGAATTTTAGTTTGATGAAGGAAACGAAATGTAAGTCGTGTTCGGAAAGATTCCGCTATGATTGGGCTAATGTTTATGTGATGATGTCTTGAAGGGCTGATATATATCCTAATGTATGGTTAATGAAGTATTGAACAAGTGTTAAGAAGGTTGTATAAGAATTGGAGATCAAACGAAACGACGAGAACAACTTCGGAAAAGCTGTGAGTTCCACGACCATGTTTCACGGACCGTGGAACTTTCCACGGACCGTATAATGGTCCGTAGAATTCCCAGAAGAGGTGATGGTCTCCTGGTGGTGAACCACTACCACTTGTATGGGCCGTGAAATGTTCCACGGACCGTACAAGTGTCCGTGGAAGTCCCGACGAACTGATTTTCAGTAGTTGTATAAATGGATGCCTTGGGTTCTTTTATTTCATTTTTCATCTTCCACAAGTGTTGAGAGCTCAAAAAACCTTCTCTAAACATATTCCACTCATGTCCAAGAGAACACAAAGATCAAAGACTAGAATCAAGTGTTTGTGTGTTAGAAAGCTTCTAAGGGTTAGAGGACCACAAGAAATTCCATTGGAGGAGAATTAGGGTTTGGTTCAAGTGAAGTATTTCCACTCAAGATTCATTCCGCTCACCATCTAAGGTAAGTTTTATGGTATTTACATGTCGTTTAAGGTAGTTGGAAGTTGAAACACTTGGATTGTAAAAAGGATATAGAAAATGGGTCTTGAATGTGAGAGTAGTGATGTTTGTGAGTAGTAGCTTGAATTGAGTCATGATTCTTGATGTGTTGCGATATGGATACGTTATAAATGATGTTAAGAACATGGGATAGACATTGTATATGAATGAATATAATCGTGTGTTATGACCATGGATATGGATGACTTGAAGTGAATTGAAAAATATGGATAATATAGAATGAATAAGGACTATTGTTGTGATATTGTGAATGTATTGTTGACGTTTGGGAGTTGATATATGGTATGGAGGAGTGTCGTATAAATAAAGGGGATGCTGTTCAATTTTATCTAGCTTTAGTCATGTATGCTAGCTATCGATTTCTAATGATAGTATGACTTTAATGAAGGTAGAAACATGAGAGTTGAAGGAGAACGTGCAAGTGGTAAAATAGTTGAACGGAAAGGTATGTAAGGCTAACCCTTTCTTTCATAAGGCATGGTTCTTTGGCCAATCATCTAAATCTTCTATAAGTCTATGACGTATTCCAAATGATTCTATCTTCAAAAGCTACTAAGCTTATGACTCTCAATATGTATTACGATTGTACTAATTTCCTCATATGACGAGTAATCCTATAAGGATAGATGTAATGAACGACGCTGATAGTGATAACGATAATGATAACGATGATAATAGCGATGACGATAACGATGACGATAATGATAGTGATGATAATAGTAAGATGCTTATGAGCTATTATGTATGTGTATCTATGTATGACTATTATGGAACCTCGAGCTTATGGGACCGGGTAGGATATGTATCTATTTACGTAACGCGCGCACACCTCTGCAGATGGTACGGATAGCCCTGAAGCCTTGTAGGGTCAGATAGATATAACCTTGAAGCCTTGGTAGGGCTAGGTAGATATAAACCTGAAGCCTTGGTAGGGCCAGGTAGATATAACCCTGAAGCCTTGGTAGGGCCAGATAGATATAACCCTGAAGCCTTGGTAGGGCCAGGTATGTGTAACCTTGAGCCTTGGTTGGCCAAGTATGTATGAAGCACCGAACTTTCGTGGTCGGGCATGCTATGTAAATGCTATGTATATGCTATGGTTATGTATAGGACATAAATATGTTTATGATATGGATATGTACATAATGTGGATACGTATATGATATAGATATGAGTATGAATACGGATATGATACGAATACGAATATAGATATGTATATGAATACGAGTACGAATGTGAAACGTATACGGAAACGGATGTATGTACACAAATACGCGTTAGAAATGGAAAGTCCCTATGAAAGGCAAGTAAGTGCTTATGACGATGATACTACTGTCTCCCATCTTATGCTGCTTATTATGCTTCTATATTAACATTGATTATGCTTTACATACTCATTGCATTCTTCGTACTGACATCCTTTTGTTTGTTGACACTGCGTCATGCCCGTAGGTGCCTAGGAAGACAGACTTGATCCATAGTTACATTCTCAGGGACTACATAGCGGAGCTCCATTTCATTCGGAGCTATAGCTTTTGGTATTGATTCTTTTGTGTACAAAATTCTGGGCATAGCGAGGTCTTGTCCCGCCTATATGATATGACATACTCTCCTTAGAGGCTCATAGACATGTGTATATGGTTATATGTGTTTGGCCTTGTCGGCCTATATTTTTGGATTTCATTTTGTTAGCCTCGTCGGCTTATGTACATTGATATGGGCATAGATGTCAATGATGATACAAAGGTATTGTTGTCCAATGGGACTAGCATGATGGATGAATAGAAATGTGTGATTTAATATGTGGCTCACCTACATATAAATGTAAATGTATGTTAAGAGGTGCTCAGGTGGGCTAGCACCGGGTGCCCGTCGCGGCCGTCCGGTAGGGTCGTGACAAAAGTGGTATCAGAGCAGTTCTGTCCTAGGGTGTGTCTACGAGCCGTGTCCAGTAGGGTCTTGGTTATGGTTGTGTTGCGTGCCACACTTATAAACAGGAGGCTGCGGGCATTTTAGGAATGATTGACCTTCTTTCTTCATAACATCGTGCGATAGAGCTATGATATAAAAACTTCCTTCTCCTTAATCGTGTATTGTGTATTTCAGAGATGCCTGTAAAGAGAAAGGCTACAGCAGCCCAAAAGGGCAAGATAGCGGCAGAAAAGTGGGCTGAAAGAGCACCGCCAATAGTGGTAGAGGAAAGTGATTCCCAGAATGCGGCTCAATCTCAGTCCTCCCAAACTGTGCCTATTTCTGTGGAGCGTGAGGGAGCCTCGGCTCCAGCTCCAGCACCTCCGACCCCTTCACCAGATGCTTCAGGCCAAGATGTAAAAGAGGTCTTTCATGTGCTTACTCAATTGGTTGCTGCCCAGACTCAGCGGCAAAGTACAGGGCAAGGTGATAGGGATGTTAGTGCAAGGGCCCGTGACTTCATTAGCTTGAACCCTCCGGAATTCTTTGGATCAAAGCCGGATGAGGACCCTCAGAATTTTATTGATGGAATGTTGAGGACGCTTCGTTTGATACATGCCTTGGGCACCGAATCGGTGGAGTTATCGTCCTATAGATTGAGGGATGTCTCGATCCATTGGTAAACGGTCTGGATGGCTTCACGGGAAGCCAATGCACCTCTCCTGGTATGGCAAGAGTTTGTTGATGCTTTCCTCCGACACTATATGCCTCTTGAAGTTCGGCAAGCTAGAGCCGATAAGTTCTTGAATTTGAGGCAAGGTAGCATGAGTGCTCTAGAGTATAGTATTCGCTTCAACTCTTTGGCTAGGTATGATTTGGCCATGGTTGCGGATATGGGTGACCAGGTAAACCGATTTGTGAAAGGACTAGGGCCACAATTGATGGATAGGTGCTTGATTGCATCCCTTCGTGACAATATGGACATTTCTTGCATTCAGGCCCATGCTCAGAACTTAGAAGAAAGCCTACAACAGCAAAGAAGTGAACGCGACCATGATAGGGGAAATAGCAAGAGGGCCAGATCTTCGGGTCCGATGAGTGAGTTTAGAGGCGGGCACAGACAGCAGTTTTCTAGGCATTCGGGCTTTTCTATGACTAGTCCGCCTCCACGGTTTTAAGGCCAAAGATTTGATAGATCTACTCGTTCAGGGCCAAGTCAGTTTTTCGGGATCTCAGTTCAGAGGTGATTCGGGTCAGGCGAGGCCACCCGTACCACAATGTTCCCAGTGTGGGAAGTTACATTGGGGTCAGTGCCGATCGAGTTAGAGGTTTGCTATTCATGTGGTCGACCAGGCCATATTATGCGTGATTGCTGTTACACCTTGGGAAATTCCCCGTACATGTACTGTGAATAGGAATACGAAGGTCATGGCATATACGACATGTCGATGAGTGAGGAATAGTAGTTGATAACCCCAAACGAGATTTCAAAACCATCCGAGATGAGGGAAGGAAGTTGTTAAGGAAAGCGAGTCGTATGTTGTATATCGGATAAGAATAACGAGCAACGATGTGGTGAGGGAATAATGGTGTCTTAGAGACATGCAATGACGTCCCTTAGATTGGTATTGAAGTGTTAAACAAGTGTTAAGAAGGTTCCATAAGGATCGGGGATCAAACGAGTCGACGAGAACAAAAACGGAACCATTGGGCATTATACGGTCCAATCTACGGACCGTATAAATTATACCAGCCGTAGATTTGGCCGTATAATTGGCCAAAGGAGGGACCAGCCACTGGACCAAATGTACGCCCATACATACGGTCCGTATAAATAGCACGGACCGTATGTTGGTCCGTATAAGTTGGCTCGGCCAGCTTTTATGTTTAAGTGTAAGGGTCCATTTTATTTCGTCCATTTTATTTCCTCCACTCTCCAACTCAAGAACTCTCTAGAAAATTCTCAAAACACTTCCACCACAAAAATACCAAGGAAATCAATGATCAACAACATCAAATTCATGAATCAAAGTGTATGAAACCCAAGTAGAGTTCATTTTCATCAAAGAAAATCAAAGGAGGTGAGATAGGGTTTTGGTGCTAGAGGAGTATTCTCATTCAAGGCTTGTTCGACTATCATCTAAGGTAAGTTTCATGACTTTAGCAAGTTTTTTAAGGTATTAGAAGGCTAAGAAGCTTGAATTGTAGAAGGACATGGAAAGTGGGTCTTGAATGAGTGAATAGAGTCACCATTGAATGATGATGGAATGGAATCATGAAAGTTGGTACGTTATGATTATGAATATGCTAGAAATGATGTTTAGACCATGAGATAAGTATTATACATGAGAAATGCGATAACAAGCTAAAACCATTAAATATGGAAAAAAATTGGAGAAAAATGGTGGATTTCTCTTAATGTGTATGAGCGAGGAATGTTGATACTATATTGTGAGTGTTGTTGTAAATGTTTGGGAGATGAAATAGAACATGGGAAAAGTAGTAGAAACAAAGGAGATGCTGCCCAATATTTTCTAGGAATAATGATGCGTTCTTATGGTCAATTGACTAATTATAATGCGCATTCTCTCGTGAAGGTAGCGACGTGATACTGAAAGGAGAACGAGTGAACGATAGCGAAACTAAGCGACAAAGGTATGTGAGGATAGTCCTTTCTTTCTAATGGCATGAATCCTATATCATGAATTCCTTTCTTCTTCAGGAGTTCCTATATTTCGGAAAGCTAAAAGCCTATATCCATAAGTGCTCATACAAGATAAAGAGATATGATATGATGATGCCATGTTGGTAATGATGTTATTTATTACTCACACTCACATTATGTATTACTTCCTTCAAGGTGAGGCAGAATGTTCATATATGACCATAATGGAATCGAGGGTTCACGACTTTACGTCACCTCGATAGAGTGCAGTTGTCTAAAGTCTTTATGCATGTGTGATGAAAAGTATATTTTTCTAAGCATATTATTATAAGCATTTTATGATGAGAATGTCATGATTGCATCACACCGGGCCTAGTTGGCCGGGCAATCACCACCAAGGCGGGCAGCTATACGGATACACCATGACCTTTTGGCATGGGCAGACACCACTAGTGGGCGGCATGAGATGGTACCCCGGATGCGGGAGGCCTGGACGCAGGCTAATGTTATTGATTATCACACCGTTCCGACATGGACGGGCAGCTTACATATTATGCATACAGGACATGATAATGAGTATGAGTGAGACAGCATGCATTACTTCTTTTATGATGGTCATTCGGATCCAGATGTTCATATTGATGTTTTCATTATATTATTGTTGTCTTTTTTCATTGTTTACGCCTCTCATACTCAGTACAATATTCGTACTGACGTCCGTTTTCTTTGGACGCTGTGTTCATGCCCACAGGTAGACAGGGAGGCGAGCTTGATCCAGAATCTTAGGAGCTGTCAGTTGATTGGAAACACTCCATTGTCCGGAGGTTCTTATGATTATTCTTTTGGTATATATGCATATTTTGGGCACGACGGAGTCTTGTTCCATTTATGTATACAGTATGTCAGTAGAGGCTCGTAGATACGCAGTGTGGGTTAGATGGTCTCACAAGATATTATCATATGTATATATATATATTTTGATGGTCGAGAGGCAAATGTATATAAAGTATTTATGTTTCTATATAAAATATGTTTCCCTATAACTTCATGTACAAAGTTGATAAAAAGGGCTTTAAATGAGTAAGATGAGTAGTAGACCTAGCGGTGCTTGGTGGCTAGCCCCGGGTACCCGTCGCAGCCCCTAGCTGGGTCGTGACAGAAGTGGTATCAGAGCAGTTCATCCTAGGAAGTGTCTACGAGCCGTGTCTAATAGAGTCTTGTTTATGGTGTGTTACGCGCCACGCTAATAAAAAAGAGGCTACAAGGCATTTAGGAAAACGACCGTCTTTCTTTTTATGAGATCGTGCGATAGAGCCATGTCTAAAATTATATTCCCCCTAAAAGTGTGTTATGATTTCAGAAAAATGCCGCCAAAGGGAAAAGCTACAGCCGCACAGAAGGGCAGAGCTACGACGAAGAGGCGGGCGAAAAGAGAGCCTCCGGCGAATGTAGAGGAGGGCGAATCACAAAATGAGGCCTCGCCCAATGTAGAAGAGCAAGGAGGAGCCTCAGTTCCAATTCCTCTCCCAGTTACTTCGGGTCAACAAGTGACCGAAGCTATTCATCTATTGACGTAATTGGTTGCCGCCCAGGAAAAGCGGCAGAGTGCGGGCCCGAGTGATCGTTCAGCCAGTACGAGAGCCCATGATTTCCTGACTCTAAATCCTTCGAAATTTTTTGGGTTGAAGCCGGATGAGGACCCACAAGGCTTTATCGATGAGATGTTGAGGACGCTGAAACTTATGCATGCTACTGAGACCGAGTCGGTAGAGTTGGCTTGTTATAGACTCCGCGACGTGGCGGTATTGTGGTATAACAACTGGATAGCGTCAAGATCAGAAAGTGCGCCTCCTCCTGTTTGGCAAAAGTTTGTTGATGCTTTCATTCGCCACTATTTACCGCCCGAGGTCCGCCGAGCTAGAGCGGACATGTTTTTGAATCTGAAGCAAGGAAGCATGAGTGCTCGGGAGTATAGTATGCAGTTTAATTCTCTGGCCAGGTATGCCCCGACTATGGTGACCGACATGGGCGATCGTGTACATAGATTCGTGAGTGGGTTGGGGCCACACTTGTTTAGAGATTGTCTGACGGCCTTTTGCAAGACGGGATGGATATTTCCTGAATACAGGCACATGCTCAGAATCTTAAGGAACGACAACAGCTGCAGAGAAGTGATCGTGATAATGACAGAAGGCAAGGTAAGAGGGCTAGGTCTATGGGGGTGAGCAGTGAATATAGAGGGGGATCAAGACAGATGCATTCCAGGCACTCAGGTCAGTCAGCGACTAGTGCGCCTCCCAGATTCTCAGATAGAAGGATCGATCGTTCTTTTCAGAGAGGACAGGGCCAGAGTTTGAGGGCCTCAGATTCTCCGTTTAGGGGAGATTCTAGTCAGAGGAGACCCTCAGTATCGCGGTGCAGCCAGTGCGGTAGACTGCATTCCGGACAGTGCCGTCAGGGTTCAGATGCTTGCTATGCCTGCGTGCAGGTTGGTCATATGATGAGAGATTGCCCTTCAGCAAGAGGTAGAGTCGGGACTCAGCCTACGGGATCAGCAGCTGGATCTTCTTTAGTACGCCCGATAGCATAAACTCCTCAAACTACAACAGGTAGAGGCAGAGACAGAGGGGGAACATCCACTTCAGGTGCCGTTCAGCCCCGCGTATATGCCTTGGCAGGGCGACAGGATCTTGAGTCCTCCCTAGATGTTGTCACAGGTAATTTGGCTATATTTTCCCGTGATGTATATGCTTTGATCGATCCGGGTTCTACTTTCTCTTACGTTACTCCGTATGTCGCGGATTTTATTGGGGTGAAACCCGAGGCCATTAAACCTTTTGAGGTATTCACTCCGGTTGGTGATCCGGTAATAGCAACGAAAGTGTACAAAAATTGTGTCATTGTGATATGTGGTCGCCAGACTAAAGCCGATTTGATTAAGCTTGAAATGATAAATTTTGATGTAATTATGGGTATGGATTGGTTGGCCTCATGTTATGCTAATGTTGATTGCCGAGCAAAAATGGTTTGATTCCAATTTCCGGGAGAGCCCGTACTTGAATGGAAGGGTAACACGGCATCCCCAAAGGGTAGGTTTATTTCCTACCTTAAGGCAAGAAAGATGATAGCTAAAGGCTATATTTATCATCTAGTTCGGGTTCATGACACCGAGACAAGGTCGCCAGCTTTTCAATCTGTTCCGGTAGTGAATGAATTCCCAGATGTATTTCCAGACGAATTACCAGGTCTTCCTCCTGAGAGGGAAATTGACTTCACTATTGATGTATTGCCGGACACTGAGCCCATTTCTATTCCTCCTTATCGAATGGCTCCGGCAGAATTGAAAGAGCTGAAGGCACAATTGAAGGATTTGCTTGAAAAGGGGTTTATAAGGCCCAGTTCATCACCGTGGGGAGCACCAGTCTTGTTCGTGAGAAGGAAGGAAGGATCTCTACGGATGTGTATCGATTATAGACAGTTAAACAAGGTAACAATAAAGAACAAGTATCCTCTCCCCAGAATTGACGATTTGTTTAACCAATTACAAGGTGCCAAGTGGTTCTCTAAGATAGATCTGAGATCTGGTTATCATCAAGTGAAAATTAGGGAAGAAGATATTCCCAAAACCACTTTCAGAACGAGGTATGGCCATTATGAGTTTCGAGTGATGTCATTTGGGTTGACGAATGCTCCGGCAGTGTTTATGAATCTAATGAATAATGTGTTCAGGCCATTTCTGGATCTCTTCGTGATAGTATTTATTGACGATATTCTAGTGTATTCCCGCACAGAATCAGAACATGCAGATCACTTGCGAATTATCCTTGGAGTTCTTCGAGCCCGAAAATTATATGCCAAATTCTCAAAGTGCAAGTTTTGGCTAAATTCTGTGGCATTCCTGGGTCATATTATTTCAGATGATGGCATCCGAGTTAACACTCAAAAAATAAAAGTTGTGAAGACTTGGCCAAGGCCTACAACGCCTACGGAAGTTCGTAGTTTTCTGGGTTTGGCAGGTTATTATAGAAGGTTTGTAGAGGGTTTTTCATCTATTTCAGCTCCATTGACGAAGCTAACCCAGAAGTCAGCAATATTTCTGTGGGACGATGCATGCGAGCGTAGTTTCCAAGAGTTGAAGGACAGGTTGACCTCAGCTCCAGTACTAACACCTTCAGAAGGGCCAGATGGCTATGTTGTGTATTGTGATGCTTCTGGTGTGGGACTAGGATGTGTATTAATGCAGCATGGGAAAGTTATTGCATACGCTTCAAGACAGTTGCAGAAACATGAGAAGAATTATCCAACCCATGATCTCGAATGGGCCGCGGTTATTCACGCCTTAAAGATATGGAGGCATTATTTGTATGGTGTGCACGTCGATATCTATACAGATCACAAGAGTCTCCAGCATATTTTCAAACAGAAGGAGTTGAACCTGCGGCAGAGGCGGTGGTTAGAATTGTTGAAAGACTATGATGTGGACATTTTGTACCACCCTGGAAAAGCTAATGTAGTAGCCGATGCGCTTAGCCGTCGATCAATGGGTAGCTTATGTGAAGTTCCTCCAGAAAAGAAGGAGATGGTTCGCGAGCTCCATCGATTAATAAGTCTTGGAGTACGTGCAATTGATTTGGGTAATACAGGCATCAGCATTAATGACCCCACAGTTTCATCCTTGAATATAGAAGTGAAGGAACAACAATATGATGATTCTCAATTAAGCTGATACCGAGACGTGTCTCTTGAAAAGGAAAAGTCTCCATTTGAAGTTTCCGTAGATGGGATCCTTAGATATCGAGGCAGGCTATGTGTACCGGATGTAGCAAAATTGCGCCAACGGATTTTAGAGGAAGCACACTATTCTCGGTATTCTATTCATCCCGGTGCAACTAAAATGCATCATGACCTCAAATTGATATACTGGTGGGATGGCATGAAAAGGGACATAGCAGATTTTGTAGCACAATGTCCGAATTGCCAACAGGTAAAAGCCGAACATCAAAAGTCAGGAGGCTTGTTGCAAGCAATGGAAATTCCTACTTGGAAATGGGAAGTGATCAACATGGATTTCATCGTGGGATTACCCCGTTCCCGTGGCAGGTATGATTCAATATGGGTGATCGTGGACAGACTCACGAAAGCAGCTCATTTCCTCCCAGTCAGAACCACGTATTCGGCAGAAAACTATGCCAGGTTGTATCTAAAAGAAATTGTGCGACTTCATGGAATTCCTTTGGCCATTATTACAGACAGAGGGGCACAGTTTACAGCCAAGTTTTGGAAGTCCTTTCAAGAAGGTCTAGGTACTTAAGTTAAGCTCAGCACAGCGTTTCATCCACAGACCGACGGGCAAGCCGAGCGCACTATTCATACCTTGGAAGATATGCTACGAGCACGTGTGCTGGACTTTGGTGGTAGTTGGGATGAGCATTTTCCCCTTATTGAATTTGCCTATAACAACAACTATCATTCCGGTATTCAAATGGTTCCGTATGAAGCTTTGTACGAAAGGAAATGTAGATCTCCAATTGGATGGTTTGAAACCGGAGAAACACAATTGATAGGCCCCGACTTGATCCAACAAGCAGTTAAAATGGTTAAAGTGATTCGAGACCGACTGTTAACAGCCCAAAGTCGTCAAAAGTCTTATGCGGACAACCGCCGACGAGACTTGGAATTTCAAGCTAATGACTGGGTATTTTTGAAAGTCTCGCCTATGAAAGGAGTAATGAGATTTGGTAAAAAGGGGAAGTTGAGTCCAAGATACATTGGACCTTATCGAATCATCCGTAAGGTGGGTCGAGTAGCCTATGAACTGGACTTGCCCTCAGAACTCGAGTTTGTACACCCAGTTTTTCATGTTTCAATGCTCCACAAGTGTATCGGAGACCCCACAAGAATAGTTTCAGTGGATGATGTCCAAGTGACAGAAAAATTGACATATGAAGAAGTGTCGGTTGCTATCCTAGATAGACAGGTGCAAAGGCTTCGGAATACAAAGGTCGCTTCAGTCAAGGTTCTATGACAAAACAACAACAGGAAAGAAATGACTTGGGAAGCGGAAGAGAAGGTGAAAGCCAAATATCCGCATCTATTCCAATTTCCAGAAGAGGTTCGTGATGAAACGCCGAGATCGCAAGGTATGTATGCTTACCTTTATGCTTTTGGTCGTGTGTGGCCATAGATATGTGATATTGTGATGTAGCCCTCTGAGGCGATGATATTATTGTTACACCTTGGAAATCCTCCGTACATGTACAATGAATGGGTGAGCGATGAGTAGTGTCACAATTGAATGCTAGTTGGGTGGAAATCATGAATGTTGATATGTTGTGATCATGAATACATTATAAGTAACGTTTAGACCATGGGATAAGTGTGACGTATGAGGAGGTGTGATGATAGGATAAAACCACTAAATGTGGAGAAATGGGTGGATTTTGCTAAATGTATATAAGCGAGGATTGTTGGTTTCTATATTGTGGTTATTGTTGTGAATGTTTAGGAGCTGAAATAGAATATGGGAAACGTAATAGAAACAAAGAAGATGCTGCCCAATTTTCCCTAGAAATAGAAGCCCGTTTTTATAATTGTTTAACTAACGACGACATGAATTCTCTTGAAGGTATATACGAGTGCATCATAAGGGAAGCGAGCAAGCGATGAGAATGGTAAACGTCCAAGGTATGTAAGGCTAGTCCTTTTCTTCCATGGCATGAATCCTGGGACATGATTCTTCTTTCATCCTCATGATTCTCCTACATTCCTAAAGGCTAAGAGTCTAAGATCATGAATAATTATACGAGATAGGAGCAATGTTATGAGTTTAGTAGTGATATGATGTCATTCCTTGCTTATACTCACCTCATACATTAATCCCTTCGAGGTGAGGCAGAATGGTTATAAATGTTCATAATGGAATCGAGGGTTCACGACCTTCTGTCACCTCGATAAAGTGTAGTTGTTCTAGAGTCTTCATGTATATACTATGATGAGCATATTACGATGAGCATGTTATGATGAGAACGATTTTATGTTTAAAGGTTCCAAGTTTACGATTTCAAAGACGACATAAGAATGTTGAGCCATCTCTTGACTTCTCGATTTTATTCATGAATGATGATTACATTTTCTCTAAGATTCCAAAAACATATGAATTGACTTCTTATAAGATTATGACCCTATCTTATGTTTCCTCTTGATGTTATTATTCATATCTGTATACTTCATTGATAGTCCCACCTTATAATAATTGTTCCTTCAAGGTGAGACATGACGATCATGATTAATCCATAATATAGTCGGAGGTTACCGACCTTACGTCACTCCGATAGAGCCATAGCTTTTTCTTGGGCTCTCATACATGCTATGTATATAATATAAGTATATGATATGTATATGTATTCAGGGGATATGGGGAAAGGTGAGGCGCGATAGACGCATAGCCACCTGGTCAGCTGACATATTATGATCTCATCCCGGACGCGGGATTTATGGGTGATGGATCGGGCCGTACGTTCCACGACATTATATTGATATATGATGATACATGGATCGGGCTGCACGTTCCGCTGCAATATATGATATGATGTTTTATGAGAATGCATGCATGAATCCGCCTTAAGAGGCAAGCAGTTATTGGTTATCTTCTTGCACTTACTTTACCTTCTTATTCTCTCCTTTATTTCTTGATGTATGACTTACATACTCAGTACAATGTTCGTACTGACATCCTTTTCTTTTTGGATGCTGTGCTCATGCCCATAGGTAGACAGGGAGACGCTGCAGATCCGTAGGAGCCATCTACAGATTTACAGGAGCACTCCACTATTCCGGAGGTGCTATTCGGTTGATCGTTTTATGTATATTGGTATATGTCATACAATAGAGGCTCGTAGATACTCTATGTGGGTTGTGTTGTTCCATGACGTGGATAGTATGTATGTGTATGAGTATATTGGAATACGTTCTTATGTTAGAGAATTATATTTTTTAATGAAAACCAGAACTTTTTTTTTAAGTTAACAAGGAATCGATGAATGATTGTTAAATGGGTTAAGGAAATGATAGCACGAGCGGTGCTCGGTGGTAAGCCCCGGGTACCCATCGCGGCCCCCAGCTGGGTCGTGACAGAAGTGGTATCAGAGCAGTTCGTCCTAGGAAGTGTCTACGAGCCATGTCTAGTAGAGTCTTGTTTATCGGTGTGTTGTGCACCATATCTATAAACAGGAGGCTACCGGGCATTTAGGAAAGATGACCATCTTTCTTCTTAATAGATCGTGCGATAGAGCTGTGTTGTAAGATTATTCCTCCCTAATGGTGCGTTCTAATTTCAACACAACTGCTGAAAGGAAAAGTTGCAATGGCCCAGAAGGGCAAGATGGCGGTTGAAGAAGGGCTTGATCGAGAGCCGTCTATAGATATGAAGGAGGGCGGACCCCAGGATAAGGCCCTACCTCGGTTTTCCCATACTCCGCCCACTTTTGAGGATCGGAGGGGAGCCTAGACCTTAGCTCCAGCACCCCCCGTCCCTTCGCAAGGTACCGCGGGCCAAGAGATGAGACAGGATATTCTTTTATTAACTCAGTTGGTAGCCGCTCAGGCTCAGCGGCAGGATGCGGACTACGATAACAGGGGTTGGAGAAAGGGAGTTGATTCTTTAGGGTCTGATCACGAGTTTAGAGGTATTCCTCGGCAGTTTCCTAGACCCAGATTTGTCGGACCTATTTATTTAAGGTCACCCCAGAGTCTCAAAATTTCTAGTCCTCGGATTCGGAGTGGTTCTGGCCAGAAGAGATCCTCGATGCCGCGATGTACTTAGTGTCGCAGGTTACATCAGGGACCGTGTCGCTGGGGCACGGATGTTTGTTATGCCTGTGCTCGGCCAGGCCATTTAAAGCGTAATTGTCCATCGCTACGTGGTAAGGGTGAGGTTCAGACTACGGGAGTGGTGATTGGCTCTACATCATCGGCACGTTCTCCAAGGCCAGGGCCACAGATGCGGGTAAGCAGTGGTAGAGACCGAAGAACGCCCAGTCCGAGTGGATCCCAGCATCATATCCAGGCATTAGTCGAATGACCAGATCCTGATTCTTCCCCTGATGTTACTCCAGGTATATTGTTAGCACCTTTTTATGATTAATGCGAATACGTGGGCAAATAATCCATATGGTAAATGTAATGTGACTGACTAAAAAGGATAACAGGTGGAATATGCCTGCTTCACGAGGCTATCCTATGTTATAAGCAGGTTTGCAAACGAGATCAAGAAGTGTCACTCTATAGGGTAGATTATGATCTGGGTACAACGAGCCCGTAACAAGAATTGTAATGTAAAGTATAGCGAGGAGACGCCTAAGGGCATGTTAATCTCTATATGAATACAAGAGTGAAACCAGCAAGCGAATCGAGAGCAGTAGATGAGAAAGCTTGAAGGACCTTGTTGGGGAAAGTTCGGCGCAGGAATTTCTCAACGATCGAGATAATAGCCATCAATAAGGGGGAAGTCAACCCGAAAAGGGGATCAGAGTAAAGTGATATAGCGGAGTAGCAGTGGCCGTGATTGGCATAATTAAGAGCATGGATGATACCTTTAGTTGGGCGTAAAAGATCAAGACTACGGTAAGGATAAATAATGAAAGTAGGACAATTAGTAGGAGGAGGGTTAATGTGATAGGAGTGAGAGGGGATGATCAGAACGAACAGAGTCAGTTTTGGCAGTAAGAGATGGATTGGCAAGGGCGATACATCCTAAAGGACAAAGAGGTACTAATTTAGGAATATGGTTCCTCATACGAAGGGTCGAGGATCGAATATAAGACGGGAGGAAATGAGGTAAGTCGAGCAGGAAGGAATAAGGGCGAAAATATAGCAAAAAGAAATATACGAAGTATGCGTACCTAAGGAATAGTTGTGTGGTAGCCAAAGGAGAAAGTATTTCTTATGAAGTTCTTATATTAAGTTAGAACGAGTGAAGTATATGAAGTAAAGAGTTGAAAAGGAAAGATGACATGAGTCATGAGTTTACTGTATGACGATAAATCAATGGAGCAGAGTCATAATTAATAACGATAGTGGTACAACATGGTTATGAAATTGGTACCAAGTGTACATCGGATTAAAAGAATAGGAGGCATGGTGCGCATTAGCGGCGTAAGAGACCTAAGCCCTAGGAAAACGAAGATGGCGTTACAAGAAAATTTCGAGCGCCGAAGAAGAGGGCAAGTGACATTAGATGGGTGACATGGATAACTAGACCTACTACTAATGCAAGCATCCCTATGGGGCAGGAAGTTGTTAATTGGAGCAGATTCAGATATAGACCCGTAACTACCGGGTGAGCTAAGTAAAGTACATCTTTGCTCAGATTGCTACATTGGGTGCATTACTTGGTTACAAGACTATAAGATGAGTATGTTAAGATTTCACGTATGAATTGTGATAGCCATAGATTGTGGGGAACGGTATGAGTAAGACGTAGTGTAGTCAAGAGTATGTGAACTCAAGATTTGCAGGCACGAGTAAAACCCTTAAAGGGGGGGAAGCGAATAGAGGGGATACCAGTGTGTAGGTTGAAATGATAAGCCCTACGGTAGTGTATTGACTAAAGGCAGTAGAATAAGGTGACACCCAAAAGCAAGAAGAAGAAGAAGGGTCGTGAGTCGGCAAAGATGGTAAAGCATCGACGACAGGTGGGGGTGGACCCACAGTTCTTCAAGATTATACCACCTCCTCGTTCCTCTAAATTACAAATCTCAGATGAATTTTTAGAGAAATATAAGGCCGATCTGTGAGACGTTGTGACCCTTAAGGCCCTAAGTGGCGCCAAATGGGGAGAAAAACTGTAAAACTCTGATTGTGTGACATGGCTGAAGAAGAGCTGGAATCAGTTTAAGGAGTACTATTCAATTGGTGGTGGTTACTTTTTACTCTTTCAGTATAATGGAAACTCTCATTTCTCTGTCCTCATATTTGATTTAATTGCTTCCCGGATTAAATACTCTTCTAGCCCAAATGAAGATATGACACCGGAGAATGTTGTAAATATAGTGGGTGATGGTAGTCACAAGAAGAAGGCATGCTGGCCTGAGACACAGAATAATTCATGAGATTAACATGGATTTTATTGTGGGGTTACCCTGTTCTTGAGACAAAGACATCGACGGGAAAGTCGTTGTGAATAATATTGATATCTATATGAACATGACCATAGATACGATATGCGAATCGCGCAAAGATTATGTAACTTTTAGATATATACACGTCGCCAATGGAGTCGAGTGAGTGCTTAGATGAGGAGTAAGAGGTAAGACAGGGATAATGGAGTCATAATACTCCGGCCAGGAAAACATATGATAAACTAAGTTGGAACATTGAGTGGGGATTATTGTTAAGGGAAAATAGGACAATCACTTGGAATACGACATCAGTATATGCTATACGCTACTACAATAGCCCTGGGACATGATAACTTACGAAAGCGACAAGATCACGGGATGAAGAGGAAGCTTAGTCCCCGGTATATTAGGTCTTATGAGATCGTATGCAACAGGCAAGGTAGCTTATGAATTAGATCTACCATTTATAACTTGATGCTTCCTAAATATGTTAGAAATCCTACTAGAATCATGTCAATGAATGGTGCTTTAGCGAGAGAGAAGGGGATCTATGAAAAGGTACCCATTACCACATTAGATAGGCAAGTGCGAAGACTTCGGAATAAGGAGGTAGTTTGAGACAAGTTTGGTAGAAAAACAAAGACCGGGAAAAAACGACTTAGAGAGCAGAAGAGAATATAGATAGCCAAATACCCGCTCCTACTGAAGTCTCCAGGAGGAGTTCACGATGATACACCGAGATCTTAAGGTATGCATGCTTACTTTTGCTCTATGGGTCGTGTGTAGCCATTGATATGTTTATGCTGTGCTGTAGCCCTGTGAGGCAGTGTTATTGTGGATTGTTGTGACAGGTTGGTAGTGCCAGATTACAGGGGAAACTCTGGCGAAATTTTCCTAGAATTCTCGAGTATTTTAATCCTTCGAGGACGAATGTTCCAAAAGGGGGGAAGAATGATACACCTTGGAAATCCTCCGTACATGTACAGTGAATGGGTGAGCGAAGGACATAACATATGTGATGTTTTGACGAGCGAGGAATGATATAAATGGCCCTAATTAAGATTCTCCAGAAATCCGAGATGAAGAACGAAAGTTAGTAAGGAAAAGCAAACCATATGTTGTGTATCAGATGAAAATAATGAGTAACGCTTCTGCGATGGCATAGTGATGGTTAAAGGCATGTTATAACGTCCCTAAGATTGGTATTGAGGTGTTAAGAAAGTACTAAGAAGGTTCCATAAGGATCGGAGATCAAACGAGTCGACGAGAACAAGTCTCGAAAACTGGGCAAACATACGGCTAGACATACTGGCCGTATAAATCCACGGACCGTATGTCCAACCGTGGATTTGTCCCAGCACAATATAGCTCACTGGACCAAACATACGGTCCAACATAAGGTCAGTAAAAATTCTACGGACCCTATGTTGGTCCGTATAAAGTAGGTCGACCAGATTTCAATTTTAAATATAAGGGACCCTTTCCATTTTATTTTCATTTCATTTCCACTCTTCACTTCAAGAACCCTCTAGAGAATACTATAACATTCATCCATAAGAAACATTCAAGGGGGAATTGAAGATCAACAACATAAAATCCATGGAGCAAAGCATATGGAACTCAAGTAGGATTCATCTTCTTCAAGAAAACCCTAAGGAGGCGAAGTGAAACTTTGTTGCAAGAGGAAGAATTCCATTCAAAGCTTGTTCCACCATCATCTAAGGTATGTTTCATGATTTTACTATGTTGCTTAAGGTATTGGAAGGCTAAGATGCTTGGATTGTAGAAGAAACATGGAAAATGAGTTTTTAAAAGGATGGGTAGTGTCATAATTGAATGGTAGTTGGGTAGAAATCATGAATGTTGATATGTTGTGATCATGAATACATTATAAGTAACGTTTAGACCATAGTATAAGTGTGACGTATGAGGAGATGTGATGATAGGCTAAAACCACTAAATGTGGAGAAATTGGAGGAAATTGGTGGATTTTGCTAAATGTATATAAGCGAGGATTGTTGGTTTCTATATTGTGGTTATTGTTGTGAATGTTTGGGAGCTGAAATAGAATATGGGAAACGTAATAGAAACAAAGAAGATGCTGCCCAATTTTCCCTAGAAATAGAAGCCCGTTTTTATAAATGTTTAACTAACGACGGCATGAACTCTCTTGAAGGTATATACGAGTGCATCATAAGGGAAGCGAGCAAGCGATAAGAATGGTAAACGTCCAAGGTATGTGAGGCTAATCCTTTTCTTCCCTGGCATGAATCCTAGGACATGATTCTTCTTTCATCCTCATGATTCTCCTACATTCCTAAAGGCTAAGATTCTAAGATCATGAATAATTATACGAGATTAGAGCAATGTTATGAGTTTAGTAGTGATATGATGTCATTCCTTGCTTATACTCACCTCATACATTAATCCCTTCGAGGTGAGGCAGAATGGTTATAAATGTTCATAATGGAATCGAGGGTTCACGACCTTCTGTCACCTCGATAAAGTGTAGTTGTTCTAGAGTCTTCATGTATATACTATGATGAGCATATTACGATGAGCATATATGATGAGCATGTTATGATGAGAACGATTTTATGTTTAAAGGTTCCAATGTTACGATTTCAAAGACGACATGAGAATGTTGAGCCATCTCTTGACTTCTCGATTTTATTCATTAATGATGATTACATTTTCTCTAAGATTCCAAAAACATATGAATTGACTTCTTATAAGATTATGACCCTATCTTATGTTTCCTCTTGATGTTATTATTCATATCTGTATACTTCATTGATAGTCCCACCTTATAATAATTGTTCCTTCAAGGTGAGACATGACGATCATGATTAATCCATAATATAGTCGGAGGTTACCGACCTTATGTCACTCCGATAGAGCCATAGCTTTTTCTTGGGCTCTCATGCATGCTATATATATATTATATAAGTATATGATACGTATATGTATTCAGGGGATATGGGGAAAGGTGAGGCGCTATAGACGCATAGCCACCTGGTTAGCTGGCATATTATGATCTTATCCCGGACGCGGGATTTATGGGTGATGGATCGGGCCGTACGTTCCACGACATTATATTGATATATGATGATACATGGATTGGGCTGCACGTTCCGCAGCAATATATGATACGATGTTTTATGAGAATGCATGCATGAATCCGCCTTAAGAGGCAAGCAGTTACTGGTTATCTTCTTACACTTACTTTACCTTCTTATTTTCTCCATTATTTCTTGATGTATGCCTTACATACTCAGTACAATGTTCGTACTGACATCCTTTTCTTTTTGGATGCTGTGCTCATGCCCACAGGTAGACAGGGAGACGCTGCAGATCCGTAGGAGACGCTGCAGATCCGTAGGAGCCATCTACAGATTTACAGGAGCACTCCACTATTCCGGAGGTTCTATTCGGTTGATCCTTTTATGTATATTGGTATATGTCATCCAATAGAGGCTCGTAGATACTCGATGTGGGTTGTGTGGTTACATGACGTGGATAGTATGTATGTGTATGAGTATATTGGAATACGTTCTTGTGTTAGAGCATTATATTTTGTAATGAAAACCAGATCTTTTTTTTAAGTTAACAAGGAATCGATGAATGATTGTTAAATGGGTTAAGGAAATGATAGCACGAGCGGTCCTCGGTGGTTAGTCCCGGGTACCCATCGCGGCCCCCAACTGGGTCGTGACAATTATGGGTTGTTGTGACAGGTTGGTAGCGCCAAATTACAGGGGAAACTCTGTCGAAATTTTTGTAGAATCGCGACTGTTTAACATTCGAGGACGAATGTTCCAAAAGGGGGGAAGAATGTTACACCTTGGGAAATTCTCCGTACATGTACTGTGAATAGGAAAACGAAGGTCATGGCGTATACGACATGTAGATGAGTGAGGAATAGTAGTTGATAACCCCAAACGAGATTTCAAAACCATCCGAGATGAGGGAAGGAAGTTGTTAAGGAAAGCGAGTCGTATGTTGTATATCGGATAAGAATAACGAGAAACGATGTGGTGAGGGCATAATGGTGTCTTAGAGACATGCAATGACGCCCCTTAGATTGGTATGGAAGTGTTAAACAAGTGTTAAGAAGGTTCCATAAGGATCGGGGATCAAACGAGTCGACGAGAACAAAAACGGAACCATTGGGCATTATACGGTCCAATCTACGGACCGTATAAATTATACCAGCCGTAGATTTGGCCGTATAATTGGCCAAAGGAGAGACCAGCCACTAGATCAAATGTACGCCCATACATACGGTCCGTATAAATAGTACGAACCGTATGTTGGTCCGTATAAGTTGGCTCGGCCAGCTTTTAAGTTTAAGTGTAAGGGTTCATTTTATTTCATCCATTTCATTTCCTCCACTCTCCAACTCAAGAAATCTCTAGAAAAGTCTCAAAATACTTCCACCATAAAAATACCAAGGAAATCAATGATCAACAACATCAAATTCACGAATCAAAGTGTATGAAACCCAAGTAGAGTTCATCTTCATCAAAGAAAATCAAAGGAGGTGAGATAGGGTTTTGGTGCTAGAGGAGTATTCTCATTCAAGGATTGTTCAACTATCATCTAAGGTAAGTCTCAGGACTTTATCATGTTGTTTAAGGTATTAGAAGGCTAAGAAGCTTGAATTGTAGAAGGACATGGAAAGTGGGTCTTGAATGAGTTAATAGAGTCACCATTGAATGATGATGGAATGGAATCATGAAAGTTGGTACGTTATGATTATGAATATGCTATAAATGATGTTTAGACCATGAGATAAGTATTATACATGAGAAAATGCGATAACAAGCTAAAACTATTAAATATGGAAAATAATTGGAGAAAAATGGTGGATTTCTCTTAATGTATGAGCGAGGAATGTTGATACTATATTGTGAGTGTTGTTGTAAATGTTTGGGAGATGAAATAGAACATGGGAAAAGTAGTAGAAACAAAGGAGATGCTGCCCAATTTTCTCTAGGAATAATGATGCGTTCTTATGGTCGATTGACTAATTATAATGCGCATTCTCTCGTGAAGGTAGCGACGTGATACTGAAAGGAGAATGAGTGAACGATAGAGAAACTAAGCGACAAAGGTATGTGAGGCTAGTCCTTTCTTTCTAATGGCATGAATCCTATATCATGAATTCCTTTCTTCTTCAGGAGTTCCTATATTCCGGAAAGCTAAAAGCCTATATCCATAAGTGCTCATACAAGATAAAGAGATATGATATGATGATGCCATGTTGGTAATGATGTTATTTATTACTCACACTCACCTTATGTATTACTTCCTTCAAGGTGAGGCAGAATGTTCATATATGACCATAATGGAATCGAGGGTTCACGACCTTACGTCACCTCGATAGAGTGCAATTGTCTAGAGTCTTTATGCATATGTGATGACAAGTATATTTTTTTAAGCATATTATTATAAGCATTTTATGATGAGCATGTCATGATTGCATCACACCGGGCCTTGTTGGTCGGGCAGTCACTGCCAAGGTGGGCAGCTATACGGATACACCATGACCTTTTGGCATGGGCTGACACTACTAGTGGGCGGCATGAGATGGTACCCCAGACGCAGGAGGCCTGGACGCGGGCTAATGTTATTGATTATCACACCGTTCCGACATGGACGGGCAGCTTACATATTATGCATACAGGACATGATAATGAGTATGAGTGAGACAGCATGCATTACTTCCTTTATGATGGTCATTCGGATCCAGATGTTCATATTAATGTTTTCATTATATTATTGTTGTCTTTCTTCATTGTTTACGCCTCTCATACTCAGTACAATATTCGTACTAACGTCCGTTTTCTTTGGACGCTGTGTTCATGCCCACAGGTAGACAGGGAGGCGAGCTTGATCCAGAATCTTAGGAGCTGTCAGCTGATTGGAAGCACTCCATTGTCCGGAGGTGCTTATGATTATTCTTTTGGTATATATGCATATTTTGGGCACGACGGAGTCTTGTTCCGTCTATGTATACAGTATGTCAGTAGAGGCTCGTAGATACGCAGTGTGGGTTAGATGGTCTCACAAGATGTTATCATATGTATATATATATATATTTTGATGGTCAAGAGGCAAATGTATATAAAGTATTTATGTTTCTATATAAAATATGTTTCCCTATAACTTCATGTACAAAGTTGATAAAAAGGGATTTAAATGAGTAATATGAGTAGTAGACCTAGCGGTGCTTGGTGGCTAGCCCCGGGTACCCGTCGTGGCCCCTAGCTGGGTCGTGACAATTGCCCTTCAGTTGATGGTAGGGGTAGGACCCAGCCTTCAGGGTCTTCAGCATCTGTACGCCCTATGGGGCCAGGTTCACATGCGCCAGTTGGCCACGGTAGAGGCAGAGGGAGAGTCCCCAGTTCTAGCGGTCCTCAGCACCGTATTTATACTTTGGCTGGACGCCAAGATCTTGAGTCTTCTCCTGATGTGGTCACAGGTATATTATCAGTATTTTCTCATGATGTATATGCTTTGATTGATCCGGGCTCCACATTGTCATATGTTACTCCGTATATTGCGGGTCGATTTAGAGTCGAACCGGAGTCAATCAAACCTTTTGAAGTGTCTACACCCGTTGGTGAATCGATAATAGCTATCCAAGTGTATAGAAACTGTATAGTTGTGATTTGTGATCATCGTACTATGATTAACTTGCATGAGTTAAAAATGGTAGACTTTGATGTTATTATGGGCATGGATTGGTTGGCTTCTTGCTATGCCAACGTTGATTGTAGAATGAAAATGGTTCGTTTTCAATTTCCAGGAGAACCAGTGTTAGAGTGGAAAGGGAATACTGCGTCACCAAAAGGTAGGTTTATTTCCAATCTAAAGGCAAGGAAAATGATCACAAAAGGATGTATTTATCATCTAGTTCAGATTCAAGATGTAGAAGCTGAATCGCCAACTCTTCAGTCTGTTCCCGTGGTGAATGCATTTCCGGATGTGTTTCTGGAAGAGATTCCAGGCCTTCCTCCTGAGCGGGAGATTGATTTTGCCATTGATGTGTTGCCAGGAACTAAGCCTATATCTATTCCTCCTTATAGAATGGAACCCGCATAATTGAAAGAGTTGAAGGACCAATTGAAAGACTTGCTGGAGAAAGGCTTTATTAGGCCTAGTTCATCCCTATGGAGAGCACCCGTATTGTTTGTCAGAAGAAAGATGGCTCCTTGAGAATGTGCATTGACTATCGACAATTGAATAAGGTGACGATTAAGAACAAATACCCTCTTCCGAGGATTGATGACTTATTCGACCAATTACAAGGTGCCAAATGGTTTTCAAATATAGATTTGACGTCCGGGTATCATCAAATGAGAGTTAGGGAGAAAGATATCCCTAAGACAGCCTTCAGAACAAGATATGGCCATTTTGAGTTCCGGGTAATGTCATTTGGGCTAACTAATGCACCGGCAGTATTTATGGATTTGATCAACAATGTGTTCAGGCCCTTCCTAGATCTGTTTGTGATTGTCTTCATCGACGACATCTTGGTATATTCTTGATCCGAGGCAGAACATGCGGATCATTTGCGTGCTGTCCTCAGAGTTCTTCAGACTCGAGAGTTGTTTGCCAAATTTTCTAAGTGTGAGTTTTGGTTGAACTTAGTGAAGTTTTTGGGACACATTGTTGCAGCCGATGGTATTCGAGTGGATAGCCAAAAGATTGAGGCCGTGAAGACTTGGCCAAGGCCCACAACTCCTATGGAGGTTCGTAGCTTTCTGGGCTTAGCAGGTTATTACCAGAGATTTTTTGAAGGTTTTTCTACCATTTCTGCACCACTCACAAAGTTGACCCAGAAATCAGCAAAGTTTCAATGGACAGATGCTTGTGAGCGTAGCTTCCAAGAGTTAAAAGATAGATTGACTTCTGCCCCAGTCCTGACACTTCCAGAGGGATTGGAAGGATATGTTGTTTATTACGATGCTTCAGGCATTGGGCTAGGTTGTGTGCTGATGCAGATGGTAAGGTGATTGCGTATGCTTCAAGGCAATTGCGGAAACATGAGAAAAATTATCCAACCCATGATCTAGAATTGGCTGCAGTGGTTCATGCATTAAAGATATGGAGACATTATTTATATGGTGTCCACGTGGATATTTATACAGATCATAAGAGTCTTCAGTATATCTTCAAGCAGAAAGAGTTGAATTTGCGGCAACGACAATGGTTGGAATTCCTAAAAGATTATGATGTTGATATCTTATATCACCCCGGAAAGGCTAATGTTGTGGCTGATGCTCTTAGCCGCAGATCTATGGGAAGTCTGTATGACGTACTACCAGAGAAGAGAGAAATGACTCGTGAGCTCCAGCAGTTAGCTAGCCTAGGAGTTCGAGTAGTGGACTTAAGGAGCAGGGGAACCACCATTCAGAATTCACCAGTGTCGTCGCTAGTAGCGGAAGTGAAAGAGCGACAATACGAAGATTCTATGCTAATTCATTGCAAAGATACTGTCACGACCCAACCCCGTAGGCCGTGACTAGTGCCCGATCTGGGCACCCAAACCCATCTATCATATGCATTCAAGTATATAGCAGAAGCCGTCAAGGCTATATTCTAAATTTAGATAATTTCCAGAAACATTTCGGCAGAGTTTCCTTTGTGTTACAGACTATCCAAAATAACCCTGCGCACAGAAAATACCAACAAAGGCCACACCGGCCAACAAGGCAACATGTAAACATATGCGGACCGGCCGCGGCGGCAAATGGGATCGCCCAAACACATCATATACACACATCCGTACAGAAAGACCCAACCCACAAACATGTCCACAGACCTCTAAACAGACCGACAGAATCATATGACGGGACAGGGCCCCGCCATACCGAAATAGTCAGACATACAGAAATATATACATAACAAAAGATGTATGTACCAAAAGTGGACTCCGGATCAAAAGGGAGTACTCCGAAATAGCAGAAAGTGGAGCCTACAGTGATGGATCACCTGTGTCTGTACCTGCGGGCATGAAACTCAGCCCCCGAAGAAAGGGGGTCAGTACGAAAGATGTACTAAGTATGTAAAGCATAGAGTACAGAAATATATAGGCCACAACTGAAAGCAAACAAGAAACAAAGGGAAGTACTGAATGATATATCAAAATTTGTATCAAACATATATATATATATATATATATATATATAATGCAATTAAAATCATGCAAAGCTGAGGAACGTGGTCACCACTCCGACGCTGGTGCCACACACAGCATAACACCAGAAGGTTCAAATCTCCGTACATCCCCGAACACAGATATCATCATACGTGCCACTAGCCATATCACAACATAACACCAAACGAAACCCGGCCCTATGGCGAGGCCTCAGGAACCGTAACACAGCATACGACCGAATTTATTATAGCGCGCACGAATCATAACCGGCCCGGGAACCGGTGAATGAAGTCATAGTAAGGGCACGAGCGGAGTCGTGAGCAAACAATGCAACGTGTATATCAAAACATTCTTGAAACTTGATAAAATTATAAGTCAACTCATTAGTCAAAGTAGTCGAACAATTAGTTAACACAGGGTTCGTTTCACAAAATATTTCCAAAGTAGTATTTGTGGTTCAAAATATAATTTAGAATATCGTGGCGGTCAAACATTATTTATGATAGCCAAATTCATAACCAAAAGTCTTTTACCGACTTTATACAAAAATGGGCATAATAGGGCAAACAAAGAATTCTCGGGCTTAGCGGGCCCACCTCGGGTCAAATCGAGGTGGCGGACATGAATTACGGACATTCGGGGTCTATGGAATCACACATGGAGGTTTCGAATCGATCAGATTACAATTACAAAAGTTTCGGACATTTGATCACTTTTAGACAAAATATGACTTTTATAGTTCAATTCAATTGAATGAATAGTGCTTGATTTCCAATTCGGATTTCCATGAATAGAATTGCCTTCGGGGCTCCAATATCGACCTAGTATACCTAAGACATGCCAAAAGAAGGAATGGGTAGCCTTACATACCTTATAAGTGCCTCACGCCCGTCAAAACTCAAATCCCGTTTCGCTCAGAATCTACAAGGGTCAAAGTTACCAATTGTAAGTTATAGATTCTAAAAAGTCAACTTAAGGTCATAGTTGTCTACCGAAATTTCGGCAGCACTTCCCCTATACATATAGCATCCCCGAGGCTTAGCTCGGCTCAATATCTCAACAACAACAACCCAACAATACCAAATGAATCAAGAATCACAACAAAATAAGTTCTAACATCAATATCCTTCATTTTTACATAAGGTGACAACTTCCATTCAAACTCCACAATATCAACCTAATATCAACATTATCATATTCATTTACTCATTCAAGGTTATTCAAAGGTATTCCAATAATATTCCATGCAATATACATGAATTCAAATAATCCGCCACTTTCCATATTCTATCCGAAACGTCAACAACTACGACGAACATACTAACTCGCATTATTTCCTTCCAAATTTATTAACAACAACATTAGTTCCCATCCTAGCATCTTACTTTCATAATTATACCAAACTATATAAAAGTCTCCTAATTTCCCATAACGACACACAACCATTTTCAATACCAATTCGACTCGTTAAACATTCATTTACGTCATAAATGCCACAACGACGCAACTAACAAACTAAACAAAAATCAAATTCACTACTCCTCCCACACCAATATGGCTCACAGCCAAACACACCCTTCACACATACACACAGCCATGCTCAAGACAACACAATTCCATAATCTTCATGCAACTTTAATCACTACCACATATATACCCATTTCATAACATAAAAACATAGAAATCATACCTTATTCTTGAAATTCCGACTTGCCGTAAACGTCACTCTCTCGCTTAACTAATTATATCACGTCGGAGAGCGTCTTGCACACTCTATGAATACAAGAAGAACAAGATTTTTAGATTGGAAACAAAGCTAGGATTTTTTTTTTGTTGGCTAAGGGGTTCGGCCGAGAGGCCTTTTGAGGTGCTCTCTAATTTTTTTGTGTTTTGATTTGTTTTCTTCTTGAACATTCTAATGATATAGATGACTACATACTTGATTAATTGGTCACATGGAAATCACATGACCACTTAAAATGGGGCTTGGGCCTTGGCCTTTGGCCGGCCACCCCTAACACTTGGGCCTCAATTTTTATTCAATTTTTTCTTGGCCCAATTCGTAAAAATCTCATTTTTTGTAATTCCCGAAACTAATTTCCGAAATCCAAATTTGCCCTCGGCCTTCCCCGACGTCTTAGCACCAATACTTTCATAAACTACATAGGCATATTAACTAAAATCAAAGATATGGCCTTATAACATACAAGTCTTAATTATTTTCAAGATTTCAAATTATGCGAAAACACGGGACATAACATTCTCCCCCCCTTTTGAACATTCGTCCCGGAATGTTAAATTACTCTTATAAGGTCTTATGAGCATAACGGGGGAGTCCCTCTCTTGTAAGTAGAACACATAATTCATCCATCGATTAATACAACAAGTTTTAAAAAAAAGTTTAGATTACCTGTGGGCGTAGGAAACAAGTGGGGATATTTCCTCCTCATCTCCTCCTCCGACTCCCAGGTCATCTCTTCCCGGTTGTTATTGCGCCATAGGACTTTAACAGAAGGCACTTCCTTAGTGCGTAGTCTCCTGACCTGCCGATCCAGAATAGTTATAGGCTGCTCTTCATAAGAAAAATGCTCTGTTACCTGAATGTCATTTACTGGGAATATTCTGGAAGGATCACCAATACATTTTCGCAGGATGGACACATGAAATACCGGGTGCACTGCCTCCAAATCGGATGGTAAGTCTAGCTCATAGGCGACCTCGCCTATCTTCCGAATGATCTGATACGGCCCAATATATCACGGACTAAGCTTACCCTTTTTACCGAATCTCATAACACCCTTCATAGGCGACACCTTAAAAAATACCCAGTCGCCAATCTGAAACTCTAATGGTCGACGTCGTCTGTCTGCATATGCCTTCTGTCGACTCTGTGCAGCCAACAATCGCTCCCGAATAAGTTTCACTTTATCTACTGCTTCCTGGATCACATCTGGCCCAATTAATTTAGTTTCGCCCACATCGAACCACCCAATAGGAGATCTGCATTTCCTGCCATAAAGAGCTTCGTACGGTGCCATCTGAATGCTGGAGTGATAACTGTTATTATAGGAAAATTCAATAAGCGGCAAATGATCATCCCAGCTGCCTCTGAAATCAATAACGCAGGCCCGCAACATATCTTCCAGCGTCTGAATAGTGCGCTCGGCCTGCCCGTCGGACTGAGGATGAAAAGCTGTACTGAGGCTCACCTGAGTCCCTAATCCCTCCTGAAATGACCTCCGGAAATTTGCCGTAAACTGGGCACCTCGGTCAATAATAATAGATACAGGGACTCCGTGAAGTCTGACTATCTCTCTGATGTACAATCTAGCATAGTCCTCAGCCGAATAAGTAGTCCGGACAGGGAGAAAATGCGCTGATTTCGTCAATCTGTCAACAATGACCCAGATAGAATCATACCAGCGTGGAGTGCGCGGTAACCCAACCACGAAATCCATATTAATCATCTCCCATTTCCAGGCTGGGATTTCCATCTCATGTAATAATCCACCGGGCTTCTGATGTTCAATTTTAACTTGTTGACAATTCGGGCACTGACCAACGAACTCAGCAATATCTTTCTTCATACCGTCCCACCAATACAAACACCTGAGATCATGATACATTTTAGTGGAACCCGGATGAACAGAATACCGTGCATTATGCGCCTCGCCCATGATTTGTCGCCGTAGGCCTGCAACATCCGGTACACAGAATCTGCCTTCGTATAATAATACCCCTTCAGGCGAAATTTCAAACGGAGTCTTTTCTTTATTAAGGGCCACCTCTCTGTACCGGACTAGAACAGGATCTTCAAACTGATGCTGCTTTACATCTTCCATAACCGAGGATTCAGCAATTCCTCGAACAGAAACCCCAATATCTCCAGAATCTACCAAACGAACTCCAAGGTTGGCTAATTGATGAATCTCACGAACCAAGTCTTTCTTGTCAGATGGTACATCAGCTAAACTGCCCATGGACTTGCGGCTAAATGCATCCGCTACCACATTGGCTTTCCCAGGATGGTACAGGATATCAACGTCATAGTCTTTCAATAACTCAAGCCATCTTCTCTGCCGCAAATTTAGTTCTTTCTGTTTAAAAATATACTGGAGACTCTTATGGTCCGTATACATATCAACGTGGACCCCATATAAATAATGCCGCCAAATCTTCAAAGCATGAATCACCGCGGCTAACTCAAGATCATGAGTGGGATAATTCTTCTCGTGCGGTCTGAGCTGCCGGGAAGCATAGGCTATGACTCGACCGTGTTGCATCAACACGCAACCTATCCCAATACCAGAGGCATCACAGTAGACAACATACCCGTCTGATCCTTCTGGAAGAGCTAATACTGGTGCTGTAATTAATTTTTCTTTCAACGTCTGGAAGCTGCGCTCGCAGGCATCAGTCCACTGAAACTTCGCTGCCTTCTGAGTAAGCTTCGTCAGTGGTGCTGCTATGGAAGAAAAGTTCTCCACGAACCTTCGATAATATCCGGCTAACCCCAGAAAACTGCGTACCTCTGTCGGTGTAGTAGGCCTGGGCCAATTCTGTACAGCTTCAATTTTCTGCGTATCGACCCGAATACCATCTGCTCCGACAATATGCCCCAAGAATGCCACAGAAGTTAACCAGAATTCACATTTGGAGAATTTAGCATATAATTTTTGTTGCCGAAGAATACCAAGTACTGTTCTCAAATGATCTGAATGCTCCTCCGCTGACCGTGAATAAATCAAAATATCATCGATAAACACAATCACGAACATATCTAGGAAAGGCCGAAATACCCGATTCATCAGATCCATGAATACCGCTGGAGCATTAGTCAGCCCGAAAGACATCACTCGGAATTCATAATGCCCGTACCGGGTCCTGAAAGCAGTCTTCGGGATATCTGATTCTCGCACTTGCACCTGATGATAACCCGAGCGCAAATCTATCTTTGAAAAATATTTAGAACCCTGCAACTGATCAAACAAATCATCAATCCGGGGGAGGGGATATTTATTCTTTATAGTCACCTTATTTAGTTGCCGATAATCAATACACATTCGCAGTGACCCATCTTTCTTTCTTACAAATAATACCGGCGCTCCCCAGGGTGATATACTGGGTCTGATAAAGCCTTTATCTAACAGATCTTTCAGCTGCTCTTTCAATTCCTTCAATTCAGCCGGTGCCATTCTGTACGGAGGAATAGATATAGGCTGCGTATCCGGCAACAAGTTTATAGTGAAATCTATCTCCCGTTCAGGCGGAAGACCCGGAAGCTCATCTGGAAACACATCTGGGAACTCACTAACAACCGGAACAGACTGAAGAGTAGGGGTCTCGGCTGTAGTATCGTGCACACGAACCAAATGATAGATATAACCTTTCTGAATCATCTTCTTAGCCTTGAGGTACGAAATAAACTTACCCCTCGGCGATGCTGTAGACCCGAACCACTCTATAACTGGTTCCCCTGGAAACTGAAAACGGACTACCTTTTTCTGGCAGTTAACATTAGCATAACAGGAAGCCAACCAGTCCATTCCTATAATGACATCGAATTCCAGCATATCTAATTCTATCAAATCAGCTTTAGTGCAGCGATCACATATAGTCACAGAACAATCCCTATATACCTGTCTCGCTATAATACAATCCCCAACCGGTGTAGCTACCTCAAATGGCTCTATAGGCTCAGACACTATCCCAATTTTACTAGCAACGAGCGGGGAAATATATGATAAAGTAGAACCAGGATCAATCAGTGCATATACGGATATGGAGAAAACCAGTAATGTACCTGTGACGACATTAGGCGAAGCCTCCTGGTCCTGGCGACTGGCTAAGGCATATATGCGGTTCGAGGGACCGCTAGAACCTGAAGCGCTGCCACGGCCTCGACCGCGTCCCGCCGGTGCCGGCATACCTTGCCCCGCAGGGCGTGCAACAGATGGAGCAGATGATGAACCAGCGGCTGATCCCGTCGGCTGAGCTACACTACCAGAACCACTCGCCAACGGACAATCTCGCATAATATGGCCCTGACCGCCGCATGAAAAATAGGCTCCAGTAAGTCGATAACACTCTCCCGGGTGCGATTTCCCGCAATGGGAACAACGGGGCCTGGGTGGTCTGGGCTGGCTGGGACCTCTGGCTAT
Source organism: Lycium barbarum (assembly GCF_019175385.1). Classification (NCBI taxonomy): domain Eukaryota; kingdom Viridiplantae; phylum Streptophyta; class Magnoliopsida; order Solanales; family Solanaceae; genus Lycium; species Lycium barbarum. The sequence goes on from NC_083345.1 coordinate 76,926,643, forward strand.
CTGTGACCCTGATGCTCTGGAGCTCTGACCGGCCCCAGACTGTCCTGCACTGTCAAATCTCCTACCGGCTGGCTGTGTACCCTGGCCTGACGGAGGAGGATGTCTGCCTGACTGCTGCTGCTGAGGCTGTCCGCCTCGAGAATCCCCAGAATAACCTGCGGATCTGGCCCTCTTGGGCGGCCTCCTATCCCGATCTCTGCTGGAATAATCAGCTCTATGTCGGTCCTCCATACCCAGGGCATAAGCCTGTAGTCGGGCAATATCCATGGGCAATATCCATGTCTGCCTGCAATGCCACCGCCATACAGCCATCAATCAAATAGCGGTCTAACCCCATCACGTATCTGTGCATCCGATCGGCCATATCTGCTACTATGGCAGGTGCATACCGGGCCAAAGAATCAAACTCCATATTATACTCACGAACACTCCGACCCCTATGCTGCAGATGCAAAAATCGGTCAACCCGCGCCCGCCGTAACTCTGGGGGCAAAAAGTGGTGAGTCAAAGCAGTCACAAACTCGTCCCAAGTAGCTGGGGTAGCACCCTCACCCCTGGATAGCTCCCAGGACTCATACCAGTGAGCAGCAACATCCCGTAGTCTATGCGAAGCCAACTCAATAGACTCAGTCTCTGAAGCTGACCAAATATAGTGAGCGCCGCATCCACCGAATAAAGTCATGGGGGTCCTCATCGGGCTTAGACTCGAAAAACTCTGGAGGGCCACATAATAGGAACTCTCGAACCCTCAGGCTGTCACGCCTGTCGTCATCGTCATCATCTCTCCGCCTGCGTCTGCGAGCCTGCCCCGCTACCAGTGTGGTCAATAACTGCACAGCCTCTCTCAGTGTCCTGTCCTCCACCCCTGGCTGAGGAGCTGGAGGCTCGGGTGCGGGTACTCGGGCCCCTGGAGCTGCTGATGGACCTACTCCAGGCTCTGCCGGTGGTGGTGTAGCGGATCCCTCTGAATGGGGCACAACCTCGAGCAAATCATAAACACGAGCCCGGGTAACTCGCTGTGCCTGCCACCCCTGCCTTGCCCTTCTGGGCCGCCGTTGCCTTCTTCGGAGGCATCACTGCAAACACAATAACGAATCAGATCAAAATCATCCTAATAGCATAGCTCTAACGCACGATCTAAGATTCCAAAGAAAGGTAACACCCTAAATGCCCTGTAGCCTCCTGTTTATAGATGTGGTGCACAACACACCGATAAAAAAGACTCTACGAGACACGGCCTGTAGACATTCCGAGGACAGACTGCTCTGATACCACTTTTGTCACGACCCAACCTCGTAGGCCGTGACTAGTGCCCGATCTGGGCACCCAAACCCATCTATCATATGCATTCAAGTATATAGCAGAAGCCGTCAAGGCTATATTCTAAATTTAGATAATTTCCAGAAAAATTTTGGCAGAGTTTCCTTTGTTTTACAGACTATCCAAAATAACCCTGCGCACAGAAAATACCAACAAAGGCCACACCGGCCAACAAGGCAACATGTAAACATATGCGGACCGGCCGCCGCGGCGAATGGGATCGCCCAAACACATCATATACACACATCCGTACAGAAAGACCCAACCCACAAACATGTCCACCGACCTCTAAACAGACCGACAAAATCATATGACGGGACAGGGCCCCGCCGTACCCAAATAGTCAGATATACAGAAATATATACATAACAAAAGATGTATGTACCAAAAGTGGACTCCGGATCAAAAGGGAGTACTCCGAAATAACAGAAAATGGAGCCTACAGTGATGGATCACCTGTGTCTGTACCTGCGGGCATGAAACGCAGCCCCCGAAGAAAGGGGGTACGAAAGATGTACTGAGTATGTAAAGCATAGAGTACAGAAATATATAGGCCACAACTGAAAGCAAACAAGATACAAAGGGAAGTACTGAATGATATATCAAAATTTGTATCAAACATATATATATATATATATATATATATATATATATATATATATATATATATATATAATGCAATTAAAATCATGCAAAGCTGACGAACGTGGTCACCACTCCGACGCTGGTGCCACACACAACATAACACCAGAAGGTTCAAATCTCAGTACATCCCCGAACACAGATATCATCATACGTGTCACTAGCCATATCACAACATAACACCAAACGGAACCCGACCCTATGGCGAGGCCTCGGGAACCGTAACACAGCATACGGCCGAATTTATTATAGCGCGCACGAATCATAACCGGCCCGGGAACCGGTGAATGAAGTCGTAGTAAGGGCACGAGCGGAGTCGTGAGCAAACAATGCAACTTGTATATGAAGACATTCTTGAAACTTGATAAAATTATAAGTCAACTCATTAGTCAAAGTAGTCGAACAATTAGTTAACACAGGGTTCGTTTCACAAAATATTTCCAAAGTAGTATTTGTGGTTCAAAATATAATTTAGAATATCGTGGCGGTCAAACATTATTTATGATAGCCAAATTCATAACCAAAAGTCTTTTACCGACTTTATACAAAAATGGGCATAATAGGGAAAACAAAGAATTCTCGGGCTTAGCGGGCCCACCTCGGGTCAAGTCGAGGTGGCGGACATGAATTACGGACATTCGGGGTCTATGGAATCACACATGGAGGTTTCGAAGCGATCAGATTACAATTACAAAATTTTCGGACATTTGATCACTTTTCGACAAAATATGACTTTTATAGTTCAATTCAATTGAATGAATAGTGCTTAATTTCCAATTCGGATTTCCATGAATAGAATTGCCTTCGGGGCTCCAATATCGACCTAGTATACCTAAGACATGCCGAAAGAAGGAATGGGTAGCCTTACATACCTTATAAGTGCCTCACGCCCGTCAAAACTCAAATCCCGTTTCGCTCAGAATCTACAAGGGTCAAAGTTACCAATTGTAAGTTATAGATTCTAAGAAGTCAACTTAAGGTCATAGTTGTCTACCGAAATTTCGGCAGCACTTCCCCTATACATATAGCATCCCCGAGGCTTAGCTCGGCTCAATATCTCAACAACAACAACCCAACAATACCAAATGAATCAAGAATCACAACAAAATAAGTTCTAACATCAATATCCTTCATTTTTACATAAGGTGACAACTTCCATTCAAACTCCACAATATCAACCTAATATCAACATTATCATATTCATTTACTCATTCAAGGTTATTCAAAGGTATTCCAATAATATTCCATGCAATATACATGAATTCAAATAATCCGTCACTTTCCATATTCTATCCGAAACATCAACAACTACGACGAACATACTAACTCGCATTATTTCCTTCCAAATTTATTAACAACAACATTAGTTCCCATCCTAGCATCTTACTTTCATAATTATACCAAACTATATAAAAGTCTCCTAATTTCCCATAACGACACACAACCATTTTCAATACCAATTCGACTCGTTAAACATTCATTTACGTCATAAATGCCACAACGACGCAACTAACAAACTAAACAAAAATCAAATTCACTATTCCTCCCACACCAATATGGCTCACGGCCAAACACACCCTTCACACATACACACAGCCATGCTCAACACAACACAATTCCATAATCTTCATGCAACTTTAATCACTACCACATATATACCCATTTCATAACATAAAAACATAGAAATCATACCTTATTCTTGAAATTCCGACTTGCCGTAAACGTCACTCTCTCGCTTAACTAATTATATCATGTCGGAGAGCGTCTTGCACACTCTATAAATACAAGAAGAACAAGATTTTTAGATTGGAAACAAAGCTAGGAATTTTTTTTTTGTTGGCTAAGGGGTTCGGCCGAGAGGCCTTTTGAGGTGCTCTCTAATTTTTTTGTGTTTTGATTTGTTTTCTTCTTGAACATTCTAATGATATAGATGACTACATACTTGATTAATTGGTCACATGGAAATCACATGACCACTTAAAACGGGGCTTGGGCCTTGGCCTTTGGCCGGCCACCCCTAACACTTGGGCCTCAATTTTTATTCAATTTTTTCTTGGCCCAATTCGTAAAAATCTCATTTTTTGTAATTCCCGAAACTAATTTCCGAAATCCAAATTTGCCCTCGGCCTTCCCCGACGTCTTTGCACCAATACTTTCATAAACTACATAGGCATATTAACTAAAATCAAAGATATGGCCTTATAACATACAAGTCTTAATTATTTTCAAGATTTCAAATTATGCGAAATCACGGGACATAACATTCTCCCCCCCTTTTGAACATTCGTCCCCGAATGTTAAATTACTCTTATAAGGTCTTATGAGCATAACGGGGGAGTCCCTCTCTTGTAAGTAGAACACATAATTCATCCATCGATTAATACAACAAGTTTTAAAAAAAAGTTTAGATTACCTGTGGGCGTAGGAAACAAGTGGGGATATTTCCTCCTCATCTCCTCCTCCGACTCCCAGGTCATCTCTTCCCGGTTGTTATTGCGCCATAGGACTTTAACAGAAGGCACTTCCTTAGTGCGTAGTCTCCTGACCTGCCGATCCAGAATAGTTATAGGCTGCTCTTCATAAGAAAAATGCTCTGTTACCTGAATGTCATTTACTGGGAATATTCTGGAAGGATCACCAATACATTTTCGCAGCATGGACACATGAAATACCGGGTGCACTGCCTCCAAATCGGATGGTAAGTCTAGCTCATAGGCGACCTCGCCTATCTTCCGAATGATCTGATACGGCCCAATATATCGCGGACTAAGCTTACCCTTTTTACCGAATCTCATAACACCCTTCATAGGCGACACCTTCAAAAATACCAGTCGCCAATCTGAAACTCTAATGGTCGACGTCGTCTGTCTGCATATGCCTTCTGTCGACTCTGTGCAACCAACAATCGCTCCCGAATAAGTTTCACTTTATCTACTGCTTCCTGGATCACATCTGGCCCAATTAATTTAGTTTCGCCCACATCAAACCACCCAATAGGAGATCTGCATTTCCTGCCATAAAGAGCTTCGTACGGTGCCATCTGAATGCTGGAGTGATAACTGTTATTATAGGAAAATTCAATAAGCGGCAAATGATCATCCCAGCTGCCTCTGAAATCAATAACGCAGGCCCGCAACATATCTTCCAGCGTCTGAATAGTACGCTCGGCCTGCCCGTCGGACTGAGGATGAAAAGCTGTACTGAGGCTCACCTGAGTCCCTAATCCCTCCTGAAATGACCTCCGGAAATTTGCCGTAAACTGGGCACCTCGGTCAGTAATAATAGATACAGGGACTTCGTGAAGTCTGACTATCTCTCTGATGTACAATCTAGCATAGTCCTCAGCCGAATAAGTAGTCCGGACTGGGAGAAAATGCGCTGATTTCGTCAATCTGTCAACAATGACCCAGATAGAATCATACCAGCGTGGAGTGCGCGGTAACCCAACCACGAAATCCATATTAATCATCTCCCATTTCCAGGATGGGATTTCCATCTCCTGTAATAATCCACCGGGCTTCTGATGTTCAATTTTAACTTGTTGACAATTCGGGCACTGACCAACGAACTCAGCAATATCTTTCTTCATACCGTCCCACCAATACAAACACCTGAGATCATGATACATTTTAGTGGAACCCGGATGAACAGAATACCGTGCATTATGCGCCTCGCCCATGATTTGTCGCCGTAGGCCTGCAACATCCGGTACACAGAATCTGCCTTCGTATAATAATACCCCTTCAGGCGAAATTTCAAACGGAGTCTTTTCTTTATTAAGGGCCACCTCTCTGTACTGGACTAGAACAGGATCTTCAAACTGATGCTGCTTTACATCTTCCATAACCGAGGATTCAGCAATTCCTCGAACAGAAACCCCAATATCTCCAGAATCTGCCAAACGAACTCCAAGGCTGGCTAATTGATGAATCTCACGAACCAAGTCTTTCTTGTCAGATGGTACATCAGCTAAACTGCCCATGGACTTGCGGCTAAGTGCATCCGCTACCACATTGGCTTTCCCAGGATGGTACAGGATATCAACGTCATAGTCTTTCAATAACTCAAGCCATCTTCTCTGCCGCAAATTTAGTTCTTTCTGTTTAAAAATATACTGGAGACTCTTATGGTCCGTATACATATCAACGTGGACCCCATATAAATAATTCCGCCAAATCTTCAAAGCATGAATCACCGCGGCTAACTCAAGATCATGAGTGGGATAATTCTTCTCGTGCGGTCTGAGCTGCCGGGAAGCATAGGCTATGACTCGACCGTGTTGCATCAACACGCAACCTATCCCAATACCAGAGGCATCACACTAGACAACATACCCGTCTGATCCTTCTGGAAGAGCTAATACTGGTGCTGTAATTAATTTTTCTTTCAACGTCTGGAAGCTGCGCTCGCAGGCATCAGTCCACTGAAATTTCGTTGCCTTCTGAGTAAGCTTCGTCAGTGGTGCTGCTATGGAAGAAAAGTTCTCCACGAACCTTCGATAATATCCGGCTAACCCCAGAAAACTGCGTACCTATGTCGGTGTAGTAGGCCTGGGCCAATTCTGTACAGCTTCAATTTTCTGCGTATCGACCCGAATACCATCTGCTCCGACAATATGCCCCAAGAATGCCACAGAAGTTAACCAGAATTCACATTTGGAGAATTTAGCATATAATTTTTGTTGCCGAAGAATACCAAGTACTGTTCTCAAATGATCTGAATGCTCCTCCGCTGACCGTGAATAAATCAAAATATCATCGATAAACACAATCACGAACATATCCAGGAAAGGCCGAAATACCCGATTTATCAGATCCATGAATACCGCTGGAGCATTAGTCAGCCCGAAAGACATCACTCGGAATTCATAATGCCCGTACCGGGTCCTGAAAGCAGTCTTCGGGATATCTGATTCTCGCACTTGCACCTGATGATAACCCGAGCGCAAATCTATCTTTGAAAAATATTTAGAACCCTGCAACTGATCAAACAAATCATCAATCCGGGGGAGGGGATATTTATTCTTTATAGTCACCTTATTTAGTTGTCGATAATCAATACACATTCGCAGTGACCCATCTTTCTTTCTTACAAATAATACCGGCGCTCCTGGCGACTGGCTAAGGCATATATGCGGTTCGAGGGACCGCTAGAACCTGAAGCGCTGCCACGGCCTCGACCGCGTCCCGCCGGTGCCGGCATACCTCGCCCCGCAGGGCGTGCAACAGATGGAGCAGATGATGAACCAGCGGCTGATCCCGTCGGCTGAGCTACACTACCAGAATCACTCGCCAACGGACAATCTCGCATAATATGGCCCTGACCGCCGCATGAAAAATAGGCTCCAGTAAGTCGATAACACTCTCCCGGGTGCGATTTCCCGCAATGGGAACAACGGGGCCTGGGTGGTCTGGGATGGCTGGGACCTCTGGCTATCTGTGACCCTGATGCTCTGGAGCTCTGACCAGCCCCAGACTGTCCTGCACTATCAAATCTCCTACCGGCTGGCTGTGTACCCTGGCCTGACGGAGGAGGATGTCTGCCTGACTGCTGCTGCTGAGGCTGTCCGCCTCGAGAATCCCCAGAATAACCTGCGGATCTGGCCCTCTTGGGCGGCCTCCTGTCCCGATCTCTGCTGGAATAATCAGCTCTATGTCGGTCCTCCATACCCAGGGCATAAGCCTGTAGTCGGGCAATATCCATGTCTGCCTGCAATGCCACCGCCATACAGCCATCAATCAAATAGCGGTCTAACCCCATCACGTATCTGTGCATCCGATTGGCCATATCTGCTACTATGGCAGGTGCATACCGGGCCAAAGAATCAAACTCCATATTATACTCACGGACACTCCGACCCCTGTGCTGCAGATGCAAACATCGGTCAACCCGCGCCCGCCGTAACTCTGGGGCAAAAGGTGGTGAGTCAAAGCAGTCACGAACTCGTCCCAAGTAGCTGGGGTAGCACCCTCACCCCTGGATAGCTCCCAGGACTCATACTAGTGAGCAGCAACATCCCGTAGTCTATGCGAAGCCAACTCAACAGACTCAGTCTCTGAAGCTCTGACCAAATCTAGTGAGCGCCGAATCCCCCGAATAAAGTCATGGGGGTCCTCGTCGGGCTTAGACCCGAAAAACTCTGGAGGGCCACATAATAGGAACTCTCGAACCCTCAGGCTGTCACGCCTGTCGTCATCGTCATCATCTCTCCGCCCGCGTCTGCGAGCCTGCCCCGCTACCAGTGTGGTCAATAACTGCACAACCTCTCTCAGTGTCCTTTCCTCCTCCCCTGGCTGAGGAGCTGGAGGCTCGGGTGCGGGTACTCGGGCCCCTGGAGCTGCTGATGGACCTGCTCCAGGCTCCGCCGGTGGTGGTGTAGCGGATCCCTCTGAATGGGGCACAACCTCGAGCAAATCATAAACACGAGCCCGGGTAACTCGATGTGCCTGACTAGTGCCTGCCACCCCTGCCTTGCCCTTCTGGGCCGCCGTTGCGTTCTTCGGAGGCATCACTGCAAACACAATAACGAATCAGATCAAAATCATCCTAATAGCACAGCTCTAACGCACGATCTAAGATTCCAAAGAAAGGTAACACCCTAAATTCCCTGTAGCCTCCTGTTTATAGATGTGGTGCACAACACAATGATAAAGAAGACTCTACGAGACACGGCCTGTAGACATTCCTAGGACAGACTGCTCTGATACCACTTTTGTCACGACCCAACCCCGTAGGCCGTGACTAGTGCCCGATCTGGGCACCCAAACCCATCTATCATATGCATTCAAGTATATAGCAGAAGCCGTCAAGGCTATATTCTAAATTTAGATAATTTCCAGAAAAATTTCGGCAGAGTTTCCTTTGTTTTACAGACTATCCAAAATAACCCTGCGCACAGAAAATACCAACAAAGGCCACACCGGCCAACAAGGCAACATGTAAACATATGCGGACCGGCCGCCGCGGCGAATGGGATTGCCCAAACACATCATATACACACATCCGTATAGAAAAACCCAACCCACAAACATGTCCAAAGACCTCTAAACAGACCGACAGAATCATATGACGGGACAGGGCCCCGCCGTACCCAAATAGTCAGATATACAGAAATATATACATAACAAAAGATGTATGTACCAAAAGTGGACTCCGGATCAAAAGGGAGTACTCCGAAATAGCAGAAAGTGGAGCCTACAGTGATGGATCACCTGTGTCTGTACCTGCGGGCATGAAACGCAGCCCCCGAAGTATAAGAGTATGTTAACACAGGGTTCGTTTCACAAAATATTTCCAAAGTAGTATTTGTGGTTCAAAATATAATTTAGAATATCGTGGCGGTCAAACATTATTTATGATAGCCAAATTCATAACCAAAAGTCTTTTACCGACTTTATACAAAAATGGGCATAATAGGGCAAACAAAGAATTCTCGGGCTTAGCGGGCCCACCTCGGGTCAAGTCGAGGTGGCGGACATGAATTACGGACATTCGGGTTCTATGGAATCACACATGGAGGTTTCGAAGCGATCAGATTACAATTACAAAAGTTTCGGACATTTGATCACTTTTCGACAAAATATGACTTTTATAGTTCAATTCAATTGAATGAATAGTGCTTGATTTCCAATTCGGATTTCCATGAATAGAATTGCCTTCGGGGCTCCAATATCGACCTAGTATACCTAAGACATGCCCAAAGAAGGAATGGGTAGCCTTACACACCTTATAAGTGCCTCACGCCCGTCAAAACTCAAATCCCGTTTCGCTCAGAATCTACAAGGGTCAAAGTTACCAATTGTAAGTTATAGATTCTAAGAAGTCAACTTCAGGTCATAGTTGTCTACCGAAATTTCGGCAGCACTTCCCCTATACATATAGCATCCCCGAGGCTTAGCTCGGCTCAATATCTCAACAACAACAACCGAACAATACCAAATGAATCAAGAATCACAACACAATAAGTTCTAACATCAATATCCTTCATTTTTACATAAGGTGACAACTTCCATTCAAACTCCACAATATCAACCTAATATCAACATTATCATATTCATTTACTCATTCAAGGTTATTCAAAGGTATTCCAATAATATTCCATGCAATATACATGAATTCAAATAATCCGCCACTTTCCATATTCTATCCGAAACGTCAACAACTACGACGAACATACTAACTCGCATTATTTCCTTCCAAATTTATTAACAACAACATTAGTTCCCATCCTAGCATCTTACTTTCATAATTATACCAAACTATATAAAAGTCGCCTAATTTCCCATAACGACACACAACCATTTTCAATACCAATTCGACTCGTTAAACATTCATTTACATCATAAATGCCACAACGACGCAACTAACAAACTAAACAAAAATCAAATTCACTACTCCTCCCACACCAATATGGCTCACGGCCAAACACACCCTTCACACATACACACAGCCATGCTCAACACAACACAATTCCATAATCTTCATGCAACTTTAATCACTACCACATATATACCCATTTCATAACATAAAAACATAGAAATCATACCTTATTCTTGAAATTCCGACTTGCCGTAAACGTCGCTCTCTCGCTTAACTAATTGTATCACGTCGGAGAGCGTCTTGCACACTCTATAAATACAAGAAGAACATGATTTTTAGATTGGAAACAAAGCTAGGAATTTTTTTTTTTGTTGGCTAAGGGGTTCGGCCGAGAGGCCTTTTGAGGTGCTCTCTAATTTTTTTGTGTTTTGATTTGTTTTCTTCTTGAACATTCTAATGATATAGATGACTACATACTTGATTAATTGGTCACATGGAAATCACATGACCACATAAAATGGGGCTTGGGCCTTGGCCTTTGGCCGGCCACCCCTAACACTTGGGCCTCAATTTTTATTCAATTTTTTCTTGGCCCAATTCGTAAAAATCTCATTTTTTGTAATTCCCGAAATCCAAATTTGCCCTCGGCCTTCCCCGACGTCTTTGCACCAATACTTTCATAAACTACATAGGCATATTAACTAAAATCAAAGATATGGCCTTCTAACATACAAGTCTTAATTATTTTCAAGATTTCAAATTATGCGAAAACACGGGACATAACAGATACACTCCCTAAGAAGGAGGAGTCATCATTTAAGATTTCAGGAGACGGAGTTCTTCGATGCCAAGACAGATTATGTGTTCCCGATGTGGCAGGTTTACGCCACCAAATATTGAGAGAAGTTCATTGTTCTCGTTATTCTGTCCACCCCGGAGCAACAAAAATGTACCATGATCTTAAGTCTATATATTGGTGGAATGGTATGAAGAACGATATAGCGAAATTCATAGCTCAATGTTTCAACTGTCAACAAGTGAAAATCGAGCACCAAAAGTCGGGCGGATTGTTGCAAGCTATAGAAATTCCAACTTGGAAGTGGGAAGTAATCAACATGGACTTCATTACAGGCTTACCCCATTCTCGACGTAAATATGATTCTATATGGGTGATTATGGATAGACTCATGAAGTCAGCTCATTGCTTACCAGTCATAACGACATATGTGGCCGAAGATTATGCAAAGATTTATGTTAAAGAGATAGTGCGACTCCATGGTGTCCCAGCATCTATTATCTCCGATAGAGGGGCTCAGTTTACAACTAATTTTTGGAAGTCCTTCTAAGAGGGTTTGGGGACCCAAGTGAGCCTTAGCACAACATTTCACCCGCAGATTGATGGACAAGCTGAACGTACCATTCAGACTCTTGAAGATATGTTACAGGCATGTATGATAGATTTCGGAGGTAATTGGGATGATCACTTGCCACTCATTGAATTTGCTTACAACAATAGTTATCATTCTAGCATTCAAAGGGCACCGTATGAAGCTTTATATGGGCGAAAGTGTAGATCCCCAATTGGGTGGTTCGAGGCAGGAGAGACAAAATTGATAGGGCCAGACTTGGTCCAGCAAGCCATAGAGAAATTCAAGCTCATACACGATCGGTTATTAGCAGCTCAAAGTCGACAAAAGTCCTATGCGGATAATTGTCGAAGGGATTTAGAGTTCCAGGTGAAAGATTGGGTATTCTTGAAAGTGTCACCAATGAAGGGTGTAATGAGATTTGGCAAAAAGGGGAAGCTCCGTCCCCGATATATTGGGCCTTATGAGATTGTGCGCAAAGTAGGAAAAGTAGCCTATGAGTTAGATCTACCTCCTGATTTGGAGTCAGTTCACCCAGTTTTTCATGTCTCGATGCTTCGTAAATGTGTTGGAGATCCTACTAGGATCGTACCAGTAAATGATGTTCAAGTGACAGAAAAGTTAACTTATGAAGAGGTACCTATTGCCATATTAGATAGGCAAGTACGGAGGCTTAGAAACAAAGAGGTGACCTCAGTTAAGGTTTCATGGAGAAACAATAAACGAGAAGAAATGACATGGGAAGCGGAAGAAATTATGAGATTCAAGTACCCGCTTTTATTTCAGCCCTTAGAAGAAATCCAAGATGAGACATCAAGATCATAAGGTATGTATGTTTTCCTTTTTACGCTTTTGGGTCGTGTGTGGCCAAATTCTATTGCTATTATGTTGTGGCCCTGTGAGGCATTGTTATTATGGGTTGTTGTGACAGGATGGTAGTGCCATATTACAGGGGAAACTCTGGCAAAATTTTTATAGAATTCCCGAGGACTTAACATTCGAGGATGAATGTTCTTAAGGGGGGGAGAATGTTACACTTCAGAAATTCCATATGTGTTGCCTTGCGGATAGGCTAAGGTGATTATGAAATCCCTATGAGGTTAAGCAAAGGATTAGGTAGCTTGAGGTGCATACAATAAGATTTTGAAGTTCTATGAATATGTGAATTTTAGTTTGTTGGAGGAAGCGAAATGTAAGTCGTGTTCGGAAAGGTTCCGCTATGATTGGGATAATGTTTATGTGATGATGTATTGAAGGGCTGCTATAGAGCCTAATGTATGGTTAATGAAGTATTGAACAAGTGTTAAGAAGGTTTTATAAGAATTGGAGATCAAACCAAACGACGAGAACAACTTCGGAAAAGCTGTGAGTTCCACGACCATGTTTCACGGACCGTGAAACTTTCCACGGACCGTATAATTGTCCGTAGAATGCCCAGCAGAGGTGATGCTCTCCTGGTGGTGAACCACGACCACTTGTACGGGCCGTGAAATGTTCCATGGACCGTACAAATGTCCGTGGAAGTCCCGACAGACTGATTTTCAGTGGTTGTATAAATGGATGCCTTGGGTTCTCTTATTTCATTTTTCATCTCCCACAAGTGTTGAGAGCTCAAAAATCCTTCTCTAAACATATTCCACTCAGGTCCAAGAGAACACAAAGATCAAAGACAAGAATCAAGTGTTTATGTGTTAGAAAGCTTCCAAGGGTTAGAGGACCACAAGAAAATCCATTGGAGGAGAACTAGGGTTTGGTTCAAGTGAAGTATTTCCACTCAAGATTCATTCCCTCACCATCTAAGGTAAGTTTTATGGTATTTACATGTCGTTTAAGGTAGTTGGAAGTTTAAACACTTGGATTGTAAAAAGGATATAGAAAATGGGTCTTGAATGTGAGAGTAGTGATGTTTGTGAGTAGTAGCTTGAATTGAGTCATGATTCTTGATGTGTTGCGATATGGATACTGTCACGACCCGACTCGGGGCCGCGACGAGCACTCGGTGCTATCCCACCCGAGCACCCCCTTAGCTTACTCTTATAATTACATCTAGGTGAGCCACATAATTATACATACATTTCCATTCATTCGTCAACTAGTCCCAATTGGACAATGGTACATCTATATCACCAGAAACTTTTGCTGCATAAGATAGAGATGTAGCGAAAACGTATCGAGGTAGCACGTATCGAGGTACCCGTAAACCCAATTGGACAATGGTAGCACGTATCGAGGGTCGTGAACTTATGAGCTCGGAGTGTCAATCACTTGAATACAACATACTCATATAGAGGATTTAAGAGTTTGGCCAAGGAACCATGCCTTATGAAAGAAGGGTTAGCCTTACATACCTTTTCGTCGGACTATTCTACACTTGCACTCTTCCTTCCAATGCTAGCGTCTATACCTTCATTAATATCATAACAATGGCCATTAGTCATTCACGTTATCCACATTATTTAGATTCCTTAATTTGCCTCTATTTCAGTTTACGGATCGTCCCTCGTGGTCGTCCTTAACCTTAAGCAGAACCAGAAACTTTTGCTGCATGCATGGTGATTTACAACCATGGTTTACGGGCCGTAAATCACTTTACGGTCCGTCCACCAGGTCATATTTTACCACTTCTCAACTGGGTAGAAAGTTGAAACCTTGCATGGCAATTTACGACTGCCAGTTTACGGACCGTATTCCATTTTACGGTCCGTATTTTGCACTTTACGACCACTGGGCAGTTTTTCCAACTTTCAACTTTTCACATCTCTCGACTTTTCATTCTAATCATTCTCGTCCATATACGCACATTGCTCATGAAACATTATACACTCGTACTCCTCGCACACATCACTAGTTCATTTACTTGCGTACCAACGGGAAATTTTCCGAGGTGTAACATTCTCCCCCCCTTAGGAACATTCGTCCTCGAATGTTAAAGTCTCGGGGAATTCTACAAAAATTTCGCCAGAGTTCCCCTTATAATATGGCGCTACCATCCTGCCACAACAACCCATAATATCGATGCCACACAGGGCCACAATGTAACAACATAAAAATTTTGGCCACACATGACCCAAAAGCATAAAAGGAAATATACATACCTTATGATCTTGACGTCTTATCTTGGGCTTTTTCCACGGGCTGAAATAAATGTGGGTATTTAGATCGCATACTTTCTTCTGCTTCCCATGTCATCTCCTCTCGATTGCTATTCCTCCACAGAACTTTAATTGAGACCACTTCCTTGTTCCTAAGCCTCCGTACTTGCCTGTCTAATATGGCAATGGGTACTTCTTCATAAGTCAATTTCTCTGTCACTTGCACATCATTCACTGGGATGATCCTAGTAGGATCTCCAACACATTTTCGAAGCATCGAGACATGAAATACTGGATGGACTGACTCCAATTCCGGAGGTAGATCTAACTCATAGGCCACTTTGCCTATTCTGTGCACAATCTCATATGGTCCAATATACCGGGGACTAAGCTTCCCCTTTTTGCCAAATCTCATAATGCCTTTCATTGGCGACACTTTCAAGAATACCCAATCCTTAACTTGGAACTCTAAGTCCCTTCGACGATTATTCGCATAGGACTTCTGGCGACTTTGAGCCGCTAACAACCGATCTTGTATAAGATTGACTTTCTCTATAGCTTGCTGGACCAAATCTGGCCCTATCAACTTGGCCTCTCTAGTTTCAAACCACCCAATGGGGGATCTACACTTTCGCCCATATAAAGCCTCATACGGTGCCATTTGAATGCTAGAATGATAACTGTTATTGTAAGCAAACTCAATGAGTGGAAAATGGTCATCCCAATTTCCTCCAAGGTCTATCATACATGCTCGTAACATATCCTCGAGAGTCTGAATAGTGCGTTCAGCCTGCCCATCGGTCTGTGGGTGAAATGCCGTGCTTAGGCGCACTTGGGTCCCTAGACCCTCTTGGAACGATCTCCAAAACTTAGCTATAAACTGGGTCCCTCTATCGGAGATAATAGATACTGGAACGCCATGGAGTTTCACTATCTCTTTAAGATAAAGCTTCGCATAATCTTCTGCCACATAGGTCGTCCTGTCCGGTAAGAAATGAGCTGACTTTGTGAGTCTATCCACAATCACCCATATGGAATCATACTTACGTCGAAAACGGGTTAACCCTGTAATGAAATCCATATTAATCACTTCCCACTTCCAAGTTGGGATTTCCATAGCTTGCAATAATCCACCCGACTTTTGGTGTTCAATCTTCACTTGTTGGCAATTAGGAAACTGAGCTACGAATTCCGCTATATCTTTCTTCATTCCATTCCACCAGTATATAGACTTAAGATCATGATACATTTTCATCGCTCCGGGGTGTACGGAGTAACGGGAACAATGAGCTTCCCTCAATATTTGGTGACGTAGGCCTACCACATCGGGAACACATAACCTGCCTCGACATCGGAGAACTCCATCTCTCGAAATATCAAATGATGACTCCTCTTTCTGAGGGAATGTATCCCTGTACTGCGTTATTATGGGATCCTCATATTGTCGCACTTTTAATTCCGCTACTAGCGATGAAACTGCTGAATTCTGAATAGTAGCTCCGCTGCTACCTGAGTCCACTACTCGGACCCCTAGGCTCGCTAACTGTTGAAGCTCACGGGCCATCTCTTTCTTTTCTGGTCGTACATCACTTAGACTTCCCATGGATTTGCTGCTAAGAGCGTCAGCCACAACGTTAGCCCTTCCGGGGTGATACAAGATATCAACATCGTAATCCTTTAGCAACTCCAACCATCGTCGTTGCCGCAAATTCAACTCTTTCTGCTTGAAGATATACTGAAGGCTCTTATGATCTGTATAAACATCTACATGGACACCATATAAATAATGTCACCATATATTTAATGCATGGACCACTGCGGCTAATTCTAAATCATGGGTCGGGTAATTCTGTTCATGTTTCCACAATTGCCTAGAAGCGTACGCAATTACCTTACCGTGTTGCATCAGTACACAACCTAGCCCGACGCCTGAAGCATCGCAACAAACAACATACCCTTCCAATCCCTCTGGAAGTGTCAAGACTGGGGCAGAAGTCAATCTATCTTTCAACTCTTGGAAGCTACGCTCGCAGGCATCTGTCCATTGGAACTTAGCTGACTTCTGAGTCAACTTTGTGAGCGGTGCAGAAATAGAAGAGAAACCTTCAAAAAATCTTCTGTAATAACCTGCTAAGCCCAAAAAGCTACGAACCTCCGTAGGAGTCGTGGGCCTTGGCCAAGTCTTCACGGCCTCAATCTTTTGGCTATCCACCCGAATACCATCAGCTGCAACAATATGGCCCAGAAATGATACTGAGTTCAACCAAAACTGACACTTGGAGAATTTTGCAAACAACTCTCGAGCTCGTAGAACTCCAAGGACTGTACGCAGATGCTCCGCATGATATGTCTCGGATCTAGAATACACCAGGATATCGTCGATGAATACAATCACGAATAGATCCAGAAAAGGTCTGAATACATTATTCATTAAGCCCATAAACGCTGCCGGTGCATTAGTTAACCCAAACGACATTACTCGGAACTCGAAATGGCCATATCTTGTTCTGAAAGCTGTCTTAGGGATATCTTTCTCCCTAACCCTTACTTGGTGGTACCCGGACCTCAAATCAATCTTTGAAAACCATTTGGCACCTTGCAATTGATCAAATAAATCATCGATCCTCGGAAGAGGATACTTGTTTTTAATCGTCACTTTATTCAATTGCCGATAATCAATGCACATTCTCAAGGAGCCATCCTTCTTTCGGACGAACAATACGGGTGCTCCCCACGGGGATGAACTAGGCCTAATGAAGCCTTTATCAAGCAAGTCCCACAATTGCTCCTTCAACTCTTTCAATTTCGCGGGTGCCATTCCATATGGGGGAATAGATATAGGTGTGGTGCCTGGCAACACATCAATGGAAAAATCAATCTCCCGTTCAGGAGGAAGGCCTGGAAGCTCTTCCGGGAACACATCCGGAAATTCGTTCACTACGGGAACTGACTGAAGAGTCGGCGATTCAGCTTCTACATCTTGAACTCGCACTAGATGATAAATGCACCCTTTTGTGATCATTCTCCTTGCCTTTAGATAGGAAATAAACCTATCTTTTGGTGATGCCGTATTTCCCTTCCATTCCAACACTGGTTCTCCCGAACACTGGAAACGAACCACCTTCATCCGGCAATCGACGTTGGCATAACAAGAAGCCAACCAATCCATGCCCATAATGACATCAAAATCTACCATTTCTAGCTCATGCAAATCAATCATAGTACGACATTCACAAATCACAATCACACAATTCCTATATACTCGGCTAGTTATTACAGATTCACCCACGGGTGTAGACACCTCAAAAGGCTTGATAAACTCCGGCTCAATTATAAATCGACCCGCAATATATGAAGTAACATATGATAATGTGGAGCCCGGATCAATCAAAGCATATACATCATGAGAGAATACCGATAATATACCTGTGACCACATCAGGAGAAGACTCAAGATCTTGGCGTCCAGCCAAAGCATAAATACAGTGCTGAGGACCGCTAGTACTAGGAGCTCTGCCTCTACCTCTACCATGGCCGACTGGCGCATGTGAACCTAGCCCCGTAGGGCGTACAAATGCTGATGATCCGGCTGCCGACCCTGATGGCTGGGTCCTACCTCTACCCTGTACTGAGAGGCAATCACGCATGATATGGCCTGGTTGACCACATGAATAGCAACCATCCGAGCCCAATCGGCATCGACCCAAATGCAACTTCCCACACTAGGAACATTGTGTTACAGGTGGCCTTGACTGGCTTGAATCATCTCTGAACTGAGGTCCTGAATAACTGGGACTCGGCCTTGAACGAGCAGATCTATCGAGGCTCTGGCCTGGAAACCGAGGAGATGCATTGGTCATAGAATAGCCTGAATGTCTAGGGAACTGCTGCCTGTGTCCTCCTCTAAACTCGCTTGTCGGACCCGAAGATCTAGCTCTCTTGCTATGTCCCCGATCTTGCTCACACTCACTCCTCCGCTGTTGTAGGCTTTCTTCTATGTTCTGGGCATGTGCCTGAATGCGTGCAATATCCATACCGTCCTGAAAGGATGCAGTCAAGCATTTATCCATCAAGTGTGGCCCTAGGCCCTTTACGAATCGGTGTACCCTGTCGCCCATATCTACCACTATGGCTGAAGCATACCTAGCCAAGGAGTTAAAGCGGAGGCTATACTCTAGGGCACTCATACTACCTTGCCTCAAATTTAAGAATTTATCGGCCCTTGCTCGCCGAACTTCTGGAGGCATATAGTGATGGAGGAAAGCATCAACAAACTGCCATACCGGGGGAGGTGTATTTGATCCCCGTGAAGCCATCCATACCGTATACCACTGGATCGAGACATCTCTCAATCTATATGACGCTAGCTCTACCGACTCGGTGTCTGAAGCATGTATCAACTGGAGCGTCCTTAGCATACCATCAATAAAGTCCTGGGGATCCTCCTCCGGCTTTGACCCAAACAATTTCGGGGGGTTCAAAGTAATGAAATCACGGGCCCTTGCACTAACAACCCTATCACCATACCCTGAACCTTGCCTCTGATCCTGGGCCGCAACTAACTGGGTCAACAAATTAATGGCCTCTTTCACATCTTGGCCCGAAGCATCTGGTGGAGGAGCTAGAGGTGCTGGAGCTGGGGCTGAGGCTCCCTCACGCTCCTCAGTAATAGGCACTGTCTAGGAGGACTGAGATTGAGCCACACTCTGGGACTCACCTTCCTCTACTACCGGTGGCGGTGCTTTCTTAGCCCGCTTCTCTGCCACCGTCTTTCCCTTTTGGGCTGCCGTAGCCTTTCCCTTTTTAGGCATCTCTGAAATACGCAACACACGATTTAGGAGCAAGAATTTCCTACATCATAGCTCTATCGCACGATTCTTATGAAGAAAGAAGGTCATTTATTCCTAAAATGTCCGCAACTTCTTGTTTATAAGTGTGGCGCGCAACACACCCATAACCAAGACTCTACTAGACACGACTCGTAGACACACCCTAGGACTGAACTGCTCTGATACCACTTTTGTCACGACCCGACTCGGGGCCGCGACGAGCACCCCCTTAGCTTACTCTTATACTTACATCTAGGTGAGCCACATAATTATACATACATTTCCATTCATTCGTCAACTAGTCCCAATTGGACAACGGTACATTTATATCACCATAGGCATCTATGACACATCAATGTACGTGGCCAACGTGGCCGACAAAATGATATACAAAACATAGGCCGACAAGGCCGGACATGTCTAACTATATACACATGACTACAAGCCTCTAGGAAGAGTATAACATATCACATGAGCGGGACAGGACCCCTCTATGCCCATAATTATATACACAAAAGAATAAGTACCCAAAAGCAGTGGCTCCGAAGGAAATAGAGCTCCGCTATGTAATCTCTGAATAAGCAGCTATGGATCAAGTCTGTCTCCCTGTGCACCTGCGGGCATGACGCAGTGTCCACAAACAAAAGGACGTCAGTACGAAGAATGTACTGAGTATGTAAAGCATGATTAACATCAATATAGAAGCATCATAGACAATATATGAAGTGGCATAGGAGGGAAGACAATAACATCATCGTCATGGCACTTACCTGCCTTTCATAGGAACTTTCCATTTCTCAGGCGCATTTCATAATAGTGCTCGTATTCGTATACATGCCCCTATTCGGATTCATATACATAGTCTTTTCACATTCATATTCATATTATATACATAGCCATACATAGCCATATTATATATACATATTCATATATACTCGGCCAACCAAGGCTCAATGTTATTTCTACCTGGCCCTACCAAGGCTTCAGGGTTATCCGTACCATCAGCAGATGTGTGCGCGCGTTACGTAATCATATACATACCTATATATATACATCCATATACATATATTCTACCCGACATTATAAGCTCGGGGTGTCATTATAGCCCTTCATAGGCACATGTGAATATAATAGCCCGTAGGCACCTTTAGCATCATTACTATTATCATCGTCATCACTATCATCATCGTTTTCGCTACATCTCTATCTTATGCTTACTCATCAATGGGGTGCGTAGTACATTCATAGCACGTATCGAGGGTCGTGAGCTTATGAGCTCGGAGTGTCAATCACTTGAATACAACATACTCATATAGAGGATTTAAGAGTTTGGCCAAGGAACCATGCCTTATGAAAGAAGGGTTAGCCTTACATACCTTTTCGTCGGATTATTCTACACTTGCACGCTTCCTTCTAATGCTAGCGTCTATACCTTCATTAATATCATAACAATGGCCATTAGTCATTCACGTTATCCACATTATTTAGATTCCTTAATTTGCCTCTAATTCACCCATATTCATGGTCATAACATCCAACTTCGTCCATTCGTCTAAAGTGTCTAGTTCATGATCTTAGTACCATTTATAATGCATTCATATCACAACACAACAACATTCATGATTCAATTCAAACTATTCCTCAAAATGCCACTATTCATCATTCATGACCTACTTGACCATATTTTCTACAATCCATGTATTTCAACTCTTCAATACCTTAAAAATCATGTAAAAATCATGAATCTTACCTTAGAAGTTGTAGGAACAAGCTTTGGTTAATAATACTCCACTTTGAGCAAAACCCTAGTTTTTCTCCATTTGCATTTCTTGACTTGAATGGTATTTAATGGCTTGCTTACACTTGCTTCACTTGTTTATGTTGTTGGTGACTTATAATCCTTGAAAACTTATGAAATAAATGTAGAGAGGTGATTCTAGAGAGAAGTGGTGTAATGTAGAAATGAAATAAAACAAGTCTTGGTCCTCATATTTAATGAATTGAAATTCTGTGCTGAGGTGTACAGTGGTCATCCATGGAGGTTTACGGTCCGTATTTCAGTTTACGGACCGTCCCTCGTGGTCGTCTTTAACCTTAAGCAGAACCAGAAACTTTGGCTGCATGCATGGTGATTTACGACCATGGTTTACGGGCCGTAAATCACTTTACGGTCCGTCCACCAGGTCGTATTTTACCACTTCTCAACTGGGCAGAAAGTTGAAACCTCGCATGGCAATTTACGACTGCCAGTTTACGGACCGTATTCCATTTTACGGTCCGTATTTTGCACTTTACGACCACTGGGCAGTTTTGCCAACTTTCAACTTTTCACATCTCTCGACTTTTCATTCTAATCATTCTCGTCCATATACGCACATTGCTCATGAAACATTATACACTCGCACTCCTCGCACACATCACTAGTTCGTTTACTTGTGTACCAACGGGAAATTTTCCGAGGTGTAACATACGTTATAAATGATGTTAAGAACATGGGATAGAAATTGTATATGAACGAATATAATCGTGTGTTATGACCATGGATATGGATGACTTGAAGTGAATTGAAAAATATGGATAATGTAGAATGAATAAGGACTATTGTTGTGATATTGTGAATGTATTGTTGATGTTTGGGAGTTGATATATGGTATGGAGGAGTGTCTTATAAATAAAGGGGATGCTGTTCAATTTTCTCTAGCTTTAGTCATGTATGCTAGCTATCGATTTCTAATGATAGTATGACTTTAATGAAGGTAGAAACGTGAGCGTTGAAGGAGAACATGCAAGTGGTAAAATAGTTGAACGGAAAGGTATGTAAGGCTAACCATTTCTTTCATAAGGCATGGTTCTTTGGCCAATCATCTAAATCTTCTATAAGTCTATGACGTATTCCAAATGATTCTATCTTCAAAAGCTACTAAGCTTATGACTCTCAATATGTATTACGATTGTACTAAGTTCCTCATATAACGAGTAATCATTTAAGGATAGATGTAATGAACGACGATGATAGTGATAACGATAATGATAACGATGATAATAGCGATGACGATGACGATAATGATAGTGATGATAATAGTAAGATGCTTATGAGCTATTATGTATGTGTATCTATGTATGAATATTATGGAACCCCGAGCTTATAAGGTCGAGTAGGATATGTATCTATTTACGTAACGCACGCACACCTCTGCAGATGGTACGGATAGCCCTGAAGCCTTGGTAGGGCCAGATAGATATAACCCTGAAGCCTTGGTAGAGCCAGGTAGATATGACCCTGAAGCCTTAGTAGGGCCAGGTAGATATAACCCTGAAGCCTTGGTAGGGCCAGGTAGATATAACCCTGAAGCCTTGGTAGGGCCAAGTATGTGTAACCTTGAGCCTTGGTTGGCTAAGTATGTAAGAAGCACCGAACCTTCGTGGTGGGGCATGCTATGTAAATGCTATATATATGCTATGGTTATGTATAGGATATAAATATGTTTATGATATGGATATGTACATAATGTGGATACGTATATGATATAGATATGAGTATGAATACGGATATGATACGAATACGAATAAGGATATGTATATGAATACGAGTACGTGTCACGACCCGACTAGGGGTCGCAACGGGCACCCGGTGCTAGCCTACCTGGGCACCCTTTGACTTATGCTTACTCTTACATATAAGTGATCCACCTAATTTAACATACTTCTATTCATTCATCACGCTAGTCCCATTGGACAACAATGCCTTTATATCGTCATTGGCATCTATGCCAGATCAATGTACATAAGCCGACAAGATTCGAGATGGCGTTATCATCGTCATAGGCACTTACTTGTCTTACATAGGATCTGTCCGTTTCTAATGCGTATTTACATACCTACATCCATATCCGTATCCGTTCCATATCTGTACTCATATTCATATACATGCCCTTATTTACATTCATATCGTATCATACTCGTATTCATACTTATATCCATATCATATACATAATCATATCATCTACATAGCATTTACATAGCATACCCGACCATGCAGGATCGGTGTTTCATACATACTTGGCAAACCAAGGCTCAAGGTTACTCATACCTGGCCCTACCAAGGCTTCAGGGTTACATCTACCCGGCCCTACCAAGGCGTCAGAGTCATATCTACCTGACCCTACCAAGGCGTCAGGGTTATCCGTACCATATGCAGAGGTGTGCGCGCGTTACGTAATCATATACATACTTATTTACATATCTTACCCGGCCTCATAAGCTCGAGGTTTCATAATAGTCATACATAGATACACGCACATAGTAGCTCATAAGCATCTTTACCATAATCGTCATCATTATTACCATTATAGTCGTCATCAATATCATTATCATCATTCATCATATTTATCTTTATAGGCTTACTCGTCATACGAGGGATTTAGTACAATCGGGGCGTATCAAGAATCGGGAGCTTACTAGCTCGGAAGATCAAATCATTTGAAGGATATCATAGTCTCATAGAAGATTTAGATATTTGGCCAAAGAACCATGCCTTATGAAAGAAGGGTTAGCCTTACATACCTTTTCCGTTCAACTATTCTACACTTGCGCGTTCTCCTCCAATGCTAGCGTTTCTACCTTCATTAAAGTCATACTATCATTAGAATCGATAGCTAACATATATGACTAAAGCTAGAGAAAATCGGACAACATCTCCTTTATTTATACGACATTCCTCCATAACGTATATCAACTCCCAAACGTCAATAATACATTCACAATACCATAGCAATAGTCATTATTCATCCACATTATCCACATTATTTGCTTTCAATTACTCATATCCATGGCTATAACACACAACTATATCCATTCACGTACATTGATCATCTCATGTTCTCAACATCATTTATAACACATTTATGTCACAATACATCAAGACTCATAACTCAATTCAAATTATTTCTCAAAATGGCACTATTCTATATTCCTGACCCATTTTGCCATACCTTTCTGCAATCCAAGTATTTCAACTCTTAATTACCTTAAACAACATAGAAATATCATGAATCTTACCTTAGATGTCGTAGGAACAAGCCTTGGTTGATAATACTCCACTTGAGCAAAACCCTAGTTTATCTCCAATGAGATTTCTTGACTGGTATGATCCTTAATGGGTTTTCTTATACTTGATTCACTTAGTTTATGTTGTTGATCACCAAATATCCTTGAATTCTTGTGGAATTTATGTAGAGAGATGTTTTAGAGAGAAGGGGTTTCATGTAGAAGTGAAACGAAATGAAATAATAAACTTAGTCCCCTTTTTAATAACCCAAAATCTGATCCGAAATGAACAGTGGTTGTAAACCCAGTTTACGGTCCGTATTCTAGTTTACGGGCCGTATTTCATGGTCATATTTAAGCATAACAGAACCAGAAAGGTATGCTGGAGTCATGGTGATTTACGATCACGGTTTACGGGCCGTATTTCAATTTACAGTCCGTATTCCAAGTCGTATTTAACCATTTGAACATTTGACAGAAAGTTGATGTTTTGGAAGTCAAAATACGACATGGCAGTTTACGGGCTGTATACTACTTTACGGTTCGTATTTCATTTTACGTTCAACTGGCCAAAGTACAAATCTGCAACTTTCCATATTTTTAGAATCTATAGTTAGTCATCATGGAGCATAACCTATCTTTTATTGCAATCGCCTTTGGAATCTTACTTAGGGTCATCCATGTCATTTCATACTCATGGAAATATCGTATACTCGTACTCCTCACTAGTTCATTCACTTGCGTACCAACGGAAAATTTTTCGAGGTGTAACAGTACGAATGTGAAACGGATACGAAAACGGATGTATGTACACAAATATGCGTTAGAAATGGAAAGTCCCTATGAAAGGCAAGTAAGTGCTTACGACGATGATACTACTGTCTCCCATCTTATACTGCTTATTATGCTTCTATATTAACATTGATTATGCTTTACATACTCAGTGCATTCTTCGTACTGACGTCCTTTTGTTTGTGGATGCTGCATCATGCCCGCAGGTGCCCAGGAAGACAGACTTGATCCATAGTTACATTCTCAGGGACTACATAGCGGAGCTCCATTTCATTCGGAGTTATAGCTTTTGGTATTGATTCTTTTGTGTACAAAATTTTGGGCATAGCGAGGTATTGTCCCGCCTATATGATATGACATACTCTTCTTAGAGGCTCGTAGACATATGTTTATGGTTAGATGTGTTTGGCCTTATCGGCCTATATTTTTGGATTTCATTTTGTTAGCCTCGTCGGCTTATGTACATTGATATGGGCATAGATGTCAATGATGATACAAAGGTGTTGTTGTCCAATGGGACTATCATGATGGATGAATAGAAATGTGTGATTTAATATGTGGCTCACCTAGATATAAATGTAAAGGTATGTTAAGAGGTGCTCGGGTGGGCTAGCACCGGGTGCCCGTCGCGGCCCTCCGGTAGGGTCGTGACACTTATACTCCACTTGTCCTTATTTCATCAATTCCTATAACCTCACGATCTTAACGTACGCATTCTAAGACCACTAAATATCCGTCTTCTAGCCTTAAGAACTTCCTGTTACCCTTAAGCTCGCATTGGTTCATTCACTGCAGGACGACAAGGGATTTCCAAGGTGTAACACCCACCTGGGCACCTCTCGTCGCACATTCACATTCATACGTAGGTGGGCCACATAGCTAATCAACAAACTCTATGCCTCAATAATACCATTTCCAATGATTAAAACACTTTTTATATCAACATCAACAACTACGCCTATATAAATATACGCAAACCGACGAAGCGAAAAAATAATATACCAAAAATATGAGCTGACAAGGCAAAAGACATTTGCTATACATGACTGTCTACGAGCCTCTAAGAAGAGTATGAAACATCATCATAAGGACGGGATAGGGCCCCACCATACCCATATATACACAAAAGAATAGTACCAACAGCTGCAACTCCGAATCAAAAGGAGCTCCTCTATGCAATCTCTGAACGAGCAGTCTATGGGTCAAGTCTATCTCTCTGTCCACCTGTGGGCATGACGCAGCGTCCACAAACAAAAGGACATCAGTATAAATAATGTACTGAGTATGTAAAGCATAATCAATAACATAATGGAAGCATGAGAAATAACATAAGATAGAAAAGTCATGGGATGAAAGAGCCATTTATACCTCTAGCGACGTTTATCTTTACTTACCCTCTTTCTAATGGGAGACTTCCATCTCATACATTTATACATATAGTAGTATCATACCCGACCCTAGAGGTTTAGTGTCTTACGTACCCCACCATAACAAGGTTCGGTGTTATACATACCTGGCCCTACCAAGGCTCAGTGTTATCCGTACCCAACTGCAGTGGTGTGCGCGCGATAGATATCATACCCAACCATATAAGCTCGGTGTTCTTAATAATCATACTTTGATATATATATATATATATATATATATATATATATATATATATATATATATATATATAGGTACATAGTATCCTCAACATCATCATCATCATCATTACATTATTATATCCTTCCTTAGAGGATCAACTATTATAGGATGAGACCAGTGGTATCATGAGAATATCAAGAATCACGGGCCTTAGTGATTCTAAGAATGAAATCATCTTGGAAGATATTATGGAATTCACATGAAGGTATACCACGATGGGATCATGCCTTAAGAAAGAAGGGTTAGCCTTACATACCTCTTTGTCTTCTTAATTACTTAACGTTCACCACCCAAGCTTGAGAAATCTACATTTAAAAGGAGTCATACCATGGTTAAGTTTTAACGACACTTTTGAATTCAAACTAGAGCAACTCATGAACTAACAAAAATTGGGCAGCATTTCCCCCATTTCATCGACTTCCACCATATCGCAAAACAACTCCCAAACAACCATAATAACATCCACAACATCATAATCAAGTAGTCGTATTCAATTATGTATCAAAGTTCATTCTCACATTCAACTTACATCAACAACTTCACATCCACCCTTTGCACAATTTTATACAACACTTCCTTGTCACCATTAATACCTTTCATAGCAAGATTATGTCCATAGAATACTAAGAATCATGAATCAAGTTAGTTTACTACTCACAAACATCATGAAATCTTCATTTAGACCTCATTTTCTACTTTCTCCTTTCACCCAAGATATTCAACAACTAAGCATTCTTAATAACATGAAATAATCATGAAAACTAACCTTTTATCTTATAAGAATGAGCTTTGGAGCAAGTTATCAACTCGTATGAAAACCCTAGGTTCAATACTCGAGAAATCCTTAAAGTCTACTAACCCTAGTGAGTCTTCTAGCACATGGATATCTTGATTCTTGTCTCTTGATCTTTGATTCCTCTTGGATTTGTGTTGTTATGGTGTGTGGAATATTCTAGAGCTCTCAAGAGTTGTAAAGAAGATGGGAAATGAAAAATAGAAACTTGGGTCATCTATTTATAACAAAAAAATAAAGCTGCCCCATGAGATTATACGGACACTTATACGGTCCATATAATTTTATACGGTCTGTATAAGTGACCGTGTAATACCACCAGTAATGACCCTTCACTGTAGCTGTTATGCGGACCCTTATACGGACTGTATAAGTGGTCGTATAACCCACTTTTTTTCCAAAATTGTTTTCGTTAGTTCATTTGATATCCAATCACTGTGGAACCTTCTTGACACTTATATAAAACTTCATTAACCATACAATAGTCCCTATAGCAGCCCCTCAATACATTACTAAATAAATATTAGCTTAATTATAGCAAAAACCTTTCCAAAATGACTTACATTTCACTTCTTTCAACGAAATTAATTTCACATATTCACATGACTTCAAAATCTTAGGGTACTCACTTTAAGCTATCTAATACTCTCCTTAATCGCGTAAGGACTTCATATTCACCTTAAGCTCACATTAGTCTACTCGCAATGCAAAAATCTGAAATCTCCGAGATGTTACATTCTTCCCCCCTTAGAAGCATTTATCCTCGAATGTTGGACCTTTGGGGATTCTACAAAATTTTTGCCAGAGTTTCCCTTATAATATAGCACTACCATCCTGTCACAGCAACCCAAAATATATCGCCTCACAGGGCTACAACAACAACAACAATAACCATGGCCACACACGACCAAGAAAGCATCAAGAAGGGATTACATACCTGAGGACGATGGTGTCTCTGCCCGAGTCTCCTCTGGAGGTGGAAATAAATGTGGGTATCTGAACTTCATGTCTTCTTCTGCTTCCCAAGTCATTTCCTCTCTATTATTATTTCTCCATAAGACTTTAACTGAAGCTACATCTTTGGTTCTGAGTCTCCGTACTTTCCTATGTAGAATGGCAATGGAAACTTCTTCATAGGATAATTGCTCAATGACTTGAACTTCATCTACCGGTACAATTCTAGAAGGGTCCCCAATGCACTTGTGAAGCATCGAGACATGGAAGACCAGATGGATTGAGTCCAAATCCGAAGGTAGATCTTATTCATAAGCCACTTGGCCTACCTTACTTACAACCTCATAAGGTCCAATGTACCGGGGACTAAGCTTGCCTCTTTTGCCAAATCTCATGACGCCCTTCATTGGCGACACCTTAAAGAATACCCAATCTTTCACTTGGAACTCTAAGTCCCTTCGACGATTATCGGCATAAGATTTTTGACGACTCTGAGCTGTTAATAATCGATCCTGAATGAGCTTAACCTTTTCTATAGCTTGCTGGACCAAGTCTGGTCCTATCAATTTAGTCTCCCCTACTTCGAACCACCCAATTGGTGATCTACACTTTCGCCTATATAAAGCCTCATACGGGGCCCTTTGGATGTTGGAATGATAACTGTTGTTATAAGAAAATTCGATAAGCGGTAAGAGATCATCCCAACTACCTCCAAAATACAATACACAAGCCCGTTGCATATTCTTGAGAGTCTGAATGGTACGCTCAGCTTGCCCATCAGTCTGTGGATGAAATGCTGTGCTAAGACTCACCTGAGTCCCCAAACCTTCTTGAAAAGATTTCCAGAAATTAGCCGTAAATTGTGTCCCTCTATCGAAAATAATAGATACTGGAACACCATGGAGTCGTACTATTTCTTTGACATAAAGCTTTGCATTATCTTCCGCTACATATGTAGTTCTGACCAGTAGGAAATGAGCTGACTTCGTAAGTCTATCCACAATTACCCATGTAGAATCATATTTGTGCTTAGAACGAGGTAAGCCTGCGATGAAATCCATATTTATCACTTCCCACTTCTAAGTCGGAATTTCCATAGCTTGCAACAATCCACCGGGCTTTTGGTGTTCAATTTTCACTTGCTGCCAATTAGGACATTGGGCCACGAATTCCGCTATATCTTTGTTCATCCCATTCCACCAATATATAGATTTAAGATCATGATACATTTTCATTGCTCCGAGGTGAACAAAATAACAGGAGCAATGGGCTTCCTTCAATATTTGGTGGCATGCTCCCGCAACATCAGGAACGCACAACCTGCCTCGACATCGAAGAACTCCATCTCCAAAAATCTCAAATGATGACTTCTCCTTCCGAGGAAGTGTATTTCGATAATGAACTAGCATGGGATCCTCGTACTGGCGCGCTCTTTCACTTCAACTACCAGTGACGAGACAGCTGAATTCTGAATGATAGCTCCCATATCGCCCGAGTCCATTACTCGGACTCCTAGGCTAGCTAACTGCTAGAGCTCATGAGCTAACTCTTTTTTTCTGGCTAGACATCACATAAACTTCCCATAGATCTACGGCTAAGGGCATCAACGACAACGTTTGCCTTCCCGGGATAATATAGGATGTTAACATCATAATCTCTCAACAACTCCAACCATCTCCTTTGTCGTAAATTCAATTTTTTTTTTTGAAAATATACTGAAGGCTCTTGTGATCCGTATATATGTCCACATGGACACCGTACAAATAATGTATCCACATCTTCAATGCATGAATCACCGCAGCTAACTCAAGATCACGGTTTGGATAATTTTTCTCATGTCTTCGCAACTGCCTTGAAGCATAAGCAATCACAGCCTCAATCTTTTGGGTATTTACCCGAATACCATCGGCTGAAATAATGTGCCCTAAAAAGGTCACCGAATTCAACCAAAACTCGTACTTTGAAAATTTTGCAAATAGCTCTTGAGTTTGGAGAACTCTAAGGACAGTACGTAAATGATCCGCATGTTCTGCATCGGACCGAGAGTATACCAGGATATCGTCAATGAACACAATCACAAATAAATCTAAGAAAGGCTTGAACACATTGTTCATCAAATCCATGAATACCGCTGGTGCATTGGTTAGCCCAAATGACATTAACCGGAACTCGAAATGATCATATCTTGTTCTAAAGGTCGGCTTAGGAATATCGTTCTCCCTAAGTCTCACGTGATGATACCCGGATCTCAAATCTATTTTTGAAATACCATTTGGCACCCTGTAATTGATCAAATAAATCATCAATCCTTGGGAGCGGATATTTCTTCTTGATTGTCACTTTATTCAGTTGCCGATAGTCAATGCACATTCGCAAGGAGCCTTCTTTCTTCCTCACAAACAACACGGGTGCTCCCCACGGGGATGAACTAGGCCTTATGAAGCCTTTCTCAAGCAAGTCCTTCAATTTCTCCTTCAACTCTTTCAACTCTGCGAGAGCCATCCTATAAGGAGGAATAGATATGGGTTTAGTATCCGGTAGCACATCGATAGCAAAATCAATCTCCCGCTCTGGGGGAAGACCTGGAAGCTCATCCGGAAATACATTTGAAAACTCATTCACTACTGGGACAGACTGAAGAGTCGGCGATTCGGCTTCTATATCTTGAACCCGGACTAAATGGTAGATACAACCTTTAGTAATCATCTTCCTTGCCTTGAGATAGGAAATAAACCTACCTCTCGGAGACGCTGTATTTCCTTTTCATTCTAAAACTGGTTCTCCCGAAAATTGAAAGCGAATCATCTTCATTCTACAATCGCCATTGGCATAGCAAGAAGCCAACCAATCCATGCCCATAATAACATCAAAGTCCACCATTTTCAACTCATGTAAATCAAACATAGTACAATGGTCACAAATCACAACTACACAATTTCTATATACTCGACTAGCAATTACCGGTTCACTAACGGGTGTCGATACCTCGAAAGGTTTGATTGACTATGGTTTACCCCAAATCGTCCTGCAATATAAGGAGTAATATATGACAATGTGGAACCGGGATCTATCAATGCATATACATCAAGAAAAGATACCGATAATATACCTGTGACGACATTAGGGGAGGACTAAAGATACTGTCGTCTAGCCACAACATAAATACGGTGCTGAGCACCACTAGAACTGGAAGCTCCTCCTCTACCTCTACCACGGCTGACCGGCGCTTATGAACCTTACCCTAGAAGGTGTATAAATGATGAAGACCCGGCTGCCGACCCTGAAGGCTGGACCCTACCCCTACCACCAATCGAGGGGCAGTCACGCATGATATGGCCTGGCCGAAAGCATGTATAGCAAACATCTGAACCTAGTCGACACTGACCCCAATATAGCTTCCCGTACTAATAGCATCGTGGCATGAGTGGCCTTGTTTTATCCGAGTCACCTCCGTAATGAGAACCTGAAGCTCTAAAACTCTGACTCAGCCCGGAGTGAGTAGATCTATCAAATCTCTAGCCCGTAAACCGTGGAGGCGCACTGGTCATAGAATGGCCTGAATGCCTAGAAAACTGTTGTCTTTACCTTCCTCTAAACTCACTATTCGGACCCAAAGATCTAGCCCTCTTGTTATAACCTCTGTCAAGCTCACGCTCACCTCTTTGCTGTTCTTGGCTTTCCTTCAAATTCTGGGCATGGGCTTGAATGCGAGAAATATCCATATTGTCCTGAAGGGACGCACTCAAGCACTTATCCATCAAATGTGGCCCCGGGCCTCTCACAAATCGATGCACTCGATCACCCATATCCGCTACCATGGCCGGAGCATACCTAGCCAAAGAATTGAAGCAGAGAATATACTCTAAAGCACTCATGCTTCCTTGCCTAAGATTCAAGAACTTGTCGGCTCTAGCCCGCCGAACCTCTGGGGAAAATAATGTCGTAGGAAAGCATCAACAAATTCTTGCCATACCGGAGGAGGTGCATTGACTCCCCTAGAAAACAACCAAACCATATACTAATGAACCGCAACATCCCGCAATCTATATGAGGCTAACTCCACCGATTCAACGTCGGAAATATGCATTAACCGAAGTATCCTCAACATTCCATCAATAAAGTTTTGAGGGTCCTTATCCGGCTTTGATCTGAAGAACTCTGGAGGGTTCAAGCTAATAAAACCACGGGTTCTTACACTAACCGCCCTATCACCATGACCCATACCTTGCCGTTGGGCCTGATCGGCAACCAATTGAGTCAACAATTGAATGGACTCTTTCATCTCTGATATGATCCTACTTGGCACACCTTATTTCAAGACTTACATCCAAGGCTTAGATATGGAACTTCAAGCTCAACAAGCGGCATAGATGATAAGGATGGAGTTGAAGGACTTTGGACGCCCATACAAGCCCCACAATGAGGCTTATGATGTGTGGGAGGTGACTTGGGAGTTGATTGAAGAAGAAGCTACTAGAAAGGCAAATGTGCAAAGTAGCCAAACGTGCAAATAGGGACATTTCTGCAAATTGGCTACACTTGCTAACTTGGACAAGATCGGGAGTTGGCTATTTGTGCAAGGAAGGTTATGCTTGCAAGAAGGCCATGCATGCAAGGTTGATTAGAGGGCCATCTATGCAAGGAGGGGCGTATTTGGCCAATGAAGGCCAATTCTTGAATTGAACACTACACTAAGAAGACTAGCTAAACAAGGCCCTTACTTCATTAAGGGTAGCATTGTAATTGCCTATTAGTCTTCTTTACTTATCTTGTATATATAGCTTGTCTTTCATTTCATTACTTGGTATAGGTTCGTAAGTAGGAATCGATTAGGAGGGTTTAGATTTCATATACCTAGGTTTTCCTATAATTCTTTTACTAATTGAGTCTTGCTTTTATCACTCTATTTCTCATCCCAATTTCTTCACTTCTCATCCCTTAATTTCTTTATGATCTTTGTTTTCGCGTTTTGTTGATTGAATCCGTGTCTTCCACAAGTCGGATCGTATCATTTGGTATCAGAGCATAGGCTAAGAGATTGTTCCTACAATTTCTAATCCTAGGCTCAAAATTTGAAAATCCAAAAAAAAAAAATGAAAATCAAGAAAAAAATTCAAAAATCAGGGTTTCGATGTTTGTTTGTTGGATTTGAGGTTGAATCTGTGTTTTTTGCTATAAAAAATCTCTAAATCCGAAGTTTGGAGTGGTTTGGTGAAGATTGGAGCATTTCACCATTGCTAGGGTTTTGAAGCTCTTGAAGAACTTGAAAAAAAAAGGTGTTCTTCGATTTTGAGTTTGATTGAGTGTTGTTGAAGTTAAATTTGAGTTTGTTGAGGTGAAATACATCTAAATTTGAAGTTTGAGGTCATTTGGGTGGGTTTTGAAGTTTTCACCATTGAAACTTCATCAAAGCTTGAAGAACTCAAAGTGGGTTTAGTTGATTGAGGTTAAATTGTAGGTTAATTCTTATTGGTCTTTGTTCTCTAGGTGAAAGGGAGCTTAGATCCGAATTTTTGTGCAAAAACAAGTTGATTTGAAAATTGGGTGTTCTTTATGTTCTTGAGCATCTTCATATCTTCATAGGTGTTCTTGCAAAGTTTAGAAACTAACCAAGTGGGTTTAGTGATTTGGAGCTAATTTTTATTGGGTTTTGGTCTCCTAGTCAAAGAGGATTTAAATTCGAAATTTGGGAGAGAAACAAGTTGATTTGGGCATAGATTGAGTTTTGGGTGTTCTTGGTGTTCATAAGCATCTTCGTATCTTCATAGTGAGGAAGAAGACCAAAAAGAATGTTTGATCCAAAATTATCAACTCAAAAGGGTGAAAAGGTGGTTGTGTGGGCCCAAGTCAAGTATCCAAAAAAAATCAAAAATATTTAATCCAATTTTCTGATTTTTCAAAAAAATAAAATTGGCCACGTCAGCATCTGACGTGCGCGTGGTGTCCAAATTCAGAGGTTTATTTTTTTTTTCAACACTTTAGAAAAATTTTCTACGTGTTGGCAGATTTTGGTCCAAATTGAGAGGGCTATATCTCCGTGTATATAACGGGTTACGGGGCCCATAATATATCGAAATTCAAGTTTGGAGAGTCTACTTTCCAAATCAACAAGCCGTTCGTGAATTCGAGATCTGTAGAAAGAATTATGGGCGTTTCAAAAACATGCTAGAAGCAACTCCAAATTTTCTAAGTGTTGGCCCAAAACTTCCCAAATTCTTGCTAAGTGTTTGGCCAAGATTTGTTCACTTCTTATTATTATTTCTTTGATCCTCTAAACTAATTAACAACTAGTAATTCATCCTACTTAGTTATTAATTAGTTCTTGAGTCCGTCTTTCTTTCGTGCCAATTCTTTTCAAGCTTTTCTCGTTTTAGCTTCGTTGAAACTTCTTTGGCTCAAGTCATTTCGTTTTATCGAGTCGTCCGTCCTTCAATTAACAAGAATATATTCTTCCACAAAGGTTATCAATCTTGTGAATTTATTTGGATTAAAAGGGTTCTTGACCAACCTTGGAAGAAGCTTTAGGTTGAGAGTGGTAAGAAGTGAGAGTTGAATACGAGTGACGTGAGGCTTTTATTGCTAATATCGTTTGCTAGTTTTGCAGGTACTCATGGCTAACCAGAAGGTACAAGGAGTTTTATGGGAGGGATGGATGGCTATGGAGTTGAAGTTAGTAGGAGAAGTTCTTCACACACTACCACAACTAAGGAGGGCTCTTTTGGATACATTGGTGGTAGGTGTCTTGGCCATGGTGAAGCTTTGAGGTATATTCCTTCTTGTAACTCTCATACTAGTGGAGGATCATATGAATATTGTTATGATGAGTTGAATGAGAGTCCTCAAGATGTAAAGGGAATTGATGTGAAAGAAGGGATTTGTAGATTTGAGGTGGCTATCAACTACCAAAGGGGATATACTATTGAGGTGGGAAGAAACATATTGGAAAATTTTATTAGTCCCGCGGTTGTGAAAAGGTTGGGGCTACGTTGTTATCAAATGTCTCATCCAAAGTACTTTAATGGGACACGGGTCAATGAAGTGGTGGATAATGTATATGTTAGTAACGGAGAACATTTTTATAATTCGCCAACTTGTTATGTGTTTCCTTTGACCACTTGTGACCTATGCTTGGGATCTCCTTGGTATAAACGTGGTTATGATCTTGTATATGAAGATGTGCGTAGAAGATTCATGGTTCATACTCCTTTTGGTTTTAATAAACGTCTCTTTAAGGAATTGCCTATCAAAAAACCACAAAGGAGTAAGCTTGTGGAAGCCTACCAAGAAGAGAGGAGAAATGTGTCATCTTATTCTACTCCAGGTAGAAGTTTCTATAAGTCCTCACATGATGACACATCAAGAAGTCCTACAAGTTCAAGAAGCCATGAAATTAATGAAACAAGTGTTGGCTTGAGAACTACTCAAGAAGTGAGCTCTAAGTCTTGTGACCAATCCAAAATGAAGAAGTCAAAAGATAGATCTCTAAGTCCAAGGCTTAGAATTGATTTGAAGGGTCATCCTAACCCTTCAAAGGGCATTCTTGGAGTACCCCCTAACTTCCCTAAGACAAAATATTGAGAGGAGTAAGGGAGAGAAAAGTGGCAACTTAAGAGAGGAAAAAGGAGAGAATGTGTGGAGTGATGTGAGAAAGTTGCCACACACTTTTTCTAACTCTAACAATTTCAATCTTTCTTCTCCTATTTGTGTTGTCTCTTGTGCAGGTATTCGTAGAAGCAAACCGAATGTTGAGCCTCAAACTTTGAAAGTTCATGAGGTAGGTGAGAGCTTCCCGAAGGAGCAAATGGACTCCAAGTTGAAAAATGAGGTAAAGAAGATATTGTGTGCGAACTTCAAGGTAAAATAGCTAATCTTAACACCACCAATGATATGATTGCCTATGTTGTTGAAGTGAGTGTAAATGATAGCTTGTCCTTAAACAAGCTTAATGAATCTTTGCCTTGTGATATGCTTAGTGCTATAATGCCAATTGACAATGTAGTTGAAATGGATGATCCAACACTAGTTGATCCTATTGATGACTATTTTGACTCTTCTTTTGAGTTCAAGTTGTGTCCACCTAGTGTTGATCCTCTTGATATGCATGTTAGTACATTGTCATGTGAATTTTTAGTGCACCCACTAGTTGATCCTAGCGATGACCGAATTAAATCTTCTAGCAAGGTCGATTTGTGTCCAACTAGTATGGGTGATGTTATTGGTCAACCTTCTTATATTGATAGTCCACTAATTGAGAAATGGTGTGATGTGCTTAATGAATATCAATTTAGTGATGAAGCTAGCCAAGTTGATATTGAATGTGAACATGACATACCACCCGTGTTTGATACTTATGGAGATGAGTCCCATGACCTTGATTTGTTGTCATTCGTTGAGACTCAAGATTGTAAAGGTGTTATGTGTCAAGTTGATACTCATGAGATTGAAAATGCTTTGAAGAATGACCTTTGTCTTTTTGAGAGTGAGATTTCATACTTTGACCTTTCATTGTTCATTGATTCTTCTCTCTTTATAGATAATGCGTTATTTGATATTGACATGACTATTGGGAATGATGAACCTAGTGGGGTGTTTGGTAATGTTGAGCATTTGGTTTCCTTTGGAGACTATAATGTGATATTTAACCCACTATGGAATGATGACACTCTTTCCCATGACGGAGATCTTCTTTTGAGGAATTGTGAACCATTTGTGGGAAACGAAAGTGTTGCAAAGGAAGGTGATTCTTGTCTAGAAATTGCAAATTCTTCCTTTCATGTTCAACTTCATAATAGCCTATTGGATGATATTATGTTTGAACCTAAAGTGAGGTTGCATTGGAGGATGACATAGATGAAGAAGTTATCTTAAGTGATACCTTTCTTTATTACTTGTTTGCATATGATGACGCTCTTATTTGTGCTGGGGGTGCATCTTATGTTGAGGAAGGTACTTATGGGGTAGTTGGTTGTTTTATTGACCCTAATAGGTGGCTATACTTCCCATTTGACCTGGGTGTTACCTTGTTGGATTTAGGAACACATTGTTTGGAAAATGAGTTACCATGGTGCTTCTTGTCAGATAGAACCAATGTAGTATTACATGTTTCGTATTTTGCATCCATTGGTTTTTGTCACGCCCCGAACCATGCCCTGGGAGTAACACGGCACTCGGGCCTTGCTTGCATGTATCCGAGCGAACCTCATGGCTTGCTTGTCAACATGGGCATCAAAACAACATAATCTATATGATGCAATTTAAATGAATCAAGAAAATGTAATTTGCGGAATAAAGTCTTGAAATTTTCTCATAGCATGAAATATCATGAAAACATAATAGTTTGCAAACATGAAAGCACAACTGACTCTCTGAACTAACATATGTCTATGAAACCTCTAAAACATGTCTGAATACTAACTACCAGGACATAGCCCTGGACTACCATAAACTGAATACTAATACAGACTCCATGTTGAACCCCGAGAGGAGTGGGGCTCACCAATAAGCTGATAACTGAAGTGATCCTATTGCGCAGGTGTATGCTCCTGAAAACCGGTATCTGCACCGTGAAGTGCAGGCCCCGGGCAAAGGGCGTTAGTACATGGTGAATAGTACTAGTATGTAAAACCTGCTGAAACGAAGAACATGGCACAACATAGATATAGGACATGAACTGAAACTGAATGTAACTTGAACATGAGCATGAAACGTGAGTAAAATCTTAAAATAGTAAATCAATAGAAATACTTGTATGT
This sequence comes from Lycium barbarum, assembly GCF_019175385.1. Classification (NCBI taxonomy): domain Eukaryota; kingdom Viridiplantae; phylum Streptophyta; class Magnoliopsida; order Solanales; family Solanaceae; genus Lycium; species Lycium barbarum. Next base: position 76,965,195 of record NC_083345.1, read on the forward strand.
AAAACTACTTGTAACGTGGGGAATGCTATAGTATAACCGACAACATGATTCTAGTACTTGCGTCCTACCAGCAGAACACTCACACCTTGCCAGGGGTATGAGATTTAAGTAATAATAACATGTAAGGATCCAAACTGCATAATGAAGGTGTTGCCTCCTTGCTGACAACCCTTATCCTACGGTGGCAACGTAGTTTCAGGATATCTGAGCCTTCTCGGTTAACTAAGCAATTCCCAAAAACATGAACATGATATAGTTGGCTAAGAAGCCCATGATTTTCGTGAAATAACTTGTAATCATGATTTCATGAAATAACTTGTAAACATGGTTTCATGAAATATCTTGTAATATGGTTTCATGAGATAACTTGTCATAGTTTTGCAAACATGTTCTTGATTCATGAGTAATAACAATAGTTCATAATTATATATATATAATTGACTTGAAAACATGCTTGTAACTTGCTACATAAAATCATAAAGTTTCATATAAACATAATGAGAATACATGAGGAAGAATTCATGATTCATGGATTAAGCTAGGGTTCCTAATAACCGTAATGGAAGATTAGGAATACAATAACGAATATAGATACAAAATTCATGTACATAAATACATAAATAAGGGCTACCAATATGTTGGGTTTAATGCCCTAGGGTTTGAACTTCATGGATATCAAGAAACGGAGCATGGGGAAGAACGTAGCGATTCCCACATGTGGATGAAAGTTCTACATACCTTAATTGCTCCAAAACTTGAATTAAAGACTTGAGCTTTGAAGAAGATTTCCAAAATCTTGAATTCTTGAACCTTGAGATAGGTTTTCTTGAAAACCCTAGTCTTGGAATGATGATTTCTTGTTTAGATTACAAGGATAGGTATTAGAATTGATTTTGAATAATTAGAGTAGGCTTACCTTGGTGTTCTTGATGATGGAAGAGGGTAGGAAGTCGTTCTAGGGCTTGAAGGAATGAAAAATAATGATTTGAACTGATATGGATGAATATATACTGTTCTGGAAAAATTAGATTTTCGGCCCAGTTAAATACTGGCCGTATTTTGACATATGGACTGCACTGCGTCTCTTTAGTAAAATGGTCATAACTCTTTGCACAGATGTACGTTTGACGCCCATAATATACCGTTGGAAAGGTATTTCAAAGCTCTACAACTTTCATGGAGGAAGGTTTACCCAAATTCCAAATACAGTTTGAAATACGGGCCGTATTTTGAAATACGGTCCGTATTTAACCATTTGACATCAAATTGCCAAATTCCAGAATACTCAGAAATCCTTGGTTTCAGTTTACGATTTTAAATACGGGCCGTATTGTGAAATACGGTCCGTATTTAACCATATGACATTCAACTACCAGTTTACGATTTGATTTACGGCCCGTAAACTGAAATACGGTCACTGTTCATGGGCGTAAACCACCATCTTACAGCGGAAGAGGAAATTTCCAATTCCCACATTCTTTATCTGGTTTTCTAAGTCTAGGATCATGGTCAAAGCTTAGGTTAAAGGTACAGGGTGTTACAATATCTCCCCCTTGGGATCATTCGTCCTCGAATGATGGGTCATGGTTAAGAACATGGCTGGACATGACTTGAATTCATGAACATGAAAGAAACATGACGTAAAACATAAGAGCTTGACATGGTTACATGGGAACATGGTCATGGATCATGAGAACTGAATACGTGATTACATGGAAACATGTACATGGGAAACATGAAACTGAGTAGCGCCTACATGAATGAGAATCATGAAACATTTGTCCTCGATTTATGACTAGTGGTTAAGAATCGCTACTAACTCTGGAATCTACAAAATTTATGGTAGGACTTCCTTCATAATCCGGACCCTCACAACATTTCTCAAACGCCTGCCAACTAACTAAAGTACCAACACACAACTCACACGGTATCTTAATACGCATGATGTGATATAACGTGATTACTGGATCTTGAATGTAGCTAAGATATATACTGAGCTGGCTTGAACACACGGATATTGGATGAATGATTATATGATTACTATGCATGGGGTTTGGAAGAAAATTCGTAGGCATGAATGACAGAAGTACTGGAAATAGGCACGAACATGACATGATTACCTGGGCATGAGACGCATGACGTGGGACATAAATACATGAAACTGGATGACATGAATACATGAGTGCTAAACTGTCATGAGATACGAATACGTGTGAAAATGGATATCGTAACATGGGATCTGAATATCGAAAACACGATTGTTACAACACGTGGGTTGAATACTAAGCGCGTGTAGGATTTGGATACTTAGAGACTTAATCACAGACGTTCGTATGTCACCATGGTAATATGAGATAGGAGTATGACTTCGGCTTTGAATGTAAGCGCAACTTGATGCGAATGCAAAAGACTTGAGTCGTATAACAAGAATATGATCCTAACATAGGTATTCATAAATCTCTAGCATAGGCATGACATGAATACGTCAAATCTGAGTAGAATACTCTTGAGATAAGTACCACATGTTATATGAAAAGTTATCTATTTGAATATAGGAATGCATCTTACTTCTGCTTATCTTGTTAGCTGTTAATCATGATTATGAATACCTTAGCTCATCTTGCTCATTCTCGTGAGCGAATTATAGAGGACTGAGAGAAAATGAATTATTGATACTATTCACATGAGATACTTTACTTTAAAGAACAGACATGACATGGTGCATTGTACATAGAAGACGTAACGTGGAACATGCGTACATGGGAACGTGATTCATATGGCATGAAACATGATTACGTGAATAGCATGACATGGGTCATAGGTACATGAAAAATTTGGCGTTTGTATGAGTACCTACACACCATGGCGTATGGACTTGAGTTCATGAGTATTGAAGTAAGACTAAGGCGTTAGTCTGACTTGCATAGAGCACAAGTTGCAGGCTAAATCTTGGGTACTCAGAGACGTAAGGCATAGATAAAACATTACCTTTAGAATTTAGATATACCGAAAGAATAGGACATGGTTCAACACAGCTTACTCTTATCACTGTAAGTAAATGCCCTTGTTATAAATAAGGCTCATGAAAGAATAGATTATAGGCATGAATAATTCGTTTCTCGAGCATCTAACACAAAGGTAGAAAGTCACCTTGAATATAATAAGGCCTAGATACTTAGCAAAAGGAAAAAGGAATCATGTCATCATAATCGTAAGACCTTAGCTAAAGGAATGTAAGCACGAATTACATAGAATCCTGGATAGGACATCCATCTTGGTTCACCTTCATTATTATCTCACAAAATCATTATTACGATACCGCTATAAGTGGAATACATAGCGAAATGAATTAGGGCACGAGTATGTGATAACAGGGATAACATAACCATAAGGGTCAAGATCATCATCAGATTTGAAAAGCACTTAGATGCTAGAACATAGACATGAGTATAAAAGCATGATAGATACGTGAGACCTGAATGCGGGTTTTTTTTTTAACTTTAGACACGAGCACACCTCATGTGCGAAACATGAAAGGACATTCCCTTGCATACCTTACCATCGTATGAAGTCTTAATTCTTGTATCTTAAACATTGAGTGTAAAGCTCTAACATGGGCATGGTATGGGTATGAAAGGCATGAGTAGAGTACGTCTGGTCATTAATACCACATAATACATGAATTACTCTGGAATTGGAACTGTTATACCTTTAAAACCCACTATTCGCTCTACAACTTTATCTTATAACATAATTACGTAGTACTTGATCTCAACAACATGATAAAAACCACATTTTACGCATCTTATTTTTGGTTCATAAAACTGTGATGCTCTAACATAATCTCCTCAACACCTATCAACTTACGAAACACATAATCTATATCGGTACCTTATCACACAATCTTCCCCTTAGTTCAAAACTTAACATTTAAAGCTTGTGGATCTCTCGAGTTAGCGATAAGTGGTCATCTAATGGCTCTGCTAATCTCCTCAAAAATATTGACGACTCATTTCTTCCGCTTACTTCAAGCAAGTCTTACTTACAGGGAAAACTGGATTACTTAAATGAACGGGTTTCTAATGTACATAACTCGCATGCTAGCTTTGTCAGTCTTGGGGAAAACTCTTTTCTGATAACTCTTAAAGACTCTTCTTCTGCATCTTGCTCTCTTACTGCTTAGATGGTTTTGTTCTTTCACCAATTTCTATACCTCAAATTTATCTTAAACCCTTTGGGTTCTGACAGGCCTTCGGTGTATTCAGGCAGTTACCTTAGTAGTGCTAACTTGACTAAGTAACTCAAATCGTACTTCTAATAACTCTGCTGAAATTTTCTAATTCACTGTGTCTATTCAAACTTACTCACTATGCTTCTGTTGACCACTTACTAGCATCATAATCTCTAATTCTTCTCTGAGTACTACAGTGAAGCATAAGGTTATTTCTAACTTTTCCTCCTTATCTGACTCTATTCTGGAGTTGTATACTATCTTTCTGAACTATAGACATGGATCACACTTAGGGAAATTTCATCTGTCTTAAACAAGGAATTGGATCAACTAACCCCAAACTCTCTATACACTTTCAAAATTTATATCATACTATACACCAGGGATAAATATTTAATCACATAACCTAAGAGAGAATTGTCATATCTTTTATCTCGTAGTAATATCTGCTTCTTTTAGTAGCTTACTAACGTCATACTCTCTAGGTCTGATCTGAATAAGTTGAAATAATTTAAAACTAACCCTACAAAAATTTATATCGTCTGCTCGTGGTTTTCTTATCGTATCAGTCCCTTCTTAGTCATGTGCATAGATCATATGACAAAAATATATATATCCTTAAAAAAAAGTCGATACTTTCTAGTATTACAGGTGATTGGCTCTTAGGCTATTTCCTACTTAAAACTACCGTGGACAATTTATGCCTGCTGCGGTTAACTTCATAACATCCTACCTCGTGCGGTCTTAAATATGAACCATCACCCTTATATGGTAGCTCCATGGTTAGATAATCCAAATAAACTTATTCTGTAAGGTATATAACCTATGTATACTGCCATGCCGAAACTTGTTTTTAAAAGGGTATTATCACCTGATAAACACACCATGCACTATTTGGTAAGTCTTGGGTCTCGAATTTTCCTTCTCGCCGCTTACGCATTCGATACGTTTAGAATTCGATGGAAAGAGAATGTTACTTACTGCTCTAAGCTTCATGACACGAGTTAGAATAATTCCTGATGCCTCTATCGGAGAGAAACACATCGATAACGACTAACTTTACATCTTCCTCATCCATTGAGACTAGGCGTATTCGGTAGAATGGGAAACAAACATGAGTTCGAGTGATTTATGAGAACACAGCTCTATTGCATGATCTAGAGTTGAAAGAAGTGAGACAATCTTAAATGTCTTGGTGGTCAACTGTTTATATGTGTGGGCGCCACACACATATAAAAGTGACCCCACTGGACACGGTTTCATAGACTCCCTAAGACACTTGAACCTAGGGCTCTGATACCAAGCTTTGTCACGCCCCGAACCATGGCCTGGGAGTAACACGGCACTCGGGCCTTGCTTGCATGTGTCTGAGCGAACCTCATGGCTTGCTTGTCAACATGGGCATCAAAACAACATAATCTATATGATGCAATTTAAATGAATCAAGAAAATGTAATTTGCGGAATAAAGTCTTGAAATTTTCTCATAGCATGAAATATCATGAAAACATAATAGTCTGCAAACATGAAAGCACAACTGACTCTCTGAACTAACATATGTCTATGAAACCTCTAAAACATGTCTGAATACTAACTACCAGGACATAGCCCTGGACTACCATAAACTGAATACTAATGCAGACTCCATGTTGAACCCCGAGAGGAGTGGGGCTCACCAATAAGCTGATAACTGAAGTGATCCTATTGCGCAGGTGTATGCTCCTGAAAATCGGTATCTGCACCGTGAAGTGCAGGCCCCGAGCAAAGGGACGTTAGTACATGGTGAATAGTACTAGTATGTAAAACCTGCTGAAACAAAGAACATGACACAACATAGATATAGGACATGAACTGAAACTGAATGTAACTTGAACATGAGCATGAAACGTGAGTAAAATCTTAAAATAGTAAATCAATAGAAATACTTGTATGTAAAACTACTTGTAACGTGGGGAATGCTATAGTATAACCGACAACATGATTCTGGTACTTGCGTCCTACCAGCAGAACACTCACACCTTGCCAAGGGTATGAGATTTAAGTAATAATAAGCATGTAAGGATCCAAACTGCATAATGAAGGTGTTGCCTCCTTGCTGACAACCCTTATCCTACGGTGGCAACGTAGTTTCAGGCTATCTGAGCCTTCTCGGTTAACTAAGGAATTCCCAAAAACATGAACATGATATAGTTGGCTAAGAAGCCCATGATTTTCGTGAAATAACTTGTAATCATGATTTCATGAAATAACTTGTAAACATGGTTTCATGAAATATCTTGTAATATGGTTTCATAAGATAACTTGTCATAGTTTTGGAAACATGTTCTTGATTCATGAGTAATAACAATAGTTCATAATTATATATATATAATTAACTTGAAAACATGCTTGTAACTTGCTACATAAAATCATAAAGTTTCATATAAACATAATGAGAATACATGAGGAAGAATTTATGATTCATGGATTAAGCTAGGGTTCCTAATAACCGTAATGGAAGATTAGGAATACAATAACGAATATAGATACAAAATTCATGTACATAAATACATAAATACGGGCTACCAATATGTTGGGTTTAATGCCCTAGGGTTTGAACTTCATGGATATCAAGAAACGGAGCATGGGGAAGAACGTAGAGATTCCCACATGTGGATGGAAGTTCTACATACCTTAATTGCTCCAAAACTTGAATTAAAGACTTGAGCTTTGAAGAAGATTTCCAAAATCTTGAATTCTTGAACCTTGAGATAGGTTTTCTTGAAAACCCTAGTCTTGGAATGATGATTTCTTGTTTAGATTACAAGGATAGGTATTAGAATTGATTTGGAATAATTAGAGTAGGCTTACCTTGGTGTTCTTGATGATGGAAGAGGGTAGGAAGTCGTTCTAGGACTTGAAGGAATGAAAAATAATGATTTGAACTGATATGGATGAATATATACTGTTCTGGAAAAATTAGATTTTCGGCCCAGTTAAATACTGGCCGTATTTTGAAATACGGGCCGTATTTTGAAATACGATCCGTATTTTGACATATGGACTGCACTGCGTCTCTTTAGTAAAATGGACATAACGCTTTGCACAGATGTCCGTTTGACGCCCATAATATACCGTTGGAAAGGTATTTCAAAGCTCTACAACTTTCATGAAGGAAGGTTTCCCAAATTCCAAATAAATTTTGAAATACGGGCCGTATTGTGAAATACGGTCCGTATTTAACCATTTGACATCAAATTGCCAAATTCCAGAATGCTCAGAAATCCTTGGTTTCAGTTTACGATTTGAAATACGGGCCGTATTGTGAAATACGGTCCGTATTTAACCATATGACATTCAACTACCAGTTTACGATTTGATTTACGGCCCGTAAACTGAAATACGGTAACTGTTCATGGGCGTAAATCACCATCTTACAGCTGAAGAGGAAATTTCCAATTCCCACATTCTTTATCTGGTTTTCTAAGTCTAGGATCATGGTCAAAGCTTAGGTTAAAGGTACGGGGTGTTACAGTTTTATTACTCTATCCTCATGTCATGAACTTTGGAGTGATCAACTTCTTGATACCTCATGCGTGCGATTGTTATCCATGATTGTCATTGATGTGTGGTTATACCACAAATTTGTTCATCCTTGGCATGAATATGTGATTATGGTTTTGTGTGCTAACCCTCAATCTTTGAGGAGTATGTTTTCGTATGTCTTCCCTTGGATTTTGTTAGGTTAGGATTCGAGGACGAATCCTTTTGAAGAAGGGGAGGATGATATGATCCAACTTGGCACACCTCATTTCAAGACTTACATCCAAGGCTTAGATATGGAACTTTAAGCTCAACAAGCGGCATGGATGATAAGGATGGAGTTGAAGGCCTTTGAAGGCCCATACAAGCCCCACAATAAGGCCTATGATGTGTGGGAGGTGGCTTGGGAGTTGATTGAAGAAGAAGCTACTAGAAAGGGAACCAAATCTGCAAAGTGGCCAAACGTGCAAATAGGGACATTTCTGCAAATTGGCTACACTTGCTAACTTGGACAAGATCGGGAGTTGGCTATTTGTGCAAGGAAGGTTATGCTTGCAAGAAGGCCATGCATGCAAGGTTGATTAGAGGGCCATCTATGCAAGAAGGGGTGTGTTTGGCCAAAGAAGGCCAATTCTTGAATTGAAAACTACACTAAAAAGACTAGCCAAACAAGACCCTTACTTCATTAAGGGTAGCATTGTAATTGCCTAGTAGTCTTCTTTACTTATCTTGTATATATAGCTTTTCTTTTATTTCATTACTTAGATTATGTTAAATTGAGATGAGTACTATAAATTGAGTGATAGTTTGTTTGGTAGTTTAGTGTAGTGCTAATCCAGTGATTAGTGATAGTTAATCATGGTGGATTCCATTGTTGGCTTTTAAACCCTTTTCCATTGATTTTCAATAGAGTTGTTCATTTGTGGATTCATTTGGATTACTCGTGATTGATTATCAAATAGTATAGGTTCGTTAGTAGGAATTGATTAGGAGGGTTTAGATTTCATATACCTAGGTTTTCCTATAATTCCTTTACTAATTGAGTCTTGCTTTTATCACTCTATTTCTCATCCCAATTTCTTCACTTCTCATCCCTTAATTTCTTTATGATCTTTGTTTTCGCGTTTTGTTGATTGAATCCGTGTCTTCCACAAGCCGGATCGTATCATTTGGTATCAGAGCATAGGCTAAGAGATTGTTCCTACAATTTCTAATCCTAGGCTCAAAATTTGAAAATCCAAAAAAAAAAATGAAAATCAAGAAAAAAATTCAAAAATCAGGGTTTCGATGTTTGTTTGTTGGATTTGAGGTTGAATCTGTGTTTTTTGCTATAAAAAATCTCTAAATCCGAAGTTTGGAGTGGTTTGGTGAAGATTGGAGCATTTCACCATTGCTAGGGTTTTGAAGCTCTTGAAGAACTTGAAAAAAAAGGTGTTCTTCGATTTTGAGTTTGATTGAGTGTTGTTGAAGTTAAATTTGAGTTTGTTGAGGTGAAATACATCTAAATTTGAAGTTTGAGGTCATTTGGGTGGGTTTTGAAGTTTTTACCATTGAAACTTCATCAAAGCTTGAAGAACTCAAAGTGGGTTTAGTTGATTGAGGTTAAATTGGAGGTTAATTATTATTGGGCTTTGTTCTCTAGGTGAAAGAGAGCTTAGATCCGAATTTTGGTGCAAAAACAAGTTGATTTAAAAATTGGGTGTTCTTCATGTTCTTGAGCATCTTCATAGGTGTTCTTGCAAAGTTTAGAAACTAACCAAGTGGGTTTAGTGATTTGGAGCTAATTTTTATTGGGTTTTGTTCTCCTAGTCAAGGAGGATTTAAATTCGAAATTTGGGAGAGAAACAAGTTGATTTGGGCATAGATTGAGTTTGGGGTGTTCTTGGTGTTCATAAGCATCTTCGTATCTTCATAGTGAGAAAGAAGACCAAAAAGAATGTTTGATCCAAAATTATCAACTCAAAAGGGTGAAAAGGTGTTTGTGTGGGCCCAAGTCAAGTCTAAAAAAAAAAGACTCTACTGGACACGGCTCGTAGACACCTGTTCCTAAAATGCCCGCAGCCTCCTATTTATAAGTGTGGCGCGCAACGCACCCATAAATAAGACTCTACTGAACACGGCTCGCAGACACACTCTAGGACGGAACTGCTCCGATACCACTTTTGTCACGACCCAACCGGAGGGCCATGACGGGCACCCGGAGCTAATCCAACCGGGCACCTCTCGTCGCACATTCACATTCATACCTACGTGGGCCACATGGCTTATCAACAAACTCTATGACTCAATAATACCATTTACAATGGTTAAAACACTTTTTATATCAACATCAACAACTACGCAAGCCGACAAGGCTAACAAAATAATATACCAAAAATATGAGCCGACAAGGCAAAAGACATTTGCTATACATGACAGTCTACGAGCCTCTAAGAAGAGTATGAAACATCATCATGAGGACGGGACAGGGCCCCGCCATTCCCATATATACACAAAAGAATAGTACCAACAGCTGCAGCTCCGAATCAAAAGGAGCTCCTCTATGTAGTCTCTGAACAAGCAGTCTATGGGTCAAGTCTATCTCCCTGTCCACCTACGGGCATGACGCAGCGTCCACAAACAAAAGGACGTCAATACGAATAACGTACTGAGTATGTAAAGCATAATCAATAACATAATGGAAGCATGAGAACTAACATAAGATAGAAAAGTCATAGGATGAAAGAGCCATTTATACCTCTAGCGACGTTCATCTTTACTTACCCTCTTTCTAATGGGAGACTTCCATCTCATACATTTATACATATAGTAGTATCATACCCGACCATAGAGGTTTGATGTCTTACGTACCCGACCATAACAAGGTTCGGTGTTATACATACCTAGCTCTACCGTTATCCATACCCAACTGCAATGGTGTGCGCGCGATAGATATCATACCCAACCATATAAGCTCGGTGTTCTTAATAATCATACTTTGATATATATATATATATATATATATATATATATATATATATATATATATATATATATATATATATATATATATAGGTACATAGTATTCTCAACATCATCATCATCATTACTTTATTATATCCTTCCTTAGAGGATCAACTATTATAGGATGAGACCAATGGTATCATGAGAATATCAAGAATCATGAGCCTTAGTGATTCTAAGAATGAAATCATCTTGGAAGATATTATGGAATTCACATGAAGGTATACCACGATGGGATCATGCCTTAAGAAAGAAGGGTTAGCCTTACATACCTCTTTGTCTTCTTAATTACTTAACGTTCACCGCCCAAGCTTGAGAAATCTACATTTAAAAGGAGTCATACCATGGTTAAGTTTTAACGACACTTTCTAATTCAAACTAGAGCAACTCATGGACTAACAAAAATTGGGCAGCATTTCCCCCATTTCATCGACTTCCACCATATCGCAAAACAACTCCCAAACAACTATAATAACATCCACAACATCATAATCAAGTAGTCATATTCAATTAAGTCTCAAAGTCCATTCTCACATTCAACTTACATCAACAACTTCACATCCACCCTTGGCACAATTTTATACAACACTTCTTTGTCACCATTAATACCCTTCATAGCAAGATTATGTCCATAGAATACTAAGAATCATGACTCAAGTTAGTTTACTACTCACAAACATCAAGAAATCTACATTTAGACTTCATCTTCTACTTTCTCCTTTCACCCAAGTTATTCAACAACTAAGCATTCTTAATAACATGAAATAAGCATGAAAACTAACCTTTTATCTCATAAGAATGAGCTTTGGAACAAGTTATCAACTCGTATGAAAACCCTAGCTTCAATACTCGAGAAATCCTTGAAGTCTACTAACCCTAGTGAGTCTTCTAGCACATAGATATCTTGATTCTTACCTCTTGATCTTTGATTTCTCTTGGATTTGTGTTGATATGGTGTGTGGAATATTCTAGAGCTCTCAAGAGTTGTGGAGAAGATGGGAAATCAAAAATAGAAACTTGGGTCATTTATTTATAACAAAAAAATAAAGCTGCCAGATGAGATTATACGGACACTTATACGGTCCGTATAATTTTATACGGTCCGTATAAGTGACCGTATAATACCACCAGTGATGACCCTTCACTGTAGCTGTTATGCGGACCCTTATACCGTATAAGTGGTCGTATAACTCACCTTTTTTCCAAAATTGTTTTTGTTAGTTAGTTTGATCTCTAATCCTTGTGGAACCTTCTTGACACTTATATAACACTTCATTAACCATACAATAGTCCCTATAGCAGCCCCTCAAGACACTACAGAATGAATATTAGCTCAATTATAGTGAAAACCTTTCCAAACATGACTTACATTTCACTTCCTTCAACGAAGTTAATTTCACATATTCACATGACTTCAAAATCTTAAGGTACTCACTTTAAGATATCTAATACTCTCCTTAATCTCGTAAGGACTTTATATTCACCTTAAGCTCGCATTAGTCTACTCACAATGCAACAATCCAAAATCTCTGAGATGTAACAAAGGTCCAAACAATAGAACGAATCGTGTCCGGTTAGTGTTGCTACGACAAAGAGCAGAAGGGTCGGGTGAAATCCGCAGTTTTGTATGAGATAAGCATTTGAAGTATTAAGATAAATGCTTCCAAAAAGTATGTCCTAAATTCGTTCTTTTGTTAAATATAACCCTCGACTGGGGACCGTCGTCATAAGATCGACAAAGGAAAAAAGGTTCTAGTTAACCGAACCCAATTCTTTTTTAACGCACGAATGGGGACTGCCGTCATAAAATTGACAAAGGCACAAAGGTTATGGTACCCGAACCTAACCTAGTAAAAACAAACAGTCGGAAGAAGGTCAAATAATTAAAGACTTATTAAATGCCCTAAGTGATTCGGTGATGTCTGAATTCACAGAGCATAAAAAGGCCCTGCGGGTAAGCCATCTATAAACCTTCGGTCAGAGGTAAACGGAACAAAATGAAGCCCATAACCGATGATTTAAGATTGGATCAATTCGGATAAAAATCTTAGAGCTAAGCCCCGGTCATTCATTACGAAGCAAATGTTCAAAGCGAATATCATAAAATATATTCGACTCAAAGATCGAAGAAAATGATGACAAAAAAGGAAACACGCATTTCATATATGGCATAACAAACCGAAGCTTTACACTTAGAATTTTTTACATGATTGAAAACAAAAAAGGCTCTTACAGGCCCTATTTTGTTCGGTATAAGATGAACTCGAGTTCTCATAAAGGGTCTGCTCGAAATCATCCTCGGAACTATCCTCGAGAACTTTCTTAGCTTTGTCCTCGATCATTCTTGCATCGAGTATACGAGCCGAGATATTCTCCATGCCCCATTCAACTTGCTCGAGGGTCATCCTTCGGGATTTCCACCGTTCATGCTCAGCCAAGAGTGTAGAACGAGCCTCGGCGGCCACTATATCATTAAGAGCTTCATCCAGGTCTGCTTGAGCCTTCTTCAACTTCTCCTCTAACTCGAACTTCATGTCAATTAGAGTAATTCGAACCTCATTGACAGATGCCAGTTCGGTGTGAAGAGCATCATTGGCCGTGATAGTATCCTCGAGCTAGCTCTTAAGCTTATCACTGATCCGGGTGCGAGTCTCAGCCTTTTCTTCCATTATCCTCAGCTTCTCCTTCTCGACTTTTCTTTCTGCTTCGAGCTGCACGGACCTTTCTATCGCTCTCTCAGCATCGTCCTTGACCGAGTTGAGCTCTTCTCTTAGTTGGGCAATAGTAGCCTCAAACTCACCTTTGGTAGCAAAATTAGTGTTCTCTCGACTAAGGGTTTTTTTATCCCAGTCTAGGAGCTTGTTCCGTTCGATTGCATCGTCGAGTTCGTCCTTTAAATGAAAGTTCTCAGCTTTGGCAGCCTCAAGCTCGGATTGAAGATTCTGGGGAGCGACTGCTCGGCTCAGGTGATCCTCTTTTTCCTACAAGAGAAGTTTGACCTTCTCAGTCTCCCCACCCTGAGCATCTAGCTGGGCCTTCAAATCATCCACTAAGTGTTAGGCTCGGACGAAGCCTTCATTTACGAGCATAACACTATGAAAAGTAAAACAAACGAAGATATAAAAATCGATAAACAAAAATAAAGAATCGATAAACGCGTAAAAATGCTGACCCGATTGCCAACATGCATGCCCTTGTTTATAAGACATTGCCACGGGAGTCCTTCCATCTTCTCCTTGTCCGAATCCGAAACAAGAGGCCTTAGATAACTTGCAACCCCCACGGGACGCGATAAAAAGTTGCAGTCCTCGGGGACGGTGACCACGACCAACCTAGTCCTCCTCGGTTCTACACTCGGGGCAGGGAAAATATCTATAACTTTTGATCTCCTGATTCAGTAGACCGGCTGGCAACCCTCGTAGCTCGAGGAATACTGAGGTGACCAAATCCCGAAGCTTCACCGGTAGTAGGAGGAGTATCAGTAAGCATGTCATCAAGGTTCTCCGGTCCTGAAGAAGAAGCAGGAGGAAAAGCCGGAGCGACGTCAACAGTTGTCGATACCTTAGCCGTAGTAGCTGGCTCGACATTTGGCAGTGGGTCGGTAGCCGCAGTAATCTTGACCTTTTGAGCCGTTTCAACCCTTTGGTCCGTCTCGGTCCTAGAAGTTGGGCCAGGCCTTATAGGCTTTTTTAACAAGGGCGCCGCCTCGGGTGAAGCGTCACCTGAAATATCAATAAATTCAACGGACCTTAGTGGAATCAGAGCTTGGATATACTCGGTTACTGGAGGAAAAGGAACCTCATCCACCCCATCTGTAATCGGAGTCGAAACATTGACCGGAGCAGTCTCAAACCCGGAAGTAGCAGCAACGGAGGGTCCCGACTCGACTCTTTGAATCATTATATTGGGTTCGGTTTATCCCTCAGACCCCGAACATCCTCCGTCGACCTTTTCATCTTCTTTTGACCTTTGGTTGAGGGTCCTCTTTCTCTTTTCAGTCTCGAACCCGGTAGTAGCCGAAAAGACCCTGTTATATCAAAATCTGAGCCCGGTGTTACAGGCTCATCCGTTGGTGTGGGTCGAGGGTCCATCGAACCTTTTCCCAAACCTGGGAATCGGAAGGTTAAATGAAGAAAAGATGGAACACAAAAAATGTGACAAGGATCAAGGGAAAGGAAAGGCTACCATGGTTCTGCTCAACCCACCAGTCACGGGACAAATCTGCCTATGTCCGTTCTTCGTGTTGGCCGATGATTGCTTCGATCCACTCGGAAAAACTCGGAATGGCATTAGGAATCCATGCTTCGGCTGTAATATTGTAAAAGTCAAAAAAGGAAGAGAAAAAATGCTCGAATACTCGTGAAGAAAACACATCTAAGAAACTCATGTTCGTCATTCCATTTTTCAGGAAAAGGCATGTACTCGGCCGGGATGATGTCGGCGGTCCTAAACCGGAAAAAACGCTTGAGCCATCCTCTGTCTCTATCCTCATCAACACTGGAAAGGATCAGGTTTCAGCCTCGCTTGGAGACCTTTATCATGCCCCCGCGAAAGATCCTCGGGCAATACAATCAAATAAAATGCGCCAATGTAATCTCTTTATTGACGTTGGTCGTTAAAAGACGAAGGCAAGCCACGATCCTCCAGATAATCGGGTCAATTTGAGCGAGGCACGCATTATACGACCGGCATATTTCGAGAATGATCGAATCAATCGGGGGGTCAAGCTTGAGAGTAAACGGATACGTATAAACGTATAGAAACCCTTCTTTATAATCAGCGATGGATTCGTCATCACCGGGAGCAAAAATGTCACGCCCCAAATCTGGAGTGGCGTGATCGGCATTTGATGTTAAACTAGGCCCCAGCGAACCGCTCTAAATCTAAAACTTTGGGGAATAACCCCCGACTTAAATCGGTAAGGCCTACCTGCACACAAACAACACCAACAACCCGGCGAGGTCGCAACCTAGATACATATGTATAAATATTAACTATCTCGTCTGAACTGGGCATACACACCCAAAATATATATATACATAACTGAGCAAGCCGACGGGGATGCTATGATCATACAAAACCAACAGTATCCAACAAACATACATAAACCAACAAGGATATCGCAAAGAAACACTATATACAGGACTCATCTACAAGCCTCTAGGGAGATGTGTGACTGTACCATACAATCCGGAACCAAAAAGGGAAGACTTCAAAGGACCTGGCAACTCTGAACAAAAAGGGAGCTCACTAATCAGCTGATGTCAGCTCCTGACTACTGGGGAGGCCTATCAATCTGTCGATCTGTACCTGCAGGCACGAATGCAGCGCCCCCGACAAAAGTGATGTCAGTACGAAATAATGTACCGAGTATATAAGGCAATGATAACTGAAACTGAACTGGAACAATACAATCCGAAGGCCAAAGAATGCCCTGAATACCTCTCCAAACCTGTCTCATATGAAATGCAATATAATACTATTATATATATATATATATATATATATATATATATATATACAGTGGCCAGGCAACTGTAAAATCTCACTGGCCAAGTAGCCAGGCAATATGTCTTACTGACCCGTCGGCCAGGCAATCTGTCTCACTGACCCGTAGGCCAGACATATCTATTTCATTGACCCGTAGGCCAGCCATATCTGTCTCACTGACCCGTAGGCCAGGAAAAATAAAAATGTCTCATTGACCAAGTGGCCAGGCGAAAGAAAAATATACATGTATATCATGCAGTATATCATGCGTATGCTGAAAACACTAATACTGTAACGTGTCTCTTCTGTCTTTCTATAAACTTAAGGACATAGGGAGGAGGTGTGGCCCCTCAGGAAGTGTAACACAACACTCGGAGACTAGACAATAACAATATGACAAGCTCTACCTTGACAAGTCTCGAATCATAAGGTTTATCACGCTCTTACCATATAGGGAAACATGCCAAGAAAAGAAGGAACAGCCTTAACATACCTTTTCGGTCTTCTATTACTTAACGTTTATTCTCCCGAGCTCGTAAATCAACATTCAAGAGAAATCATACTACTGTTAGGCTTATCGTCATATGCCTATCTTAGGTCTTTAAATTAAACTCCTTTAGAATCTACCAAAATTCGGGAAGCATCTCCCCTGTTTATATCCCTAACCCAAAATCACAATATCAACAGCCAACACAATAACAAAAACTCGAATGCCAACAACATCATTATCCATACCAAAATATTCCATAAAACATCTCACAAGATGTTTATCCAATTTCTCAACCCACAAATTCGTTATACACTTATTTAATAACCTTATCACCATAAATAAGCTTAAATCAATATCAATAAGAGAAGATTCATACCTTACCTCCACTAGAACTGCAATATCTTCACTTTCCACCTTGAATTGAAACTAAGACTCGCCGCAATACGATTTTAAAATCACAACTATACGCTGTCTGGACCTAAATCCGGAGATTATACTTAATTTGGGATAAAATTTGATGTTGGGAAGTTGTGGGAAATTTCCAGAAGTTTGGAGGAGGTT
This sequence comes from Lycium barbarum, assembly GCF_019175385.1. Classification (NCBI taxonomy): domain Eukaryota; kingdom Viridiplantae; phylum Streptophyta; class Magnoliopsida; order Solanales; family Solanaceae; genus Lycium; species Lycium barbarum. Next base: position 76,982,491 of record NC_083345.1, read on the forward strand.
TGGATGAGGAAAGAGAGGGTGAGCCCCCTTATAGAGTTCCAGAATCTGCCTGGACCGACTCAAAAATTGCTCACGCGCTGAGTTGGTGGGTCCTCCTCTAAGCGTTCGCTCCACCTTCTGGCGCGTTCGCGCAGGGTTAATTCCCTGCTCTAACAACTCATAATAAAATGCTCATATTGTTTGATTCCGATGTCAGATTCATGCGCGGTTTATTGCGTTGGAAACTAGACTTCATGAATTTCAATTTAGGCTTTTGCTTTACCTCAAAACTCCTCATATACTAAAAGATATTCCTTCTCCAAGTTAGACCAAAATTGTCCCCCATCCTTTCAAAAGTTCCAACAACTTAATTTCCTTAATCCATTTTCCCTCCAACGCTTCCCTAGCTTATTATATGAAATTAAACCATCATAATCATAACACATATAATCTCATATATCCTAGAAGGTACTCCAGTATCCATAATTACACAGCTAACCTAACGAATCTTAACATACCAAACTATAAGGTGTAACAAGAAACTTGTACCAGATGTTTGTCCCATCCACACTCAGCCTGAAGCCGAGGAAGGTGATCTACTTTGATTGATTAGGGGTAACGCCTCACATCGAAATCCAGTCTTATGTCTGCATTTCTTTTTAAACAACAAATTCTTGGTTATAATTAGGCTTCGATGGTATTATGTCTGTAGCCGTCGGTTGAGGAAGTACTTTACCCTCGATTTTGGAAGTAGGTTCGGCATTCGGGGATGAAACCAAAGGTATATCTGGGAAGCAGAGTCGGTGTTCATCGATATTTTGATCAAATATGAATTTATGAAGGATAAATATGAAGATTTGAAGCCTTGGATGAAGATATGAAGGCTTGGAATGAATATTTGAAGACTGGGATGAAGGTATGAAGGCTTGGGCTTGAAAGATATGAAAGTTTGGTTTAAAAGGATGAAGATTTGAAGACTTGATGGTTTAAGATAAGGAGATTTCGAGATCACGGAGTGGATTAAGCAAAGAAGTGGAGTAAAGAAATGATGAAAGTGAAAGGTGAAAAGTAAAAAATGTGAACTCCCTTATATAGACGGATGATTGTGATGGCTACTGAAACCGGCCACTCGAGGAAGGACACATGTCTGAAATTTAATGAGATGTGATTTGAAGTGACGTGACCCTGAGTCGATTGTCGAAGTTGGCCAATCGGAATGTGACACGTGGCCGAAGTCAGATTGACGTGACGTGAAGAGACGTTACGATTCTCGCTTATTTTCGAGGCAAGAATAAACTTATTAAGGAAGTCACCAGAAGAGTCTTTTCCACTTCCCATCACTTCAGTGAAACTCTGATCCGGAAAGTGTGGGGACTATCTGTATACGGTAAAAATCGGATCACGGTGTGTCTGATGGGACCGTAGTAAAAGACAGGGCCGAATGGGTACGAATGCGTTCAACTCTGCTTCAACGTCGAAGGTATTTTACCGGACACGGTATATCCGAACCCAAATGAGCGTATCTGATGTAAGTCCGGATAATCAGTTATGGAGTGGCCACGTGTCACCAAACCGTTCCTCCATCTACGCTGACAACGGTACGGGTGTCAGACCGTACGGACAGCCTTATCCATTTTAGGGTTTTTCTAGAAAGGCTTTTTTGGCATTGTATTAAGGCCTATTGATGATTACCTATAAATACAGGGAAACCCCTTCCTTTTTTAGGTGAGCTTTTGACTACTCAACAGATTGTAATCAACAAAGGATCATATTTATTTCTTCATGTACTTTGGCTCGGTTAAAGGAAGCTGACTCCAAACCGGACCAACTCTCAGCATTGGATAACTCTTCGTTTCTAGTTTCTGTTGTTATTGCTCAATAATATTTGTTATAACTTACTAATATATATATATATATATATATATATATATATATATATATATATATATATATATATATATATATATATATTATCTCATCTCATTACAGATTAAGTTCATCCACATATCCTAGTCACCATTTACAAAGATGACATGGAAGGAGGGAGGGTTAAAATTGGATTTGGACAATGAGGTGTCATGCCACATGGCATTTTCTTCATTAAAAATATTAACCTTGATCCACTTTAACGGTAGAGGGGTATATTTGTGCTCAAAGTATAACTGTAAGGGTATATTTGGACCCAAAGTATAACAAGGGGTATATTTAGCCCTTTTCCGTTGATTTTTTGTCCAAAAATAATCTTCAATTAATAGAGGGGCAATTTGCACGATTGGCCTTCTTTGGGGGTGATCTTTAATTATTTGTCCCTCAAATTGCTGGTCTTTAACTTTTTTTCCTTCGCCTAAAAATACAAGAAATTTTTAGTGAATACAACGAGTAATATACTAAAAAATTGAATACATAAAAACATAAATGCACTAAAATTTAACAAATAACACTCGAAAAACTGAATACAATCTAAAAAGTTAACCAAAAAACTCAAAAATAATGAATACAAAAGTTTCGATGAACCGGAGCTTCACCGTCGCCGCCTCGACCACCACTAGATCCGGCGAAACCAAACAAAACATTAACATGGATGTTGTCACCGTCACCGCCGCGAAAACACCGGCAAAACAAAAAATTCAGTCCGCCAGATCCGATTTATGAACCGCCGCCAGATCTGGCGGCGACTGTGGCAACGACGGCATGAGCTTGTACAAACAAACACACCGTTGGGATCTGGGATTGAAGAAAAAGGACGCATCAAAATTAATGGGTCATTTAAGCCGTGTGCGTGAGCACGGCTACTCCGGTTCACCGGAGCAGTGGGGGAAGAGGTGAGAGAGAGAGAGATGGGAGGGCTGGGTTAGCATTGATAATGGGTATTTTACTTTAAATATATAGGTAGCTATTAATTGTATTTAACATATTACTCTTAGCTATAGGATCTAATTAATCTAAACTATACTTACCAAACAGTCATACATTATATAACAGTCACTGTACTTTTCCGGCCACTGTACCTAACGGTCAGATCAGGTGACGTTGGTGAACAGGTAACGCTGGCTACTTTTCTGGCCACTACAACACCAGGAAACGCTGGTCACTTTTCCGGCCAGATTTACTTTTCTTCTCTCTTTTCTCTTCTTCTTCTCTTCTTCTCTACTTCTCCTTTTTTCCCTTTTTATCTGTTACTGGCGCTCCGACTGGCAGCCAGAACACTACTGCTCCGATGCCGATGACTTTTTCCGGGTCCATTTTTAGGTCAGTCCGCTCTCCTCCTTCTCTCTCTATTTTCTTTTTTTCTTTCCTTTTCCCCCTCCTCTCTTCTCTTATCTTCTCTCTTCCATTTTAGGTCTTTGTGAACATTACTTTGGCAGTGAACAGTACCACGACAGTGAACAGTAACTCCGGCGTTGAACAGTGTTTTTTGGCAGCGAACAACTTCGGTTCAACTGGAGTTGGTACCTCCGGTTGGTCGTATCTATTCTTTTTCCATACACCTGTAGTTATATTTTACTGACTGTAGTCCTTTCAATAATTTATTAGTTCATAATCGCTTTCGTGGCTTTGGTTATTGATGGTAGACTAGGGTCATGTTCTCATTCGGGGAGGGGGGCGAGGGTTAGGAGGGGTAAGTGGGTTAGAGGAGCGCCTAGGCTGAGAGTAGGTTCTTGGAACATTGGGACGTTAACGAGGAAGTCCATAGAGCTAATTAAGATTCTTAAGAAGAGGAAGATTAATATAGCTTGTGTCCAAGAGACCAAATGGGTAGGTCCCAAAGCTAAGGAGGTAGACGGGTATAAGCTTTAGTTCTCTGGTAGGTCGAATTATAGGAATGGGGTAGGCATTTTAGTAGATAGTGACTTGAGGGATCAGGTGGTAGAGGTTAGGAGGGTCACTGATAGGATGATGTCGATTAAGGTGGTCGTTGAAAGGCTCACTTTGAACATTATTAGTGCGTATGCGCCGTAAGCGGGCTTAGGCGAGGAGGAGAAGAGGCGCTTTTGGGAGGATTTGGACGAGTTAATGGGAGGAATACCCCCTACTGAGAAGCTATTCGTGGAAGGTGATTTTAATGGGCACATCGGACCTATTTCGGGAGGTTATGATGATGTGCGTGGAGGTTTTGGCTTCGGGGACAGGAGTGGAGGAGGAGCCGCACTTTTGGATTTCGCAAAATCTTTTGGGTTGGTGATAGCCAATTCGAGTTTCCCAAAGAAGGAGGAGCACTTGGTAACCTTTCGTAGTTCGGTGGCTAAAGCTTAGATAGACTTTTTACTCCTTAGGAAGGATGATTAAAGTCTGTGCAAAGACTGTAAGGTCATCCCGAATGACAACCTTACAACCCGACATAAGCTCTTGGTGATGGATTTAGGGATCAAGATAACGAGAAAGAAGAGGGTCGTGGGTGATCGGCCTAGGATCAGATGGGGGAGTTTGACCATGACTAGTGCCCTAGGGATGGGAGAGAAATTGAAGGTTGTGGGGGCCTGGGATAGTAGTGGGGATGCGACCAGTATATGGGATAAAACAGCTAGTTGCATTAGGGTAGTAGCTAGGGAAGTGCTGGGGGTCTCGATAGGTAGTCGTGGTGGGCATCAAAGGGATTGGTGGTGGAATGGAGAAGTGTCAAGGAAGGTGGAAGCAAAGAAAGTGGCGTATGCAAAGTTAATAGAAAGAAAGGATGAGGTGGAGAAGTGGACGAATAGGGAACTTTATAAGATGGCGAGGAAAGAGGCGAAGTTGGCAGTTTCGATGGCAAAAACGGCAACTTTTGAACGCCTTTATGCTCAACTAGAGGAAAAAAACAGGGATAAGAAATTGTTCAGGCTAGCCAAGGCGAGGGAGAGGAGGGCACATGATGTGGATTAAGTGAAGTGCATCAAGGACGAGCATGGAAAAGTATTGGTAGAGGAGGCTCACATTAGACGGAGATGGCAGTCATACTTCCACAAACTCTTGAATGAAGAAGGAAACAGGGACATTATGTTGGAAGATTTAGAACATACAGGGAGGCGTCACGATTTTGGGTATTGCAGGAGTATTAAGGTTGAGGAGGTTAAAGGTGTTGTTCGTAGGATGCGCAAAGGTAGAGCGACCGGACCTGACGAGATTCTTGGGAAATTTTGGAAGATTGCGGGCTCGACAGGTTTGGAGTTGCTAACTAGGTTGTTTAATGTCATCTTAAAGATAACAATGATACCCGAAGAATGGAGGTCGAGTGTAATGATCCCTCTATACAAGAACAGGGGCGATATCCAGAGTTGCAACAACTATAGAGGTATCAAGCTGCTAAGCCATACTATGAAAGTACGGGAAAGGGTGCTGGAGATGAGGGTGAGGAGAGGCGTATCTGTTTCAGAGAACCAGTTCAGATTCACGTCGGGATGCTCAACTACAGAAGCCATCCATCTTATAAGGAGACTGGTGGAGCAGTATAGGAAGAGGAAGCGGGACTTACACATGGTATTCATCGACCTAGAAAAGGCTAATGACAAAGTTCCAAGGGTCATATGGAGATTATTGGAGGCTAAAGGAGTACCTGTGGCATACATTAGGGTAATCAAGGACATGTATGAGGGAGCCAAGACCAGGGTAAGGACAGTAGGAGGAGACTCAGAGCACTTCCCAGTTGTGATGGGGTTGCATCAAGGATCAACTCTTAGTCCATTTTTATTTGTCTTGGTGATGGATGAATTGACGCAGCAAATTGAAGGTGAGGTGCCATGGTGTATGATTTTCATGGATGACATAGTCCTGATCGATGAGACTCGTAGCGGAGTTAACGCTAAGCTGGAGGGTTGGAGATAGACTCTGAAGTCTAAAGGGTTCAAGCTGAGTAGGACCAAGATAGAGTAATTGGAGTGCAAGTTCAGTGAAGCACCTTAAGAGGCTAGCGTGGAAGTGAGGGTTAGTACCCAGGTCATCAAGAAGAAAAGTAGTTTCAAGTATCTTGGGTCTATTATACAAGGCAGTGGGGAGATTGACGATGATGTCACACATCGTATTGGGGCAGGCTGGATGAAATGGAGGCTCGCTTCTGCAGTACTATGTGATAAGAAGGTGCCACCACAACTTAAGGGCAAGTTCTACAAAGTGGTGGTTAGACCGACTATATTGTATGGGGCGGAGTATTAGCCAGTTAAGATCTCTCACATTCAAAAGATGAAAGTTGCCGAGATGAGAATGTTGAGATGGATGTGTGGGCACACCAGGAGTGACAGGATTAGGAATGAGTCTATCCAGGACAAGGTGGGAGTGGCCTCGATGGAAGACAAGATGCGGGAAGTGAGACTGAGATGGTTTGGACATGTGAAGAGGAGAGACATAGATGCCCCAGTGCGGAGGTGTGAGAGGTTGGCCATGGATCGTTTTAGAAGAGGTAGGGGTAGGCCGAAGATGTATTGAGGAGAGGTGATTACACAGGATATAGCGCAGTTACACCTTACCGAGTACATGACCTTAGATAAGAGGGTATGGAGGACTCAGAATAGGGTAGAAGGCTAGTAGATAGTATCGTTTATCCTTTCATATTAGTAGTCGCATTATCGCGATATAAGTTTTTGTGCTTTGATTTCTGCTACTATCTGTTATTTTTTGTACTTTGATTATCTTATTTTATCTGTGATAGCTACTGCCCTTTTGCAAACTGCTTCATCATGGCTTAGTCGCTTTCGTTATTTTCATTTCCATATCGCTTTGAATTTCTTGGCCTTATCTGACCTCTTTTTATACTTTCTATTGAGCCGAGGGTCTTTCGGAAACAGTCGTCCTACCTTGGTAGGAGTAAGGTCTGCGTATACTCTACCCTCCCCAGACCCCACGTTGTGGGATTTCACTGGGTTGTTGTTGTTGTTATAGCTACTAAATCTAAATATATATATATATATATATATATATTAGAGTTAGTTATGCCATGTAGTTATCCCAAAAATGAAGGACCAGTGCCTTTGAAGGATAATCCACGCAAAAAATTGTTATTAGAAACACGACAAAAATATGTTCGTTGTTAGCAAACTAGTCAAATTATACGCTATCATTGTAACAAACCTCCAAGTCTCATAATTTCCTTTTAAAAATAATTTCTTTGTCGAGATGGATTACTCCTTGAAAAAAAAAAGGTTACCCTACTTATTTATTTACTCTTTCTATTTCAATTTATGTAATACAATTTGAATTTCGAAAGACAAACTTTTTCATTTTGACTGTAAATTTGGACATACAATTTTTTTTTTTTTTTAAATTAATTTTAAAATTTAAAAACTACATAGAGAGTAATATAAGTCACAATAATGAACAATATAAAATATTTAAAGAGCATACAACTAAATCGTGGTTAAAGATTTTCTTGTTTGACTCTTAAAATCTGAATTGTATCACATAAATTGGGACAAAGGGAATGCTTAGTAATATATATTGAGCCAGTTTGGATTGGTTGGAAAAAAGGAGCATTTAAGCATAAGTACTTAAAGTACTTTTTAAGTGCTGAAACGTATTTTATAAATAAGCAGTTACGTGTTTGGATAAAAGTGTTTAAGCTGACAATATGTTGTTGATGTGTTTGGTACACAAGTGCTGTTAAGCACTTTTTTCTGTCAAAATGACTGAAATACCCTTAAAGTTGTTAACATTATAAAGAAGCTAATTACTATAAGATTTTTAATTCTAACATTGATTCAAATTAAAATTAATTTATATTTTAGTTCCCATGTGCAGCTAACAGAAATATACTTTCCATTTTAGGAAATGAACTTGTACAAACAAAGTGGGATACAATTTTATATGGTAAATGCATAATGAGAAACCTATAACTAGATCGGAGTTTGGAATTTAAACTAATATGGTAAAAGTAAAATGGAGGAAACTACAGAGAATTTAACTAGCACTTTGGTTTCAACATTTCTCTATGTAGACGGAGGAACGGAGGAAACTACAGAGAATCTATATATAATATAAAGCTAGGGATAGACAAGGTGATGAGACACCTCTCTATGGCCTAGAAAACCATTTATCTTTTTTCTTCTTTTTTTTGAATTTTTTCACATTTTAAAATTAATGTGTTATATTGAAGAGCCAAAAAACCACTCTAAAACGTAGTAACTGCAATACATTTAATACATTCATCAATATTCTATATCTTTTCCCCGAGAGACGTGTTGTTTGAATATTAATGGCCTTACTTAATACATAGAATGTGCATATGCTAAGGGTATAACATTGCATAGGTTTTGCTCATTTCATTTGTTAAGGTTTTGGTCTATGAACAATGGTCTTGATGTCCAATTTTTCCGTTAATCACCAAGTTCTGAATCTTTTTAGTCGGCCTGAAGCATGAGCCTTAATATTTGGCACTTCAAAATAAAGCATTAAGGTGGAGGATCTCGAATATGAATGATAACATCAATATATTGGGCGCGTGATAATCAGAGAAGATATTGTCCAAGTATTATCATATCTTTTTTCTCATCAATTTTTATCGTAGAGGAGGATGAAGTTAATCAATTGATATATCATTGCCTTTCAGTAGTACTTTGCAATTAGTAGTAATCCTAAAACTGTTATCGATATTCTTTTCAAAGACAAATATGCCCATGTAATTTTGTACTTTGCTAACTATGTGGAAATGGGGTTCGGGTTTACATTTTTTTATCATTTAATTGAAATTTTCCCCTCAATTTTGCCGAAAAAGACTGACTTTTTCTTAATCTTTTCTCTTATCCTATTTAAGGTGCTTATATGGTAATTGCTAAAATTAAATTGAAGGAGTACTAGTAAGAAAAGAGAGAAATGAAAGAAATAAGAAAAAAAAAATATACTGAAAGTACCGCTCGCCTCAAGTACCAATTGTTTCACCGGTAAATCAGGAAATGCCAAAATATCCATTTCATAGGAAAGAGGGGGTAAAAGGAAAGAAGAAAAGAAATAATAGAGAATATACTAGAAGAAACTAGAATTAGAAAAATCAAAAGTTTGACTACATCTGATAAATGAAAAAATAAAATAGAAACTTATATACATGTAATACAATTAGCTAGACTAAGAAAATCATGTAATTAACCTCCCAGCTATATACATATATAAGAAATTAATATGCAGTTCATCTAGTTTCTACTTTAGAAAACATATTTGTACATATAGTTTCATCACTATATAGCATTAATTTTTATATGACCATAAAGTAACTTAACTAAATTTATAAAAAAGTATCCTCAAATTCACTAATGTCTTTTATAACCGCGCGAGTGCGGCCCAACTTTACTAGTTTAACTAGTACTAGAGGAGAAAGATAATAGTTTAAGGCTTTTTAGTAGTTAAGGTAATATTGAAATTAGACGAAAATATAAGGGATAAAAAAGTAAAAAAAAAAAAAAATCAAACCAAAATGGCTTGTGAGTCAAAAAGAAAAAAGTCCCCAACTTTTTACTTTTGGCTTATTTTAAGCACTTTTTAATTTATTTTAAACACTTTTCTGTTTTGCCAAACACTCAAAAAAGTTAAAAATAGTTTATAAGTTGGTTTGGCTTATGAGCCAATCCAAACGGGCTCATTATGTTCTCTCCTCCATTGAAAAGATGCATCTTTTTTGTTCTTGAGCTTTCGTCTCCTTAGAAAGTTAGAGCATATGTATGTGACATAATTGTTATTTCTAATAAAATGGGATAAAAATTCATAAAAAAAAAACACCCCGGATTCAAATTCCAATATAAAAGAATAAGAGATTTCTTTCTATCTATCTATCTAGTTTTTGGTAAAGAGAGTTATCCAATATCTGTATTGGTGGAAGATAATAGATACTCATGAAATAATTGAGTTGCACGCCAATCGACTATTAGAATTGTGAGCAACTTATGTGAATTATTGTGATTGTCACTTCAACAATTTTATTCGAGTTAGTCGAAAATAGCGATTTCTGCGCAACTCAATTATTTCATGAGTAATTGCTACCTTCTACCAGTACGCATATCGAATAATTCTGTTCTAAAATAACTAGATAGACAAATGAAAAAGAATCACCTTAATTTTTTCTCTTTTGAAATTTTAAACCGTGGATTAATCTTTTTTTTTTTTTTGCAAGGTGGAATCAAAATCAACTTGGCTGCTGCTGCTGACGTGGCACTAACCAGGGTGGAAGAAGCACTTGCAGCAACAGCAGCACCAATACCACCAAAGGCTTAAAAGATAAAAATGATCCAGACAGTATTGAATACTCAAAGTTCACCATTAACAAGGTTATTAGTCCTTTTCAATGGAATGTGGATTATCTCCACACTCCCATGATTTTGTCAGAAGAACATAGACCCCAAGTCTATAATTATTATAATTATGAACAGGCATGGTACAACTTTATGTACGTACGACCTAATACCCATACTTGGTTCGTAAAGTATAGCGAACAGTTTGCCAGGTCCATCATCCCTAGATGGTTTTATGATTGGTGGAAAAGGTTTGGAGGCAATGAGCTTACCATGCCCAGAAGCTTCAAAAAACATTATGAAGCTTTCTAGATTGAACAAGGAATCTCTACTTTACCAGAGCATATTAGATTATGCAAATATTATGTTAATAAAAGAATATCCTATATCATCAGTTGGTCCTTTGACATCACTGAAGTACATAGGATTCTTCGAAGTATGAGTGGCTAAAAGTCGCATACCCTTAAACACACTGTTCATCAAATCCATGTATGCAGCTAGGGCATTAGTAAACCCGAAATACATAACCAATAACTCATAGTGCCTATACCTGGTATGAAAAGCTGTTTTACGAACATCCTCTGCCTGAATCTTCAACTGGTGGTACCCTGACCTTAAATTTATTTTAGAGAACACAGAAGCTCTCTGTAACTGATCAAACAAGTCATCAATACGGGGATGGGATACTTGTTTCGGAAAGTTACCTTATTCGATTAACAGTAATCAATACACATGCGCATAGACCCATCCTTCTTCTTAACAAACAACACAGAAGTACCCCACGAGGAGGCACTCGGGAGAATGAACCCCTTACTCAGAAGACCTTGCAACTGCTCTTTCAATTCTCTGAGTTCGGATAGCGCCATCCTATAAGGTGGGATAGAGATAGGACGATTCCCTAGGTCTATATCAATCCTGAAATCAATGTCATGCTCCGGCGGCATACCAGGAAAGTCCACGGGAAACACATATCCAGTGCTTGCCATCTGGCAAAAATTTGTTTAGAAACAAGATTTTTAACATCTTTTTATAAAATGTCTTTTGCTGATTTACAATCAACTCTAAATAAAAAATCTTTGTTTTTCAAGTCATCTTGAAACTTTGTAATACATAGTACTATAGATAAAACTTCATTTTTAACAGTACTATAATTCTTTTGTGCAGGATTCCAGATCCCTGATGTGAAACGAACTAGTTGTTCTAGAGAATCTGATGAGAGTCTTTGTTTAAGAATTCCACCGTACCCTTCATTAGAAGCATCGGTTTCAACAATCATAAAAGCATCTGGGTTTGGAATACCTAGGCACGGGAGGTTTTGGACAACAGACTTAATTTTCTGAACTGTCTTTGTTTGCTCTAGATTCCATGGAACTGAGTTTTTTCTGAGACGCTTGTAAAGAGGTTCACAGATTTTTCTGATATTAGGAATGAAATCTGCGACGTAATTAAGACTTCCTAGAAACCTTTGGAACTGGGTTTTATCAGGAATTTCATCAGGAAATTTGGATGAGAAATCAATGGCTCTACAAATGGGTTTATACGTACATTGGTAAAGGTCATGTCCTAAGAACCTAATTGTTGTTTGAAACAACTTAATTTTCTTAGCACTTGCTACTAATCCCTTATGTTTAACAATTTTAAAGAAAATGTTTAAATGTTTAAAGTGAGAATCAATGTCCTCAGAAAATATTAAAACATCATCTATATAAACTATAGACATATGACTGTAAGGGTTGAATATATTATTCATAATATTCTGGAATTCTGACGGGGCATTCTTTAACCCAAAAGGCATTACATTCCACTCATATTGTCCAAAAGGGACTTTGAAGGTTGTTTTATATTTATCTTTTTCAGCAATCTGTATTTGCCAAAACCCTGACTTCATATCAAACTTACTATAAACATTTGCTTTGTAAGTTCTCTTTAATAAATCCCTTTTATTAGCTATCGGGTACCTAATCCATTGTAAAACCTTATTTAGTGGTTTGTAATTAGTAACTAATCTTGGACATCCTCTTTCTTTCTCAGCATTTTTATTTACATAAAACGCTGAACAACTCCAAGGAGATTTAGAAGGTTTAATTATCTTCTTTTGTAGAAGATCATTAATTTTAGTTTTACAAACTTCCATTAATTCACGGTTCATTTGAATAGGCCTTGCTTTTGTAGGAATAGCCTGTTCATTAAATCCATCAATATATGGGAGTTCTATTACATGTCGCTTTCTTTCCCAAAAAGCATTTGGTAAATCAGAATAAACTTCTTTTTCAAGTTGTTTTTGAAAAGTGTTAATTTTCCCTATTATTCCCGGGGTTTTTAAAGTTTGTTCTATCTTTGTAATCTTCATTTCATTTTTTAAGAATGAAACTTGATTAGACAAACAATTGATTTTAAACATCATTTGGTTTTTTAAAGAATCACTTTCCTCTTGGGAAATGGTTGTTAAAAAAGGAAATTTAATTTCCTTTCCTAAGATGGTGGTATAGATTGCATCTGGACCTGCATAATAAGGCTTAATTTGGGTTATAAAAGGAGTTCCTAGGATAATTGATTCATTAATATCTCTAGTAACTACAAATTCATATTATAAAGCAAATTCCTTCATTACAGATGTGGCCTTTTGAAAGCTTATAATTAATTTTTAGCTTTTCACCTGTAGCAGAGTATAATTTAGCAATACTTTTGTCTAAGTACTTAGTAGGTATTAGTCCTTTCATGATGCAGTTCTTATCTGTTCTGGAATGTGGATCATCTCCACACACCCATGATATTGTCAAAACAACATAGGCCTTAGACCTATAACTATTATAACTATGAACAAGCATGGTAAGCATTAACTATAGATTCAAACACGTGGCAACAAGCGAACAATTCACAATAAAGCAACAACTCAAAAGAAAACAATAAGCAGACAAGCCATAGTCAACAACCATACCAACCTAAGTAGTCCATACCCGAAGGTTTATATGCTTTCTCCAACAATCACTAACTCTACATATGATTCTCTAATCGGAGTCTAACAAAAACGGTAAGCCGCAACCTACCTGGAAAGTCGAACATGAGCCACAAACTGACAAACCTTAGCCTTGCCCTTTATTTGCGCCTCCAAATACTCAAAGTCTAAACATATTTGAGTTCTACATTAGAAATCAAGAAGAACAATACCCATGTTGCTATACTTCTAGTTAGGTCAAATTCTAACTCATGAAATTTGGGGTAGCAGGTGCACAAGGGTAAAATGGGAAATTTGAAGGTGATTATGCAATTCATGCTCTAGATAATCAAACCAACTTTTCAATTGCTAAAAACAACTTAAGATTAAGCCAAATTCAAATTTAAAGCAAAACCCCCAAATTTGGGAATGAACCGTAATTATTTATCCTCAAATTAAGCACCAATAATGGAAGAAATAAGCTTAACAACAATGAATTAATCAAATTCTATGGTTATACTAGTCAATTTCACCACCAATTTCCATTCAGGAAGTCTAAACCCATTACAAGAAATTTATCATATGACTTGTCTTCTCAACTTTGATTCTAGTGATTTTAAGCATAGATTGAGGATCTAGGAAGTTATATAATGAAGTCTAGGGTCAAATATCTTATCTCCAAGAATATTCAGTCCAAACGCTATTCAATTCTCCTAAAGAGTGCTTAGAAAGTGATGACACGAAATGATGGGTTTCAAGGGTTTTAACTTAAGAAAGAAATTTAAAAATAGCCCGTCATCTGCAGCAGCGGTGGCGTTACCTGCTACAGCGAGCTCGCCATGGCAGACAAAGGCTCGCTATGGCAGCTTACTTGAATTCCCGACAAGCCGCTACCACGACTCTTAACAAGCTATAGCAAGTCCATCTCAGCGGTCATCTGTCCGCTGGGGCAACTCACCACGAATGCTACACTATCGCTACAAAAGCTGGTCCCTCGCTACAATGTGACCGCCGTCGTGAGTCTAGTGTCACTGTAGTGGGAACCAGATACCTGGACATTCTGTTTTCTTACAAGATTCAACCCAAAGTTTGACAACGACCCGAGACCCCACAGATACAAAATAAACCTGCAGTCACACATAAAAATACGCTACGAACTCATTCGTGGCCTCAGAATTTTCAACGGAGGTCTATTTGACCTAGTCAACCTCGAATGCCCTAAAGCCAAATTTCCAACCCAAGTCCTAAAATGCTACCAAGTGCCATAGGAACCAAGCCGAACATCCCACCAAGGCACAAATGGTCATCCAGACCTCTCGGAATCGTCGAACTTCTGAAAAATGTATGTGTACCCAACCTTCAACTTTGAGTCATACATATCTCACTTTAAGGATAAAACTTCGAAAAGTCGCATAAAACTTGCCCGATGACCTCGGGAAAGGGTGAACAGGGGTAAAAGGGTCAATAGCACTATAATGACCAATCGGGTCATTACATCGTATACTAATTAAACAATCGCTCTTCCTCGAGAGAAAATGAATAGAATGGGGGGAAAGCGCCTGAGTTATCAAACAACTAGGGATATCTCTCGCTCATATCAGACTCGGTTTCCTAAGTAGCCTCATCAACAGGACGATGTTTCCATTGAACCTTAACCAAAGCAATCTCTTTAGACCTCAGCTTCCTAACCTCCCTATATAGAATCGCTATAGGCTCTTCCTCGTAAGACAGATTCTCATCAAGAAACACAGAATCCCAATGAATGATATAAGAACCATCAAAATAGTATTTCTTCAGCATGGACATATGGAAAACCGGATGAACACCTGATAGGCCCGATGGCAAGGACAACTCATAAGCAACATCTACAACTCGACAGAGAATCTCAAATGGGCCAAGGTACCTCCAGCTCAACTTGCCCCTCTTCCCAAATCGCATAACACCCTTCATGGGTAAAATCTTCAGAAGCACCTGCTCGCCATCCATAACTCTAAGTCTCGAACCTTCTGGTCCTCCTACATCTTCTGTTGACTCTGAGCTGCTAGAAGCTTTTCCTGAATAAGCTTCATATTGTCCACAAAGTCTCTGAACAAATCTGTGCCCCACGAGCGAACCTCAAAAGTATCAAACCACAATAGGAGAACGACACCTACTACCATACAAAGACTCGAACTGCGCCATATTGATACTCAAATGGTAGCTATTGTTGTACTCAAACTCTGCTAAGGGCAAGAACTAGTCGTAATGACCACAAAATTCAATAACGCAATCTCTCAACATATTCTCGAGCACCTGGATAGTCCTCTTAGATTGACCATTGGTCTGGGGATGAAAAGTTGTACTAAAGTCCAATTGGGTACCCAACTCTGCCTGAAAATCTCTCCAGAAGTTGGAAGTAAACTGGGTACCTCAATCCGAGATAATAGAAATGCGGACCCCATGCAATTGAACAATCTCATGAATGTAAATCTTAGCTAACTTCTCCGCAGTATAAGTGATCCGAACTGGAATTAAATGGGCGGACTTAGTCAATCAATCAACAGTAACCAAAACTTAATCAAACTTGCCCAAGGTCTTCAGAAAACCCACAACAAAATCCATAGCTATCCTCTCCCACGTCCACTCGGGAATGGGCATCCTCTGAAGCACACCACCAGGCTTGTGGTGCTCATACTTGACTTGCTGACATTTCCCACACTTAGCCACAAAATCTGCAATATCTCTCTTCATCCTACCCCACCAGTAATGCTGCCTTAGATCTCGATACATCTTCATAGCACCCGGATGAGGAATAACTGGAACTATAGGCCTTCTCCAAAATCAAACGAATCAAATCACCAACACGAAGAACGCACACACATCCCTTGATCCTCAGAATACGTTCACTATCAAGAATGGCCTCCTTGTCCTCACCTCTTAGAACCTTATCATGAATCTTACACAACTAGGCATCCTCAAACTGTTGGGCCCTAATATTCTCCAAAAGAGAGGACCTCACCTCAACACAAGCTAAGACCCTGTCCGAAACTGAAATATCAAGGCACACAAAACATTTAGCAAGAGTATAAACCTCCATGGCTAACGGACACTCAGAAGCATCTAATCGAGCTAAGATGCTGACACTCACTGCCATGCGGCTCAAGACATCAACTACAACATTAGTTTTCTCCAGGTGAAATAGAATGGTGACGCCATAATCCTTCAGAAGTTCCATCCACCTACGCTGCCTAGAATTTAGATCTCTCTGACTAAACACATACTAAAGGCTGCGGTGAGCTGTGAACACCTCATAATGGACTCCATACAGGTAGTGTCTCAAAATCTTTAGGGCAAAGACTACCACTAACAACTCAAAATCAAGGGTAGGGTAGTTCTTCTAATGGATCTTCAACTGTCAGGAAGCATAGGCAATGACCCTACCCTCCTACATCAGCACGACCCCTATAAAATCAACTAAACAAGACCGAAAGACACAATTCATTAGTCAAACAAGACTGAAGCAGGTCGACGATGAACAAAAATATTACCTCAGATCATAGAAAACCTGGAAAAGAATAGCAAAGTCCACCGCGGCGGCCACTCTGGCTTGACCGCGCCCCTCCTCTTGAGGCCTGAGAAATGCCTCTACCTGACTGGTGTCCACCCTTGGACTGATGAGATCCACGACGACCTAACTTACCGCCTCTAGCTGAGGAACTACCCCGACCTAACTCACCCCCTCTAGCTGGAATCAAGAACACTGCTAGGACCCACTCTGTTCGGATCTGGGACAATCTCTCATAAGGTGACAAGAGTCAACACAAACATTGCATGATCTGGGGGCTGGAGGCCGATACACGAAAGCCGATGAACTAGAGGGACCATCACGGTTAGCTGGATGAGAGTAAGAACAACCATGGGACTGTCCAGCTCCATAACCACTGGGTCTAGAAGGACCACCTAAAGAAACCTGTAACGCTGACTGAACAATGTAGCTAGGAACTGACTGATAAGGCCTGGATGACTGTCCCCTACCCCTGTAGCTAGAACCACTATAACCACCCTGATGACTTGGCCTCTTCTCAATAGACTCTCACATATATTGAGCCTTGGCAGACTCAACACCCACAACATAATCAAAAATCGCCTGAAAGGAAAATCCCAAGGTCACCAACTCGAGACCAGCAATATGTAATGGATGCATAAGCCCACCAACTAACCTACGAACCCTATCCTCCTCCGTGGAAATCAACTGAGCAGCATACCTTGCAAAAAATAGAAATGTGGTCTCACACTCTAACACCGACATGCCTCACTGAGGCAAGTGAAATAACTCATCTGTACATTTATCCCTCAAAGTACGCGACATGTATTTCTCCACGAAAGCCTGATAAAATTGGGTCCAAGTAAGTGAAGGTGCACCAACAGGTCTTCCCTCAATATAAGTCCTCCACCAAGTCATCGCGTCACCGTGAAACTAAAATGACATATAATCCACACCATGAGACTCCACAATATGTATTTTATAGATCCTCTCATGCATCTCCATTATGAACTCATACATATTTTCATTACGCAAGCTAACGAACTTGGGCGGCTCTATCTTTAGGAACCTCCCAACAAGCTCTTGATCCTCAATGGCCAAAGGCTGGACAGCCACGGGTCTGGGAGCACCCTCAGGGATTGTAGTACAGCCTAAACACGGGGCCATGGTAGCAACAGGATGTATCCTCATAGTCTGGCCCTGGTCGAGAATCCATACTCATACTCGAGTTTGGGAACAACATGGAGTAGTGGCACTACCTACGGCAAACTGGAAGTTAAGATGAAGAAGTATACGGGCCATGATATCTATGAATGCCTGATCAAACATATCATCGGGGTGAGTCTGGTCTTGTCCCTCACCTCTCTTGGCTGCATGTGCTCTCTCGGGCTGAAACTCTGAAGAAGCTGAACGTGCTGGCCTCTGTCGAGCCACAGGGGCCTCGCCTCTGGACGATACAGCTCCGCAACCTCTAGCTAGGCCGTGACCTCTTGGCTGTCTTCGTCCTCTGGTGCCTACCCCAGAAGTGGGCTCAGGCACCTCATCCTTCGCGATGGTAGCTTGTGTGCTCACCATATATGACAAAATAGAAGTGGATCAGATACTAATTAGCAAAAGCCATATACAAATTTGAATAAAGTAACACGAAGGAATGAAAGAATATGAAGTTTCCTAAACGTCCCATAGCCTCTCACAGATAGGTACGAAGATCATCGTACCGATCTACAAGACTCGACTAGTTATGCTCTTGTACTTATAGATCGAGTAACCTAGGGCTCTGATACCAACTTGTCGCGCTCTAACTAATAGAATATGCGGGAACCTACCATTTACTACCTCGATAGGCGAACCCGTCCCTTATTCACAATCAAACAACAATAAAGTAAAATCCAATCACCCAAAAATGTATAATAAGTCCAACATAAGTAGATAAATATGATAAGTATAGAAGATAAATCTAAATGCAAAAAAACTGGTCTGAATAGTACAAGAGCCACTACATAATATCTAGAAAATACACATCTTAAATATCCATAACAAACTGTCTAAATGGTTGATTATAAAGACAGAAACAAATAAGAGTCCTCCAGGCAGCGAATCTATCCAAGTGCTCACCCTAGAATGCTCATCAAACAGCCTCGGGACCTAATCACGAAGCAAAGAAGTCGAACCGGTCAAAGACTCTGCACTCAAAAAAGAATGCAGCAAGGTAGAATTAGTACACCAATAAGTACTGATTAGGTATCATAGGCCAATAACAGTTAGATAAAATATGCATAAGAAAGAGACTAAAAAGTAGGTTTGCTCATAATCAGATATAACTCAATAGAGTCGAAAGTATCAAATCCAATACCAAAATACCAAGTCCAACATATCTTCTCAAAATCCACTATAAGTCCAAAGTACAATCTTAAGAACCACTATCAAGTACATGCATTACCAAAGATCAATCAACAAGTCCAATACAATGCCACATGCAAATATGAGATGAATGCAATGCAAATGCAGTTATACACACAAGCCTCAGGCAGAATATCTCGTCACCTCGACAGCCATGACCCATCGGGGACCACTAAGTTCATGTAGTGTTGTGGCACATAGACCGATCCAATAGTCAATGTTATGGAACATGCAACCCGATCCCAGTCAGTGTTAGGTACATGCAACCCGATGCAAGTAAGTGTTGTAGCGCACGACCCAATCCCAATATACTTATAGAGTGAATGCATGATAACAATGCCAACAAGAATATTGGAATCAATGGTGCCACACATGGACACATATCGCAATCACAATATCGATATCATAACCTTTATCACAATATCGATATCATAATGTTACTTTCCTTTCTAACAACCACAACGATGATAAATATTCTCTTCGAATTATAAGTGTTGACACCTAATTTTCACCTCATAAAACGCATATTTTAATTTTCAAATTTCTCGAGTCTAAGACGGAGTAAGGATGCCCTTAAAAAATTAATAATTTAAAAATCCCAAGGCAATTGCAAAAATTGACGTTTAATTTTTTTTTTTATAAAAGTTAAAAACTATAAGAAATTACGAGTTATTTACTTTCATAAATATAATTCAAGAAGTGTTACATCTCGGAGATTTCGGATTGTTGCATTGTGAGTAGACTAATGCGAGCTTAAGGTGAATATGAAGTCCTTACGAGATTAAAGAAAAGTATTAGATAGCTTAAAGTGTGTACCATAGGATTTTGAAGTCATATGAATATGTCAAACTAAGTTCGTTGGAGGAAGTGAGATGTAAGTCATGTTTGGAAAGGTTTTCGTCGTAATTGGGCTAATATTTGTTTAGTAATGTCTTGAGGAGGGGCTATGGGGCCTCTTGTATGGTTAATGATGTGTTATGTAAGTTTTAATGAGGTTCCATATGGATTTGAGATCAAGCGAATCAACAAAAACAATTTTGGCAAAGGTGAGTTATACGACAACTTATACGGTCCGTATAACTTTATACGGTCTGTATAAAGGTCCATATAATAGTTACAGTGAAGGGTCATCACTGGTGGTATTATAGGGTCACTTATACGGACCGTATAAGTGTCCGTATAATCACGTCGGGAAGCTTTATTTTCTTGTTATAAATAGATGACCCAAGTTCCTATTTCTTATTTCCCATCTTCCCCACAACTCTTGAGAGCTCTAGAATATTCCACACACCATATCAACACAAATCCAAGAGAAATTAAAGATCAAGAGGCAAGAATCAAGATATCCATGTGTTGGAAGACTTGCTAGGGTTATTAGACTTCAAGAATTTCTTGGGTATTGAAGCTGGGATTTTCATACAGGTTGATAACTTTCTCCAAAGCTCATTTTGATAAGGTAAAAGATTAGTCTTCATGCTTATTTCATGTTATTAAAAAGGCTTAGCTGTTGAACAACTTGGGTGAAAGGAGAAAGTAGAAGATGAGGTCTAAATGTAGATTTCATGATGTTTGTGAGTAGTAAACTAACTTGAGCCATAATTCTTAGTATGCTATGGATATAATCTTGCTATGAAGGGTATTAATGATTGCAAGGAAGTGTTGTATAAAATTCTGCAAAGGGTGGATGTGAAGTTATTGATGTAAGTTGAATATGAGAATGAACTTTTAGACTTAATTGAATATGACTACTTGAGTATGATATTGTGGATGTTATTATGTTGTTTCGGGGTTGATTTTCCATATGTACGAAGTCGATGAAATAGGGGAAATGCTGCCCAATTTTTGTTAGATCATGAGTTATTCTAGTTTGAATTTAAGAGCGTCCTTAGAACTTAACCTTGGTATGAATTCTTTTAAATGTATATTTCTCAAGCCTTGGTGATGAACGTTAGATAGTTGAGAAGATAAAGAGCTATGTAAGGCTAACCCTTCTTCTTAAGGCATGTTCCCATTTGTCGTATACCTTCATATGAATTCCATAACGTCTTCCATGATTACTTTATTTCCTAGAATCATTAAAGCTCAAAATTCGTGATATTCCCATGACACTATTGGTCCCATCCTATGATAGTTGATCTTCTAAGGAAAGGTATAATGAAATGACGATGACAATGATGATGTTGATGATACTTATGCACTCCTATGTATATGCATGTATATATCTAAGTATGACTATTAAGAACACCGAGCTTATATGGCCTGGTATGATATCTATCGCGCCCGCACCACTGCAGTTGGGTACGGATAACATTGAGCCTTGGTAGGGCCAGGTATGTATAACACCGAACCTTGTTACGGTCGGGTACGTAAGACACCGAACCTCTATGGTCGGGTATGATACTACTATACGTATAAGTGTATCTAATGGAAGGTTCCCATTGGAAAAAGGGTAAACGAATATGATGAGCGTCGCTAGAGGTATAAATGGTTCTATCACCCCATGACTCTTCTTTCTTATGTTATCGTTCATGCTTCTATTATGTTATTGATTATGCTTTACATACTAAGTACATTATCCGTACTGATATCCTTTTGTTTGTGGATGCTGCGTTATGCCCGTAGGTGGATAGGGAGATAGACTTGACCCATAGACTGCTTGTTCAGAGACTGCATAGAGGAGCTCCATTTGATTCGGAGCTGAAGCTGTTGGTACTATTCATTTGTGTATATACATACAGGCATGGCAGGGCCCTGTCCCGTTCTTATGATGATATTTCATACTTTTCTTAGAGGCTCGTAGACAGTCATGTAGAGTAGATGTCTTTTGCCTTGTCGGCTCATATTTTCGGTATATTATTTTGTTAGCCTCGTCGGCTTGTGTATATCTATATGGGCTAGATTGTTGACGTGATATAAAAGTGTTTTAGCTGTGGGAAATGGTATTATAGAGGCACAGAGTTTGTTGATAAGCCATGTGGCTCACCTAGATATGAATGTGAATGTATGACGATGTTACATCCCGTATCTTCGAAGAGCACTTATCAAATTTGAAACATAAGTACGTTGAGTTAGGGTTAAGTAAAACCACTTTGGAATATAAGGAGCAAGCATTATTAAGTATATTTAATGAGTGAAGGATGTATATAAGGTATACCGGAAGGTTTTATAAGGAAATTAGTGGAGGAAATGAAGTAGTGTGACTTTGGAGAAAGGATGGATAATGTTTAGTGTGAAAATTTTGGTCCAACTTGGGGGACGAATATTGCTGAGCATATGAAGTGTTTTAAGGTGAAACAAAGCCCTAAAATGAAGTTCGTCGAGTCTAGTTTCCAACGCAACAAACTGCTCATTGATAGGACATCGGAGTAGAGAAGTATGAACATTACAAGTCCAGCTGACAGAGCAGAAACGAGTGCTACAGTACCGCTACAGTACCTACTTGCTACAGTACTTCTACAGTACCGCTACAGTGATGCTACAGTGACCCCGACCCGAATTTGACCCTTATAAAAATGGTAAGAACCACTTTTTTCACCAGATTTTGCTGGAAAATTCCAAAAAATTGAAGAGAGAAAGTGAGGGAATCAAAAGTGTGCAATTTTTAAGTTGCGGAGTAGTGGTTTAGGTCCGGGTAACGCATGGTTGTGATTCTAGTATTGTTTTGCGGTGGATTTTAGCGTGGATATTGAGGATATTGCTGTCTTAACAAGAAAAGAGGTATGAATCTTTCTCTTTTGGTATTATTTAAGGCTTATTTACGGAGATAAATCGCTAAACAATCGTGTAGTAAGTTTGTTAGTTATGGAAGTTGGAAAACAGCGTGTGGGCTGTTTTATGGTACATATTGGTGTTGGAAATGATTTTATGGATGTTGGTATTGTTATTGTTGTTTTTGGTTGTTGAATTGAGAATTCGGGCTAGGCATATAAACAGGGGAGGTTGTACCCGATTTTCGGCAGAATATAGAATAGTATAAATTGAAACTTGGTACAAGTGTGCGATGAAGAGGCTAACGTTAGTATAAATCCTGTTAAATGTAGACTTTCGAGCTCGGACACATAAGCGTAGCTACTAGGAGGTTGAACAGGTATGTTAAGGCTCGTCCTTTTCATTCAAAGGCATGATTCCTATGGTATGATTCCATAAGTGTTTTCATAATCTCCTCGATTTAAAAGCTAGAAGTTTATGACTCTTAAAGCTTCATATGATGTTAAGAACGAGAACATTTTTATGAGGATTACGTTGAGGATGATTTTATGCTTAAAGGTCTCAAATATGATTTCAACGATGATATGAAAATGTTAAGCTATTTCATGATTTTCTCAATTTATTTCATTGTTGTTGATCTCACCTTATAAATTGTTCCTCCAAGGTGGGATAGAGCGATAGTTTTCATTTGAACTCCTATGCATGCCATGAGTATAATATATGCATATGGTTATTTTGTGACATTACAGAGAGCTCTATTATTTCATTTTGATTATGCACTGCACTCATTTTCATTCTTCATGTATATGTAAGGCACAGTTGACAGGGGGTGTGCTGTGGCCTTTGTTGTGTGTATATATGGCACAGTTGACAGGGGGTGTGCTGTGGCCTTTGTTGTGACATATGTATGGCACAGTTGACAGGGGGTGTGCTGTGGCCTTTGTTGTGATGTTTTTATGTATGGCACAATTGACAGGGGGTGTGCTGTGGCCTTTGTTGTGATATGTATATATATGGCACAGTTGACAGGGGGTGTGCTGTGGCCTTTGTTGTGATGTGTATATATATGGCACAGTTGACAGGGGGTGACGCTGTGGCCTTTGTTGTGATATTTCTATGGATATATGTGTTTCTTTGATATAGCTATGCTGATGCATTTATTTTGCCCATTCATTGACACCCCTCAAATGTTTTCCATGATTTTATGCATATATTGATTTCATGCCTTACATACTCAGTACACTATTCGTACTGACCCCCTTTCTTCGGGGGCTGCGTTTCATGCCCGTATGTACAGACCCTCAGCTTGGTTACCCTCTGGCTTAGGATTCCTGCCTAGCTGTTTGGAGAGCTCCATTGTCCCGGAGCTTGAACTGTTTTGGTACAGATCTTCTTATATAGACTTTGTCATACTCCTAGAGGTCTATAGACATATATTGGTTGTGTATATGTTTTGGTCAACTATACGGATGTAGTTCGTTTTGGATATTCCCGTGTATATTGGCAGCCTTGTCGGCTTGTGTATTTTGTTATGTTTGGTTAACTGTGACTCTTCAGGAGACAGGTTCATTATGATATATGGCATTATGAGTCTACAACATGTTTTACATATTTCCACATTGTCCTTAGTATCAGTCTAATTATATCTAACAGTTTCGTATACGAGTGTCCAACTCGGGCTCTAATCATGGCCCATCAGTTTGGGTAGTGACAAAAGTGGTATCAGAGCAGTTCGTCCTAGGGGTTGTGTACAGACCGTGTCTAGTAGAGTATTGTTCATCGGTGTGTTGTGCACCACATCTATAAACAGGAAGCTACAGGACATTTAGGATGTTATCTTTCTTTCTAATCATAGATCATGCAGTAGAGCCACTGATAGGAAAGCTCGTTCTTGGTACGATTTTTGTTAAACTGCAGGATTGTATTGGAGAAGAGGACAAGTTCTGTTAATGGGAGCGTAAGTAAGGCTCTGAAGGGGGACATAAGACCTGTATCACCCGTCGACTCAGGATCGAGGAAGTCAAGAGCTATAAGAAAAAGCATCAGCTATTCCATTGAGACGGACCCATCGGAGGACGTGGTTCTAGTAGGAGGAGACCCGACTGGGAAATCATATGATAAACACCCGTTTATGGGTTCACAAGACTCCTGTGAACGAAGACGTAATTGAGGAAGTACAGAGTTTGGCACATTTAGGTTTTCCTTACGTTTTAGCATTATGTTAGGCCAGACTAGTAGACGGTGGGAAGACAAAGATGGAGAGAACACTTCACTCTATAGCCCACCAGATCAGGCTAAGGACCGATCAGCTACAGGTATACGAGTGCTTATTGGAATTTCCTATGTGCGTATGTAATTACTTCAGGGCAATACTGAATAGTGATGAGTGGAAATCTAAAGGGGTCGATAACCAAGCATTCATAAGTAACGGCATTCAAGGTGTTTTTGCCACTATCGGGAATCTGGAAAATCTAGGATGAAGGGTAGTCATACACATAGGTGAAAGGTGAATATTGAGGATTAAAACGGCAAAAATAATAATCGTGTAGTCGGAACAGTAAGAGACCTTTTCTAATTCAGTGGGAGAAGCGCTACGGGAATGTTTTGGGATTAGAGAACAGATTTCGATAAGTGGGACTAAAAGGATAGCGACCACAACGAGGAATATGAAGTAAGAGAAAGAATGATTAGGCCTTGCAACGATGCTAAGAGATTTTCAGCTCTCGCGAGGTATATAAAAGGATGAAATGTATAGTCATATTAACAAATATTGACATGGTTGCCTCACATATAGAGAAGCTTTCCTAAAAGGTGACTTAAAAATAGAACGGATTTGCACATTCAAAGGAATATTTCACGAACTTCTGAGCCGATACTATAAATAACAAAGAGGAGAAGGGTGCTCGAGAAGAAAGGAACCTAAGGAGGGTTAAGGACGAAAGTAGGGAAAGTATACTAGTGGGTTGATCGAAAGAAGAGGAAAGCATTTAGGAGTAAAGCAACTGAAAACCTTCAACCACAAGGGTAAGAAGGATACTCTGATGAGTTGGCTATAGGAAACCGATCAATCATCGAGATAAGAACGAGAATGATGGGGCAACACAAATGATTCGAAAATTAGTGACATAGAACAACAATTCTTGCAAAGACCGAGAGATGCAATCATAGAGGAAATAGAATGAAATGTAAGGAACGTGCATGGAGGACAACCTGGCTGTCACATCAGAAAGATAGATAAAGGCTCAATGAACGGGGATGGGGAGATTTTACATTGTAAGAATTCCGTGCTAAGAGCAAGAAGTACCGGGACACTCGAAAAACTCAGATGCACAGCTACAGCACAAACGCGTAGACAAGAAGAATTACGAGTAAGTGCGCTAAACGGGTGAAAGGATTGGTAGTGGATGGAAGAGTAGGGAATATTAATAAAATTGTATAGTATATACGTAAATGGAAGGAGAACTCAAGGTAAGAAGAATTTTAGATATGTTATGAGTAAAGTCGGTAGGAAAGACGAGGAGTAAGGTATAAACGAAGACTTCATAAATGACGTGGTGACTCTCGATGTCCCCATTAACTTGTGGGTCCGAAAAACCATTATTCATAAAGTACAGAGGTGCGAAAAGATAGAAAAGAAGTCATCGGAATTGGATCTAACCCTTATAAGTATTCTGATTGGATTCAAGAGTGTAACGACCAAAAATATAGATAGGTCTGACCATACGATGATGGAACCCCAACCGTAAGAAGATCGTGAAGGGCGACAGATAATTATCGAAGATGATGGATACTTGAAGGCTATTGGCGTATAAGGACCTCCTTAATAAGGGGGGAAGAACATATTAGACTTGAAAGGACTTATGATATTCTCAAACATCAGAAGAAGAAATTTATTCGCTCAGGGCCAGAGTTCAAGGCATATTGGCATATCCGAAAGGTATCAGAAAGAAGCAGAAACAAATTGACAATAAGTGTACCATGAGGCAGACATAGGAAGAAAGTATGGAAGACACCTTAAGAGAATGCTTCACGATGACATGAGCTATGATATTTCTAGACTATGGTTTGAAACCCCCGTATCGGGCAAAAGGTGTGTCGTACTTAAGTATGCAGTGACATGCCCTAAAGAGTAATGAAAAGAGCAAGAAAAGTCTCCAAGCTAAATTCACAAAGGGTGTTAGAGGATGACGAACCCAAAGGACACTTGGGATGACAATGACAATTGTAATAAAAGGAACAACGATTGGTAGTTTCGAAATTTTGCTCCTATAAATGGAAATAAAAGAGTTCACTGGATATTAGAAAATAGTTTGTGAGCCACTAATTTTACTGAACATAAGAGCATATGCTATGGAATTATATGAACCATCAACGTGAAGCTATGCCCAACTACGATTGTAAGAAGGCCACACCGGAAAGCCAACAAGGAATAACGACTGATGAAATGATCGTCGATACAAGGAAATCAAAGATAAGTATATTTGCGTTGCAAGAGGGTCATAATGGAAGAATCGTTGTAGTCCCATGCTCCTGGGATTGTATTGATAGACGTGAGGGAAGGAAGTAAAGAAAAAGTTGTAACAGGAGCTCAAAGATGTTGCGAGTTATGAAATTAGTTGAACTCGGATTATAAGTTTGCCATAAGTGTAACTAGACTGCGAAGGATAATAAACGGCGAAGAAACATTACGTATATATGTATTTCGAATAATGATATAATTTTTCTTAGAAAGGAACATAACCATTAGGTTCACTAGTGACACAGTTATGCTGGGTAAACCTTTGGAATGTAAGGGTAAAAGAGATGATGACAAGGAGGTAAGGATTAGAGAGCCTGACTAATGGACTACAAAAAAATCGGTACAGTGTATATCTAAGATCAACGGGTACAAAAGGATAGCCCGAGATGGCACCAAAGGAGTAAACGCAAAGAGGGCGCCGTAAAGGAAGAAAGGTAGCTGCCCACTAACAAGGAAACAAGGAGAGAGAAAAAAAAAGAAAAAAAAAGAGTACTTACAGGACGATGGATAGTTATGGCACGGCAAGCCAAGATTACCATAATGGAGAAAGAACAAGAGCGAGATGCTAGTTAATTTCTAATCATGTACATGAG
The DNA here is from genome assembly GCF_019175385.1 of Lycium barbarum. Taxonomy (NCBI): domain Eukaryota; kingdom Viridiplantae; phylum Streptophyta; class Magnoliopsida; order Solanales; family Solanaceae; genus Lycium; species Lycium barbarum. The sequence goes on from NC_083345.1 coordinate 77,010,329, forward strand.
GACAAAGAAATGAAAGAAGATGACTGAAGGCAATAAAAGAGTTAAGAAAGACTGAGAAGAGACTGATCCAAGTTATAGTTTAAGCAAATGGTAGTAACATGGCACCGTAACACCTCAAAAATCACCAGAAATCTCTAGAAATTTCCAATAAAGGACGGCCCGTAACACGAAGGACAACCCGTCCCTCGAGGGCGTCCTTTGGCCCGTTTTCACTAGAAAAATATAAATAAGGCACTTGTTTTGTTTATTCCTCCACTTTCTGAACAACCCTAAGGACGAAAATCATTCCTCCAAGTCTTCAAATCAAAGGTAAGAACATCCTTAACATTACTAATCCATTCTAACATCAAACCCATCATTCTTAACATGATTCTTGTGACCAAAACCTAGGGTTTGCAACATAATTCTTCCCAAAGTGATTCAAGCTAGGGTTTGGGTGTTCTTCATTAGAAAAGTGAATTGTTAAACTTTCTTTAACATATTAAGGTATGTCTCTCTTTTGAAAACTTATTTTGAATGAAAATCACTTTTGAAACTATTGTTGGAAGTATAAATTTAATTCAAGATTCTTTAATGAATGAAAGGAAAAGTAATCTTTTCATGTTTCTTGAACTCCAATTCATGTCTAAATGGTGGTTAATGTGTGTGAGGGGACAAACCCACATTAAACCTAGATTATAACAAACCTTATATATGTATATGATATTATAAATGTTTTCTTCTATAAAAGATGTTTAATAATGATGGTTAAGGGTTGGTAATGATATTCTCATTGATGAACTAGGAAATGGAATATTTCGTAAAGAAGTTATACGTTTTCAAAACATTCTTTTAAATGATTTATCTTTACGATATGGCATAATGAACCGTAATGACAATTGATGATGTGACTACATTCCAAATGAATTATGAATTGGCTTTTATGCCATGAACTCTGTTGATGTGATTTTGCCTAGCCATTCGGGAGGATGAATGGTCACCGAGGATTTCATATTCCGGTGCGTTTATGCCTAGCTACTCGGGAGGAAGGGTAGTCACATGGATCCTAGTATATTAATTGCCTTGCCATTCGGGGGGGGGGGGGGGGGGGGGGGAGGGGGGAAGAGTGGCCACTTCTGGGTTCGCTATCTGGGGTGTATTAATTGCCTTGCTATTCGGGAGAAAGAGTAGCCACCATGAATTCATATTCCGGTGTATTGGCACAGTGGTGTTGATGTTGAGTTGGGCCTATATGGGCGATTGTGATATCCATCTTTATTATGGAACCGGTATTTATGCCTGATTGATTTAAAGCATAATTGAAATTGGGATTTTGAAACGGCTTTGTAAACTGTTTAACAAATCATATTAAGAAGCACAAAGTGGAATAACTATTTTATACTATCTTTTCAGAACTGATTTCTTTATGTATTATTGCACTTAATTTTCATATTACTTATTGTCCCCAAGGTACTCATTGAGTACGAAGTACTCAGGCATACCATTGTTGTCTTTGATGGTATGTTCGGTAACGGAGAAGAGCAGGTTCTTGATACTCCGGGCGTTTAGGAAGGACGTGTTGTTGCTGCTGATTTGGTGAGCTCACACATTCATTCGTGGGATACCCTATTTATTTAATTCCATTTATTTATATTAGTTTCTGGGCTGCGTCCCGATGAGTTAGACATTTATTCCTTATTCCTAGAAGCTCCATAGTATACATTCAAATGTGGGTAGAAGAAGAGTTGTTGTGTAACTGTTTCGAGCACACTATCATGTTTTGGTTGAATTATTTAAATTATAAAGACTTCCGCGAATTTAATTCATATATTCGTGATTTGTTACATTTATTTTATAAACTGTTGGAGGTGAATATTGAACCTGGCGGGTTCAAGTGTTATTATTGTATCGTTTAGGTTCTTCCGATGTTGTTAATGACGTCAGATGCCGGTCACGTCTAGGGTGGGTTTTGGGGCGTGACATCATGGCCCTCTGGTTGGGTCGTGACAAGAACAAACTACTTATCCTGCTCCATCTAACTCGGGAAAATTATTAATTAAGATGACAAATGAATTACGACTCATTTTAACAACATTTTTCACATTCCTAAAAATTATCCGGAAATATATCAATATTAGGCTTGTTTTGAAGCTAATTTTATAAATTTTCAAATTTTAAATTTTAAATTAACCTAAAAAATAACTATTTTTATTTAATATCACTTAGTTATTACATGGTTATATTAAAAGAAGAGGGGGGGGGGGGAGGGTTTTGATTTTATTTTTTAAAACTTGGGGGGTGGGGTGGGGGGGGGGGAGAATCTATTAAATTAAAGGGGGGAAGTTTAACATAATAAACTCCCCCCCCCCCCCCCCCCCCAAATCATTTTCATTTCTTTGACACCCAACTCCTTTTCTCTTGTTCATGCGACTTGAGGCGGCTTTAGGGTTCCACCCCTATGGTTGTTTCACAGCCATTTTTGGCTGGATTTTTGGGGTTTTTCACCCTTCGTCTCATTTTATCATCATTCCAGGTTCAATTTCATCCAAATTAAACCTATTTAATGGGTTGTTGCTCGGGTCCTTTGGTTGCCACCTTGTGCACCAAAAACCCCAAAAGCAGGGGCCTAGGGTAAAAACCCGTTGGAATTTGGGTACTATTTCAGGGTTTCTATCCATTTTTAGTACTGTGTTTTGATTTTGTTTGTCCTATGTAATGACTAGGCATCCTATTTAGTTATTCCCAAAAATTTTAGGGATTTTGAATTTGTGTATAGTACGAATAGGCTGGATTTTTGTTTGTTTGCATGATGTGTGCATTGCTTGAGTGGAATTAGCCTATAAATAGAAAAAAAAAATCATTATAGAGGGGACTTGTTTTTTGGATACCCTAGAAAATATACTAAGTATACTAGCCTATACATCACTATATTCCTACAATATACCCTAGATATATTATAATATACAATACTAATATAGTTTACTAGATAACCTACACTACTGAAAAATACAATATTTTCTGAAAAGATTGAAGAAAAAGTTCAAGGTTTTGTTTGGTGTTGAAGCTTTGGATCCCAATCTCCTTTTTGATCTTTTGGTTGCCCCATAGAAAGGTACTAACTTATCCTAGCCTTCTTATAATCATTATTTAAATTTGTTTAATGCATTGTTTGCCTTTATGTGATTCCGATATTTTTAAGGTTGCATTTAAAGAACTTAATGTTGTATCTTTTCATATGTGATTGTTTCTTCGATCTATTAGTGCAAATCTTGTTTGGCTACTGTTTCTTTGAGGTTTTAAGGCTGCTGTGTTATAATGAGGAAGGATAAGAGGGGCCCTTAAATGTTAATTAGTGGTTTTAATATAGAAAAATGAAGTTTGAAAATGAGGTAGGTATTAGTTTGGTTCCTCTTGTTTTTCTGTGTTGTGTTATTTTGGTTTACTGTTTCATTTGTAGTTTTGAGGGCTGGAGTGTCATTTTAGAATTACTTGAATATTGTTTGTGTGATTCCTGTACATCCATGATCTTGTTTTGTTTGCATTAATTTCATTTCAAGTTTGTTGATTGGTACTAGACCACTTGATTTTATTTATAGGTAACTATCTCTGATCATCATCTAGAAGTTGTGTGGAGTCTTGAAAACTAGCATGTGTTCTCGTGCATTATTGATAATAATAATGGGGACTTCGCATAATAGACATCTTAAAAGAACCTTAAGAAATGGTATATGATCTTTTGAAATGAAAACTGGTCCTGAAAATGACCTTTAACCTCATATGTGCTTCCAAATTGCTTGTTTAAGTATATTCTTGAGATTGTTGATATATTCCATATGTGTGAACTCTGTGTGATCATCTAAGATTAGTTTTGACTTAAAAATCACCTGGGAATTTTGAAATGTATTACTTGTTCTGTATGTTACATATACTTGAGTTAAAATGAGTTTAAGTATTTATCTTCTCTAGAAGTGGCCTGTTGAGTATAATTTTTTGAGATTGGGAGGTTTGTCACTTGTTTTAGACTTATATGATCCCCCCCCCCCCCATGGTACGTTCAGATTTAAAATGACCTTGAAGATCTAAAATATGATGTTTGATCTTGTATTGTCTACCTATATTGAACTAAGAAGGTATTTAGGTCTTTGGCCTGTTTGTTTTGTCTATGAATTTGTTCTCGCTCTTTTAAGATTGATTCTCTTCAAAAGGTTTGCAAAAAATAACTTTCAAATCCCTAAACCAATTAGTCTGTCTATAAAATCTTATGAACCTTTAAAAGTTTTAAACCTCTGATTCTTCTATTCTTCATTAAATGAGTGTTAAGACAACAGGAAAAGGATTTGTATGTTCATATGACTGTTTGGGTTCACTTGTATACATTTTGTCATCCTTATACCTTTCTAAGCACTTGAAAAGGTAAAAATCATTCACTCAATTTGCTTTATGGACCCTGAAATCTTTTAATTGTGGATTTGAAGCCTCTAAAACTAGGAGCTTGTTCAAAATAGGGACTTAATGATTCTGTAACTTGTCTAGTTAATCTATTTAGAATGGTGTGAGTCTTGTTTGGTCTTATGTGTGTGCCAATAAGTTTTCTAGATTATAGTGTAACATCCCCTACTAAGGCTGCCTTGATTAATGAGATTTTAAATACTCTTACCTGATTGATCATACAGAAGTTAAAGACACATGGAACTAAAACTAAACCTAAAAGGGTGTTTGAGACTAAGCAATATGATAACTTAGGTCCTCCTTTTTTTTTGAGGGGGTGGGTGATTGATCTTGGAACTTGCATACACTGTTCCCTATTCACTATTTCGTTCATATTATTTCTGAACATACCATCATTTGACCGAGGAGAGGTAGGATGCACCTTCATTGTTTGCAACATGAACATTGAGCCATTTTTTCTACCTTAGCATTAACAGTGTGCTTGTTACAAACTGTACCTGGGTTCTGTTTGGAATTATTGAACCAGGCTAAGTTATTGGGAGTTAGTTTATGACCAAGCTATCCTTTAAGGGTTTACGCCTGTGATTGATACTCATTATAATTTGAGCTTGTGCCCGGACTTGCATTCTAGCTTAAGAACTGGATCCTTGGTCAAAACTTCCCTTTTGAAGTCATGATATGAATTTGTTAGAACTGGACTTTGTTGACTGCAATGCTAACTAAAACTAAAATGGCTTTAAGGAGGCAAATATAGCATTTGCATACTTATGGCCATCTTGTAGTTTGCTTAGGAATTTCTGAGTTTCTCCTGTATGTGATTCCTACTCTTGTTTGTTTGTTTGAGTTAAACATGCTTGATACTCCCTTGTTTGACCTAGGATAAGTTGTATCAACCTCTTCTAGTTATGATATGGGCTGCCATGGATTTGTAACCTTTCTTACATGAGTTCTCTGTCATTTGTGACTTAATTTACTACATTTGTGTCATGTTTGCACCTAGGATAGCTTATGTCCTCTTCATCTTATCATGGACTTGTTGATTACCCATGGCATTCTCTGTCTAACCTTACATTTGTGTGAAGTTTATGTGCTTGAACTCTGAGAATTCAACTGAGTACAAACTGCCATCTTGAAATTCTGGCAATGCTTCCCATGTGACTGCCTATGTGAGATAATCTTTTTGTTTAATTTAGACACTTCATGACTTGTGATTGAATCTAAACCAGGATTTGGAAATTTGGGAATCATTTGTAAATATGTGCCTTGAATTTACTTACTACTTAGACTGTCCTAAGTTAAAATTAACATAAGATGACCTTGAATTTTACAACCTGCTTCTGTGACCCTTTGATCAGTGGCAAGAGTTTCAAGCATTTTTCTTTAGCTTCCTATCTACTTAAATAAGCATTTGATTGAGTAGTTCAACATCTTATCCCCTCTTAATTGATGATTTTCTCCTAAGATTCTAGGAACTAGGATTCCAAAGTGTGATGACCATGGCCTATACTTTGCTTCTTTCCCTCCTTTCTTCCCAATCTCTCAATCTTGTGCTACCTTGCTTCACTACCCCCCCCCCCCCCTCTCCACTGTTAACATTACTTGCTCTATTACTTAAAAGATGTGCTATGCCCTCTTGGTTATTTTATGACTGCTTTCAGATGTTGTAGCATTTGACATAACAGGCCTTGTTTGAAAACTACTTGTTTCTTTTCCTCTTGCCTTAGCCAAGTCTTCCTGTGGCATCCTTGTTCAAAGTGTATGGATAATTAGTTTTGAGATTGCATATTCTAGAGCTTTGGCCTGTTTGTTTAGCCTTAATTGGTAGTGGCATGCTCAATTTAGAGATGTTCAGGATTTTTGGGAAAAACTTGAAGCTTTTATGTGATTTATGTGTGGTGATTTAGATGAGTATACAATATATTAGCGAGTGTACATGAAGGGTATGCCCTTCAAAGGGCTTTGCTCTTCATTTTTGGGAAGTATACTGATGGTATATCATGTATACGCAGTCTTGAGACTTAAAATTTCTGTTGATTGAGGGGTATATTGGCACTATATCATGTATATTAGAGTTTCAACACTTAGAAAAATTTGATAAAAATGGGGAGTATACCAATAGTATATCATGAATACCACCTCCTAACACTTAGAAAATTTCTAGGAAGAGAAGGGCCTGGGCTCATTGATTGGCCCAGTCACTTGTGTTTCCGTACTTGTCACTGCTATTATTTTTGGGCCTATTCCACATTTGGGTCATCTGATTATTTGACGTCATGGATCATTAAGTGGGCTAGGCCCAACAAATTGTAATTCATTTTTGCCTTGGTAATAATTGTTATACCTCTTTATTTTGTATTTAGTTTAAATTGTGGATGTATACTAATGCTGAACATACCCTTTGCATTTCATACCTCTCAAAACCCGTTGGTGGGCTTCCACGAGGCCCACCAATGCGTATAGATTGAGTCAAACATGAATCATGGACGAGCAAAGAATTCGGAGCGGGATTCAGAATGGACTTAGAATTTTGACGAGCATTTTTTCTGTTGGGCTTGATAGGCCCAACTCCCTTAAACTTTGCAATTCATGCTTTATATTATCATTACATGCATTTTAAATTTCATATTGGAACCCACATGATTAAACCGTTTATTAGAGTTGCTCAAAAAACAATTTTCATAAACTAATTAACATAAGCATGGTATAAAGTTGGAAAAAAACGGACTGTCTAAATTTTGAAAGGACCGAATTTGTTTAATCTAGAAGTCCTTGCGACCGAAATTGACACTTTAAAAATTTAAGGACATGGGATGACATGGACCATTTTGGAATTGCTGGACCGATTTCGATATTCTGAGACTACAAAAACTTGTATAAAACGAACAAAATGGGATAAAAGTTGGAATAAAATTGGATAACCTAATATAAATAATTTAATATAAGTGACATGGTATAATTATACATTATGTACGAAAACTATTTTTCGTATAAAAAATATTTTCTATATTTAAAACACTTCTTTTTTTCAAAACTATTTTGGGCTGACTTACGTAGGGTCCTACTTGGGCAAAGAGCCTTCAGGTATTAGCCTAAGTGTTCTAGTCCGACACCCCAAATGCTCAATTTTGGGCAAAAATATACCACTTTTGATTCTTGACACACGCTATTTTTGCATAAATGACTAATATTTATTTGCGGAAATATTAAACAAACATATTTTCTATCACAAAGCGGTTTATATCTATATGAACATATTATTATAACCCGTAGGTAAACCGTGATGAGTGGATCCTTAATACTGAGGTGCCTAACACCTTCTCCGGGGGATCACTAGAACCCTTACCTAGACTCTGTGTAAATTAGGTTTCTTTTAAAATAATCATAAAATAATTGTTTTAAATGAATCCTTTTCGACTCGATTTTTCCTAATTTCCTAAAAATTAGGTGGCGACTCTAAAAATAAGTCCATTTAGAGTACCATTACGTAGAAGTATATTTTTTCCTTTTTCCCGGTACGATTGACGACCGTACTTCCCCGGGACACTTTCTTTTTTAAATGAGGCAAGTGCAAATATGAATCAGAAAAGATATGACAAGCTACAGATGGCGACTCTACTGGGGACTTCTAAGGTTCTAACCATAAGGGTTCCAATTATTTTTGGGTTTGTATGATATAAATTGTTTATGTGTTTAAATTTCCGTAAAATATAACTGTCATTCATGCATGCATACTCCGCCACTCCTGGAATTTATTTTGTATATTTGCTAAAGGATGACGACGCGGGATGAGATGCGGCCATACCTTTACCAAAAAACCCTTAATATATTCTTTGGAGGTCTCTAAGGTCGAGTGGGTATGCAATCATCCCACAGCCCTAGAGAACCCACCCCCAGCTTGTCCCCTTGGGTAACCTATGTCATTTGTTTAAAAACCACTCTAGAATAACTAGCATAGAGCGAAGCCAAATCCTTACTGATATAGAGCATACTGACCATAGACCGGTTTGGGTATCTCAGACCTACCTGAATTGGATAGGAAAGACACCCTACTATGTTCAGATGGTGTAAAAACCTGAAGACACCGCATCCCACTTTTTGCTATCTGGAAGCATTATTGTGCTAAGTGTGAAATAAATCGTTGTTCCTGGGGGCACGGAACTAACTATATTTTGTCTTGCAGATGTCTCATGATGTGCAGTTTGATATGGTTGTGGGTCCACCACCAGGTTTAGTGATATGGTGGAATGATTTGACTAATGATCAGAAGAAAGAAATTAAGAGTTGTGTGAGGCATCTACCTTCGTTAATGGATATGATAGGGGATTCGGGTTTTCTAGAGATCATCCTCGGTTATTGGGACAATGATAGAATGGTGTTCGGATTCAGAGAAATAGAGATGACTCCCACTTTGGAAGAGATTAGAGATGTTTTGGAAAGCGTAGGAAGTGCTAACAGATCCAAAAAGAAATTGGCCCAAAATATCCTTATCCTCACAAACTCACCCCAAAAGAAATCAATGACATGTTTGCTGTCAACAAAGCCGATTGGGCGCAGGGACCCACTATAGCATTTAGAGAGTTATATGAGAGGTATTCATCCAAACAGGGGTATGAGAACCATATCCTTGAGTTTTTCTCACCCTAATCCTAGGAAGCAAATCAAACATTAGCCTTTATCACTTGCCTATTGGGGACTATGGTATTTCCACAAAATGCCTCCCTAGCTATTGACACTCGGGTTGTCTTTGTTGCCTATACTGTTCTTAGGGGAGTCACAACAAATGGGCTTACCAAATATTTTGACATCATCCCCATTATCCTGCCAGACATATACCAGGCTTTGGGAAAATGCCGCGACCATTATTACTACTTCCAAGGTTTCAACCTCTTAGTCCAATGGTGGATACTTAAGCATTTGGATAGGAATGGCCTACCTACCCGTCGAGATCTGACCCTGAGAAAGGATGATTTCGGAGTTACTGCTATGCCTTGTGGCGTTGAGGATAAAAAAGGATGGGCTCACATTTTTTCAAGACTGAGTGAAGAACATATCAGGTTGAGGGTACCTGATTTTCACTTCGAGACTATTTATGTTAAGAGCCAGAGACGCCCATATTTACCACTCATGGGCATTAGGGGAATCAGACCCTACACACCATTGATAGTTCTTTAGACAGTTTGGTGTACGACAGGTTATTCCAAATGTGGGAAATATGGGAGAATTTGTACGAGATTATGAAGAAGGTCGTATGGAAGGTATAAAAGATGCGCATAAAGATTGGAAGAATGTGATAAGGCAAAATGAGTTAGATAAGGATCCAAACAATCCAAGTCATGATGAAAATTACTACGTGTGGCTTAGAGCCGAGTTAGATACTGCCACTCCAGGACCATAGCTGTACAAATTTCCCAAGATAGGGAAGTCGTAAATACGATCCAAGTTAGAAGAATGAAACGGCGAATAGAAGGAAGAGAAATGGACCATCAAGCAAAGATGGAATATGATCAAAAGATAATAGAGAGTTTGACATACGAGGTAGATGTTTCATTGAAGAGCTTGGAATGGCTTGATACTTTTGTAAAAGGAGCCATAGACATGGGGACGTCATTGACTGACGATCAGAGGGGTCAATGGATCGGGACAACATTGATGCCAGCCCATGTAGCCATTCAGACTGCCCTTCGAAGGGCCAAGAAGACGCGAGACGACAGAGAGCAGATTTCTGTCCGTGGAGTGGATTTTTTCTAGTTATTGCATTTACTTTTAAATGACTTGTCATCCCACTTGGGAGAATATGATTAATGAAAAGCACTGGGATTTTATCTTTGGGAAAAATACATTTGTCTTACATATGGCACAATTTTGCTTCATACGCTAGTAGCCTTGGAGCAACGAGGTATAGGAAAGCGGATTATATATTACCTAAATGCTTACTTGATATAATTGCTTTGTGTGAAAATCATATATTATCGAAACTCTTGATTGGTCCACATTTCGGTCACTACCCAAAAGAAAAGCCAAGGAAAATAACTATCAAAACAAATTTCGATCCACTTTTAAAGGGTTGATTTGCTAATAGGAAATGGAGACTCCAGACAGCATGAGTGCAACTTCACCTTACGTCAACCCGGTCAGTGATGACGAGAACATGGAAGCAACAAGTGATAAAAATCGATAATGGGATGATAGAGTGGCCCTAGCCACTGAGGCTGTACAGACCACTAAGGTGGCCAATGAGAAAATGAAAGAAGTAAGAACTCTCCTAGCTTATGTTGAGGAACTAACAAATCAACACCCTGTCAATCGGGTAACATGGGGGAAAAAACCTAAATCACCACTTGGGAGTTATGTCCCACTCAGCCAACAAGAAGGGTTTGACCCCATACCATATGGGGAGGACGATTTACTTATCCCCAATCTGAAAATTTATGGAGACCCGCGCAATTCTCAGCTCGAGGAGCCTCCTGTTTCATGCACAATTGTTCTTAAAGGCACAAGATCACACAACTGGGGTACGTCAGTGGAGTTTTCCAAACAAGAACTCTTGGAAACTTTGGGGAGATTTGGAGTATATGCGCAAAGCCAAAATATGTTGCCGCCATGCTCTTCTTCTATGATTTACAGAAAATGCCTCTACCACCAAAGTTTGTCAGGTCATACAGCCAATGAGTGTGGAGCGTTGGAAAGGAAGCTTATCATTATCCAATGAATTGACCAAGGGAGAATTAGCAAACTATGGGGACCCCATTCTCTCCTGACTCATGACCAAGGAAGAAATCACCTAGAAAATATATCAAAGGTTAGGTTCTGGAGGAGAGACTTTTCCAAATTCGAAGAGTCGTACGCCAGAATCCACTCCCTACTATGTAGCGTGAAGAAGATAAGGGCAGTTCCCTAAACCTACTAGGGTCACCCAGGGTCCCCGAAAGAAAGGGTTTGTGTGTATCACCATGGCCGCCCCGGCCACAACATTGAAAAGTGTGTGAATTTCAAGCTTGAGTTGGAATGCCTTGTTAATGAAGGGCATGTTTGGATTGTCGTGGGAGGACGAGGATAGAAGATGAAGATAAAGAAGACAATGAAGATCGGCTAAGTATGGCTGGGTAAAAAAACATAAGTATCCCTTTCCCTTTTTATGTAAATGGAACCATGCCGAGCTGATGTCCCGTTGGGGATTCGTAGGAAGCCCATATAAGGCTTGGTCAGGGTAGAAAAACTAAGTTTCGGGTAGCATAAGAAAAAACCTTTTCTTTGTATGCCTGAACTACGGTTGGACCTGATTTTCCTTTGGTGGGATACGTAGGCAGTCTATTTAAGACTCAGTCCTTTTATAATAAAACCCTAAAATCCCCCTTAGTATAGGAAGGGTTGGAGCAAATCAACCATACAAACTAGTTATCGAAAATCCGTATTTTCCAAAAATACAAAAAGACCAAAATATCCTTTGAATGTGAATCGATCAAGAAGTTGAAACAAAATATATGATTCTATGTGCTATAAACTGCAAACAACGTTATATTTTGTGTTTCATGCTTAAACCTAACACTAACTTGGGAGCTTTTGAGTTGTTTTCTCTTATAGACAAGGGTCGATTCGCTGGCACCAGTTACTCGATCAAACGCTGCCGCAACGTCCTTAAACTCTCAAAAAGAAAACATGCCTGAAACTCCACAACCGAACATTAATGCTTTAGTAGAAGGCACCCCAACAGTGGACATAGCCGAAATGCCTTTGGAAGAGGCTGTCGGTCTACTGATGAGACAATTGGCTGAAGCCAGAGAAGAAGCGGATCGCCTGAGGGCCGAGAAAGAAAATGCTACTAATGTTGAGCCTAGGAGACCTCCACCCACTTTCCCAAATTTGGGTTTACCAATTCCTGACCATTTCCCGCAAACCCAGACTGGGGCTACCTTCCAAACTCCACTACACCAAAATACCACCCACGTGAGGAGTTCCTCCCACCAAACCCTAGCTTTTCAAACACCAGGTCACGCTACAAACACAAATGCTTATCAAGCCCCTGGGACAACAGGAGTTCCTGTGACCCATCCCATACAACCAAATGTCACGTTTCAAGACCATGTCACCCATATTGACCCTTCACCAGAATTGGAGAACATGGAAATGTTCTTTGAAGCAAGAATAAACAAAATAGAGAAGGAGATGGGGAAGAAAATCGCTAAACTGGAACATGGATCTAAAAAGAGAGAGGGGTTAAGATACTATGATTGGTGCATACATCCAGACCTGGGTCTACCAGAAGGCTTCAAAATTCCCAGGTTTGATCACTTTAATAGGTCGGGCAATCCCAAGGCCCACTTGAGGGCTTACTGTGACCAGTTAGTTTGAAATGGCGGAAATGAAGCCCTGCTCGTGAGGTTGTTTAGTCGATGTCTATCAGAAATGGCAATGGAATGGTTTAACTCTCAAGACATTAGCCGATGGAAAACATGGGAAGAAATGGCAACTTCATTCATGGAAAGATTCTGCTTCAATGTGGAAAATATGCCTTATCGCTTCTCATTGGAGAAAATTTGTTAGAAATCGACTGAAACCTACTGAGATTATGCTAGTCGCTGGAGAGATGAAGAAGTGTGTGTGCAACCACCCATAATTGAAGCTGAGCTAGTAGGCGCATTCATACGATACCAAGAAGCTGATTGCTTTGACAAGATGATAACTATGAAAGGGAGTTACTTTGCAGATTTAGTTGTCGTTGGGGAAGAAATCGACGATGGCCTCAAGACCTGTAGATTTGTTAGTGTACTGAACAGATCAAGTACATCTGGTGCCATGGGCGGCAATAAGAAAAGAGAAGATATAGCCTATGTTTCTAGAGCTACTAGCCCGAAAAGCCAAGGAAAAGAGATATTCCACAAAAATTCAGATAACTACCAATCACCTCAACCAACAAACTATATAACCACTTCACCCCAATATAGCCCAATGTTTGTGTGATACGCATAGCCTAGATACCAAGCTCCACAACCAAATTATCAAATACCAACACCAAGCAACCGAAGTCTACAACCAAATTATCGAATGCTAACACCCAATAACTAAGCTCCACAAAACCAGAATTTCAAGAACCAGCCTCCGCCAGCAAACTATGAGGCACCCCAAAGGAAACCTATGAGAGCATTCACTCATTTCCCATAACCAAGGACAAGTTTATTTGCCAAACTAAGGGATGTCGGGCGAATAAGCATCGTCCCACCAAAACTTGCTAATCCCACGGATCGATGGTACAGGCCAGATATCACTTGCGGCTACCATTCTAACCAAGTTGGCCTTGCCACCAAATATTGCATAAACCTAAGGCACAAATTACAGGATATGATTGACAATCGTGAGCTCATCTTAGAGCCAACACCTCCAAATATGGACACAAATCCGCTCCCAAAGCATGGAGGAAACAAAATTCACATGATAGAAAGAGGTGATGAATGGGAAGATAACCCGGAGATAATTCATCTAGATATTAAAGGGTTAGAAAGCACCATCGCCTCGTTGTCTTTAAAAGAGCGAGAAGAAGCACTAGGCCCTTTGAAAAAATAGTTTGAGATATCCACCATATCCAAAAGAGAGTCTTTCATGCTCAAATACCCCTCAACAGTCGCTCGAATTCACAACGAGCCATTCATACTCAAAGCATCAGGATCAACTGAGAATGTACCCTTTGTGATCAAACCACCGCACCAGATGATGATCAATAAAGAAAATGAAATAGCTGCTGTGGTTCAGGGTATGACCAGTTCAAGAAGATGTTATGCCTTAGAAAAACTTGCGCCTGAAAGGCCTCATTGCGAAAACCCTCAGAAGAAACCAATAACCGAAGGTGAAGCTAAAAATTTCTGAAGGCAAATGTCGGTCAAGGATTATTCGATTGTTGAGTACCTGCATAAGACTCCTGCAAGGATATCAGTAATTTCACTGCTACTCAATTCATCCTAACATCGCTTGGCCTTGATGAAATCCTTGTATGAAGTCCAAGTACCTACCGGCACTACAAGCAAAACATTGGCCGAAATTGTGGGGTATGTTGTGTGAGCCCATAGGCTGTCATTCTCTGACGATGAATTACCAAGAAAGGGGAAGTCCCACAATAAAACCCTACACATAACAGTCAAATGCCGTGAAAAAATTATTCCTCAAGTATTGATTGATGGAAGAGCCGGGTTGAATGTGTGCCCGTGTGCCCTGTGACAACTCTGAAGCAATTCGGGTATGAGATTGGCAAGATCCGTCAGAGTCGGACCAACATAAAACCTTGTGATGGTGCAACCAGCGACCCGATTGGAGAAATAGATCTACACATAAAAATGGGCCCCGCAGAGTTCATAGTGGAGTTTGTCATCATGGACATCAAAACAAGCTATAACCTATTGTTGGGCTGACTTTGGTTGTACGCTGCTGGAGTTGTAGCATCCTCGTTACATCAATCTCTCAAATTCATATGGGATGATCAGGAAGTCGTGATTCACAGCAAAGGAAGTGTCCATAATTATCCAGATAACTCTGTACTAGTCACAGAGAGATCACTAGCGAATGCCGATTTTCACACTGTTGAGCTAGCCATGATAGACTGTAGGAGAGATGATGAAGATATCCCTATGCTTCTGGTCTACAAGATGGTTGCTACAACTGTGATGAGGAATGGTTTTGAAGCCAGGAAAGGTATGGGAAAGAACTTACAAGGAATCAGAGAACCAGTGAGTATCAAACATGGGAAGTACCGGTTTGGGGTTGGATACGTGCCATGTCAGGAAGAAGAAAAAGAAGCAGAATATGGGCCGAGAGGTCCTGCGGAAATGAGAAATCCATTCCCTCATCTCTACCAATCCTTCAAAACATGCCCATTGGCTCACAACGGCAGTGATTCAGAAGAGGGTTTAAGGACGTTGTTTGGGGAAGAAGAATGCGCAGCCATCATTGAAGAATGCTTTGAAGCATTAGAGATTCACCTTGATGAACTAGGAGAGAAAACAGGTTGATGGACTCCCACCCCGTTGTTCACTTTGCGGTAGAAAGAATGCTCATTTTCAGGAAAAACGGCGAAAGTCGGCTTTGAGGCTCAACTTATCACCTTTTCATGTTTTCTTGATTACATGTTGTTTAATAACAGAAATGGGTCAATGTTCCATTCTGAGTCAGGACCGTCGTTCGTTCTGCTTTTTAAAATTTCAATGAAAACGCCTTAAAGTTTGCAATAAAATAAAATTGTCTTAGTTCACCTATATACGTATATATAATTTTGATATGACTATATACCAATACATAATTGAGATTGCTTTTACATGATTAATAACCATGTTATTTGGTTTTATAGTAATAATACAGAGGCCGCAAATAATGTCATGACATGTTACGAAACAAGTAAAAATGACGATGAACAAAATGACGATCAAGAGGAAGGGATAACTGAACCAGAAGGGTTGATATATGTCGAAGAAGAATATGAGAATAGACCAACGCCAAACCTAGAGGAAATAGAGGCAGTTAATCTAGGAGGTGAGGAGTTAGTATGAGAAACTAGAATAAGTGTGCACTTGACAGAAGCTGAGAAAGAAGGGTATCAGAGCATGTTGAAAGAGTATGAAGATGTCTTCCCATGGTCGTACGCCAATATGCCGGGTTTGAGTACGAATATTATTTCTCATAGGTTTCCGATCCTCGAAGGATTTGCCCTAGTAAAATAGAAAATCAGGCAGCCTAAGCCTGATGTCAGCATCCGAATAAAAGAAGAAGTAGAAAAACAGATTCAGTCGGGGGTTGTTGAGGTGACACCGTACCCGACATGGTTGGCAAACATAGTCCCAATATCAAAGAAAGATGGGAAAATAAGGATTTGTGTGGACTATCGTGATCTCAACCGTGCTAGCCCAAAGGATGATTTCCCACTCCCAAATATTCACATACTTATTGATAACTGTGTCAAGCATGAGGTGCAATCTTTTATGGATTGTTACGCAGGATATCATCAGATATTGATGGATGAACAAGACGCTCAAAAGAAAGCATTCATCACACCATGGGGAGTGTATCATTATTGGATAATTCCTTTTGGACTCCAGAATGCCGGCGCTACTTACATGAAGGCTATGACCGTCGTCTTTCATGATATGATGTACAAAGAGATTGAGGTGCATATGGATGACATATGCATATGCACCAAGTAGGTGAGGACCACCTAGAACATTTAAGAAGATTCTTTGACAGACTCCGCAAGTATGATTTGAAGTTGAATCCTGCAAAATGTGCATTTGGAGTGCCTGCTGGAAATTGCTAGGGTTCATAGTCAGTCGTCGTGGTATTGAGTTAGATCCCACCAAGATCAAAGAAATCCAAGAACTACCACCGCCAATAACAAAGAAAGAGGTCATGAATTTCTTAGGAAGGTTGAATTAAATTGGACGCTTCTTCGCCCAGTCCACAGTGATCATAGAACCAATCCTCAAGATCCTCAAGAAAGATGCTCCAGCCAAATGGACGGAGGACTTTAGAAAGCCTTTGACACAATTAAAAAATACCTGTCAACAACATGGCTGAATATGAAGCTTCTATCGTGGGTCTACATTTATCCCTCGACATGGATGTGAAAGAACTTTAGGCAATCAGCGACTCGGATTTGCTGATCCATCAAGTTCGAGGACAGTGGGCCACAAAAAAGGAAAAGATCATATTGTATGTTGGAATTGTGCAAAGATTAGTAGGTCGTTTCCGAGAAGTCAAGTTCAAATATATACCAAGAATCCAGAATGAGTTTGCCGACACATTGGCAACAATAGCATCTATGATTCAACATCCCGACAGCAGATACATCGATCCTGTCAGAATTCAAATCAGAGATCAGCCAGCCCACTGTGCTTTTGTAGAAGCTGAGACTGATGGAAAACCTTGGTTTGTTGACATTAAAATGTTCTTGGAGAAAGGAGAATATCCCGAAGGAGTCACTTTAAATCAGAAAAGGACTATCAAGAAGTTAGAAAATGGTATCTTCCTCAACAAGAATGTCCTGTACAAAAGAATTCCAGATTTGGGATTGCTTAGATGTGTTGACTCTTTTGAAGCTATAAAATTGATCAAAGAAGTGCATGCTGGGACCTGTGGGCCTCACATGAATAGGTTCGTGCTAACAAAGAAAATCTTGAGAACGGGTTATTATTGAATCACTATGGAAAATGACTGTAGCAAATTTGTCAAGAAATGCCATAAGTGCCCGAGATATGTAAGAAGCCCAGAAGTCAGGGTCCGGCCATACTTTCGAAATATTGCGAAAAAGGGCTGTAGTCTCTACTATTCGGTGAAAATTAGGTTTGTCAAATTCGTATCTCAAAGATGGCCTTGGCATCCTTGAACTTCGAAGGGACAATTGTTGACACCTAATTTTCACCGCGTAGAACGTATATTTTAATTTTCATATTTCTCAAGTCCAAGACGAAGCAAGGATGCCCATAAAAATTTAAAAAAATAATATTAAAATCCTGTAAAATTGCAAAAATTGACGTTTAATTATTATTTTCATAAAATTAACAATTACAAGAAATTACAAGTTATTTACTTTTATAAATTTGGTTTAAAAAGAAGATACGCATCCCGCTTCGTCTAGCTCGGGAAAATTGTTAATTAAGATAACGTATGAATTATTGCTCATTTTGACCACATTTTTCACACTTTTAAATGTTCTTCGGAACTATATCAATATTAGACTCGTTTTAAAGCTAATTTTCTAGATTCACGAGTTTTTAAATTTTTAATTAGCCTAAAATAACCATTTAGCTGGTTTTACGTTGTTTGTATTATTTGGTTATTAATTGATCTAAATTAAGAGGGGGAGGTTTTAAAATTTAACTTTTGAAAGTTTGAGGGGGATTTGTTTTAAAAAAAATGGATGAAAGTTTGTAAAATACAAACTTTCAACCCTCATTTCTTATTTTCAGCCAAGCCCGATCCCACGTCTCTTTTTCAGGTGATGAAAAGGAACCTCTAGGGCTCCGCCTCCATGGCTGATTCCATGGCCATTCTCGCCGGATTTTTTAGGCATTTTGTCCTAAATCATGAGTACTCGTGATTTACAGGTTTATTTTCCTTTGAATATTACGTTACATGCTTGATTGACTCATTTTTTCGGGATGTTCCCCGGGTTTTGTTGTGATAGAGTTGCCATGGGCGGGACCTCGAATCTTAGCCATCTTGTGCACTCTATCACATGGAAGCAAACACCAATGGGGGAACTTTCCGATTTGGGTACGGTTTAAGGGTCTTTATCCTACCTTTGTACGATTTGACTATTAAAATTCATTGTTATTTGTCCTATTTGATGACTACATATACTACTCTGCTGATTTTGAATTTTACCAGATTTTTGCTTAAATATTTTGAGTACAATTAGCTATATTTTATTGTATTGTGTGATGTGTACCATTTCTAATTGGCCATAGTACTAATTGTGGTAATTTGTTGAAGAATTTTGTTGTCCTTTGGGAAAATTTGAATTGTTTGAATTTTAAGGTTTAGAGTTTGAGAGGGAATCTGTGGAAAGGGATTTTATACCCCTTTTTGCCCCTAAACCCTAGGGGATTACTATAAATAGCAGGCCACATGGTTGCTGGAGATCCTTTTTTCCTTTTTCGAAAATTCATAAGTTGAAAACAATACTAAGTATCCTAGCTTACAAAAATACAATACATATACATAAGTATACCATTGATATACTATATATACTTTTCATCAAAAACCATAATATATACTACTATAATTTATATATGCAGAATACATGAATATTTGAAAAGAAAGGGGCTTGTCATCAAGGTGTTAACTGTTGGTGTTTGAAGCTTTGATTCCGATCCCCATTTTGATCTTTAGGTTTCCCCCTAAAAAGGTAATATCTCTATTCTATCCTATTTATATCCTATTCTACTTTACTTACATGTATTAGTATGTATTTATGGTTGTTTTCAGTCTGTTTTCATTTCTATTTTCACAAATATTAAAGTTGATTATGATGTGATAGTGTTGATATTATGGGGATTCAAGGAATTCTAGTGCTGATTATATGATGTTTTCACTTTAAATGATTAAAGAATATAGGAAAGGGTATGTCTTATGTCACATTATTTTGTTCCATAGATTACAACTTGTTTGTGAGCTATTAAGTAAGTTGCCCATGTTATAACGCTATTATGATTGACAGTTTCTAGTGTTGACTAAAAGAAGTTGATGTTTTAAAGAGTCAAAAGTTGTGAGGAAGGGCCTATTTTAGTTTGTGATTACTGTACTATTGAAATTTAAGGTACGAATATGACATATGACTTGAGAGGTTCTGTGTTGTGTTGAAGGTTTTGGAGTGTTGTTTTTCCTAGATTCTGCTGATGCTTCATTTGTCTTTTAGCTTTTGTTCAAAGTTCTTGGTATGTGAAGAATAATCACCCTGGTCTAAAAACTCTGTTGGAACTAAACTAGACTAATTCTCTTTGCTTGTTGTTGATGGTTGAAGTTAGGCTTAAACAATGGCATAAGATGTTTTGAGAAGATTTAAGAGTCTTTAGGGAGCAACTGGATTAAAATAATTTTAAAAATGTAGGTAATATATGCTTGGGTCTATTTGTGTATTTTTGTAAACCTCTTGTTGGCTTTGAAACCAAGGTTGGGAAATTGATGTGTGTTTGATCTTGAAGTGCCCTTTAAATGTTGTTGTAAACTGGAAAATGATCTTAAAACCTTGAGGTATTGTCCTGTGTGATTATGTGCTGCCTTGTCCATTTTTGAACTAGAAAGTGAACCAAACCCCTGCTTGTGAAGTTTATTTTGAATCCATCTTCATAATCTCATGTTGTTGTTTTCAATATTTGTCATATGAACTTTAAAAAATGGTTTTCAAACTCTTAAAAAAAACTGGTACTTTGAAGACTTTTTTTTCCTTTTCCTAAAAACTATGTGCTTGGACTTTGGATGTTGGTATGAGAACTTTGCTAGTCCTGAGAATTTTTAAAGGGGATTTTGACCTCCTTGTTCTTGACTCTGTGACTTTAAAAGATTTAGGAGAGGAGTTATTGTCTTGTGGTTACTACTTGTTTCCCTTGTACAGTGAATTGCCTTTTTAAATCCTATTAGTTGTTTGAAATCTAAAAATGGCTTCTTATTTTTTTTTTTTTAACTTGCCTAGTTGAATTATGAGACTGATAAGTTGAATACTTGTTTAAATTAAGGGCCTTAAAGACTTGTGACTTGCCTTGTTAGTTTTTTTTAGGGAACCTAGAAGTCTGAACATTGTTGATCCTTCTTTTTACTGAAAAAATTCTTTAAGTGGTTTGTGATTTGTATTTGACAGTGGTATTGCTCAAAGTTTTCTTGATCCTCTTTGCCTAACATTATCATCTAATTGACTAAGTAGAGGGAGTTTGAAACCAAATGTAATGATAGCTCAAGACTTTCTTTCCCTTTCATTGTAGGTGTCTGGTTTTTGAAACTTGTTTTCTTTGTCCCCTGCTTACTGCTTGAGCTATTCTATGCTTTGACAAACTAAGACTAAACTAAAAAAGGGTAGCATGTACTTTCTTTGTTTGTCATATGGGAACTTGACCATTTATGTGCATTATCGTTAGTTGTGTGCTTACTATAGACTGTCTATGCACTGTTTGCTTATATGATTCCCACCCCTGCTTGTTTTATTTGAACCAAGACATGCCGGATGAGAAGTGTTGAGCTTAGGAAAGTGTTATGTACCTATCCTAGTCATGGTTTAGGCCCTTTTTGGGATCTGTAATTGCTTTCATATGAGTTGTCTTATCATTTGTGACCTGCTATGGCCATAGTTAACTCATGTTTACACCTAGGATAGTTACCATGCTCCCTCCTATCTTCTTGTGGACTTGTAGATTATGCCTTGATTACCCTTTATGTGCTAATGGACCCTGTTTGATCCTATAAATGTATTGAACCTGTTTGTTTAAGTTTTGAGAATAAGACTAAGTTTAAGCTATCAGGTCCTGTCAATGTCTTCTATGAGACTGTTCATATGCTAAGATAATGCTTGTGCTTAGTTGAAACTTTTATGACCTATGATTGAACATAAATTAGAGTTTGAGAACTGGGGGAACATTTGTAGACCTGTGACCTATGTTCCTTGATACTTGGACTTGTTGAGTTAAAATTTACCTAGAAAGTAGCTTTAGACCATTAACTTGCTTCCGTGACACCTTGTTTTATACAAGAATGGAATTGAAATGGTTCCTACTACTAGTTTAACTTGTTAACTTCCTAAGTGAACCTTCAAAACCTGTTGAGTGTAACTTGGAAAAATTTGAAAGTTGAAAAGTTATGCTGAGACCAAACCAGTTTGTCTCACTTTTGCCTGCATCTGCTCTCTGCTAGTCATAATCCCATGTGATAATTTACCTCTATGTCATGGTCTTGCATTAAAGATTGCTTTAAACTTGGATCCTGTAACTTTTTTGGTTTGAAATTGCTTGGTTTTCTTTCTATGCTAGTTGAATTATTCTGTGACATTCATGTTTTGAGTATTGAAAATGTTTGTTATAGGTAGCTTTAGTTGTTTGTTTAGCCTTAATTATTAGTTAAATGCCTAAGTTTGGGAATTATGGGATTTGCTGGGTAGAATTGAAATCCCCTGTGTGATCTGAGTTGCTATTGGAGGATTTATATGTGTTGGGTATATATAGTGTATATTGAAATAGCTTGGGTTTGTTGTTGGGCCTGTTATCCGCACTTTTGAAACTTGGGCTTCATTTCTTTTGGTCCTTTATGCCTCCTTACGTGTTCTTGCACTTAGCCTTTGGGCTCAGTCTTGGGCCTTTCTTTTATGATGATGTTTATAGTTTTTGGTCATTAATAAATATGGGCTTGACCCAAGTCAATGTAATTAATCTTTTGGCTTTGTAATTTATTTAGCTCTTAGCTATGTTGAGTAATATACTAATATTGTGTATATCTGTTTGTATCCTTGTCCACCCAAACACGTTGGTGAGCCCCCACAGGGCCTACTAACGTATCTAAATCGAGTCAACAAATTCGGAGCAAAAATGGAGCACACGTATGGATTTTGGGGACCAACTTGCATAATACCTTCATTTGTGCTTGGCCGGCCCAAAATCCTTACTCTTTACTTTATGCAATTTAAATTCGTATTTGTGCCTTTAAATTTAATATGTTGGAATCTTTATATGATTGTCATACAATTTAGAGTAGCTAAAACTGATTTCTTTTGCTTAATTCAAACTCGTGTAGAAATAAAAAATGGACCGAGAGACTGTTTTGGACTCGGAAAGCTGGACTTGGGAAACTGGACTGAATTGACGCAATTGAAACTTTGGGGGACTGAACGGCCTGGGACCATTTTGGACAGTCTTAAAACTTATGTACTGATTTTGGACATTCGAAACTTGTGTAAATATGCATAAAAATGGATTAAAATTTGGCTAAATAAAGAATATGTTTGATAGATTAAAAATAAATAAATAACATAGTATAATCAATTATGGTATATATAGTATGATAGTATGTTAAAACTATTTTCATAAACTAAATATATTTTTTTTTCAAAAATCATTTGGGTGGACTTATGTGGAGTCCTACCTAGGCTAAGAGCCTTCGGGTATTAGCTTAGGCGTTCAAGTCCAACACCCACGCTCAATTTTAAGCAGAATTATACTTCGACGATTTCATAAAAAATGAATTTCTTGCATGCAAATGACACCATTTTAGTGCGGAAATATAGACTTAAGCAATTTTTGTCCAAAACAATTTATAATCATAAGGTAAACTATTAAAACATGTAGGTAAACCGCAATTGAGTGGATCCTTAATATCGGGGTGCCTAACACCTTCCCCGGGGGACAACCAGAACCCTTACCCAGACTTTGGTAGATTAGGTTTCTTTTAAATAATTTTAAATGAACCCTTTTCGAACTGGTTTTCCTAATTTCCTAAAAATTAGGTGGCAACTCTAAAATGTATTCTTTAGAGAACCATTAAGTGGTTGGCGGGTTTTTCTGACTTTCCCGGTACGATTCACAACTGTACTTCCCCGGGACACCTCCCTCCTTTTATGAGGTATGTGAGAGCCGGTTAAACTTTGAAATTCCCAACGCCTACTGCAGTCCCCAGAACGGTTGAGTCTCTTGAACATACAGTAGCCTCCCTCACGCTCCAGGAGCACCCCAACTTTAAAGTCTTGAACCCAACCCTGGGAAATCCAAAAACATAGCCCAGGTAGCACATCAAATTGTGCCTACTACTAATGAGCCTATCACTGTGCAAGCAGCTATGGCTCAAGGCATGACTCGCTCAGGAAGATGCTACACTCCTGAAGAACTGGCTTAGAATGCCACATGAAAGGAAAATACCCAAAAGAGGGCAAAAACCGAAGGAGAAGCTGATGATTTTTGCCGGCGTATGCAGCCAAAAGATTATTCCCTTGCTGAAAATTTGAAGAAAAGATCGGCATAAATATCAGTGTTATCATTGTTGTCTAGTTCACCGTCACACAAATAGGCCCTCATGAGGGTGTTGGACCATGCCCACGTACCAGCTGGTACGAGCAATGAAGACTTGGCAGGGCTAGTGGCCCATATCATCGGAGAACATACAATCTGCTTCTCAAAAAAAGAATTACCAGTTGAAGGTACTTCCCACAACAGAGCTCTCAACATCACTGTAGAATGTCGCGGTAAGGCCATAGGGAAAGTGCTTGTATATAATGGATCGGGCATCAACATCTGCCCCATGACCACATTAATACAGCTTGGCTATGACATAGGCAAAATCTGCCATAGTGGGATGAACGT
Source organism: Lycium barbarum (assembly GCF_019175385.1). Lineage (NCBI taxonomy): Eukaryota > Viridiplantae > Streptophyta > Magnoliopsida > Solanales > Solanaceae > Lycium > Lycium barbarum. Next base: position 77,034,562 of record NC_083345.1, read on the forward strand.
CAGGGGATTTGATGGGTCCCAAAGTGATTCCCTAGAGTAAGTAAACCTACAGATCCAAGTTGGGCCTGCCTCCTTCACAGTAAAATTTCAAGTCATGGCGATCTCTGCCAATTACAACATGCTATTGGGAAGACCCTGGATACATTCTGCTAGTGCGGCACCATCAACTCTACACCAAGCTATGAAATTGGAATGCCAGAACCAACAAATTTTGATCACAGCTGAGAAGGATACCCAGAAGTATCCTTACAATATCATACCAGTAATCAAGGGCAATCCAAGCGGATCAAACTTTTATATGGTGTAATATGTTGGAGCCAACCATTAAGAAGGAGAAATCGTCAAACCAACATCAGCAGTCTACAAAATGATTGCCTCCACCATGCTGAAAAGTGGTTTTGAAATAGGTAGACGCCTGGGAAGAGATTTGGAAGGCATAACATGTTAAATCTCAGAGATTCGGACTGTTGCATTGTGAGTAGACCAACGCGATCTTTAGAGAACATGAAGTCCTTATGAGGTTAAGGAGAGTATTTGATAACTTTAAGCGCATAACATAATATCTTGAAGACATATGAATCAGTGAGACTAAGTTCGTCAAAGAAAGCGAAACACAAGTTATGTTTGAGAAGGTTTCGTAATAGTTGAGCTAATAATTATTTTGTAATGTGTTGAGGAGGAGCTATAGGGCTTCTTATAGGGTTAACGAAGTGTTATACAAGTGTCAATAAGGTTCCATAAGGATTGGAGGTTGAACGAAACGACGAGAGAAAACTTCGAAAAGATTTTGGTTACACGGCCACTTATACAGACCGTATAAGCTATACAGCCCGTATAATGGTCCGTATAACCATTATAGAGAAGGGAAAACCCATGGTGGGATTATACGGTCCATTTATACAGACCGTATAAGTTATACGGGTGATGTAGCCTTGTCAGCTCCTATTCTTTTGTGTACAGCATATGTAGCGGCCTAGTCGGCTTGCACTGTCCTTTCAGTATATATATATATATATATATATATGTGTGTGTGTGTGTGTGTGTGTGTGTACAGTTGTACATAGTTCATGATGTCACCCTTTCATTAGTCAGTATAGTTCAGAGTGAATGAGTAGTGGGCCCTTGTTATCCAGGTACGAGTACAGGGGTGTTTGGTCATTAGGGATTAGTCACTCATCGTGACTCACTGCCATGGGTCGTGACAGAAATGGTATCAGAGCAGTTTCGTCCTAGGGTTGTCTACAAACCGTATATAGTAGAGTCTTATTTATGGGTGTGTTGTGCACCACACTTATAGACAGGAGGCTGCAGGACATTTAGGAAATTGCCATTCATTCTCTCTTAGATCTTGCAATAGAGCCATGTGTTAAGAGTTTGCTTTCTAATGATTTGTTCTGCTTTCAGTGATGCCTCGCGAGAAAGCTACAGGTGCCCAGAAGGGCAAGGGAGTGTCTGGTAAGGCCACTAGCCGTACCTAGCGGGCTACTAGGACTCGAGATGAGATTCAGAGTGACAGCCTATCTCAGGCTTCACATACCCTGCCTCTAGCACTAGCCCCAATTCCTAAGCCAGATGCACCGAGCCAGGATATGCGGGACGCTATACAGTTATTGACCATATTGGTGGCCGCTCAGGCCCAGCGGTAGGGAGTTAGTGTTGATTAGGCATACCATGACGGTAGTACGAGGGTTAAGACTTTTCTCGGGTTAGATCCTCCAGAGTTTTCTGTGTTGAAGCAAAATATGGACCCCCAAGATTGATGGTATGCCAAGGACCTTGAGGGTTATGCCCGCGGATGAGGTCGAGTCAGTGGAGTTAGCTTCACATAGGCTTCGTGATATTGCAGTCCAGTGGTATCGGACACAGGAGCTATCTAGGGGAGAGAATACCCCTCCAGCCATTTGGCGATAGTTTTTGGATGCTTTTGTTCATCATTATTTACAACCAGAAGTTTGACGGGCCTGAGCAGATAGGTTCTTGTGTATTGAGCAGGGCAGTATGAGTTTTCAGGAGTATTGTGTGTATTTTGATTCTTTGGCTAGATATGCCTCAGCCATGGTGGCTGAGATGGAGGACAGAGTTCATCGTTTCATGGCAGGTCTAGGGCCACATTTGATTGATGAGTGTACGACCGCTGTGTTACAGCCGGGCATGGATATTTCCCGTATACAGGCATACGCATAGAATTTAGAGGATCTTAAGCGTCAACGGAGGACAGAGCGGGAGCGTGATTGGGGTCATGGTAAGAGGGATAGATCTGTAGATATGGTTGGTGAGTCTAGGGGAGGACAGAGACATCAACATTCCTGGTATCCATTTCATTCGGCAGGGAGTACACCTCCGCGGGTTTCAGGTCCCAGATTTGACCGATCTTCTTATACAAGAGCGGGCCGAAGTTCTAAAGCATCAGACTCTTAGTAAAGACCAGAGTCCAATCAGATGAGACCACCATTACCACGGCGTGCCCAGTGTGGTAGTTACACGCAGGTCAGTATCGACGAGGATAAGATGCTTGTTATGCTTGTGGTCAGCCAGGGCATGTCATGCCGCAGTGTCTGATGAGAGGTGGTGTAGGTATTGTTCAGCCTACCGGTCTGTAGCTAGTTCTTCTTCTGTAGTACGCCCTTCAAGGAAAGGTTCTCAGACACCAGTAAGATATGGCAGAGGGAGGAGTGGAGCGTCTAGCTCGAGTGGGCCTGAGAACGGCGTTTATGCATTGGCATATGCTCGAGTGGTAAGCAGGATCGCAAGTCATCTCCTAATGTCGTCACAGGCATATTATCAGTCTCCTCCTATGATGTATATGCACCGATTGACCCAGGTTCCTCTTTATCATATGTTACTCCATTTGTCGTCGGCAAGTTTGGAATAGAGCCTGAACCAATTAAACCGTTTGAGGTGTCGACACTAGTTGGTGATCTACTTATAGCTAGGCGGATATATCGAGGTTGTATAGTGATAGTTTGTAATCACCGTACCCTAGTAGATTTTATTGATTTAGACATGATTGATTTTGATGTGATTATGGGCATGGATTGGTTGGCTTCCTGTTACGCTAATGTTGATTACAGAATGAAGGTAGTTCGATTCCAGTTTTCGGGCGAGCCAGTCCTCGAATGGAAGGGCAAAGTTTCTTCGCCAAAAGGTAGGCTTATTTCCTACCTTAAAGCAAAGAAGATGATCAGAAAGGCGTACATTTATCACTTGGTTCCAGTTCAGGACGTACAAGCAGAGTCACCGACCCTCCAGTCTATCCCTGTGGCTAATGAGTTCCCAGAAGTGTTTCCAGATAAACTTCCAGCCATTCCGCCAGAGCGAGAGATTGATTTCACTATCGATTTATTGCCAGATACTCAGCCAATATCTATTCCTCTTTATAGAATTAAATGAGCAATTGAGGGATTTACTTGAGAAGGGTTTTATCAGACCTAGTACATCACCGTGGGGAGCGCAGGTGTTATTTGTAAGAAAGAAGGATGGCTCCTTGTGAATGTGTATTGATTTTAGACAGCTGAATAAAATGACTGTGAAGAATAAGTACCCGCTTCCGAGGATTGACGATCTATTTGATCAGTTACGAGGCGCCAAATACTTCTCAAAAATAGACTTGAGATTGGATTATCATCAGGTTCGGGTGAAAGAGGAAGACATTCTGAAAACAACATTCAGAACCAGATATCACACTATGAGTTCCATGTTATGTCATTCGGATTAACTAATGCTCCAGCTGTGTTCATGGATTTGATGAATTGTGTGTTCAAGCCCTTCCTAGATCTGTTCGTGATTGTGTTTATTGATGATATTCTGGTTTATTCGCCATCAGAGGGGGAACATTTACGAGCAGTTCTTAGAGTCCTTCGAGACAGAGAGTTGTATGATAAATTCTCCAAGTGTGAGTTCTGGTTGAATTATATGGCTTTCCTTGGCCACATTATTTCAGATGAAGGCATTAAAGTGGATACCCAAAATATTAAAGCTGTAAAAAATTGGCCAAGGCCCACGTGACCAATGAAGATATGTAGTTTCTTGGGTTTGGCCGGTGATTATAGAAGGTTCGTAGAAGGGTTTTCTTCTCTTTCGGCCCCATTGACCAAGTTGACTCAGAAGTCAGCCAAGTTCTAGTAGATAGATGCATGTGAGCGGAGTTTTTAGATATCGAAGGACAAGTTGACCTCAGTACCCGTCTTGACTCTTCCAGAAGGAACAGATGGCTATGTGATATATTGTGATGCTTCGGGTATTGGTTTGGGATGTGTATTGATGTAGCACGGTAAGGTTGTTGCTTATGCGTCTAGGCAGTTGAAGAAACACGAGAAGATTTATCCAAACCATGATCTCGAGTTAGCTGCGGTGATCCATGCTTTGAAATTGTGGAGACATTATTTATACGGTGTCCATGTTGATATCTATACTGATCACAAGAGCGTCCAGTAGATCTTTAAGCAGAAGGACTTAAATTTATGTCAAAGGCAATGGCTAGAGTTGTTGAAAGATTATGATGTTAAGATTCTTTGCCATCATGGAAAGGCTAATGTAGTAGCCGATGCTCTTAGTCGTAAATCCATAGGTAGTCTAACAGATGTGCAGCTGGAGAAAAGAGAGATGGTCCGTGAAGTTTGCCAATTATCTAGCCTTGGAGTTTGGCTGATAGGCTCAGGTGATACGAGACTTACAATTCAGGATACAACGATGACATCCTTGGTAACCGAGATAAAGGAACGTTAGTATGAAGATCATGTTCTAATCCATTATCGGGATACAGCTCCGCCAAAGAGAAAAGACACCCTTCGTGATTACAGGAGATAGAGTACTCAAGTATCGAGGTAGATTATTTGTTCCTAATGTTGCAGGCCTTCGTCAACAAGTTATGGGGGAAGCCCATTATTCTCGTTATTCTATCTATCCGGGCACAACAAATATGTACCATGATCTCAAAGAAGTTTATTGGTGGGATGGTATGAAGAGAGATATAGTGGAGTTTGTCACTCAGTGTCCAAATTGTCAGCAAGTTAAAATAGAGCATCAGAAGCCTAGAGGTTTATTACAGGCTATGGAGATCCCGACATGGAAATGGGAGGTAATTAATATGGTTTTTATTACAAGGTTGCCCCACACTCAGCGGAAGTATGATTGAATATGGGTCATAGTTTATAGGCTTACAAATCAGCTCATATCCTACCTGTCAGAACTACCTATTCAGCTGAAGATTATGCAAAGCTCTATCTTAGAGAGATTGTACGACTTCAAGGTGTTCCTAAAACCATCATTTCATATAGAGGGGCACAGTTCACAGCTAAATTCTGGAGATCCTTTCAAGATTGATTGGGGACTCAGGTGAGTCTTAGTACTGCTTTCCATCCGCAGATAGATGGACAAGCCGAGCATACTATATAGACCCTTGAACACATGATGAGAGCTTGTGTGATTGACATTCGAGGTAGCTGGGCTGATCATTTGCCGCTTATTGAGTTTGCATATAATAACAATTACCATTCCAGCATTCAAATGGCTCCTTACGAGGCATTGTATGGACGAAGATGTATATCCCCTATATGATGGTTTGATGTTGGAGAAAATTAGTTTGTTGGCCCAGATTTGATACAACACGCAGTGGACATAGTTAAAGTAATTCAGGAATGATTGCTAGCGGCTCAGAGTCGACAGAAATCCTATGCAGAAAATCGTCGACACAAGTTTGAATTTGAAGTAGGCGATTGGGTTTTCCTGAAAATTTTGCCTATGAAGGGAGTGATGAGATTTTGCAAGAAAGGTAAGTTGAGCCCTCGGTACATCGGACTATACATAATTATTTGTATAGTGGGTAAATTTGCATATGAGTTAAAGCTACTTTCTACGTTGGAGTCTGTGCATTCAGTTTTTCATGTGTCGATGCTTCGTAAGTGCATTAGGGATCCTTCCAGAATTGTACCGGTAGATGATGTTCAAATCACTGAGAAACAATTCTATGAAGAAGTTCCTATTGCCATTCTAGATAGGCAAGTACGGAGACTCAGAACAAAAGACGTAGCTTCAGTTAAACTCTTATGGAGGATTAATAACAAAGAGGAAATGACATGGGAAGCGGAAGGAGACATGAAGTTTAGGTACCCACATTTATTTCCATCTCCAGAGGAGATTCAGGCAGAGATACCATTTTCCCCATGTATGAAATGCTTTCCAAGATATTTTCTTGGTCGTGTGTGGCCATGGGTGTTGCTGTTGTTATTGTTATTGTTGTAGCCCTGTGAGGCGATATATTTTGGGTTGTTGTGATAGGATGGTAGTGCCATATTATAGGGGAAACTCTGGCAAATTTTTTGAAGAATCACCGAGAGCTTAACATTCGAGGACGAATGTTCCTAAGGGGGGAAGAATGTTATATCTCAGAGATTCGGACTGTTGCATTATGAGTAGACTAACGCGAGATTTAGGTGAACATGAATTACTTATGAGGTTAAGATCTTGAAGTCAAATGAATCGGTGACACTAAGATCTTGAAGTCAAATGAATCAGTGACACTAAGTTCATCAAAGGAAGCGAAACGCAAGTTAAGATTGAGAAGGTTTCGTAACAGTTGAGGTAATAATTATTTAGTAATGTCTTGAGGAGGAGCTATAGGGCTTCTTCGATGGTTAATGAAATGTTATACAAGTGTCAATAAGGTTCCATAAGGATTGGAGGTTGAACGAATCGACGAGAGAAAGCTTCGAAAAAATTTGGGTTACACGGCCACTTATATGGACCATATAAGTGATACGGCCTGTATAATGTTCCATATAACCATTCCAGATAAGGGAAACCCTATGGTGGGATTATACGGTCCATTTATACAGACCGTATAAGTTATACGGACAGTATAAATGGTCGTATAATCGGGTCGGGTTAGTTTTATTTTTTTATATATGGACGACCCTTGTTCATTTATTTCGTTTCCAACATTGCTCCAAGTCTTGAAATCTCTTGAACCTTCCCCCATGCATATCCACACAAACCCAAGAGAGATCATAGATCAAATAGAAAGAATCAAGAGATTCAAGTGTTGGAAGGCACACTAGGTTTTGTAGAACTCAAGATTTTCTTGGGTGTTGAAGTTGGGGTTTCACTCATGTGGATGATTTGATTCAAACCATGTTCTTGTGTGATTAAGGTAAGTTTTTATACTTGTTTCCATGTTATTAAGAGTGTCTAGTTGTTGAATAACTTGATTGAGGGACAGAAAGCAAAAGAGAAAGTTCAAATGTGGGTTTGATGATGTTATGAGTAATAAATTGACTTGAAGTGTAATTGTTGGAGTACTTTGGGTATAATCTTGCTATGAATGGTAGTAATGATGATGAGGAAGTGTGGTATACGAGTGTACATAGAGTTTTATTGAAATTATTGTTGTGTTTTGGTTATGAAACAGAGTTTTGGGCATGTAATGAAGTCTCTTAATTGCGAAATTGATGATAATGTTATTGATTGATTGGGAGCTGTTTTATGATATAATGGAAGTCGATAAAATAGGGGAAAATGGTACCCAATCTTCGCTAGCTCATGAATTATTTTAGTTTGAACTTAAGTAGTGTTTTCTAGACCTAACCTTAGTATAATCCTCTTGAATGTAGACTTTGCGAACATGGAAGGAGAACGTTAAGTGATTAAGGAGACGTTAAGGTATGTTAAGGTTGTCCCTCCTTTCATTTTGGCATGATCTTATGATATGAACCAATCAACAAGTAAACGAGCTTCCATATTACTCCACTCTTAGAAGTACTAGGATTACTTCAGTTTTGATGTTCCTATACCCCGCTATGATTGTTCCTTTTGTTCATGGGTCACTGATGATGTTGGCTCAAAAGATGTTCATCGGAGGTAGTATGACGTCATGTCACTTCGAGAGTTTTATGCATTCAATTTGTTCATGTATTGCATTCATTTATGTATATGCACATTGACCTATGACCAGAAGGCGTTATATACGCGTATATTATATGTATATGGGGTATGGGGAAAGTGATAGGCGTTATATACGTATTACCACCTGATCAGCTGGTGCACAGTAATGATGATCATATATGGATCGGGTCGTAAATTCCTCGGCACTATTATATGATATATGGATTGGGTCGTACGTTCCTCGACACTAATATATGGGATATGGATCGGGCTGTACGTTCCATAACATTAATAGTTATATTATGACCTATGCATCTCATATAGCCTGCGAGGCACTTTTATGTTATACAGATGTTCCAGATGTTCAGTTACAGATGTATTCAGATTTGAAGATTTAGCTTTTATCATCATGTATCTCTCATGATTCTTATGTACTTGATGTTCTTATGCCTTACATACTCAGTACATTGTCCATACTGCCTCCCCTATTGATTGGGAGGCTGCGTTCATGGCCGCAGGTACAGGTAGACAGACAGGTGTTCCCGCTCAGTAGGACCTTCACTCAGCAGTAGTTGTTGCGCTCCATTTGATTCGTAGCCGCAGTCTATTTTGGTACGCCATTCTTCTGAAGATGTATATGCATATGGGTATGACGGGGCCCTGTCCCGTCCTTTCTACAGTTTTCTATTCCATTAGAGGTCTGCAGATAGTTGTATGTATTTGACAGATGATGTAGCCTTGTTGGCTCCTATTCTTTTGTGTATAGCATATGTAGAGGCCTGGTCGACTTGAACTGTCCTTTCAGTATATATATATATATGTGTGTGTGTGTGTGTACAGTTGTACAGAGTTCATGATGTCACCCTTTCATGAGTCAGTATAGTTCAGAGTGAATGATTTATGTGCCCTTGTTATCCAGGTACGAGTATTGGGGTGTTTGTTCATTAGGGATCAGGCACTCGTCATGACTCACCGGCATGGGTCGTGACATAACAGAACCTGTACCCATTCCTAAAGAAAACCACCACTTCGGTCTGGGGTATACTCCTAGCGAAGACGAGCTCACAAGGCCATCATAAGAGAACCCAGAACAGGGAATCTTCCACGACCAATTCCAGGGTTGTACCAGTCATTTCCCAATAGGATGCTGATGCAGAATGGAGAAAACGTTGATGGGGGTCTCGAGTTGCTGTTCCAAGAAGAATGATTCTACGCCATCGTTGAAGAAAGCCAGGATACGCCTACCATATGCAGCCTGAGGCCGGGAGAACGCTTGAACAATCAGAAATATGCTCCCCTCTTGGCCCCTCAGTAGAGAAATGGATTTTCCTTAAAATCTTTTGTTGAAACGGCGACATCAGTCAAGGCCTGAATGATCGATTGTTCTAAATTATTTCGTAAAATTGAAATGGTCTGATGTTGTTCCGGACCACGACCACAATTTTTAAACTATTACTCTTTATTTGATGAAAAGCCTCGATTTACATAAAGCCGCTATTCTTACAAAATAATAATAATAAAAGTTTATAAACGCGCGTAATGAACAATAATAAACCTAACTTTAATTTGCCTCACCTTTTCAGTAATAGCAATAATATAACGATAGAAAATGTCATGATATGTCGTAAGATGAACAAAGAGAGTAGTCAGCAAAGGTACGAGAAGTACGATGAAGAGACAATGATGCCAGAGGGGCTGGTAAAAAAGTTGGAAGAGTTGGAAGATAAGAAGAAGCCAAACATGGACGAAACCGAAGTGATCAACTTCCGTGACGAGAAAGATGTCAAAGAAGCACGAGTCAGTGCTCATTTGGGGGTAACACAGAAACAAGAGCTCATAGGTCTGTTGAAGGAATATGTGGACGTCTTTGCCTGGTCTTTTGCAGACATGCTAGGGCTGAGCACCGAGATAGTGGCCCACATATTACCCATCAAGGAGGGCTTTGCTCCGGTCAAGCAAAAGAGTCGGACATTTAAACCAGACATGAGTACCAGGATAAAGGACGAAGTCGAAAAACTAATCAAGTCTGGAATAGTAGAAGTAACGTCCTATTCCACATGGGTGGCCGACATAGTGGCAGTACCTAAGAAGGATGGAAAGAATCGAATCTGTGTGGACAACCGAGATCTTAACTGGGCCAGTCCAAAAGACAACTTTCCTCTCCCAACATCAACATTCTAATAGACAACTGCGCCAAGCAGGACCTACACTCACTCCTGTATTGTTTTGCCGGGTATAATCAGATACTCATGAGCGAAGAAGACGCAGAAAAAACAGCCTTCATCATCCCTTTGGGAGTCCACCATTATAGGGTAATGTCGTTCGGCCACAAGAACGCTGGTGCCACGTACATGAGAGACATGACTACCCTGTCCATGATATGATGCATCGAGAGATCGAAGTCTATGTCGACGATGCAATCATAAAACCAAAAGAAAGCTCAGAACATACCACACACTTGCGCAAGTTCTTTGATAGACTTCGCAAGTTCAATATGAAGCTAAACCCGGCAAAGTGCGCATTTGGAGTTCCCAGGGGTAAGTTGCTAGGGTTCATAGTCATCCGTAGAGGCATTGAATTGGACCCTACCAAAATCAAAGCAATTCAGAAGTTACCGCCTCCCAAGAGCAAGAAAGAATTCATGAGCTTCTTGGGAAGGTTGAACTACATTGAGCGGTTCATAGCTCATTCAACTGTAATTATGGAGCCAATCCTTAAATTGCTCAAGAAAGATGCTCCCACAAAGTGGACAGAAGAATGCCAAGAGGCATTCGACAAAATCAAGAAGTATCTTTCCAATCCTCCCGCCCTAGTGCCGCCAAAGAAGGGAGTCCATTGCTACTATACCTGTCAGTATCAGAAAATGCTTTTGGGTGCATGCTCGCCCATCATGATAAGAGGGCAAAAAGGAACATTCCGTCTACTACCTGAGCAAGAAGTTCACGTCCTGCGAGTCACGGTACATACTCGTAGAGAAGACCTGTTGTGCCCTGACCTGGATAGCCCAAAAGCTGAGGCACTACCTGTCAGTGTTCACCACTCACCTCATATCCAGGATGGATCAATTAAGATACATCTTTCGACAATCGATGCCCGTTAAAAAGTTGGCCAAATGGCAGATGCTACTGAGCGAATTTGATATTATGTACATAGCACAAAAGGCTGTCAAAGGACAAGCCCTGGCAGACCTACTGGCAGAAATTAAAAAGTCATCTCATGACTGGAACTGGTGCAAGGAAAGGGAAAATGGTTCTTACTTCCCGAAGGGAGGTTGAATATCTGTTACAGAATAAGCTTCTCTTCTTTCATAAGCAATTACGGACTTTCTTCCCGGATGAAACAGTGATGGCAATGGAAGAAGAGTTGGCCTAGCCATACTCGGGATGGAGACTGTTCTTCGACGGATTAGTCAACTACAAAGGTTCCAACATCGGAGTAGTGTTGATATCAGAAATAGGACAATACTATCAAATGGCCACAAATCATAACTTCAGATGTACCAACAACATGGCAGAATACGAAGAATGCATTCTTGGCCTCAGGATAGCATTGGACATGAAAATAGAAGAGTTGCTAGTAATTGGGGATTCTGACTTGCTCATAAATCAAGTGAAGGGAAATTGGACGACCAAGAATGACAAAATACTGCCATACGTAAATCTAGGACAGAGATTGTGCGGGATATTTAAAAACATCGACTTCAGGCATACTCCAAGGGCTCAGAACGAGTTTGCTGACGCTTTGGCTACAATATCCTCCATTATTCAGCTCCGCTAGAGTACCCACATTGATCTCCTAGATATCACTCTGAAGGAAGAACAGGCTCACTGCACACACATCGAGGCCGAGCCGGACGACAAGCCATGGTACGCCGACATCAAGGCATACTTGGATAACGGAAAGTATCCTCCAGAAAGCTCAGCAAATCAAAAGAAACCTATCAGAAGACCAGCCAATGGATTCTTCCTAAACAAAGAACTGTTGTACAAAAGGACACCCGATCTTGAATTACGCAGATACGTTGATGCCGAATAGGCCACAAAATTGCTGAAAAAGGTACACGTGGGGGCATGCAGACCTCACATAAATGGATTTATCCTGGCCAAGACGATCTTAATGATGGGATACTACTGGATGACCATGGAGCGTGACTCGTGTAAATTCATGCAAAAATTCCATCAATTTCAAATACACGGAGACTTAATCAAGATCCTTCCGACAGAACTACATGCAATGAGTTCCCCTTGGCCATTTCTGGCATACGGGATGAACGTCATCAGACCTATCGAGCCATCATCATCCAATCGATTACTTCACTAAATGGGTGGAAGCAACTTCTCAAAAATCAGTGACCATATGCCGCTTCGGCGTGCCTGAGTCCATCATAACAGATAATGGAGCAAATTTGAATAGCCATCTGATGAAAGACATCTATGAACAATTCAAGATAATTCACAAGACCTCTACCGCCTACCGCCCATAGATGAATGGAGCCGTAGAGGCTGCCAACAAGAACATCAAAAGAATCTTGCGAAAGATGATCGATAACTACAAGAATTGGCACGAGCAACTGCCTTATGTTTATTAGGGTACAGAATGATGACCTGGACATCTAGCAGAGCAACCCCATACCTCCTTGTCTACGGTACAGAAGCAGTCATACCAGCAGATGTGGAAATTTCTTCACTCAGGATCATCCAAGAGGCAGAGCTAAATGATGCAGAATGGGTAAGAAATATCTATGAGCACTTGGCCATGATAGATGAAAAGATAATGGTGGTAGTATGCCACAGATAGCTATCAATCCAAATTGGGAAACTCGTACTCAAGAAAATCTTCCCCCACCAAGAAGAATACAAAGGAAAATTCACGCCAAATTCGTAAGGGCCGTACATGGTCAGAAAAGTACTCTCAGGATGAGCCGTGGTCCTAGCGGAAATGGACGGACAAAAATGGCCCAAAGATATCAATCTAGACGCACTCAAGAGATATAACATTTAGGACTCCATTAGCTTGTAATCGCATTATCATTTCCCTGTAATCATACCGTTTGCTTGTAATCATACTTTTGTAATAAAATAGGGAAAAATAATCATTCATGTAATGAACTACGCAATGACCTGACTTTCCCACAGTGGGATACATAGCAAGTCCATATCGGAATCAGTCGCATTACTAGTAAAAACCAAAAATCCAATTACTTTATTTTTTGAACTACGTTTGACCTGAATGCTGCTGTGACATGATACGTAGGCGCTTTCTAGCTCGGTCGTCACAAAGGAAAACCCGAAGAACCCTTAGAAAAGCTTAGAGTTGCTAAGACAGGGCAATTAACAAGATCAGAATGTAAGAGCGGTGCAAGAGTCAACCAGTATCAACCCTACATTGGGGCAAAATTATTTAGGAAACCTCAAAAATTCCTATCAGAAATATCCAACAAGGGAGATGGCAAAGCAAAGTCGTGCACTAGGGTAGAATTTTTGAGAAAACCTCAAACATTCCTGTGCAATGAAACGACGCAAGAGTTAGTCAGCGCAAGACCTAAGAATGGGGTAGGATTTTTGAGAAGGATCTAAAAAATTCTACCAGCTCAGGGACTCAGCAACATCATCTCCTGGAAGATCGGAAGACTTTGTTCGAAAAACACATGTCATGGCACACAAAACAGCATAAAGATTTTTCAAAGAAAACAACACGCATTTTATAAATTTTACTTTAGATTTTCAAACAAAAAAAAATAGTAAGCACGCTCTAAAACCATCTCTCGAAAGACCGAGTCCAAGAGGATCAAGAGAAGACACAAGACGAAAGAATGACGATGCTAATTGGCTTCTTAGGAAACTCACAATTGTTCTGTGGGTGTAGGTTTTAAAACAAGACAGCAGGATCATCAACCGGCTTACCTGCAGCAAAGACAAAAAGCAAACTCAACTAGATGTCAAATGACCAAAAGGGTCAGAATGAAGCAAAGGGAAAAGACATATTCGGCCAAAAGGGTCAACAAAAACAAATGAATGGCAAAGAAGTATCCGACCAAAAGGGTCAACAAAACAAATGAATGAGAAAAGACATATTCGACAAAAAGGGCCATACAAAGAATGAATGATAGAGACATATCATACCAAAAGGGTCATAATAAATGAGCACCAATAAACATACGACCAAAAGGGTCATGAGAAAGACGAAGGGGCATATCCGACTATGAGAGTCACAGCCCATACAATGAACGAAAGAAAATATTATCCGGCCAAAAGAGCCATTCATAAAAACAACCAAAAGGGCCATTCATAGCAAACTGCCGAGAGGGCCATTCATACTAAACTGCCAAAAGGGACATTAATGCAAACTGCTGAGAGGGCCATTCATATCAAACAGCCAAAAGGGCCATTCAAATCAAACTGCTAAGAGGGCCATTCATATCGAATTACCGAGAGGGTCATTCATATCAAACTGCCGAGAGGGCCATTCATATCAAATTGTCGAGAGGGCCATTCATATCAAACTGGCGAGAGGGACATTCATACAAAATTGCTGAAAGGGCCATTCGTAACAAACTACCGAGAGGGCCATTCATATCAAACTGCCAGAGGGCCATTCATACAAAACTACCGAGAGGGCTATTCATACAAACTGCTGAGAGGGCCATTCATATCAAACAGTCGAGAGGGCCATTAATTTAAATTCCACAATGAATATCTGCAATATTGTCAAATCCAGGAAAATAGGAACACAGCCGCCAGGAAGAAGCCAGCTTGCTGAACCAGATCCAGACAAATTATAGAGCAAACGTGGAACTTTTTTTTACGCAGCCGGTCAAGATAGGGTGCCCATGAGAGTCAAGCTCTCTGGCCAGGATTTGGAAGCCATCCAATCTTAGACTCAATCATAATTTTGTCTGTTTTTATTCTTCTTTATTAAAAACTGCAATCGATCGGTACACACCGGGACATTCGAAGGTGTTCCCACTTAAGGGAAACATTCTTCTCCAGCGAGTCGAACTACAAGCGGCCTGACGTTTTGCATAGCCCGAGACCAGGGTCCGGCCACATATGTGAAAATTGCATGAGAATGAAGAGTTGAATGAGTTGGGTCAATTAAAAATTAGGGTTACTCAAGTTTCATTGCTTAGGAATAGTCCCGCCATCCCCGAACACCGAAGGGGCAGTTGTTGACACATAATTTTTGACCTCCCGTAATTTATTTTAATTGCTCAGAGTCCTTGAATGATACATAAAATGAGTCATGCCTCTTAAAGAGTTTAAATAATTTTATAAAATTACTATGGTCAAAGTTTTATTCCTTTAAATTGATATAAGTGATTTTTATGGCATTATAAATTATTTAGTAATTAATTGGTATTTTATGACATTTATGAAATCTTTTGTTAGAATTAATCAAGAGCACTACAATTTTGATTAATTATTCCATTAATTGTTTTCTTCATGATTAAAAGTTGGTTGTGGTGAATCCAGCTCAAATCGAGCCGTTTATTGCTACATTCATTCGTTGTTTCAAGTGAAAAATTGTGACAATCAAAAGTCCCACATTGGTGGGAAAAGGTCTTAGCATTATTTTGTGGTTATATAAATATAACCCCATGCCTCACAATAATAAAAAAGGGTGGGGGGTGGGGGTGGGTGGGTGGGTGGGGGGGGGGGTTTACCATCAAAAGCTATAATTTTGAGTTCAAACTTGAAATTTAGGCTTAATAGTATAATTTTAGACATAAATATTTTAAGGGTTGAGTCTCTCATTTTGAAAATAATATTTACTTTACATGTGTTGCTGAGTTTGGGACTGGAAGCAACAAAAGGCTAGAAATTCAGTTCTTGACATATGCTGCACGCGAATAAGGTAACATTTTATCCTGTTAATGCTTTATTATTTTTGTTTTTTCTGTTCTAAGTAAGTTTAGGTAGTGACCTGTTTAGTTTAGGAGTAGTGCTATGCTTAGCCAATCTGCCCTAATGTTTGTTTTCTTCAGTTTCTCCTATTTAGCTTGGAGTTTGTAGCAGGATTAATCTAAATTGTGTTATTTAAGGTTGTTTTGTGATCATGCTTCTGTAATCTTCCCTATTTTTGAGATGGCGATTTGTTAGAAGTAATAATGTGAATATACTTAGCCTAAGTTGGTTTCTTAATCATATTAAGTTAGTTTTGTTATATCCCGCATTTTGGTACTTTCGGATAATTTAAGATAATTGCGGGAAGTTAAGAGCAAGGCCATATTTTTATTTTGTTTAGCACGCAAGTTGTTTATGAAAATTTTGAAGTGAAAATATTAAGAAAGGTCAAGGGCAAAAAGGGAAATTCGCAATATGACTCGTGAAAATATGGAGGAAGACTAAGGGAAAATTTGGAATTTGAAAAAAAAAGTGCAAAAAAAATGGGCTTGGAAATTAAAGGGGCCACTTGGGCCGTTCAATTGGAGTGGGCTTAGGCCCAACTAGAAGTCTAATGGACAAGAATAAAAAGATGACTAAGTCATCTTATTCATTTCATTTTCTAGAAAATTCAAGAACTCAAAGAACAAAAGGAGGAGGAGAAAAATAAAAGGGGCCATTCGGCCACCTTCAACTCCAACAAAAATCTTGGAAATTTTTTATCAAAAATTATTTTCTTCTAGCCAAACAATCCATTGAAGGGTCCTTAACAAAGTGGAGTGGTTATTGAAGCAAGAAAAAACTATATTCATACAAGTTGTAAGTTCTATCCAATTGAAGAATCAAGGAAAAAGGTAAGGTTTAATCTTTTTCCTATATGTTATGGATAATTATGTATGTTGTAGTATATGAAAGTGGATGAAATTCAGGGAAATATGGACACTTGTTGTGGCCGTGTAAGTATGTGTGTGTGTGTAGGAAATATGATTTAATTATTTTATCTAGTATTTGTATATGTTGTAGAGTGAAGAAATGGATGAGATATATGAAACTATGGATGTAGTGTTGTGGGGTTGCTATGTGATGTAGGAGAGAATGAATCAATTTTATCTAGTATTTTGGTTGTTGTGTTGTAGATTCCATGATGTTAAATGAAGAATTAATGGTTTGAAAGGAAGTTGTAATCGTTGAGGGAATGTTGAAGAAGTAATGTAACACTAGCATGATTTTTTATATGTGCATGAATAATGTTGTTAGTGAGTAAGTTGTTAGGTTGTTGTGATTGAATTTGAAAGAAGAAATTAGGTTGTTATTATTCTTATTGAAGTTGGAAGGTCTCGGGTGGAGTAGAATGTTGATTGGGATGTTTTGAATGTCATGTGAATGGTTGAAATATTCTTGAGTCATGTTAGAAAGAATTCGGATTAATACTTGAATGTGGGGTCATTGGTGTTAGTTGGGTTATATGAAATTGAATTGAATACAAACAAAGTGTCGATGAATTGTGTGGCAAGTATTGTTGATGTTAGAATGTATTTTGGATTTATTGTTGAAATTGTTAGTATGATTGTTGGTATTGTTATTGATATTTTGGCCGAGTTCCATTCTCGGGTTTGTTGTTGATGTTTTGGCCGAGTTGAATTCTCGGGGATGCTGAATTTATAGGGGAGATGCTGCCCAAATTTTTTGTAGAAAAGTGTTACTTTAAGATTTAACTCCTAAGGGCTTATGGTTAATGTTTGGTATTTGTGACCAATTGTAGATTTTGGGAAGTTCGGAACTTGAGTTTGGATTAGCGTAAGGAGCGAATAAGGTATGTAAAGCTCTACCTTTCTTTCTTTCGGCATGTCCTAGTCATAATAGGCTATGATACGACTCTTGGGGAAAACTCCATTCTTAGAAATCCGAGCATAGTTATGACCCTTATTCATTTCAATGTAATTGAATTATGAACCCTATGCTTTGATATGCTTTGATGGAAAATAACTTAAACACTTTTTACTTCTAAAAGAGTCTTGTGCCATAAAACGTCCGTAACTTTTACAAATAGAATCGGATTACCTTGAAACGTTCGTAGATGACCTCATAAGGCCTAATGTCCGTAATTTATGTACGCCAGCTCGACTTGACCCGAGGTGGGCCCACAATTCCCGTAACCCTCTTGTATTGTTCTATTTGACCTATTTCCATACGATAATTAAAAGAAACCTTTGGTTATTGTTCCGACTACTAAACGATAGTTGTTTAACTATTCCATTGAATCCTATGATATATTTTGATATGTGCAAATGATCTCAGAAGTTTTTCTTTGACATAATCCGTCGTAACATCCTAAAGGTACGTACTATGACTATCGTTTGATTTCTTTTCTAAACGACCTGTCGTTCGGACTATTCTATCGAGTCTTTCTAAGTATTTTATGATGCATATAGTTTCTCACTACTCTACTCGTGGATGCCTCAATGCTTCCTTTACTGAGCCCGGGCCAGGATATGTTATCACGCGTAATCCACTGCATTGTTCGCCGTGCCTCGATGTGAGGGGGCAGGTACAGCATGTACATGGGTCCGGAGTATGATGTGCCATGTGCATATATTCTGATATTTGATGATATGATATGATATGATATGATATATGCACATTCTGATAATTGATGATATGTTATGATATGTTACGGAGCTATTTCCTACTCTGGAGTATGATGTGTTGTGGCGCCAGTGATGGGGTGGCGACCAAGTTCTATTCACCGAGTCCCATAATGGGGCCGGATATGGCATATGTTCTGACATGCATTACCTATGTTTTATGAGTAAGCATTTTTGATACTCTGGTTTTTTTTTACACTTATTTTCTGTACTCCCTGTTCAGATTATGATTCTGTTTATTGTACCTCATGATTTACATACTCAGTTTCCGTACTGACCCCCGTTCTTCGGGGGCTGCGTTTCATGCCGCGCAGGTACACCCACATGATGTTAAGTTATTATAGAGGATGTTCCAACAGAGTTGGTAAGCTCCATTTGCTCCTGGAGTGCTGCCGAGTCAGAGTTTGCACGTTACGTTTTTTTTCTGGATTGATGATAGAGACTTTGCAGACAGAGCCGTGGGTATAGTGTGTCGGTTGTGTAAGCGGCTTCATCAGTGCCGATGAGTCATTCTGTATTATGTAATTAATTCTGTATGACCACAGATTCTGTTTGATTTGGAAAGCATCGAAAAAGAATATTTTGAGAGTTTATTATGTATTTTATCTTTATTTGATTAAAAGGTCTATTAAGATTATGTGTGCCCTAAAGGTCTGTGGGTTCGCTCGACTCCGGATGTGGGGCCGGGTGCCCATCACACCCTAGTGGAATTAGGGTGTGACAAGTTTGTGGTCATCTGTAGTAAAAATCTGATTATGGTTAGTCATTAAAACCTTGGTAAATTAAATTAAATGGAATCCTACTTTGTTTAGGTTTATCAATGTAATGAATCGGCCCTATCTAGTTGTTGTGTAAGTAGGATTGATTGAAAGGTATAAGAAAGTGTTGAGGTGGGTTTGAGTTCGAAGAAGATGTAGTTTGAACCAAGTTAAATCTTTTTCCTAGTTTAGTTGAGTCTTTGATAAGAAGAGGCACTTGAATGGATAATGATCATAGAGAATGCAGGTCAATCTCTCCTTCAGGGGTGAAGTAGTCCTGTCTTGGTTCTATATTGTGTCATGTTTGGGATTTACTAAAGAGTGAAAGTGAGAAGTCTGATAGGTCCTTAGGCATGCTAACTGGCTACTCCTTGCTTAAACTATGATGCTAATGTACTACAAATCTTACTCTCATTAGTTGAAGCCTGTGTAATTGTGCATATAAGATCTTGTATTTAATCCTCATTCTACTTTAACATCTTCACATGCTTTACCATAAATGATTCACAGTAGGGTGTGCATGAGAAAGATGATATTGTGAGTAACATCTTTATAACTTATCTCTTTCCTTGACCTGGTCATTTGAACTTTTGATTGAGGTGTCTTGCTGATGGTGTAATAAACACGGTGGATGATAGATTGGAATTGATCTTTTGATGAAAGCATGTTCTATTTAGTGTTAGTCTGTGAGGGCCCTGTTTTGCTAAATGTACTTTGGTTTGATCCATGTAAAAGTCTATTTTAAAAGAAGGCATTAGGATCACATGAGACTCTGTTAAAAGTAGAAAAACCTAAGACTCTGCCATGATTAGTCCTTTAAGAGGAATTAACCTATAAATAGCATATGTTTTTGTTGTTGATGATTAACTTGTTCGGATAACAAGGGGGTTGATATTTTGAAAATGATGTATTAGTTTCACCATGTCTGTAATGAACGTGTGGTCATGATCAGTAGCACCTTTTTTTTTTTATCTAATTAAGATGTGATTTTGTCCAGCTTAAGCCTATCAATGTAATAACTTGCCCTTACCTTAATGCTTAGCTGAGTGGAAAAATATAGAAGCCTTGAGAAATGTTGAAATAAGACTGAGATCTAGAAGGACACTGTTGGGGTTTAATTTTCAAGGCTTATTGTGATCACTGGAAATGGATTTGCATAATTTGTTGTCACGACCCAACCCCGTGGGCCGTGACTAGTGCCCGAGATGGACACCCATACACACCTACTTGCCCAACTCGACATATCCATAACTTATCCATATCAAACATATATTAGTTTATACTGATACTGAGAACAAACGTTGTCGTAAGCGATCACCTGTAACATACATATCATACATAACCCACACATATATGTATACATACGTACAAGCCTTCAGGCCATCATAGCAAATGGAACCGCTTAGGCGTACGCCACACAGACATAACTGAACCACAACGACCCATGACCCACATACATGTCTACAGGCCTCTAACAAACATAACAGAACCATATGACGGGATAGGGCCACGCCGTACCCCTAAAATAGTCATGTATACATAAATATGTACAACAGCAAGATTTGTACCAAAAGTAAGGGCTCCGGAACAAGGGAGCTCTTCAACACAGCAGAATGGATGTCCTAAGCTGACGGACCAATCACATGCGTGTCTGTACCTGCGGGCATGAAACGCAGCCCCCGAAGAAAGGGGGTCAGTACGGAATATGTACTGAGTATGTTAGGCATAGAATACAGAAAATAGAAACATATCCGGAACAACGGTACAAGAAAGTAAGTACATTAATCAGAATACTAAGGTGCTTATTTTGCAAACGTACATCATGCTTACCGATGTCATATGTCAGAAAAAGTACCGAAAATGAGTAAATCATCCAGAGTACCAAAATACTCACCTTCCAAACACAGATCCTACGTTCTGACATCATATGCCACCATATACATATACATATAACTGATCCATACGAATATGGTAGTGCCGAGGAACGTACGACCCGATTTATATACATATATATATACATAACATATACCGCCGAGGAACGTTCGGCCCGATCCATAAATATAATGTATATATACTGCCGAGGAACGTTCGGCCCGATGCATAAATATAATATATATATACTGCCGAGGAACGTTCGGCCCGATCCATAAGCATAATATATACTGCCGAGGAAGGTTCGGCCCGATCCATAAATATAATATATACTGTCGAGGAATGTTCGGCCCGATCCATAAATATTATATACTGCTGCGGAACTTGCAGCCCGATCCATATACATATATCATATATTATATTGCTGCGGAACGTGCAGCCCGATCCATAAATATAATATACTGCTGCAGAACGTGCAACCCGATCCATATACATATATCATATATTATATTGCGGCGGAACGTGCAGCCCGATCCATATACATATATCATATTCATGTATCACGTACATATATCATATGCATATATCACGCAAGCAGCATGCCGGAGAGCCCAAAGAATGTTATGTCTCTATCGGAGTGACGTAAGGTCGGTAATCCCCGAATACATTATGGAAGACTCGATGGACAAGTATACTTACCGATCTCTGAAGGCTCAGAAACAAGTTTCGGGTCAATCGGATTTAGTATAAGAAAGTTAGGAGCGTTTGAAGTACAAAACCTTCTACGAACGTTTCAGAAGCCGTTTTTGGAAGATCAAAGCCACAATCATGTCAAGAACCTTTCAGATATCGTTATAGATCAAATCAAATAGAGCTTTTGGAACCATATGTACATATCCAAAAGTATCAAAGGCTCGATGGAATAATCAAACGTGCCATCATTTGGAAAACCAAGACATTAGTCATATCAATTATCTTTCGAATTCCATTCGGAAACATATCAACCGAACTTGGACATCATAGAAAGGCATCAAAACCACATGAAACAACTTATGGAAATCAAGAACGTTAGCCATCCTAATGGCTCTAAGAATAGAAGTTTCTTTGGAATCATATACATATCGTATGTTCGTTTCACGAAGATCATCCCAAAAGAAAGAAAGGGTAAGCCTTACATACCTTGCCCGCTTTCTACACAAATCAAAATGAGTCTTTGGCTCGCAAGATCTACAACAATATTCGTACATACCAAACATTAGCCATAAACGCTTAAGAGTCCAATTCTAAACCAACACTTTATATACAGAAATTTCGGCAACATTTCCCCTGTAAATCCACCATCCCCGAGAATTCAACTCGGCCAAAAATACAACAACAAATCCGAGAATTTAACTCGACCAAAATATCAACAACAATACCAACAATTATTCTAACAATATCCACAATCGATTCAAAACGCATACTAGCATTAACAACTTCTTTGTACAAACTTTGACGACTTTCCATCTACGGTCAATTCATAATCGCCTACATATACAAGTACTAACCCGCCACCATTCAAACAATATTCATGAACACTTCAACAATCCGCCTTACATTCCAAACGGCCAAACCAACATACTACCCGAAACCTTTCAAATTCAACAAGAACAACAACAATACATTTTCTTCTTCCAAATTCATGAACTATACCAACAATTCACACTTTAGCAACTCCATTTTCATAATTATATAAAACCGTATTAAAATCACATTAGTTCCTACAACAACCCACAACCAATTTCAATGCCAACTTGAACCCTTAAACTTTCATTTGCATCATAAAGTCCACAACAACACAACTAACATACTAAGTAAATTAATTCATCTTTTCTCCACCATACAACACACACACCCACACGGCTACACACACACACCCACACGGCCACACACAACACACCTTATTTCCATGATTTTCATTCATTTCTACATACTACAACATACATAAACCTTCCATAACATATAAAAGAAGAGTAATTCTTACCTTTTTCCTTAACTTCCCACTTGACTAGAATCTTGGACTTACCACAAAGAGTAGTCTTCTTGCTCCAACAATTATACCACGTTAAAGAGGACCTTTGAATTAGTAGGAATACTAGAAGATTATATTTTTTTGGATCAAGATGAAAGGCTTCAAAATTTTTTTCTTTTTTTCTTGTTCTTGGCCAAAAATGGGGTGGTCTTCTTTTCTCTCAAAGCTTATTGATTTTTCTTTGGGTTGAAAATGAATTTTATCATCTTTTAGTGGGATATATTAACTCTCATATGGGACTTGGCCCAAAACAAGTTGGCCGGCCACTCTTGGCCATTTTCAAGCCCAATTTGTTTTTTCTTTTTATTCCAAGCCCATTTTATTTCATGACAAATTTTTGTAATTCACGAAACTATTTTTTCAAATTTCCAATTTTGCCCTTAGCCTTCCTCAATATTTCCGCATCAATATTTTTCATGAACAACTTATATATTAAATAAAATCAAAATATAGCCTTATCTCTTACTAGTCACAATTTTCTCAAATTATCCGAGGGTGCAAAATACGGGATATAACATCCTCCCCCCCTTTAGTACATTCGTCCTCGAATGTTAAAGTAGCCTCATAAGGTTTTAGAAATAATTCGGGGGAGTTTCCTTTCCATCACATACCGCTCCCATATGCTTTTCACTTTATCGACTGCCTGTTGAGTCGTATCTGAGTCGATTAACTTAGTTCCGTCAATATCAAACCAACCAATCGCTGACTTGCACTTCCCGCCATACAGAGCCTCATATGGTGTCATTTCGGATTATCCTCTTATGTTTGTCGGCCTCTCTAGGCGTCTTCCATATTTTCTCCCTATATTTTCCTCATGGAACACTTTTCGTCATTTCATTTCTATGTCCTTTCGAAATCTTCACGATATGCCAACATACCCTGAACTCTGGCCCCGAGCTAATAAGTCTTCTTTTATGGAGCTTGAATCGTCATAGTTCGTTTCAAATCTAGTATGTTCTCCCCCCCCCCCCCCCCCCCTTTTTTTAAAGGGTTCCGTATACGCTTATGATCTTTAAGTAACTGTCGCCTTAATATCTATCTGCTACCTTCTCAAACGGAAGTTCCTACATCGCGGGTCCGACATATCTATCCCATTGCTAGCTACGTTCTCGTACTTAATCAGAATACTTATAAAGGAATCCATTTCTGATACTTACTTTTTTCCATTTTGACATACCTCTGCCCTTTATGTCTAACGGTGTCATTAACCTTTTGATGCGTGTCCGTTCCCAGTTATCTTCCATTTACTCACTCTTTTTTTTTCAAATATCATTGTATTAGAATCCTCCAATCTTACCTGTAGTAAAATCAGTATCAGTCTATTTCATAACCTTTGTACCATACCTTTCGCTTTGTCTCTTGAATTCCGTCCAATTAATATCTTCCGCACATCATGACACTAGTTGCCAGGCTTCACTTATCGATCGATACAGTCATAAATGAGATGTCATATACATACATATATGTTTACTACCATTTCGCTTACAAAATACTTCCAAACACTATTCAAACTTACTCTGATTCCAGAGCTGCGTTATGCTTTCTTCTTTCCACCAATCTGGTCTGCCTTGGCCTACGCGACCTTTATAAGGTTTCTAACCACTCCACATACTCTAATTTCCTTTAGGTTACCCCAAATTTCCCGTTTGTCTCTTATCTCTACATTTGTGGGAATTTTTGGTACACTTCCCAGGGGGTCACCCATCCCAAAATTGCTTTGGCCCCAGCACGCTTAACTTTGAAACTTTGATACATTTCAATGCGTTAATGCCGGTATAATTGCATCCACTACCCTGCACGACCTTTATCACGTAATTTAAGGCAAGTCGGGGTCTTAACAACTTCCAAAACGTTCTCATAGCGAGTCCCACCCCGATCTAGAGAGGATCCTTTTACTTTTCTGACCATACAATTACCGTGTTGCCCTTTTAAATCCTCAATATTCACTTCCATCTATACATATGATTACCTTTCATCCGGGGTATCTAGATTTCCACTGGTGGCGGAGACATCTCATTCGCCGTTACTTATAACCACTGGGCCATCGGTCCCCTTTTTATTTCCATTTGCCGTCATTACATGATACTCTACAGAAGTCACACATACATAGAGAGTTCCAAAGAAAACTCATATACCTGTAGCCGATCGGTCTCGGGTCTGATCTGGGGAGCTGCCATGTGAAGTGTGCTCCTCCTCATCGACTGTCTGCCATCCGCTCGTCTGACTTTCGTCGTCGCTCGCATCTGAATCGGAGGAGTATAGATAACCAGGAGATTCCTGGTTTACTGACGGCCAGGATAAGGGACTGGAGTAGTCCGTAACACTCACCGGGGAGGCCTGTCTAACATAGTGCTCCACCACAGGAGCAACCGGCATGGCCCCGGAAATCTCCTCCTCCAGTGTCCCAGAGAAATGCTCAGATAGATCTGTATCGTAACTATCCTCCTCTCTAGAGGTAAGAAACTCTTGAGGAATCGTCGCCGGATCCTCCGAGGGATCTGTATCGTAACTGCCCTCCGTAGGATCCTCTGCTCTGGGGGTCAGAAACTCTGGAGGAATTGTTGCTGGGTCCTCCGAAGGATCGGTCTCAATCGAATAACTGAGGCTCCTCTTACTCGGTCCTGGAGATGTCCTAGGGGCCTTCTTAGCACCCCCACCATCTGGAGCTGTCCTCTTCATCTTTCGTCAATCTACAATCACCTGCAGGAAGATGATCCGAAACGATTTCCCAAAATACTAACGCTATCGCTCTTTTTGGAGCCTCGCTGTAGACACAGCAATTCGTTGGAGGGGAACCATCCTAATAAATACAGCTCTACCGCACGATCTAAGAGCGAAGAAAAAGTAACATCCTAAATGTCCTGTAGCCTCCTGTTTATAGATGTGGTGCACAACACACCGGCAAACAAGACTCTACTAGACACGGCCTGTAGACATTCCGAGGACAAACCGCTCTGATACCACTTTTTTCACGACCCAACCCCGTGGGCCGTGACTAGTGCCCGAGATGGACACCCATACACACCTACTTGCCCAAATCGACATATCCATAACTTATCCATATCCAACATATATTAGTTTATACTGATACTGAGAACAAACGTCATAATAAGCGATCACCTGTAACATACATATCATACATAACCCACACATATATGTATACATACGTACAAGCCGTAAGGCCATCATAGAAAATGGGACCGCTTAGGCGTACGCCATACAGACATAACTGAACCACAACAACCCATGACCCACATACATGTCTACAGGCCTCTAACAAACATAACAGAACCATATGACGGGACAGGGCCCCGCCGTACCCCTAAAATAGTCGTGTATACATAAATATGTACAACAACAAGATTTGTACCAAAAGTAAGGGCTCCGGAACAAGGGAGCTCTTCAACACAGCAGAATGGATGTCCTAAGCTGACGGACCACTCACGTGTGTGTCTGTACCTGCGGGCATGAAACGCAGCCCCCGAAGAAAGGAGGTCAGTACGGAATATGTACTGGGTATGTAAGGCATAGAATACAGAAAATACAAACATATCCGGAACAACGGTACAAGAAAGTAAGTACATTAATCAGAATACTAAGGTGCTTATTTTCCAAACGTACATCATGCTTACCGATGTCATATGTCTGAAAAAGTACCGAAAACGAGTAAATCATCCAGAGTACCAAAATACCCACCTTCCAAACACAGATCCTACGTGCTGACATCATATGCCACCATATACATATACATATAACTGATCCATACGAATATAATAGTGCCAAGGAATGTACGGCCCGATCTATATATATATATATATATATATACATAACATATACCGCCGAGGAACGTTCGGCCCGATCCATAAATACAATGTATATATACTGCCGAGGAACGTTCGGCCCGATCCACAAATATAATATATATATACTGCCGAGGAACGTTCGGCCCGATCCATAAGCATAATATATACTGCCGAGGAACGTTTGGCCCGATCCATAAATATAATATATACTGCCGAGGAACGTTCGGCCCGATCCATAAATATAATATACTGCTGCGGAACTTGCAGCCCGATCCATATACATATATCATATATTATATTGATGCGGAACGTGCAGCTCGATCCATAAATATAATATACTGTTGCGGAACGTGCAGCCCGATCCATATACATATATCATATATTATATTGCTGCGGAACGTGCAGCCCGATCCATATACATATATCATATTCATGTATCACGTACATATATCATATGCATATATCACGCAAGCAGCATGCCGGAGAGCCCAAAGAATGTTATGTCTCTATCGGAGTGACGTAAGGTCGGTAATCCCCGGATACATTATGGAAGACTCGTTGGACAAGTATACTTACCGACCTCTGAAGGTTCAGAAACAAGTTTCGGGTCAATCGGATTTAGTATAAGAAAGTTAGGAGCGTTTGAAGTACAGAACCTTCTACGAACGTTTCAGAAGCTGTTTTTGGAAGATCAAAGCCACAATCATGTCAAGAACCTTTCGGATATCGTTATAGATCAAATCAAATAGAGCTTTTGGAATCATATGTACGTATCAAAAAGTATAAAAGGCTCGATGGAATAATCAAATGTGCCATCATTTGGAAAACCAAGACATTAGTCATATCAATTATCTTTCGAATTCCATTCGGAAACATATCAACCGAACTTGGACATCATAGAAAGGCATCAAAACCACATGAAACAACTTATGGAAATCAAGAACGTTAGCCATCCTAGTGGCTCTAAGAATAGAAGTTTCTTTGGAATCATATACATATCGTATGTTCGTTTCACGAAGATCATGCCAAAAGAAAGAAAGGGTAAGCCTTACATACCTTGCCCGCTTTCTACGCAAATCCAAATTTGAGTCTTTGGCTCGCAAGATCTACAACAATATTCGTACACACCAAACATTAGCCATAAACGCTTAAGAGTCCAATTCTAAGCCAACACTTTATTTACAGAAATTTCGGGAGCATTTCCCCTGTAAATCCACCATCCCCGAGAATTCAACTCGGCCAAAAATACAACAACAAATTCGAGAATTTAACTCGGCTAAAATATCAACAACAATACCAACAATTATTCTAACAATATCCACAATCGATTCAAAACGCATACTAGCATTAACAACTTCTTTCTACAAACTTTGACGACTTTCCATCTACGTTCAATTCATAATCGCCTACATATGCAAGTACTAACCCGCCACCATTCAAACAATATTCACGAACAATTCAACAATCCGCCTTACATTCCAAACGGCCAAACCAACATACTACCCGAAACCTTTCAAATTCAACAAGAACAACAACAATACATTTTCTTCTTCCAAATTCATGAACTATACCAACAATTCACACTTTAGCAACTCCATTTTCATAATTACATAAAACCATATTAAAATCACATTAGTTCCTACAACAACCCACAACCAATTTCAATGCCAACTTGAACCCTTAAACTTTCATTTGCATCATAAAGTCGACAACAACACAACTAACATACTAAGTAAATTAATTCATCTCTTCTCCACCATACAATACACACACCCACACGGCTACACACACACACCCACACGGCCACACACAACACACCTTATTTCCATGATTTTCATTCATTTCTACATACTACAACATACATAAACCTTCCATAACATATAAAAGAAGATTAATTCTTACCTTTTTCCTTAACTTCCCACTTGACTAGAATCTTGTACTTGCCACAAAGAATAGTCTTCTTGCTCCAACAATTATACCACGTTAAAGAGGACCTTTGAATTAGTAGGAATACTAGAAGATTATATTTTTTTGGATCAAGATGAAACGCTTCAAATTTTGTTTTCTTTTTTTCTTGTTCTTGGCCGAAAATGGGGTGGCCTTCTTTTCTCTCAAAGCTTCTTGATTTTTCTTTGGGTTGAAGATGAATTTTATCATCTTTTAGTGGGATATATTAACTCTCATATGGGTCTTGGCCCATACCAAGTTGGCCGGCTACTCTTGGCCATTTTTCAAGCCCGAATTGTTTTTTCTTTTTATTCCAAGCCCATTTTATTTCATGACAAATTTTTGTAATTCACGAAACTATTTTTTCAAATTTCCAATTTTTCCCTTAGCATTCCTCAATATTTACGCATCAATATTTTTCATGAACAACTTATATATTAAATAAAATCAAAATATTGCCTTATCTCTTACTAGTCACAATTTTCTCAAATTATCCGAGGGTGCAAAATACGGGATATAACATTTGTTATCATGAAAATAGGATAGGTGGAGTGTAAATGACATTTGTTGCCATGAGTACTTTGTTTGGCCATTAAATAACTAAACTAATCTTTCCCTTAGTCATGATTGGAAATTAAGTGGATTTTTTGAACTAAAGATGCCTCATCCTGTATAAAGAGTCAACTTAATTCAAGTATAGGTAATCCAGTCTCATGTAATTTTCAGAATTGATAAGGTTAGATGTGTATTACCATAAGTTACTCTATGTGATCATCTTTGGGACAAGACTTAATTCAATTTATCCTTCCTTGAATATGTTTGAAAGAAGAAGTCTTCATATTGTCTAGATTATTTCCATAAGAGTTCTTTTCTCCTAATTTTGAAAGAGATAAAGGGAAGAGGAGTGCAACTTGAACTTGTCCAAGTCTCTATGTATATGCTGTTTGAATCATTATAAGAATTTGTCCATGAATGCTGAGTAGGTAATGATCATGGCCAAGAGGACATAGATGGTGCATTTTGGTCTATTCTTGAGGTTGAATTTGTACTGTTTGGGTTCTGTTCTTAATTAATCCATTTTTAAAACCAACCTAAATATGAGTAGCATATGATTTGGTTGAGATTTTTATGATCCAAGAGGGGTAAGAACAGCTTCATAACCTGAATACTAGGCCAAGTTAAATTAAATATCAACCTGTGTCATAGCTAGTTGAGCATTTGGGTTGGGGTTTGACTTAATCATGACATTGAGAGAGCCTAAGTGTGTATATGTAAATTATAAACCACTTGACATAAAGGAAACCTTTTAAAGGCACCTTGAGGAGAGGGTTAAGCATTGAACCAAGTACAGCTTGGGGCAGAGCACTACTCTCCAAATAAGAGGTGCCATGGTATGTCCTATCATGTCCATGGGGTGTGTATTCACTATGTACATATGTATGGCCTTCCAATTCTTATCAGTAAATCAAGGGGTGAAATGAAATGAACTTGTCAAGTGTTAAAAGGTTGGTAAAGTTGAACGATGTATCTGTTCAGTTTAAGCTTTTTTTTTTTTTTTTTGGGATAAGGAGGGATTTGAATAGGCTTGGCCTATTAGAAAACATGTTTGTTTTGTCACACCCCGACTTTCCTAGGGTGTGATGGGCACCCGACCCCATATTCGGAGCCGAGCGAACCCGCTGACTCTTATTACGTGCATATTATCTTTGGACTCTTGAATCGAATAAGAATGAAATACATAGTAAGCTCTTAGAATCTTTCTTTCATCGTTCTCAAATCAAACAAAATCTGTAACATAATATGTAAAGACACATCGGCTGGTGAAGCCGCTTTCAAGACTGACATACTACACCCACGACTCTGTCTGCAAACTCTCTAACTTCGAACAAGACATCATAGCATAGTACTCTGACCCGACAACACCCCAGAGCAAATGGAGCTTGCCAACTCCGCTGGAACGTCTTCTATAATGGCTTCTACTCATCTGGGTGTACCTGCGTGGCATGAAACACAGCCCCCGAAGAAAAGGGGTCAGTATGAGCAATGTACTGAGTATGTAAGGCATGGATAGTAACATACTAAGGGATATAAATATGAATAATAACAGAATGGAAATATAGAGCATATCATGAGGTAGAAGAGTAACCTGTACAAATGAGTGCCTCTTAGGGCGGATGCCATGCATGCTTAGCTCTTTGAAAAATATTTCTTGTTCATATATAGAAAATAGAACATATCATATCATAGCGCTGAATACGTCGGCTCCCCCACATATGTCCCGCGTCCGGGCATCCCGCGTCCGGGATGATAAATTACGCCAACTGACCAGGTGGCAATGCATCTATAGCGCAACATATGGCCTTTTTCCCCATATCCCCCATATACATATACATATATCATATAAGCAGCATGCATGAGAGCTCAAAGAAAGTCATGTATCCATCGGAGTGACGTAAGGTCGGTAACCTCCCATTACATTATGGAATAACCATGGCCGCTTTGTCTCACCTTGATGGAACAATTATTATAAGATGAGACGAGCAACGAATAACAGCATACATAAACCGACACCTGAAGGCTCAGAAACAAGTTTTAGGTCAATCCGATTTAGTATAAGAAAGTTATGAGCGTTTGAAGTACAAAACCTTTTACGAACATTTCAGAAGTCATTTTTAGAAAATCAAAGCAATAATCACATCAAGTACCTTTCGAACATGAAATCATTCTTATCATAGTCATCATAGAAATATTCTCATCCTTGACATCATCAATGTCATTGTAAAACATATCCATCGTTATTGTCATAAAATCTTACAAAGTCATAAACCTCTGTTTTGGTAGAATACGGACACTTTGGAAGAACATTTACGAGTTATCGGGAAGAAAATTGTGCCTTGGAATCATAAACATCTGACTTTGAAAAACAAGTAAGATATGGAAACAATTATGAAATCATAACATCGGGATCATGCCTTTGAAAGAAAGGGACAAGCCTTAACATACCTGTTCCGCGTCCTATTAGCTACGCTTAATCGTCCAAGCTCGCTATCGCTAGTCTACATTCAAGAAGATTGACGCAATCATTAGATTCATCAACATATACTTGTCTTAATCTTTCGAGTAAATTCACTTATGATCTGCCGAAATTTCGGCAGCATCTCCCCTGTACATACACCATTCCCGAGAATACAACTCGGCCAATTATCAACAACAATCCGAGAATTCAACTCGGCCAAACTATCAACGATAATACCAACAATCGTGCCAACAACATCAACAATCAATTCAAGACGCATTCTAACATTAACAACCTTTGTCATACAATTTAACGACATTTTATTTACATTCAATTCAATTCAATTCACATAATATTCAAAACGACTCAGTCAACATACTACTTCACCCGACACCTTCCAATTTCAACAAGAACAATAACAACCTATATCCTTCTTTCAAATTCAATCACCACAGCCCAACTTACAATCTTCCAAACAAATGTCTTACTTCCAAGTTCATGAATTATGTCAACAACCCATACATTAACAAATTTATTCTTACAAATATAAGAAACCACACTAATGTCACAATAACTTCTTCCATAATCCACAAACAATCACAACTTCATTTCTAACCATTAAATCCTCATTTTACATCATTGAATCTTCCACAACAACAATCAAACTACTAAATAAAATCAATTCATTTTTTCTACACAACACAATCCCATTCGGCTACAACATCAACACACACATATACCATGAATTCCATCCATTTCTACATGCTACAACACTCACAAATCATCCATAAAACATGGGAAGGGAGATTGAATACATACCTTCTTCACTTAACTCCTTCATTCGGCTAAGCTTATGAATTGCCCAAATGAATGCTTTTCTTGTTCCAACAACTACTCCATGCTAATAAGGGCCTTCCATTTAGTAGAAAAGCTAGAAGAAATGATTTTTCTTGATCAATTTCCATGGCCTCAATTTTTTGAGCCATGGCCGAACCTACTATATTTCTCTCTTCTTCTTTTTTTTTTCTTTCCAGGTTACATGTCTTGCTATGTAAGCCTTGACCATATTTATAATTACTCCCAACAAATAGAAGAGTGGACACATGTCCCTTCTCTATTTTTCTTGAAGTTTCTTAAAAATAATCAAATATGCCAACTTGTCTTGCTAGGTAAGCTTAGTCCATATATATTTATAATTAGCCCCCATTTAATAAAATATGGCATGTGCCACACGGCCAACATGGCCCCTCCAAGAACCTTCTCGAATTTTTGTGAAATTCCCATTTTGCCCCTAGCCTTTCGCAATATTACCATGATCCATTTTGTGAATTTCCCTTTTTGCCCTTATCCTCTCTCAATATTTCCATACTAATAATGTTCATAATAATATTCATAACCAACTTGTGCATTAAAATAATTTGGAAGATGGTCATTCCCTTAACTTACCACGACTATCTTGAAATATCCGAACGTACAAAATACGGGATATAACATCCACCCCCCTTTAAAACATTCGTCCTAGAATGTTCAACTGATCTTGTTGGGTGTCATAATACTTCGGGAGGGTCCTTTTTATAGTTGTTCTTCTCTTTACGCCCATTCCTTATCCCTCACCCTATTCTCCTTATACTCGAACTCCTGGGTCTTTACACGAGTCCTCATTCCACGTCTTGGGTTTCCTTTTCTGGTACTTGAAAATATTGTGATCCCTTTTTGGCCTAATATAATATGGTCTCCCCCCCCCCCCCCCTTTAAGGGGCTCTTTATATGCCAACAGTCCTTTTATGAAATCTTCGTTTATACCTTATTCCTCATCTCTCTTTCCCGCTCTGTGCATAACATATCAAAAAATTCTTGTCCTAAGTTTTTCTTTTACTTTCTGTCTATGTCATCATTTTGTCCACATTTCCATACCCTTCCATCCACTATTCGTCCTTTCACTTGCTTAGCTTACTTGCTCATAATTCTTCTTTAACTACGTGTTTGTATTGTAGTTGTGCGTACATATTTCTCAAGCGTCCCGCTACTTTTGTTCTTAGCACAGAATCCTTACAACTTCCACTCTCCCCATCCTTGTTCATCGAACGTTTAACTATATTAATATAGCTACACATTTATTCTTTTATAGATCTCTCATCTCAACATCATCGCAAGCCTAAGCATTTTCTTTTCTCTTACTTCACATCCCCCTATCCTAGTCACTATTCTTTTAGCCCCACTTATCGAAATCGGTTCTCGAACCTCATACACTCCTCTCCTATTTCCTTTTACCACACTCTATCCCTTTTCACATGCCTACCTTGAGTTCTTACCCAAATAGTCTCGTGCTTTGCCGGTAGTTTCTCTCGGGAGCTTCACTCACTGAGGTTTCTTACCTTTCACCTTCTTCCGACACTTGATCCCTTTATTTTCCATCTACTCACTCACTTTCTTTCCCAAATATCATTGCATTAGAATTTTCGATCTTAACCTGTAGTAAAAATAATAGCAGCTTACCTCGTAACACTGGTACCATTTATTTTTGCCGTCCCTCGAACTTCAGTACCCTTGCGTGATCAATGCCTTCCTTACCGTAGCGCCGGTTGCTGGAACTCACGTGTCCACCGATACATTCATATGTGGGATATGCTACGCATTCATATATATATATATATATATATATATATATATATATATATATATATATATATATATATATATATATATATATATATATATATATATATATATATTTATTTATTATCAACTAGCCCACAGAATACTTACAAATGCTATTCAAGCCTATCCAAATTTCCAGAGCTGTGACGCACTTTTTGTCTCTTCTCCAGTCTAGCCTACCTCGTCTTACGCGACCTCTTAAGGTTTCCAGCCATCCCGTATACTCTAGTTTCCCTTAGGTTACTCTAACTTCTCGTTTGTCTCTTACGTCTGGATGTATAGAATTTCTTGCATACTTCCCAGGGGGTCACCCATCCTAAAATTGCTCCCACCTTAGCACGCTTAACCTCAAAACTTTGATGGAATCCGATGCATTATTGCTGATATAATCGCGTTCACTTCCTCGCATGACCTTTATTACATGATCTGGAGCGAGTCGAGGTCTTATAGATCCCGAGACACTCTCGTAACACATCTTTCTCCTTTACAATTACTATTTTACCCCTTTCGACCCTCAACCTTCATCTTTCGCTTACGTGCATAACTATCTTTCGTCCTGGATTCCCAAATTCCCGATGGTAGTGATCGCACCTTCATCGCCATGCCAAATCCATAACCTTTCTGAAACAACGCATCTCACTTATTGCCTATTTACAGTATTTCCTTTCCACGCTTCTTCCTGTTAGGCGTACCCATGCTGGCAGAACCTCTTTTACCATTCTTATTATTTAAAATCTGTATGTAGCAGATATCGACAAGACCTCACAGAACATACGACTATATAACATGTTCTAGCTATCCAGAGCTTCCAGTTCCAGGTAACAGAACAAATATATTAGTACTTACCCTTGTGACTTTCCATATTGCCGCTCATCTTCTTCCGTCATACGTAAGGCTTATATAAGGATTCTCATTTCCTATGACTTGGCTCTATCGCACGATCTAAGACAGAAAGAAGGTCAACAATCCCTAAATGCCCTGCAGCCTCCGGTTTATAAATGTGGCCGGCTTCACACCCATAAACAGGACTCTACTGGACACGACTTTGCAGACAACCCCTAGGACGACCTGCTATGATACCACTTTGTCACACCCCGACTTTACTAGGGTGTGATGGGCACCCGACCCCATATTCGGAGCCGAGCGAACCCGGTGACTCTTATTACGTGCATAATATCTTTGGACTCTTGAATCGAATAAGAATGAAATACATAGTAAGCTCTCAGAATCTTTCTTTCATCGTTCTCAAATCAAACAAAATCAATAACATAATATGTAAAGACACATCGGCTGGTGAACCTGCTTTCAAGACTGACATACTACACCCACGACTCTGTCTGCAAAGTCTCTAACTTCGAACAAGACATCATAGCATAGTACTCTGACCCGACAACACCCCAGAGCAAATAGAGCTTGCCAACTCCGCTGGAACGTCTTCTATAATGGCTTCTACTCATCTTGGTGTACCTGCGCGGCATGAAACGCAGCCCCCGAAGAAAAGGGGTCAGCACGAGCAATATACTGAGTATGTAAGGCATGGATAGTAACATAGTAAGAGATATAAATATGAATAATAACAGAATGGAAATATAGAGCATATCATGAGGTAGAAGAGTAACCTGTACAAATGAGTGCCTCTTAGGGCGGATGCCATGCATGCTTAGCTCTTTGAAAAATATTTCTTGTTCATATATAGAAAATAGAACATATCATATCATAGCGCCGAATACGTCGGCTCCCCCACATATGTCCCGCGTCCGGGATGATAAATTACGCCAACTGACCAGGTGGCAATGCGTCTATAGTGCAACATATGGCCCTTTTCCCCATATCCCCCATATACATATACATATATCGTATACATATATCATATAAGCAGCATGCATGAGAGCTCAAAGAAAGTCATGTATCTATCGGAGTGACGTAAGGTCGGTAACCTCCCATTACATTATGGAATAACCATGGCCGCTTTGTCTCACCTTGAAGGAACAATTATTATAAGATGAGACGAGCAACGAATAACAGCATACATAAACCGACACCTGAAGGCTCAGAAACAAGTTTCAGGTCAATCCGATTTAGTATAAGAAAGTTATGAGCGTTTGAAGTACAAAACCTTTTACGAACATTTCAGAAGTCATTTTTAGAAAATCAAAGCAATAATCACATCAAGTACTTTTCGAACATGAAATCATTCTTATCATAGTCATCATAGAAATATTCTCATCCTTGACATCATCAATGTCATCGTAAACCATATCCATCGTTATTGTCATAAAATCTTACAAAGTCATAAACCTCCGTTTTGGTAGAATACGGACACTTTGGAAGAACATTTACGAGTTATCGGGAAGAGAATTATGCCTTGGAATCATAAACATCTGACTTTGAAAAACAAGTAAGATATGGAAACAATTATGAAATCATAACATCGGGATCATGCCTTTGAAAGAAAGGGACAAGCCTTAACATACCTGTTCCGCGTCCTATTAGCTACGCTTAATCGTCCAAGCTCGCTATCGCTAGTCTACATTCAAGAAGATTGACGCAATCATTAGATTCATCACCATATACTTGTCTTAATCTTTCGAGTAAATTCACTTATGATCTGCCAAAATTTCGGCAGCATCTCCCCTGTACATACACCATTCCCGAGAATACAACTCGGCCAATTATCAACAACAATCCGAGAATTCAACTCGGCCAAACTATCAACGATAATACCAACAATCGTGCCAACAACATCAACAATCAATTCAAGACGCATTCTAACATTAACAACCTTTGTCATACAATTCAACGACATTTTATTTACATTCAATTCAATTCAATTCACATAATATTCAAAACGACTCAGTCAACATACTACTTCACCCGACACCTTCCAATTTCAACAAGAACAATAACAACCTATTTCCTTCTTTCAAATTCAATCACCACAGCCCAACTTACAATCTTCCAAACAAATGTCTCACTTCCAAGTTCATGAATTATGTCAACAACCCATACATTAACAAATTTATTCTTACAAATATAAGAAACCACACTAATGTCACAATAACTTCTTCCATAATCCACAAACAATCACAACTTCATTTCTAACCATTAAATCCTCATTTTACATCATAGAATCTTCCACAACAACAATCAAACTACTAAATAAAATCAATTCATTTTTTCTACACAACACAATCCCATTCGGCTACAACATCAACACACACATATACCATGAATTCCATCCATTTCTACATGCTACAACACTCACAAATCATCCATAAAACATGGGAAGGGAGATTGAATACATACCTTCTTCACTTAACTCCTTCATTCGGCTAAGCTTATGAATTGCCCAAATGAATGCTTTTCTTGTTCCAACAACTACTCCATGCTAATAAGGGCCCTCCATTTAGTAGAAAAGCTAGAAGAAATGATTTTTCTTGATCAATTTCCATGGCCTCAATTTTTTGAGCCATGGCCGAACCTACTATATTTCTCTCTTCTTCTTTTTTTTTTCTTTCCAGGTTACATGTCTTGCTATGTAAGCCTTGACCATATTTATAATTACTCCCAACAAATAGAAGAGTGGACACATGTCCCTTCTCTATTTTTCTTGAAGTTTCTTAAAAATAATCAAATATGCCAACTTGTCTTGCTAGGTAAGCTTAGTCCATATATATTTATAATTAGCCCCCATTTAATAAAATATGGCATGTGCCACACGGCCAACATGGCTCCTCCAAGAACCTTCTCGAAATTTTGTGAAATTCCCATTTTGCCCCTAGCCTTTCACAATATTACCATGAGCCATTTTGTGAATTTCCCTTTTTTCCCTTAGCCTCTCTCAATATTCCATACTAATAATGTTCATAATAATATTCATAACCAACTTGTGCATTAAAATAATTTGGAAGATGGTCATTCCCTTAACTTACCACGACTACCTTGAAATATCCGAACGTACAAAATACGGGATATAACATGTTTTGTCTTGAAAAGAATGCAAAATCATATAAATCACATGATCTGATTGGACCTTTACGTTATCCTTTCTCCTTCAGATCTTGTTGGAATTTTGGAGTATGCAATTTGCATTTTGTCAAAAGTTATGAAACATATAAGCACCAAATCTTTTCTTTGCATCCTTCTTTGACTAACTGCATTGATTGGAGCTTGAATGGTCAATCATATGTGCCACCCCTATCTGAATTTGTTTAAATTGGATGCTCTCCTATGTTACCTTGTTTGTTGCAGGGATCTATTGAAGTCCTGCATCCTTTTCACTGTCTAATATCACACAGAGTTAAGGAATTAGAGTGCTTGATTAAAATGTTGCATCACCATAGAGTCTGCTTAGTTGTGCTTATGCCATGCCTATCTGAATCACAACTTGCCTTGTTATAGATCCTCATGTTCTGCACATAGTAATTTTAGTTCAGGGAAAACTTTGGTTCAGTTTATGTGTATGTCGCCTGATTGAGTCTGTGCCTTGCACATTTCCCTGCATTGTTGCCACTATGTGAAATCCCTACATCAACCTTATGTGCTTAGAACTGTCGTCTGCTTTTTTGCCTATATCATGTTTGTGTGTTTGAACTACAATTGATCTCCCTTCTTTTTTTCATTCTTTCTCTGTTGCAATACTGGCTGAGAAATCAAGACAACTTTGGGGTTTGGTTTAGCCTCCCCTCAATAGCCTACTATGCCTAAGGTTCTAGAAACCTTTTTTTTGACCTTGTGCGGTATTGGGATATGGATGGTGGTGACCCCCCTTACTACCTGAAACTTTACGAGTGAAGTCCAATAATATGTATATAAATACCTTGATTGCATGACTTGTGAATGAATTTGATACATATATATGTGTGTAGTTACATGTATGATAAGTTCAGTAAATATAAACTAACCGGGTCCCTCTTTTTCCCCCTCCTCACTGCATGGCCACTTGGGCCGAGGTCCAGCCAGCCTATTCGGCCCAAGGCCCTATAGGAAAATTATTTTCAAAATTGTTGAGTCCGCGATGATGGAAGCGAATAGCGTATGCGTAGAAGGCCCAACCATGGGTGAAAATGGCTAACTAGGGGCTTGGTACGCCCCTAGCCTGCCTTTGCTATTTATATCTTAGTGTTCATCTTCATTTATTTTGTCAAAATCATTTGTATTTGTACTTGTATCAGTTGTAAAAACTCATATATATATTGGAACCTTATGTTTGAACTAGCCGTCTTAGGACAATGGTACATATGCCGTTAAGTTGAATTTAGGTACCCAAATGACTTTAAAAATCAAGACTTAATATAATAATTTCTTAAAATCCTAAAGGATGATTAATAAGATAACCTTGATACAGTTTGAAAAATGAAAGAACAAAGGGATTTACTAGAATTAAATAAAATTCTAAAAGGATCTTCCAGATTACAAGTATCATGATGTCTTCTCTCAAATAAAACAGATTAACGTTTTTTTACAAAAAAAAAAAAAAAAAAGGATACATTTTCTTGAAAATATAATTCAGCTCTTCGACTGGCGTTGAATTAAAGGATATACAATTTGGGCCAAGCCCAACGAAAAAATAATAGGATTTTGGGCCGAAACCCACTTGGAACAAAAAATGCATTTTAAAGATTGGGCTTTAAATAGATTTCAGAAAAATACATGAAGCTTGGGTCAGGCCCAAAACTGAGAAAAACCTTTCTTTTTAAAGAAAGTTATAATTTCTTGGGGACTCCTAGCCCAACTTCGAGACTAATTTTACACAAGTCCACAGATTCGTAGTAATAAAAATGTACCATTTTTATAAGATAAGCTTGTTTTAAATAAAAACGTTCATAAAATGCAAGGTTGTAAGATGGGGCATTCTAACATATCATACGGATTGACTCGAGACTAAGTATGAGGAATAAGAATGAACAGAAAGGGACGTATACTTACTTATATATTGAAACTAAGGCATTTTATAAACCGAAATATATTATCCTTGTACATAAAAGGAGACTAATTTTATCCGGATACTACAAATCCGAAACCTAAGTACCCTATATATAAAGGGGATATATTCATATTCTGCTAAAGAATGATATGCAAATGACATATTTCATAAATGCGGGACTAAACACTAAATAAACAGTTCGTGCAAATACTCATACATTAGAATTCGAAGGTCAACTGTATAGTACGGATCCTTAATACTAGGGTGCCTAATACCATCCCTAGGGGATCACCAGAACCCTTACCTAGAACTTTGGATTATGAAGGATTTTTCACGGTGCTTGAATAAACCCTTCACCCTTGGTTTTCCAAATTTCCTAAAAATTAGGTGGCGACTCTTTTAAAACAAAGTCCGTAAGAGCACCAACAAGTTCTAAGTATCTTTCCAAGCACTAACCCTGCCCACGAAATGTGAACCGTAACACTGCCAAGATGTGATGTTCCATCGTTTGAGTATATCTGTACGGTGCATATGCATTGCATTCACCATACATATATTGTTGCATTGCATTGTACCTTTGATTCTGGTGACTTGTTGTTGTCACGACGCAACCGGAGGTCCATGACGGGCACTTGGAGCTAACCTACCGAGCACCACAACACGTACATGCATCTCATATCAATACTTGAGTGGGCCATCATGCTAACTAATAAATATTGTAAACTGTATGAGACACAAGCCCAAAAGAGATTATACATACATCATCAAGTTGATCCCAAGTATACATGCCGACAAGGCTATCAGAACGATGATA
Organism: Lycium barbarum; assembly: GCF_019175385.1. Lineage (NCBI taxonomy): Eukaryota > Viridiplantae > Streptophyta > Magnoliopsida > Solanales > Solanaceae > Lycium > Lycium barbarum. The sequence goes on from NC_083345.1 coordinate 77,075,833, forward strand.
CAATAAAGCATAGACCGAGAAGGTCATTGAACACATGACTATGATTATCGGTGTACGAGCCTTTACTGGAGCGCGTAACATAAAATGGGTGGGACAGGACCCTGCCGTACCTATCTATACACGAAAAGGATAATACCAAGTGGATTGCAGCTGCAGAACAAGTGGAGTGCTCTTGTACAACCGCTGAAAAGATAGCCTATGAGTCTGAACCATCTCCCTGTCTACCTGCGGGCATGAACACAGTTTCTACAAGCAAAAACACGTCAGTACGAATAATGTACCGAGTATGTAAGGCATGAGTAACAACATAGTGAATGTATGAAGAAAACATATGATAAAAGAGATCAACCCGTACCATTGGATGTCGCTTAAGGCAGATGTCATGCATGCTTAGCTTTTTATACAAAAAAACATATTCATACATAAATATACATATAATACCGTACCCGTCCATATAGGCTTAGTGTTATCATCATACCATCATTATCTCGCGTCCGGGATACCATTATAACCTGCCCACTGTAGTGGTGTGCATATCTACGTGCCTGCCTGGCCGCCTATAGCGCGACTCGGTGTGATAAAATACATACATATATATAAAGTATGCATGAGAGCCCAAATAAAAGCTCATGATTCTATCCGAATAACTTAAGGCCGGTAACCTCCGATTATCATTATGGATCTATCATCAACGTCATATCTCAACTTGAAGGAACAATAACAATAAGATGAGATTAACATCAATAACTGAGATCAATAACCATAAGATGAGATCAATAATCATGATACAAAGATCAATAATATCATAAGAATATCAAGAACCATAAGCTTCTAGTATTTCTAGGAATAGGAACATTATGGATATCATATGTATGGGTTTGTATCGATAAAATCATGCAATAAGAAATAAAGGAACAACCTTAACATACCTCGTCGTCTCCTTAACTACTCAACGCCTATCCTCTCGAGCTTGTAAATTTACATTCAAGATGATTCGCACTAAGGGTAAGAATTAAAACGCTATAAGATCAAACTAAATTAATTGGTAAGCTAATGAAAATGGGAAAGCATTTCCCTTATATCTTCTACTTCTTCCAACCTGAAAACAATTCCCAAAACCATAATAAAGCATCAACAATACCATAATCGAAAGATTACATTCAAATTATACTCAATTCAATTCCAAAACTTCTTTTCATAATCAATCCATAACAACTTTAACACAACCCCTTATACACTTGTATACAACACTTCCTCAACATCATTATAATCCCGCATAAAAAGATTATACACATAACATGCTAACAATTATATATCAAGTTAATTTACAACTCAAAATATCATCAAATTCATATTTGAACTTTTCCTTCAATTTCTTCTCCTCATATCTTAACATATTTACCCCATGAATTCATAAACATGAACTAAAATGAAATCTTACCTCAAAAACTCCAATTCCAATACCACTTCACTTTGAAATATCCTCCAAAGCTTTTACAAGAAAAAGAGATAAGTTCAAACCACACTTTCAAACCCTAGGCACTTTGATATTTGATTCATGCTTGGAGAAGCATTTGAATGTGTTTGGAGAGGTCTCTGGAGCTTTCTAGGACTTGGGGTTATGTCTGAAATGATTAAAATAAAGAGGGTTCATCATACTTAAAATCTAGAAATGTTACACCTCGGAAATTCTGAATTTTTTTGCCTTGTGAATAGGCTAATGTGAGCTTAAGGTGATTATGAAATCCTTACAAGATTAAGGGAAGTATTAGATAGCTTAAAGAACATACTATAAGATTTTGAAGTCACACGAATATATGATCTTTAGTTTGTTGAAAGAAGTGAAATATAAGTCGTATTCGGAAAGGTTTTTGCTATAATTGAGCTAATATTTATTTGATGATGTCTTGAGAGGCTGCAATAGGGCCTATTGTATGATTAATGAAGTATTATGTAAGTGCCAAGAAGGTTCCACGAGGATTGGAAGTCAAACGAATCAACGAGAGGAAGTTTCTCATAACTGGGAGTTATACGGCCACTTATACGGTCCGTATAAGGAGGGTTCGTATAACATGACCTTCACAGAAAGTGTCATTTTCTTGGTGGTGCTATACAACCACTTATACAGTTCGTATAAATTTATACGGTCCGTATAACTAAACCTATTTCAGAAAGGGACTTTCCCATGGTGGTGTTATACGGTCCACTTATACGAACCGTATAAGTCCATCGGGCTGAATTTTTTTGTTTTGTATAAATAGATGGCCTTTGTTCATTATTTCATTTTTCATCTTCCACAAGTCTTGAGAGCTCAAAACCCTTCTCCAAGCATATTCCACCCCAACCCAAGAGAAAACAAAGATCAAGGGGCAAGAATCAAGGTACCCATGTGTTAGGAGTCTTGCTAGGATTAGTTAACTACAAGGAATTCTTGAGTATTGAAGCTAGGGTTTTCACCTAAGTTGATATCTGCTCCAAAGCTCATTCCCATAAGATAAAAGGTTTGTTTTCATGCTTATTTCACGTCCTCATGAATGCTTGGTTGTTGAAGAACTTGGGTAGAAGTAGGAAGTAGAAAACGAGGGTTAAATGTAACTTTTATGATGTTTCTTAGTAGTAAGATAACTTGAGCCATGATTCTGAGTATAATATGGATATAATAATTTTATGGAAGGTAGTAATAGTGATGAGGAAGTAGTGTATGAAAATGTGCTAAGGTTGGGCATGAAGTTTTAATATAAGTTGAACATAAGGACGAATTTTGAAGGCTCAATGGAATGTGATTACTTGATGATGATATTGTGGGTGTTGTTATGGATGTTTGGGGGTTGGTTTTTAATATGGTGGAAGTTGACGAAATAGGGGAAATGTCGCCCAATTTTCGTTAGATCATGAATTATTCTAGTTTGAATTTAAGAGTATCATTAAGGCTTAACCACGGTATGAATCCTTCTAAATGTAGATTGTTCAAGCTTCGACGGTGAACGTTAAGTAGTTAAGAAGACAAAGAGGTATATAAGGCTAACCCTGCTTTCATTAAGGCATGGTTCCTTTGTTATATATCCTTTCATGAGTTCCATATGTCTTCCAAATGACTCTATCTCTAAGATTACCAAAGCTCATGATTCTCGATACTTTCACGATTCTAGTACCTCTTTTATATGAAATTTAATCATCTAAGGATAGTTGTAACGAAAACGATGATGGCAACTATGTTGATGATACTTATGGACTTTTATGTATACATGTCTAAGTATTTATGATTATTATGTAACACCGAGCTTATATGGCCGGGTATGATACCTATCGCGCGCGCACCTCCGTAGTTGGGTAGGGATAACAAGCCTTAGTAGGGCCAAGTATTTATAATCACCGATCCTTGTCATGGCCGGGTATGTGAATCACCGAACCTTTGTGGTCGGGAACGGTATAAATACGAGTACGAATATGTATATGTATGTATATATGCATGAGTAAGCATTGGAAATGGAAAGCCCCTATGAAAGACAAGTAAGTAAATATGATAATGGCCACTAGAGGTACAAAGGGCTTTAATGCGTCCTGATTCTTCTATCTTATGCTATTCCTGTTGCTACTTCTTACGCTATTTCTTATGCTCCTATTATGATATTGATTATGCTTTGCATACTCAGTACATTATTCGTACTGACATCCTTTTATTTGTGGACGCTGCGTCATGCCTGAAGGTGGACAGGGAGACAGGCTTGGTACATACATTTCTTATTCAGGGACTGCATAGAGGATATCCATTTCGTCCGGAGCTAGAGCTTTTGGTATTATTCTTTTATGTACATACATATGGGCATGGCGGGGTCTAGTCCCGCCTATATGATGTGACATACTCTTCTTAGAGGCTCGTAGGCAGTTGTGTATTGTTAGATGTCTTGCTGCCTTGTTGGCTCATATTTTTTATATTATTTTGATAGCCTCGTCGGCTCATGTATTTGGATATTGGTATTGATGTTGATGATGATATAAATGTGTTGTTGCCCTAGGAGATTAGTACTATTGATGTATGAAAATTATGAGTAAGCCATGTTGCTCGCCTAGATGTGAATATGAGAGTACGTATAGGAGGTGCCTGGGTGGGTCAGCACTGGGTGCCCGTCATGGCCCTCCGGTCGGGTCGTGACAAAAGTGGTATCAGAGCAGTTCTGTCCTAGGGTGTGTCTACGAGCCGTGTCCAGTAGAGTCTTGTTTATGGGTGCGTTGCGTGCCACACTTATAAACAGGAGGTTGCGGGCATTTTAGGAATGAATGACCTTCTTTCTTCATAAGATCGTGCAATGGAGCCATAATATAAGGATTTCTCTTTCCCTAACTGTGTCTTATGTATTTCAGAAATGCCTGTAAAAAGAAAAGCTACGGCAGCCCAAAAAGGCAAGACAGTGGCAGAAAAGGGGGCTGAAAGAGTACCGCCAACGGTTGTAGAAGAGGGTGAGTCCCCGAATGCGGCTCAATCTCTGTCCTCCCACTCAGTGCCTATTTCTGAGGAGCATGGGGGAGCCTCAGCCCCAGCTCCAGCACCCCCAGCTTCTCCACCAGATGTGAAAGAGGCCATTCATTTGCTTACTCAGTTGGTTGCCACTCAGACTCAATGGCAAGGTACAGGGCAAGGTGAGAGGGATGTTAGTGCAAAGTCCTATGATTTTATTAGCTTGAACCCTCTAGAATTTTTCGGGTCAAAGCTGGAAGAGGATCCTCAAAACTTTATTGATGGGATGTTGAGGACACTCCGGTTAATGCATGCTTCATACATTCAATCGGTAGAGTTAGCGTCCTATAGATTGCGGGATGTCGCGATTCATTGGTACACAGTTTGGATGGCTTCACGGGGAGTCAATGCACCTCCCTCGATATGGCAAGAATTTGTGGATGCCTTCCTCCGACATTACTTTCCCCCAGAGGTTCGGCGGGCTAGAGCTGATAAGTTATTGCATCTTAGGCAAGGAAGTATGAGTGCCTTAGAGTATAGTCTCCGGTTCAATTCTTTGGCTAGGTATGCTCCGACCATGGTAGCAGATATGGGTGACCGAGTACACCTATTTGTGAGAGGCCTAGGGCCATATTTGATGGATAAGTGCTTGACTGCGTCCCTTAAGGACAACATGGATATTTCACGCATTCCAACCCATGCCCAGAATTTAGAGAAAAGTTAACAACAACAAAGAAGTGAGCGTGAGCATGAAAGAGGGTATAGCAAGAGGGCTAGATCTTCGGGTCCGATGAGTGAGTTTAGAGGAGGGCAAAGATAGCAGTTTTCTAGGCATTCAGGCCATTCTATGACTACTGCGCCTCCACGATTTACAGGCCAGAGATTTGATAGATCTATTTATCCTGGGCCGATTCAGAGTTTCGGGGCTTCGGGTTATCAGTTCAAAGGCGATTCGGGTCAAGCAAGGCCACCCGTGCAACGATGTTCCCAGTGCGGGAAGTTACATTAGGGCCAATGTCAATTAGGCTCAGAGGTTTGCTATGCATACGGTCGGCTAAGCCATATCATGCGTGATGTTATACCCCGTATTTTTGCACGTCGGATTATTCGTAAGCTAATCGATATAAGTTTAAGGACGAGATTATTTTTTAGAATATGAGACAAGGGCTTTTCAATCCCTGATTTTTAATGCGTGCACGATTGCTTGTAAATTTAATTGATGTAGAAACACAGTGGAGATTAGGGATCAATTAACCATGATTATATTATTAAGTGGATATTAATGATTAATTAAGCTAATTAAGACCACAAAGTGGGCCCCACAACACATGGCGGAATTTGATTGGTGTTGGGGGAAACTGGACACATGTCATAAGGATGGACACGTGTTCACTTTGTAGGCATCATATATAGCCATGACTTGATGACTAAGTCATCAATTATATCTCATTTTCAACTTGGCAAAATACAACTTAGAGAGAGGAGCTCTAAGCTCTAGAGGGAGAGAGGGTTCGGCCATGGCTATGGCATGGCTTCATGAAGCTCACGGCCAGCCATGGCAGTCCCTAAATAGCTCACAGCCAGGCCCCCCTACACCATTAAATTGTTAGATCTTCAAGTTCAATTGGAGGAAGAAAGGAGAGAGGAAGCTCACGGCCATGGTGGATAATGAGAGCTTGTCTCTAAGGTAAGATTTAATCCTTTTTCTACATGTTTTGGAGATGGTTTGAACTTGCTATAATTGGTGGTGGATATGGAATTTAATGCAAGAATGGTGTATGTTGATGTTGAGACTTTGTTAGGCCGTGTAAGGGCTGTTTTAATCTAGCCACGGTAAATTAATTTTAATTAGTATTGTTGTTCTGTTGTCATGGAGAAAATGATGAACGTAAAGGGGTTTGATGATTAAAAATGGAGTTATATTTGTTTAGTGGGTTGTTCTTGTTGAATTGAGGGATTAAGGGTTAAGATTATGTGTTGTGTTGTTGATCTTGTGAAATAGGAGGACTAAGTGTCGTTAAGACTTGTGTTGTGTTGATTGTAATTGACGGGCTGCTTTAGGACTTGTTGTAATGTTAAGATAAATTTTCTTGCGTATAAGGGCTGAACCCGTTGCTATGTCGTTGCTAATGTGAATGTTATATCCTGCATTTTCGAACGTCGAATTATTTGTAAGCTGAGGTGGGGCCCACACATCAAGATTTTTTTGGGACATGTGGAAAGTTATATGAATCGTATATGTAAAGTTAAACACAACCCGTGAAGGGCCCTGGGGCCAAATCAAAGTGGAAGCCCTCCAAACGAATATTTTTAAGAAAACGTTTTCTGATGACCTGACTTGGAGGAGCAAAAACGGCATTATAAGTTTGGAATTTGGGAAAACGCCCAGAAATAAACGTTGTAGATAATTGAAATAGCTTTCCAACGGTAGGTCGTGGGCTCCCAGGCGACGTCGGTACAAGGAGATATGGACGTTTTAAGGTCGAAAGGTCAAGCTGGGCAGTGAAATGGGCCCAACCCGATTCCAATTCGGGTCAGGCCCATTACCCACGCTTTTAATAGAAAAAAATCCGTTTCTCTCCCTCATTTTCAGATCAAGAAACCTGGAAAACTCTAGAGAAAAAGAGATAGGAGAGCCTAGAGAAAAAAAATCAATTTTTGACTAAAATCGGAGCCCCGAATCCCGAAGCCCATGAAGAGAAAAGTGTTCTACGTCGCGTTGCCTTCGATTTGAGCTAAAAATCAACTAAAAATAAGAGGGTGAACGTGGTGGCTGTGCACTTAAGGTATGAATAAGGCTTTTTTTTTTTGTTAACAAGTTTATTTAGAGTTTTAACGGATTAGAATGAAGAAATAGCGTGATAAATTCGTTTGTTGGTATGGCTGAATTGTAGAATGGGGTTTGAAGAAAATTTTGAATGAAAACAAATGTGTTTAACTTGTAGAATGTGGAGGATGTTGTTATTGATGTTGTTAGTGTTAATTTTGACCTCTTTGCGAAATTATTAAATAGTTATATCGCGAATTGGTTGGTTGGGAAAATTTGGAAAATAATGTGCGGGCTGTTTTACGGCATATGTTGGTATTGATTTGGAAGTGTAAAGTCGAAATGAGGATTATTGCATTATGTCGTAAAGTAGACTAATTGCGTATATTGTGAATTATGAAAATTGTTGATGTTGTTGATGTTGTTGTTGGGTTGTTGTTGGTTGTGTTGAGCCGAGTTGAATCTCGGGGAGGCTATATGTATAGGGGAAATGCTGCCGAAATTTCGGTAGGCAAGTAATAAAATTTGGATTCTTAAAGGCTTGAATTTGACAATTGGTAAACATGACCATTTGTAGATTTTGGACGAAATTGGAAGTGAAGCTAAGCGAGCATAAGGCGCAATCGAGGTATGTAAAGCTTACCCCTTCATTCTTAGGCATGTTTTGAACATAATAGGCTCGGCCGCGAGCCTTAGATACGACTCAGTTCCTCGGAATTCGAGATGGAAATCCGCCCCAATTCCTTCAGTGAGATTGAATCATTTTCCTTATAACTTGTCTTCAAAGTGAGCTTTAAGTATGCAACCTTCTTAAACGGAGTCGGAATACTTCCAAATGATTATGGACGACCTCATAAGGTGTACTATCTATAATTTACGTACGTCTCCTCGGGTTGGCCCGAGGTGGGCCCTCAAGGCCCGATAATTTCGGTATAACTTTAACTACTTTGTTTCTGTCCGACTTTCTCAAACAACATCTGGACTATTATTCTGATCATGATATGACTACTTTTTATATAAATTTTACAAAATGGCTTTGACATCTGAAAAGCTGATTCTGGTAATAATCTGTCGTGCCTTCCCAAGCAGGATATAGGCGCATATTATGAACGCTATCCGAATACCCTGATTTGACTCGCCATTTGTCCTACTTCAGTTTGATTGAGTCAGTATAACGATCTGTATGTATGTGGATTCTCATTAATCTGTTCGTGGATGTCTCAATGCTTCCTTTCACCGGATCCCGGGCCGGTTTATATCGTGCGGATGGGCCGCCGAGTCCCTTGTCGGGGGCCGGGTCCCATGTATGAATTCCGAAGTATAATGTGTCCGGTTCCGGGGTACTGTGGTATATGTCGTTCCCGGTTACCGTGTATATGTTACGAAGTATGATGTGTCCGGTTTCCCGGCGTGTGATCTGTCCCCGGAGTTACCGTGGTTATGATATGATGTGTTATGTGACGGAGATGTTCGTAGATATGAAATCTTCTGAAATATGATATGTTGTGGCGCCAGAGGCAGGAGTGGCGACCACGTTCCTGTGCCCTATTATGATTCTGTCTGTCTGATTGGATTCTGATTTTGTCTGTCTGATATGGATTCTGATTCCGCCTGTCCGTATGGATTGTGATTCTGCCCGTTCATCTGGACCATAATTCTGTCCGTCCGTTTGATTTATGGTTCTGTCTGTTATACTTCTGTGCTTTCGGTTCATGCTATGATTATGTTTGTTATGTTTCTGCTTTACATACTCGGTACATTTTTCGTACTGACCCCCGGTTCTTCGGGGGCTGCGCTACATGCCCGCAGGTACAGACGCACCTGAAGATACGCCGCCAGTCTAGGGCTCAGATACTGCTATTTTGAAGAGCTCATTTGGTCCGGAGCGTGTACTTTTGGTATATACCTTCTGTCTTCTGTATATTCTGTATGTATGGCAACTCCGGGTACGGCGGGGCCCTGTCCCGTCATATGACTCTGTAAGTCTGTTAGAGGCCTGTAGATATGTTTGTGGGTTAGGGTCTTTCTGTACGGATGTGTGTATATGTTGTGTTTGGGGCGCCCCCATTCGCCGCGGCGGCCGGTCCGCATATGTTTATATGTTGCTTTGTTGGCCGGTGTGGCCTTTGTTGGTATTTTCTGTGCGCAGGGTTATTTTGGATAGTCTGTAAAACAAAGGAAACTCTGCCAAAATTTTTCTGGAAATTATCTAAATTTGAAATATAGCCTTGACGGCTTCTACTTTATACTTGAATGCGTTTGATAACAGTTGAGATAGCATTGGATATATGTGTTTGGGTGCCCAGATCGGGTACTAGTCACGGCCCACGGGGTTGGGTCGTGACAGAAGTGGTATCAGAGCGGTTAGTCCTCGGAATGTCTACAGGCCGTGTCTAGTAGAGTCTTGTTTATCGGTGTGTTGTGCACCACATCTATAAACAGGAGGCTACAGGACATCTAGGATGTTACCCTTCTTTGGATCTTAGATCGTGCGATAGAACTGTATTAGTAGGATGATCCCCTCCTGACGATTTGTTATGTTTTCAGCGATGCCTCCGAAGAAGGCAACAGCCGCCCAGAAGGGCAAGTCTACAGCGGCAGGTGAGGCCAGCCGAGCTCAGGTGACTACTAGGGCTCGTGCCCATATTGAGCCAAATGTTGTGCCTTCGACGGCTAGTTCTGTTACGCTACCAGTACCGGAGGGATTTAGAGCAGCCACAGCTGCAGCACAGGGGGTGGCTCCACCGCCAGCTCCAGCAGCACCAGTACCTGTACCTCCAGCCCCTCAGTCAGGGGCGGAGGACAGGGCCATGCGAGATGCGGTTCAGTTATTGACCACACTGATGACAGAGCAGGTTCGCAGGCATGGGTTTGGGGGTGGTCGTGCGGACAGATACGAAAGCTCCAGGGCTCGTGAGTTCTTGACATGTAATCCTCCAGAATTCTCCGGGACAAAACCCGAAGAGGACCACCAGGAGTTTATTAGAAAGATGGAGAGCACGATACGGTTGATTAAGGCATCGCCGACTGAGTCCGTTGAATTGGCCTCGTATCGGTTATATGAGGTAGCGGCGAACTGGTATGAGTCCTGGCAGCTATCCAGGGGTGACGATGCTGCCCCAGCAGTATGGGCCGAGTTTACTAAGGCCTTTCTTGATCATTTTCTACCTCCAGAGCTACGGAGAGCCAGGGTTGATCGATTCTTGCATCTGAAACAGAACGGTAGGAGTGTTCGAGAGTATAGCCTAGAGTTCGACTCGTTGGCTAGGTATGCACCCGCTATAGTAGCCGAGAAGGCCGATAGGGTGCACCGGTATGTGATGGGGCTAGACCCTTATTTGATCGATGGTTGCCTGGCGGTGGCTTCTCAGCCAGGGATGCATATTGCCCGGGTGCAGGCGCACGCCCAGGGCATGGAGGACCAGCGTAGGGAACGTCGGCCTGATAGGGTCCATGACGGGAGCCGGCCTAAGAGAGCCAGATCGGCCGGGTACTCAGGGGGATTTCAGAGTGAGTTTTCTCAGCGGCAGGGTAACTGGTATTCGTCCCAGCCAGCATACAGTACGCCCCCACAGTTCTCGGGACAGAACTCCATGGCTTCGAGTTCGCAAGTAAATAGGAGTTTCAGTCAGATGGGGCCATCCATACCTCGGTGCCCTTATTGCAGGAGGCGTCACCCTGGTGAGTGTTATCGTGCCACTGGTGCCTGCTTTTCTTGTGGTCAACAAGGCCATACGATGAGAGAGTGTCCGTATAAGGGTGGTCCAGGTGGTTCAGCCCAGCTTACCGGGTCAGTTGCTGGCTCGTCTTCTCCTTCGGCAGCCATACGCCCCACAGGGCGGGGAGCACCAGCACCAGCGCCAGCACCAGCGAGTCGTGGCCGAGGTCGAGGCACAGGTTCTGGTTACAGCGGTCCTTCGAACCGCGTATTTGCTTTGACCGGCCGGCAGGACCCAGGAGCGTCTTCAAGCGCACACCCAGGTATGTTAGTGATCTTTTCTTGAGGGATATGTGTATGAATGGGTCTATACTTTATCATATTACGTGATTTTCTTCTTCTGGGTATTAATAAGAGCAAGGTAATTGTTAACCTGATAGACATTGAAAATTCGGAAGGGCGATATGGTAATTGTATGGTTTAGCCCGGGGTGGGACCCACTCTGAGAATTTTCCGAAAATTTATTAAGACCCCGATCTGCCCTGAATTATGTGACAAAGGTCATGCGGGGGCTGTCGACGCAATTATACTAGCCCTAACGCATCAGAACGCATGAAAGTTTTGAGGTTAAGCGTGCTAAGGCCATAACAATTCTGGGATGGGTGACCCCCTGGGAAGGATACAAAAAAAATAAAATCACAAGTATAAGTATGGTATATAAATGGAAATTTGGGGTAACCTAAAGGAAAAGAGAAGGTGTGGAATGGCTAGTGCCCTTACAGGAGTCGCGCAGATCGAGGCAGACTGAATGGGCGAAAGGAAGAAGCGTAATACCGCTCGGGAAATTGAGCGAATTTGAATAACGGTCGGAGACATTCGCAAATAAGATATTAGTAAATGTATAGGTATGTGTATGATTTTCATTTGGTGATCATATGGATCAAAAGCCGAGTCCCGGCGACTGATGTTGTTATAGACGAAAGGTTTTACTAAACCGAATACGCGAAATGAAGCGGAGGTGAGGACACGAATGTTGTCAAAAAATAGAAAAACCCCAATTACCTTACAACTTAGTCTAGTGCGACGATATCTGAACAAGAAAATGAGCATGGCTAGTAGGAAAGATGAAGGATAAGAGATGTGATTAAGCAAAACTTTCGAAAGAATCGATAAGCGACACGTAAGCCGACTTGTACGACAATCTGACGAACAAGTTTGTGAATGAGTGAACAGATTTCGACGAGATAATCCGTGGTATAATTGTCAGGGTGAACAATGAAATGTCGACAAAAGGGAAATTTTCGTAAATCACTGGAGCCTTAATAGGAGTGATCTGATTTTAATCAAAACTCTATCTGTTATACTTTTGCACCTCAGACTTTGATGAGGTTCTGCCTATTACGCCTCTGTACTTCTAGATCCGATTACGCTTCTCTCTGATATGCCTCTGTATGATTGACTCTGGATACGAATCTGTCTGATGCACCTCTGTACGTTTGATTCTGATTACGAATCTGTCTGGTACATCTCTGTACGTCTAACTCTGATCGTAGATCTGTCTGATATAATTCTATACGTCTGACCCCGACTACGAATCTATCCGACATAGTGCAGTACATCTGTCTCTGATTATGGATCTGTCCGATATGCTTTTGTGCGTCTGGCTCTAGTTATGAACCTGTTTGATGTAACGTGAAATTATGCTAACGTTGTAAGGAACCGAGAAGTGTGACAAGGGGTGAAAGATGTTGATGGCAATCGTAACGTTGAAAGGAATTTTGAAGGAAAGAAAGGAACCTCCCCGAAGTGTCACGAGACCCCCTAAGGTCAATCGAACATTCGAGGACGAATGTTCCAAAGGGGGGGAGAATGTTATATCTTGCATTTTCGAACGTCGAATTATTTGTAAGCTGAGGTGGGGCCCACACATCAAGATTTTTTTGGGACATGTGAAAAGTTATATGAATCGTATATGTAAAGTTAAACACAACCCGTGAAGGGCCCTGGGGCCAAATCAAAGTGGAAGCCCTCCAAACGAATATTTTTAAGAAAACGTTTTCGGATGACCTGACTTGGAGGGGCAAAAACGGCATTATAATTTTGGAATTTGGGAAAACGCCCAGAAATAAAAGTTGTAGATAATTGAAATAGCTTTCCGACGGTAGGTCGTGGGATCCCAGGCGACGTCGGTACAAGGAGATATGGACGTTTTAAGGTCGAACGGTCAAGCTGGGCAGTGAAATGGGCCCAACCCGATTCCAATTCGGGTCAGGCCCATTACCCACGCTTTTAATAGAAAAAAATCAGTTTCTCTCCCTCATTTTCAAATCAAGAAACCTGGAAAACTCTAGAGAAAAAGAGATAGGAGAGCCTAGAGAAAAAAAATCAAATTTTGACCAAAATCGGATCCCCGAATCCCGAAGCCCATGAAGAGAAAAGTGTTCTACGTCGCGTTGCCTTCGATTTGAGCTAAAAATCAACTAAAATTAAGAGGGTGGACGTGGTGGCTGTGCACTTAAGGTATGAATAAGGCTTTTTTTTTTATTGTTAACAAGTTTATTTAGAGTTTTAACGGATTAGAACGAAGAAATAGCGTGATAAATTCGTTTGTTGGTATGGCTGAATTGTAGAATGGGGTTTGAAGAAAATTTTGGATGAAAACAAATGTGTTTAACTTGTAGAATGTGGAGGATGTTGTTATTGATGTTGTTAGTGTTAATTTTGACCTCTTTGCGAAATTATTAAATAGTTATATCGCGAATTGGTTGGTTGGGAAAATTTGGAAAATAATGTGCGGGCTGTTTTACGGCATATGTTGGTATTGATTTGGAAGTGTAAAGTCGAAATGAGGATTATTGCATTATGTCGTAAAGTAGACTAATTGCGTATATTGTGAATTATGAAAATTGTTGATGTTGTTGATGTTGTTGTTGGGTTGTTGTTGGTTGTGTTGAGCCGAGTTGAATCTCGGGGAGGCTATATGTATAGGGGAAATGCTGCCGAAATTTCGGTAGGCAAGTAATAAAATTTGGATTCTTAAAGGCTTGAATTTGACAATTGGTAAACATGACCATTTGTAGATTTTGGACGAAATTGGAAGTGAAGCTAAGCGAGCATAAGGCGCAATCGAGGTATGTAAAGCTTACCCCTTCATTCTTAGGCATGTTTTGAACATAATAGGCTCAGCCGCGAGCCTTAGATACAACTCCGTTCCTCGGAATTCGAGATGGAAATCCGCCCCAATTCCTTCAGTGAGATTGAATCATTTTCCTTATAACTTGTCTTCAAAGTGAGCTTTAAGTATGCAACCTTCCTAAACGGAGTCGGAATACTTCCAAATGATTGTGGACGACCTCATAAGGTCTACTATCTGTAATTTACGTACGTCTCCTCGGGTTGGCCCGAGGTGGGCCCTCAAGGCCCGATACTTTCTGTATAACTTTAACTACTTTGTTTCTGTCCGACTTTCTCAGACAACATCTGGACTATTATTCTGATCATGATATGACTACTTTGTATATAAATTTTACAAAATGGCTTTGACATCTGAAAATCTGATTCTGGTAATAATCTGTCGTGCCTTCCCAAGCAGGATATAGGCGCATATTATGAACGCTATCCGAAAACCCTGATTTGACTCGCCATTTGGCCTACTTCAGTTTGATTGAGTCGGTATAACGATCTGTATGTATGTGGATTCTCATTAATCTGTTCGTGGATGTCTCAATGCTTCCTTTCACCGGATCCCGAGCCGGTTTATATCGTGCGGATGGGCCGCCGAGTCCCTTGTCGGGGGCTGGGTCCCATGTATGAATTCCGAAGTATGATGTGTCCGGTTTCGGGGTACTGTGGTATATGTCGTTCCCGGTTACCGTGTATATGTTACGAAGTATGATGTGTCCGGTTTCCCGGCGTGTGATCTGTCCCCGGGGTTACCGTGGTTATGATATGATGTGTTATGTGACGGAGATGTTCGAAGATATGAAATCTTCTGAAATATGATATGTTGTGGCGCCAGAGGCAGGAGTGGCGACCACGTTCCTGTGCCCTATTATGATTCTGTCTGTCTGATTGGATTCTGATTTTGTCTGTCTGATATGGATTCTGATTCCGCCTGTCCTTATGGATTGTGATTCTGCCCGTCCGGCTGGACCATAATTCTGTCCGTCCGTTTGATTTATGGTTCTATCCGTTATACTTATGTGCTTCCGGTACATGCTATGATTATGTTTGTTATGTTTCTGCTTTACATACTCGGTACATTTTTCGTACTGACCCCCGGTTCTTCGGGGGTTGCGCTACATGCCCGCAAGTACAGACGCACCTGAAGATACGCCGCCAGTCTAGGGCTCAGATACTGCTATTTTGAAGAGCTCCTTTGGTCCGGAGCGTGTACTTTTTGTATATACCTTCTGTCTTCTGTATATTCTGTATGTATGGCAACTCCGGGTACGGCGGGGCCCTGTCCCGTCATATGACTCTGTAAGTCTGTTAGAGGCCTGTAGATATGTTTGTGGGTTAGGGTCTTTCTGTACGGATGTGTGTATATGTTGTGTTTGGGGCGACCCCATTCGCCGCCGCGGCCGGTCCGCATATGTTTATATGTTGCTTTGTAGGCCGGTGTGGCCTTTGTTGGTATTTTCTGTGCGCAGGGTTATTTTGGATAGTCTGTAAAACAAAGGAAACTCTGCCAAAAGTTTTCTGGAAATTATCTAAATTTGAAATATAGCCTTGACGGCTTCTGCTTTATACTTGAATGCGTTTGATAACAGTTGAGATAGCATTGGATATATGTGTTTGGGTGCCCAGATCAGGTACTAGTCACGGCCCACGGGGTTGGGTCGTGACAGTGAATCACTAACTCAATAAGAAAGGAATGTATAAAATATCATATGCGAAACGTATGTGGGCTGTTTTGGAGTATCCTCGGATCTTGTTTCGACTGGTTCTTAATACGATAACTTAAATGTGCTTGGGTTTTTGCTATGTTGGTTGTATGATTGGCGTAAATGCGAGGAAATTGAGCGATATAGGTGAAGTGCTGCCTAATTGTCTGGAAATAAGTTACTAACGTTAAAGTAGGTTTTATGCTATTTCGTAGCTTAACTATAGTCTTGACATCTTAATATAGGTTGAGATATTTTGAGCAACCTGTACATATCGAGTCATGGATTAAGCGCCAAAGGTATGTAAAGTTAACCCTTCTTTCTTTTTGGTATGATCTTTATGAAACGAACAGACGATGTGTATATGATTTCAAAGAAGTTCCTATTCCTAGAGCCACTAGGATGGCTAATGTTCTTGATTTCCAAAAGCTATTTCATTATGTCTTGATACGTGTATATGATTCTAGAAGTTCTATTTGGATATAATCCATAGTGATATTCAAAAGGTACTTGATGTGACTATTGTCTTGATTTTCAAATGATAGTTAGTTTTGATTATTCTATTGAGTCTCAAATATGATTTAATTTGCATATGGTTGCTCACTACTCTACTCGTGCATGCCTCAACATATTGTTCACTGAGTCCCGGGCCAGGATACGTTTTCGTGCACAGTTTCACTGCATTGTTCACCGAGTCACTCACTAGAGGGCCGGGATACGGTATATATATATATATATATATATATATATATATATATATGTGTGTGTGTGTGTGTTATGGTGTTATGATGTGTTTATGGCTCCAAGGATGGCATGTGTCGACCTTATTCACCGAGTCCCATAATGGGTCGGGTATGATATATGATATTGACATGCATGATTTATGTTTGAAAAGGCAAGTGTTTTGGTATTCTGGATGTTATACTTGTCTCCTGTACTCCCTACTTCAGTATGATTCTCTTTACTGTATTTTATGCTTTATATACTCAGTACATATTCCGTACTGACCCCCTTTCTTCAGGTGGCTGCGTATCATGCCCGCAGGTACAGATAGTCGGTTTGGTGACCCTTTAGCACAGGACTTCTACTCAGCTGTCTTGGAAAGCCCAGTTGTTCCGGAGCCTAGACTTTTGGTACAGATCTTATGATGTATACGTATATGTTTATCCAGGGGTACGGCGGGGCCCTGTCCCGTCATATTTCGCTATCAATACTCTTAGGGGTCTGTAGACATATGTGTGGGTTGTGTATAAGTTCTGTTCAGCTGTGTCTATACGATGTGCTATGATTTGATGTTCGTCTGTAGTGGCAGCCTTGTCGGCTTGGGTATCGTTTTATGATTTTATTAGTTGTGACTCCTCAGGAAACAGTTTATCTGGATATATATATATATATATATATATATATATATATATATATATATATATCTGTGTGTGTGTGTGTGTGTGTGTGTGTGTGTGTGTGTGACGACGTTATGGACCTTGGAGTTCTTTTGCAAGTTTCCATATTGTTCTTAGATTCAGTTTGACTATATCCAATAGGTACGTATACGAGTGTCCAGGTCGGGCACTAGTCATGGCCCACGGGGTTGGGTCGTGACAAAAGTGGTATCAGAGCAGTTCATCCTCAGAGTGTCTACAGACCGTGTCTAGTACAGTCTTGTTTATCGGTGTGTTGTGCACCACATCTATAAACAGGAAGCTACAAGACATTTAGGATGTTACCTTTCTTTCATATCTAAGATCGTGCGATAGAGACCAGCCTTAGGAAATGAAATCCCTTTCACTAACCCTTGATTTCAGCTGAAGAACGGCATCGACAGAAGAAAGTGACTGACGATATTGGAAGTTACAAAGTACGCAGGTAAGCAACGATGCGAAAGATGCATGTCGGATAAGGTAAGAATATTGAAGTATGATTGACATGTAAAGTTGAAGAATGAAAGGGGAGGTACATAGGAAGGTATAACAGGACAGATCGTTAAAGGATCAGGTACGTCTCGAGGTGCGATATGTGAGGTAAGTTTCGACACCTCTATACTTTTTACTTGAAATTGGGAGCCCCGTGTGGCTATGATATGATATGATATATACGTATATATGTTGGCCCTGTGAGGCATTGTTGGTATTTCCTGCGTGCAGGTTTTGGGATAGTAAGAAGTACAGAGGGAACTCTGCCCAAATTTTTCCAGAAATAGAAAAAAGAGAATAAGATATAGGTTCATGATATGTCTTGAAAGTCGATACCGATAGGGTAAATTTATTATGTTAGATTAAAGCTTTAAGAGATACCCTCCATGTCATCCGTAAGAGGCACCATTCTCACTTGGGAAATTTTATTTAGAAGAAGCATATATGAGCAGCAAAGTTTGGAATTCATTTGAACGGACCAGAATACTTTCCAGCCATATTTTTACCTTAGAAAAGCTCATATTGAAGGGCAAAAACATCCAGCAATTAAGTTTCACTTCATTGGAAGAATGCAGAGCATACAGCAAGTAGTTTATGAACTAAATGATTCGTTCATGACTCAAGAATAAATCTGGAGGTAAACCATGTGAATCAAGCACTACAAGTCCTGTGGTGCTTGTTGGATTCTAGTTTTTGTTCTGGTGGTGGTTGGAGAACGCCTCATGGTGACATTTTATTAGTTATTAATAAAATAATTGGAGGTGGAATTTGTGGAAGGAAAATTCAAAATTGTGGGTTGTCTAGGATCATGTGTTTCATATGTTGTTGATGAAATGCTAGAATAATTCGGAAGGGCTTGTGGTACTAAGGGATGATTTAAAAAAAGGTGGAAAATCTTAACAAAACATTTTATTGAGGTATCGAGTGAACTGATAAGTAGGGATAAATTACGATGAGTTTACAGTTAAAAGGAGTGATAGTATGATTGAGATAAAAGTACGGAGGAGGAAGAATTATGACAAATTATGAAGGAATTGATAAGACAGCTTGTGAGATATTAAGGATAAGATTGATCAGAAAGGGTGAAGGGTTAAATACGCCTACTCCATAGAGTGCAATTAAAACATAGTAAGAATCGTGAATAAGGTTAGGAGGTGTTATGTTATAGGATGGATTACGAGCAGGATGTAATGTGAATACCATGAGGATTGTTATAAAAATGAGTAAAGCCTAGCAAGGAAGTAACTAAAGGATATGATGTGATCAGTGTGAACGGAAAAACAAATATAGAACAAAAAAGAAAAAAAACTTACAAAGTCCTATAGGGAAGTTCAGAATAGAGATCAAGTGGTAACGAAAGTGAAAGCGAGCATAGGAAGAGAAGGGGTTAATAGAAAGAAGAAGATAAGAAGAAAGCGAGTGGGATTATAGTGTAGCAATGTGTTATGACATGTATAGCTGAGAAAATGAGTAATATAAGCGACAGAATTGTGAAAGACCGAACTAAAGGAAGATGAGCAACGGGACAGAATAAATGCCAGAAATGACTGGTATGATAAGAATAAATAGGGATGAACAGAATATACTTTGAAAATGAGAAAAGGGTTATGTAGAAGTAGTGTTTTCCGAAGGATACGGGAGTAGCATGAGATTCCTCGTGCACAAAATAAAAGATGGACATAGACTGGAGAAATGAAAGGAATACTAAAGGAAGCACTCAAGACAGACGTAATTAATTGAGTATGAGTATAGGATAAAAGGGAAATAAATAGCTACAAACTTAAGGTGTAGTACGACGAGAAGGTGATAAGACAAGACCACTATTAAAACGAATTTGATATGATTTTGAGTAAGTTAGAAGTTAGTGTTGGGTATACAACAAGGGTGAAAGAGCATGAGGCATAAAGGAGTACTGCGTGTATGTGACTTCACCTCGAAAATAGTGAAATCCTTAAAGGACAGGGATTGTCGATTTGCGAAACAACTGATGTATTGTGGATTTATTAGAAGAAACAGATGATATCCGTTAGGATATAGATAGTGTTATAGGAAAGCATGGGACACTTATCATCAGAATATAAGTGCTACCTAATTGAGAATTTGAAACGACTATAAGCACTAACTAATTACTGATCGGAATAAATGGAATGTGGCTTTGGATAAATCGTTACATTAATTATATTACTCGAGTACCAAACATCAGATAAGATTTTGTACTATATATCGAGAGTTCTCATCGCTTTGTGATTGGGTTAAGGTTTCGTACGTGGGGAATCAAGTTATAAATGATAAAGAAAAGACATGGATATGGTATAAGTACAACCCCAAAGGGGGGAAGCGGGTGAAACTAAAGTAAGTATAAATGGAAACAATTGACACTGAAATATATTTGATATAGATGCTTAAATTTCAATTGAGATTCCTTGCTGAAACAAGTTAATAAGCTCTGATAGCCAGCAATGGATGGATAAAAGACAGGATGGTATTTGAGACAAGACTAAGGATCATTTGTAAAGATTCTGTATAATATGACATTAGAAAGTGGATGCTTATAAAAAGGAAGAATACGACAAGAAAATGGTAACGAGTAGCTTAAGAGATATTATAAAGGATAGCAACGCTATATTGGATTAGAGGCTAAGGCGTTGGCAATGGGGTTGCTTGCTAATGATACTGTAACTTATAAGTAGCAAAGGAGGAAGGACAGGAAATCTCCTATAGTAGGATATGAGAAAATCAAATGGTGAATAAAGAAAGGGGAAGGAGCATGACAAGATAGACCGCAAGTGAGTTTTAGTACAAATAAGAGAACACTTGAGTAAGTATTGGGAGTTCAGGACCAGTTTAACATTCGAGGACGAATGTTCTAAAGGGGGGAAGGAAGTTATACCCCGTATTTTTGCACGTCGGATTATTCGTAAGCTAATCGATATAAGTTTAAGGACGAGATTATTTTTTGGGATATGAGACAAGGGCTTTTAAATCCCTGATTTTTAATGCGTGCACGATTGCTTGTAAATTTAATTGGTGTAGAAATATCAGTGGAGATTAGGGATCAATTAACCATGATTATATTATTAAGTGGAGATTAATGATTAATTAAGCTAATTAAGACCACAAAGTGTGCCCCACGACGCATGGCGAAATTTGATTGGTGTTGGGGGAAATTGGACACATGTCATAAGGATGGACAGGTGTCATAAGGGTGGACACGTGCCCACTTTGTAGGCACCATATATAGCCATGACTTGATGACTAAGTCATCAATTATATCTCATTTTCAACTTGGCAAAATACAACTTAGAGAGAGGAGCTCTAAGCTCTAGAGGGAGAGAGGGTTCGGCCATGGCTATGGCATGGCTTTATGATCACGGCCAGCCATGGCAGTCCCTAATTAGCTCACGGCCAGGCCCCCCTACACCATTAAATTTTTAGATTTTCAAGTTCAATTGGAGGAAGAAAGCAGAGAGGAAGTTCACGACCATGGTGGATAATGAGAGTTTTTCTCTAAGGTAAGATTTAATCCTTTTCTACATGTTTTGGAGATGATTTGAACTTGCTATAATTGGTGGTGGATATGGAATTGAATGCAAGAATGGTGTATGTTGATGTTGAGACTTTGTTAGGCCGTGTAGGGGCTGTTTTAATCTAGCCACGGTAAATTAATTTTAATTAGTATTGTTGTTCTGTTGTTATAGAGAAAATGATGAAATAAAGGGGTTTGATGATTAAAAATGGAGTTATATTTATTTAGTGGGTTGTTCTTGTTGAATTGAGGGATTAAGGGTTAATATTATGTGTTGTGTTGTTGACCTTGTGAAATTGGAGGACTAAGTGTCGTTAAGACTTGTGTTGTGTTGATTGTAATTGACGGGCTGCTTTAGGACTTGTTGTAATGTTAAGATAAATTTTCTTGCGTATACGGGCTGAAGCCGTTGTTATGTTGTTGCTAATGTGAATCACTAACTCAATAAGAAAGGAATGTATAAAATATCGTATGCGAAACGTATGTGGGCTGTTTTGGAGTATCCTCGGATTTTGTGTCGACTGGTTCTTAATGCGATAACTTAAACGTGATTGGGTTGTTTCTATGTTGGTTGTATAGTTGGCGTAAATGCGAGAAAATTGAGCGATATAGGTGAAGTGCTACCTAATTGTCTAGAAATAAGTTACTAACGTTAA
Organism: Lycium barbarum; assembly: GCF_019175385.1. NCBI lineage: Eukaryota > Viridiplantae > Streptophyta > Magnoliopsida > Solanales > Solanaceae > Lycium > Lycium barbarum. The sequence continues at coordinate 77,097,692 of NC_083345.1, forward strand.
AGTACGTTTTATGCCATTTCGTAGCTTAACTATAGTCTTGAAGTCTTAATATAGGTTGAGATATTTCGGGCAACGTGTACATATCGAGTCATGGATTAAGCGCCAAAGGTATGTAAAGTTAACCCTTCTTTCTTTTTGGCATGATCTTTATGAAACGAACAGACGATGTGTATATGATTTCAAAGAAGTTCCTATTCCTAGAGCCACTAGGATGGCTAATGTTCTTGATTTCCAAAAGCTATTTCATTATGTCTTGATACGTGTATATGATTCTAGAAGTTCTATTTGGATATAATCTATAGTGATATTCGAAAGGTACTTGATATGACTATTGTCTTGATTTTCAAATGATAGTTCGTTTTGATTATTCTATTGAGTCTCAAATATGATTTAATTTGCATATGGTTGCTCACTACTCTACTCGTGCATGCCTCAACATATCTTTCACTGAGTCCCTGGCCAGGATACGTTTTCGTGCACAGTTTCACTGCATTGTTCACTGAGTCCCTCACTAGAGGGCCGGGATACGGTATATATATATATATATATATATATATATATATATATATATATGATGGTGTTATGATGTGATGGTGTTATGATGTGTTTATGGTGCCAAGGATGGTATGTGGCGACCTTATTCACCGAGTCCCATAATGGGCCGGGTATGATATATGATATTGACATGCATGATTTATGTTTCAAAAGGCAATTGTTTTGGTATTCTGGATGTTATACTTGTCTCCTGTAGTCCCTACTTCAGTATGATTCTCTTTACTGTATTTTATGCTTTATATACTTAGTACATATTCCGTACTGACCCCCTTTCTTCGGGGGGCTGCGTTTCATGCCCGCAGGTACATATAGTCAGTTTGGTGACCCTTCAGCATAGGACTTCTACTCAGCTGTCTTGGAAAGCTCCGTTGTTCCGGAGCCTAGACTTTTGGTACAGATCGTATGATGTATACGTATATGTTTATCCAGGGGTACGGCGGGGCCCTGTCCCGTCATATTTCGCTATCGATACTCTTAGAGGTCTGTAGACATATGTGTGGGTTGTGTATAAGTTCTGTTCAGCTGTGTCTATACGATGTTCGTCTGTAGTGGCATCCTTATTGGCTTGGATATCGTTTTATGATTTGATTAGTTGTGACTCCTCAGGAGACAGTTTATCTGGATATATATATACGTGATGACATTATGGACCTTGGAGTTCTTTTGCAAGTTTCCATATTGTTCTTAGATTCAGTTTGACTATATCCAACAGGTACGTATACGAGTGTCCAGGTCGGGCACTAGTCATAACCCACGGGGTTGGGTCGTAACACGTGATTACCCCTCGGTTGGTAGCAGGGGTAGGGCCCAGCCTTCAGGGTCAGCAGCAGGGTCTTCATCATCCATATGCCCTATGGGGCCAGGTTCACATGCGCTAGTCAGCCATGGTGGAGGCATAGGGAGAGCCCCCAGTTCTAGTGGTCCTCAGCACCGTATTTATGCTTTGGCGGGGCGACAAGATCTTGAGTCTTCCCCCGATGTTGTCACAGGTATATTATCGGTATTCTCTCATGATGTATATGCTTTGATAGATCGGGGCTCCACATTTTCATATGTTACTCCATATATTGGGGGTCGGTTTGGGGTAAAATCGGTGTCGATCAAACCTTTTGAGGTATCTACACCCGTTGGTGAACCGGTAATAGCTAGTTGAGTATATAGAAATTGTGTAGTTGTGGTTTGTGACCATCGTACTATGGTTGATTTACATGAGTTAAAAATGTTGGACTTTGATGTTATCATGGGCATGGATTGGTTGGCTTCTTGCTTTGCCAATGTTGATTATAGAATGAAAATGGTTCCCTTCCAGTTTTCGGGAGAACCACCCTTGGAGTGGAAAGAAAATACAGTATCCCCGAAAGGTAGGTTTATTTCCTATCTCAAGGCAAGGAAAATGATCACAAAAATTTTTCTTACTATCTAGTTCGGGTCCAAGATGTAGAACCTGAATCACCAACTCTTCAGTCTATCCTCGTGGTGAGTGAGTTTCCGGATGTATTCCCGGAAGAACTTCTGGGCCTCCCTCCTGAACGGGAGATTGATTTTTCCATTGATGTGCTACCGGATACAAAACCCATATCCATTCCTCCTTATAGCATGGCTCCCGTAGAGTTGAAGGAGCAATTGAAGGACTTGCTTGAAAAAGGTTTTATTAGACCTAGTTCTTCCCCGTGGGGAGCGCCCGTGTTTTTTGTCCGAAAGAAAGATGGCTTCTTCCGAATGTGCATTGATTATCGGCAACTGAATAAAGTGACGATCAAGAACAAATATCCACTCCCAATGATTGACGACTTATTTGATCAATTACAAAGCGCCAAATGGTTTTCAAAGATATATTTTAATCCTGGTATCATCAGGTGTGAGTTAGGGAGAAAGATATTCCTAAGACAGCCTTTAGAACCAGATACGGCCATTTTGAGTTCCGGGTAATGTCGTTTGGGCTAGCAAATGCACTGGCAGTATTTATGGATTTCATGAACAATGTGTTCAAGCCCTTCCTTGATTTATTTGTGATTATGTTCATTGACGATATCATGGTATATTCTAGGTCCGAGGCAGAACATGCGGATCATTTGCGTATTGGTCTTAGAGTTCTTCAAACTCGAAAGTTATTGTCACGACCCAACCCCGTGGGCCGCGACTGGCACCCTAGCTGGGTACCCGTACATACCTACCTGACCGAATTTCGTATCGTACAGATTTTTCTTGTCAAACGGATATTACAGAAGTAGGCCGATACAGATACGGCACGCGCGCAAACATATATATATACCTGAACATGCAGACATTTACAGATAAGCCGATAAGGCTAACATACAGACGAAACCCGTAACCCACACATCTATCTATAGGCCTCTACAGACATACAGAATCATATGACGGGACAGGGCCCCGCCGTACCCAAAACTTCCATACATATAGAACATATGGAAAACAGAAGATATATATACCAAAGTACATGCTCCGAATCAAAAGGAGCTCTTCAAGATAGCAGAACCTGTGCCCTAGACTGGCGGCGTGTCACCGAGTGCGCCTGTACCTGCGGGCATGTAACGCAGCCCCCGAAGAACGGGGGTCAGTACGAAAAATGTACCGAGTATGTAAAGCAGAAACATAACAGATACAATCATAGTCCGAACCGGAGTCACAGAAACATAACGGACAGAACCATACATCAGACAGACGGGCAGAGTCATGATCCAGACAGACATACAGAATCGTGGTCCATACAGATAAACAGAATCATGGTTCGGACAGACCGACGGAATCATAATCCGGACAGACGAGCAGAATCAGAATCCATACGGACATACAGAATCAGAATCCATACGGACATACAGAATCAGAATCCATACGGACATATAGAATCAGAAGTCATACAGACATAGTCGTAATTCAGACGGACAGACATAATTATGCATGCTGAGTAGTGCAGAGTCATACTGAACCATACAGAATCATACAGAGGCATGTGCTTATATAGATACTGATGGCACATGCATAAAGACATACAGATTCCGGCCCTGTCTGGGGGCGCGGTAACAGAACCCGGCCCTCTTAGTACGGGACGCGGTGGACAGACAGAATCAGATCAGATCATATGCCATCCTGGCCGCCATCCCCATACACAGATCATAGTATCATACAGACATACAGATCCCGGCCCGTACGCCGAGGGACGCGGTGAACAATGTAGAGAAATATGCACGATAACAGAACCTGGCCCGGGACGCAGTGAAGGAATGCATTGAGACAGCCACGAACAGATCCATGGGAAACCACATACATACAAACTCACATACAGACTCAATCAGACTAAAGGGTGCCAAACGGCGAGCCAAAATCAGAGTATACGGATAGTATGCATAGTACGCGCCTATATCCTACTTGGGAAGGCACGACAGATTATTATCAGATGTTCAAAAGTTATTTTATAAGAATTTCATAAAAATAGTTGAATCATAATCAAAATAATAGTTCAGATGGTTTCTGAGAAAATCGGACAAAACGGAAGTATTTAAAGTATTACAGAAGATATCGGGCCTTGCGGGCCCGCCTCGGACCAACTCGAGGCAACATATGTAAATTATCGCTAATAGACCTTATGAGGTCATCCATAATCGTTTGGAAGTGTTCCGACTCCGTTTAGGGGAGTTTTGTACAAAAATTCACTTTAAAGGCAATTTGTAAGAAAATAGCTTCAATTGAATTGAAGGAATTGGAGCGATTTTCCGTCTCGAATTCCGGGGAACGGAGTCGTACTTAAGGCTCGCGGCCGAGCCTATCACATCCATAACATGCCTAGGAACAAAATAAAATGCTTCACATACCTCGATAGCGCCTTACGCTCGCTTGGCGTCGATCCCAATCTCGTCCAAAATCTAGAAATGGTCAAGTTTACCATTTGTTAGTTTCAAACTTTTCAATAATCCAACTTAACACATGTTTGCCTACCAAAATTTCGGCAGCATTTCCTCTGTATATAAGACATCCCCGAGACTTAGCTCGGCTCAATTCACTACACAACAACCCAGAACAACAGCAAAAACAACAACAGACATTAAAACACACACTATGGCATCACTAGCCATCGTTTCGGCATAACGACACATCTTTCGTTTCAAACTTACATTTCCAAACCAAACTTGTTATTTTGATATTCATCACCCACCAAATTCATTACAACATACATCGGAAGCATCCATACCATTTTCACCCAATATTCATAAGGTATGCGAACATTCAAACTTTCCATTAAGCCACTACTTTTCCAATTTTTCCTAACCTTCAACATACAAGTTCATTATACATTTCCATCTTCCAAATTCATCCACAATAATCATAATTTTCCTCTTGATACTTTCATTTCCATTTTTACATAAACCATAACAAAGTTGTATGTTTTCCTACAACAACTTAATAACCATTAAGTTCCTTCACTCTCCTCACATAATCCATGATTAAAACAACCAAAATATTAATTCAAATCAGTCCATCAATTTCAATTAAAACACTCCCTCACCCATAAATTTCAACAAAACAACAAACAAGTTTATAATGCTGTTTTCTCCGTTCTAATTCGTTAAAACTCTAAATAAACACTTTAATAACATAAAAGGAATTTTATAAATACCTTATCAGAAGATCCACCACGAAAATTTCATCCCCCAAGACCAATATTTATCTCAAATTGAAGGCAACGCAACGTACAACGTTTTTCTCTTCATGAGCTTCGGGATTCGGAGCTCGGAGTTTGATCAAAATGACCTTCTTAGCCTTGCAGTTTTCTCTCTCTCTCTCTAATGGAATTTTCTGGATCTTTTATGATCTGAAATGTGGAGGAGGAGGCTGAAAACTCCCTTAAATAATAAGGAAATGGGCCTGACCCGGATTGGAATCGGGTTGGGCCCATTTCACTGCCCATCTTGACCTTTCCGCCTTAAAATGTCCATATCTCCTTGTACCGACGTCACCTGGGATCCCACGACCTACCGTTGGAAGGCTATTTCAATTATCTACAACTTTTATCTCTGGGCATTTTCCCAAATTCTAAACTTATAATGCCGTTGTTTCCCCTCCAAGTCAGGTCATCCGAAAACGTTTTCTTAAAAATATTCGTTTGGAGGGCTTCCACTTTGATTTGGCCCCAGGGCCCTTCACGGGTTGTGTTTAACTTTACATATACGATTCATATAACTTTTCACATGTCCCAAAAAAAATATTGATGTGTGGGCCCCACCTCAGCTTACAAATAATTCGACGTTCGAAAATGCAGGATATAACAGTTATTTGCCAAATTTTCTAAGTGTGTGTTTTGGTTGAACTCAGAGACCTTTTTGGGGCATATTATTTCAGCCGATGGTATTCGGGTAGATACCTAAAAGATTGAGGCCGTGAAGACTTGGCCAAGGCCTACAACCCCTACGGAAGTTCGTAGTTTTCTGGGCATAGCAGGTTATTACAGGAGGTTTGTAGAAGGCTTTTCTTCTGTTTCTGTACAACTCACGAAGCTGACCCAGAATTCAGCGAAATTTCAATGGACGGATGCTTGTGAACATTGTTTCCACGAGCTAAAGGATAGATTAACTTCTGCCCCACTCCTGACACTTCCAGACATATCGGAAGGTTATGTTGTCTATTGTGATGCTTCAGGCGTTAGGTTAGGGTGTGTGTTAATGCAACATAGTAAGGTGATTGCGTATGCTTCAAGACAGTTGCGCAAAACATGATAAAATTATCCGACCCGTGATCTTGAATTGGCTGCAGTAATTCATGCATTGAAGATGTGGAGACATTATTTGTATGGCGTCCACGTTGATATTTATACAGATCATAAGAGCCTTTAGTATATTTTCAAGCAGAAGGAATTGCATTTACGGCAACGGCGATGGTTAGAATTGTTGAAAGATTATGATGTTAACATCCTATATCATCCCGGGAAAGCAAATGTGGTGGCTGATGCTCTTAGCCGTAAATCCATGGGAAGTTTATGGGATGTTCAGCCAGAGAAAAGAGAGATAGATCTTGAGCGCCAGCAGTTAGCTAGCCTAGGAGTTCGAGTAGTGGACTCAGGCAGTATGGGAGCACCCTTCAAAATTCAGCTGTCTCATTGCTAGTAGTTGAAGTGAAAGAGCGTCAATACGAAGATCCCATGCTAGTTCATTACAGAAATACACACCCTCAGAAGGATAAGTCATTATTTGAGATTTTTGGAGATGGAGTTCTTTGATATCGAGGCAGGTTGTGTGTTCCCGATATTGTAGGTTTCGTCAGCAGATATTAAAAGAAACCCATTGTTCCCGTTATTCCGTTCACCCCGGAGCAACGAAAATGTACCATGATCTTAAATCTAAATATTGGTGGAATGTGATGAAGAAAGATATAGCGGAATTCGTAGCTCAATGTCCTAACTGTCAGCAAGTGAAAATTGAGCACCAAAAGTCGGGTGGATTGTTGCAAGCTATAGAAATTCCGACTTGGCAATGGGAAGTAATTAACATGGACTTCATTACAGGCTTACCCCATTCTCGACATAAGTATGATTCTATATGGGTGATTGTGGATAGACTCACGATGTCAGCTCATTTCTTACTGGTCAGAAATACATATGTAGCAGAACATTATGCAAATTTTTATGTTAAAGAGATAGTGTGACTTCACGGTGTTCCAGTATCTATTATCTCTGATAGAGGGACTCAATTTACAGCCAATTTTTGGAAAACTTTCCATGAAGGTTTGGGGACTCAGGTGAGTCTTAGCACGGCATTTCACCCACAAACGGATGGGCAAGCTGAACGTATGATTCAGACTCTTGATTATATGCTATGGGCATGTATATTGGATTTTATAGGTAATTGGGATGATCATTTACCGCATATTGAGTTTTCTTACAACAATAGTTATCATTCTAGTATCCAGATGACCCCGTATGAGGCTTTACATGGGCGAAAGTGTAGATCTCCAATTGGGTGGTTCGAAGTAAGAGAGACCAAATTGATAGGGCCAGACTTGGTCCAACAAGCAATAAAGAAAGTCAAGCTTACATGGGATCGATTATTAAAGTTCAGAGTCCTCAGAAATCCTATGCCGATAATCGTCGAAGAGACTTAGAGTTCTGAGTGAAAGATTGGGTATTTTTTAAGGTGTCGCCAATGAAGGGTGTCATGAGATTTGGCAAGACGGACAAGTTTAGCCCCCAGTACATTGGACCTTATGAGATTGTACGCAAGGTAGGCCAGGTGGCTTACGAATTAGGCCTCCCTCCTGATTTGGAGTCAGTTCACCCAGTTTTCCATGTATTGATGCTCTGTAAGTGCATTGGAGATCTTTCTAGAATTGTACCAATAGATGATGTCCAAGTTACCAAAAATTTTCTTATGAAGAAGTCCCCACTGCCATTTTAGATAGGCAAGTACGAAAACTCAGGACCAAAGAGGTAGCTTCAGTTAAAGTTTTATGGAAGAATAATAATAGAGAGGAAATGACTTGGGAAGCTGAAGAAGACATGAAGTTCAGGTGCACGCATTTATTTTCACCCCCAGAGGAAACTCAAGCAGAGACGCCATTATCCTCAGTCATGTAGTGCTTTCCTTGATGCTTTCCTGGTCGTTTGTGGCCATGGTTATTAATGTTGTTGATGTAGCCCTGTGAGGCGATGTATTTTAGGTTGATGTGGTAGGATGGTAGTGCCATATTATAGGAGAAACTCTGGTGAAATTTTTATAGAATCCCCAAGAACCGATTATTCGAGGACGAATGTTATTAAGGGGTTAAGAATGTTACACCTCGAAAATTCTGGATTTTGTTGCCTTGTGAATAGGCTAATGTGAGCTTAAGGTGATTATGAAATCCTTACAAGATTAAAGGAAGTATAAGATAGCTTAAAGCGCATACTATCAGATTTTGAAGTCACACGAATATATGAGCTTTAGTTTATTGAAGGAAGTGAAATATAAGTCGTGTTTAGAAAGGTTTTCGCTATAATTGAGCTAATATTTATTTGATGATGTCTTGAGAGGCTTCTATAGGGCCTATTGTATGGTTAATGAAGTATTATGTAAGTGCCAAGAAGGTTCCACGAGGATTGGAAGTCAAACGAATCAACGAGAGGATGTTTCGCATAACTGGGAGCTATACGGCCACTTATACGGTCCGTATAAGGAGGGTCCGTATAACATGACCTTCACAGAAATGGCCATTTTCTTGGTGGTGTTATACGAACACTTATACGGTCCGTATAACTTTATACGATCCGTATAACTTAATCTATTTCAGAAAGGGACTTTCCCATGGTGGTGTTATACGGTCCACTTATACAGACCGTATAATATTATACGGACCGTATAAGTGGTCCGTATAAGTCTATCAGGCTGAATTGTTTTGTTTTGTATAAATAGATGGCCTTTGTTCATTATTTCATTTTTCATCTTCCACAAGTCTTGAGAGCTCAAAACCCTTCTCCAAGCATATTCCACCCCAACCCAAGAGAAAACAAAGATCAAGGGGCAAGAATCAAGGTACCCATGTGTTAGGAGTCTTGCTAGGATTAGTTAACTACAAGGAATTCTTGAGTATTGAAGCTAGGGTTTTCACCTAAGTTGATTGCTGCTTCAAAGCTCATTCCCATAAGATAAAAGGTTTGTTTTCATGCTTATTTCATGTCCTCATGAATGCTTGGTTGTTGAAGTACTTGGGTAGAAGAAGGAAGTAGAAAATGAGGGTTAAATGTAACTTTTATGATGTTTTTGAGTAGTAAGCTAACTTGAGCCATGATTCTTAGTATAATATGGATATAATCTTGTTATGGAAGGTAGTAATAGTGATGAGGAAGTAGTGTATGAAAATGTGCTAAGGTTGGGCATGAAGTTTTAATATAAGTTGAACATAAGGATGAGTTTTGAAGGCTCAATGGAATGTGATTAGTTGATGATGATATTGTGGGTGTTGTTATGGATGTTTGGGGGTTGGTTTTTAATATGGTGGAAGTTGACGAAATAGGGGAAATGCCGCCCAATTTTCGTTAGATCATGAATTATTCTAGTTTGAATTTAAGAGTATCATTTAGGCTTAACCACGGTATGAATCCTTCTAAATGTAGATTGTTCAAGCTTCGACGGTGAATGTTAAGTAGTTAAGAAGACAAAGAGGTATATAAGGCTAACCCTGCTTTCATTAAGGCATGGTTCCTTTGTTATATATCCTTTCATGAGTTCCATAATGTCTTCCAAATTACTCTATCTCTAAGATTACCAAAGCTCATGATTCTCGATACTTTCACGATTCTAGTACCTCTTTTATATGAAAGTTAATCCTCTAAGGATAGTTGTAACGAAAACGATGATGGAAATTATGTTGATGATACTTATGGACTTTTATGTATACATGTCTAAGTATTTATGACTATTATGTAACACCGAGCTTATATGGCCGGGTATGATACCTATCGCGCGCGCACCTCTGTAGTTGGGTAGGGATAACAAGCCTTAGTAGGGCCAGGTATTTATAATCACCGATCCTTGTCATGGCCGGGTATGTGAATCACCGAACCTTTGTGGTCGGGAACGGTATAAATACGAGTACGAATATGTATATATGCATGAGTAAGCATTGGAAATGGAAAGCCCCTATGAAAGACAAGTAAGTAAATATGATGATGGCCACTAGAGGTACAAAGGGCTTTATTGCGTCCTGATTCTTCTATCTTATGCTATTCCTGCTGCTACTTCTTACGCTATTTCTTATGCTCCTATTATGATATTGATTATGCTTTGCATACTCAGTACATTATTCGTACTGACATCCTTTTGTTTGTGGACGCTTCGTCATGCCCGAAGGTGGATAGGGAGATAGGCTTGGTCCATAGATTTCTTATTCAGGGACTGCATAGAGGAGCTCCATTTCTTCCGGAGCTACAGCTTTTGGTATTATTCTTTTGTGTACATACATATGGGCATGGCGGGGTCCTGTCCCGCCTATATGATGTGACATACTCTTGTTAGAGGCTCGTAGGCAGTTGTGTATGGTTAGATGTCTTGCAGCCTTGTGGGCTCATATTTTGTATATTATTTTGATAGCCTCGTCGGCTTATGTATTTGGATATGGGCATTGCTGTTGATGATGATATAAATGTGTTGTTACCCAAGGAGATTAGTACTATTGATGTATGAAAATTATGAGTAAGCCATGTGGCTCACCTAGATGTGAATATGAGAGTACGTTTAGGAGATGCCAGGGTGGGTCAGCACCGGGTGCCCGTCATGGCCCTCCAGTCGGGTCGTGACAAGAAATTCCACTGACATTTTATTAAATTGGCCGTATTTCTTGGTCATATAAATTATACTGTCCGTATCTCAAATCGTATAATTTTATATGGGCCGTATCTTTGGTCGTGTTTTTCAGATTTGCAATCTGTCAGTTGCATTGAAAAGGATACTCTCTGAACTTGAATTTACCTAGGTATGCATTTCGTAACTCCTCATATGCCAAGGGATATACCTCCCTCAATTTGGAAAAAAAATCCTGTCTAGAATTTTGCCAAGTTTTCCCAAAGTTTCGACAAACTTAATTTCTTTGATTCGCTTGATCCCGGAACCTTTAGATACCTTCTTAAAACTTGTTGAAAGTCTTCCTTACCCTTATAAGGGTTCCATGGCCTCTCCAACTTATGCTAGTTTACATCTAACACAACCAACGCGAAAATTTGGGAGGTGTAATATCATATATATATATATATATATATATACAATCCGTATCCTTGACCGTATAACATTATATGGCATACATCCTGGCCGTATAAAATTCTATGGTCCGTATAGTTGGTCATATAATACCACCACCTCCAAAACTGCCTTCTTTGGAAATTTTTAAAATCCTTAATTACAGTCTGTATTCTATATTTTCCAGAAACAACTTTTAACAAACCTTTCCGCATCGATTCACTTATTCTCTAATCCTTCCGTAACTTCACAAACATGAACTTAAACACTTTTAAGCATAAGTTAGGCATGTCAAATCTCATATAACCTCCAAAGCCAAATCCCGACGTCTAAACTAAAATAACTTACGTACGATGATTCTAAATGTATAAACCATAAGGTATAATATTCCTCCCCCCATAGAAACATTCATCCTCGAATGTTAACTTCCAGAGATTCTATAAAAATTTCGGCAGAGTCTCCTCTATAACTGCACCACCACCAACCTACCACACAACAACCCAAACTACACAATGCCGCACAGGGCTACAACAAGCACTAACAAAAATGGCCCCACACGACCAATAACAGTAACTAACAACATATATGTACCTGAAGGCTGTGATGTTTCAGTCTTGGTCCGCTCTTGGTAAAACAAGCACGGATATCAGAATCACCTGTCTTCCTCAGCTTCTCAAATCCTTTCCTTTATATTCACATTATTTCATAGTACTTTTATCGAGGCTACCTCTTTGGTTCTAAATCCTCGAATCCGAAACTTGGTGATCTGATAGGGTAGTAGAGACTCTCTTAAGCGATAACTGTTCAGTAATCCGAAAATCATCAACTGGCGCAACTCTAGAAGAACTTCCAACACATGTACGAGGCATGGACATATGAAAGACTAGATGTATAGATTCCCAATCCGAATTTGTCCCATCCTGCATATAATCTCATGAAGTCTAAAGTATCAAGGGTAAACTTGTCTTCCTTATCAAATTTCATAAATCTCTTCAGAATGAAATTTCAAATCTCAACCATCTCATACTATTCCGTTCTTATAGGGCTTCATACAGGACATCTGAATATTAGAATAGTGACTAGAACACACTAAATGGTCATCACAACTTCCTTAAAGGTCTAACATACATGTTCATGATATATATCCTGAGATGTCTGAAAAGCGCTCTACCTATCCTCTAATCTCAAGATAGAAGACAATACTGGGGTAATCTATGTTTTCCAGGTTTCTCTGAATGTACTGATCCTCAGGCGCTAGTAGAGAACTGAACATCTTAACCGGATAATCCAAGATACTAGGTAACTGAGTAATTCCACATATAGCTCATATAATTCCTTATAGTTATAAAATCCTGCCACGACCCGATTTCACTGAGTCGTGCGGGCACCTACCTTTCCCACCTCAGTAGGTGAACCCTTAACTCAACATTCATAAATAATAGAAAATAATGGAAGAAGTAAAATGGTGAAAGCCTCACAAATATAATATAAATAAGAAAATGTGGAAGTAAACGAAATCCGCCCCAGTATCTGGTCTGGTCATACAAGAGCATCTAACTAAATACTACAAGTCTGAATCCTAATAAAACATAAGTAGTCTCAGAGATCATGCCTCAGAATAGAAATGAAGACATAATGATTGAAAGAGTCATCGGGCTGCGAACGTCCTCATGCTCACCCTGAAGGACTCGAATCAACCATCCTCGAATATCAGTCACGAGGAGCAGAGGTCAATCCCACCTGGAACTCTCAATTCATAAAAGAATGAAGCAAGTGTAGGTCAGTACGAACAATAAGTACATGTAGGTATCACAGGCTGACTAAGTTTAGCTAACACATATCAAGATAATAAAGTAAGATAAACAGGTAAATCAACAAGGTATAAGTCAAGCATGAGGTAGAATCCAAGTACAGGTCATCACCTATGTTTAGCATCTAAACTCAAATGTGCCAGGCCTCAAAATACTCAGTCCAAATTCGAATATCACAAGTACATCACAAGAATATCACAATAGAAACCATAGTACAATGCAATGCAATAATGTATGAAATGTGTATGCAATGCATATGTTATGTACGCATGTACTCCCATGATGGAACATCACATCTTGGCAGCACAACCCATAGGGGACCCGCTAAGTCCATGTATCTCACGGTTCAGGTAACAAGCTCGGCAACCACTACCTCACTATTCCGGCAACAACCTCGGCAATTTCTACGCACAACCTCGATTTCGGGATAACTATCGGAGATCGATACTCACGTCACTCTCATCTAACTGAGCCTAGATCATAACAGTGTTTCCTCAATATCATCAATGTATCAACAATATATCACGAAGGATGAGAATGCGTGCAATGTATGAGTTCAATATCAATAATCAAATCCATATCACAAGTACCACGCATGGGCACACCAACAATATCATGAAAAGGCTATAAAATAAGCCAAAATAGAACACTATCCTCGTATCAAACATCAAATAGTAAGATACTACAATATCATGGTTAAGATATATCAACAGTCTCCAATATGTACTATCGCCACGTTACATCAAGCCAACAATAATAGAAAAAGATAAGTCACAGCAAAATCGTGTGGCTAGTCCCAATCACACAACAGGGCCTAACCTAGGACAATATCCGACCCAACTTCATAGCCGAAGGTTTACATGAAAAATCCTAAAATCCTACTAAACGATGGAATAATCATAAAAAGGTGTTTGGAATCTTACCCAAATGATAATTCTTGAAAGAGTCTCTTCAAGTCTCCCAAGATCGATCTTCTAAGATTATGAGAAACCCCAAGCATATAATAAGAACGAAACGCCCAGCTGGCCAACCCATTGAGCTCACTTTTGATAATTCCAATACATTCCTTGTGAAATTTCACTCTAGTTAGGATTTTGAATCACCTCATTTGGCCTTAAAATGAGTTAGATATGGTTGTTTCAATTTTTTGAAGAACTCAGAAATTTAAAGGACGATCTCAGTGGCAATTTCGTAATTTTTAGCAAAGCACGCCAGAAAATTCTACACAACAAATGTTTAGTAAAATGCCCATATCTCCCTCATACGATGGCGAAACGCGACGATTCTTGTTGCTACAGTTCTGAAATTATGATACGGATCTAGCGGTTCAATTGAAACACAAATGAAAGCTCGTTTGCTCATTATGGTACCCTTTTTGCTCAGAACGTCGTCAAAATAAAAAACGAACACGATACAACCTAAACATATCCGGAACTCATCGGAATCTAACCAAAATTTTTGAACAAGTCAAAAATCATCATACGAACCTGCTCGAACTCTCAAAACATCTAAACGGGACCATCTTGAGCCGATGTTGACCGTGATCGAAGGGAGCCCTTACTTACCAACCTTTCATGTAGTGGAATACGTTGGGGCCACACATGCGGAGGAAGAGGTTGATAAGCCTATGCCAGAAGTATACAGGATGATTACTTCTACCATGTTGACGAATGGTTTTGAAATGAGAAAGGGTCTGGGAAGGGACCTTGAAGGGATAATAGAGCCTATGCCAATCCCAAAAGAAAACTACCACTTCGGTCTAGGGTATGCTCCCAGCGAAGACGAGCTCACAAGGGTTATCAAGAGAGAGCCCAGAATAAGGATTTTACCTCATCCAATTCCGGGTCTGTACCAGTTATTCCCCAGAAACATACCGAAGCTGAACGTAGAATAAATAGATGGGAGTCTCAAGTCGTTATTCCAAGAAGAGGGATGCTACGCGGTCATTGAAGAAAGTCAGGAGACACCCAACATACGCAGCCTGAGGCCGGGAGAGCGCCTGAGTAATTGGACATCCACTCCCCTCTTGGCTCCTCGGTAAAGAGATGGATTTTTCTTAAAACCTTTTGCTAAAAGCGGCGACATCGACTAAGGCCCGAATGATCACCTTTTTTAAATTACTTCTTAAAGTTTAAAAATGGAAATTGTTCGACGTTGTTCCGAACCAGGACCACAGTTGTAGTCAATTATTCTTGAATTAATAAAAAGCCTTGATCTGCATAAAACTAATATCTTTATCAGATAATAATAATAATAAAGGTTTTTCTAACTAACTATGTGTAACGAATAATAATAAACCTAACTTTACTTTGCCTTGATTTTTCACTAGTAACCATAATAAAAAAACTGAAAATGTCATGACGTGTTGGGAAACGAATGAGGAAAACAGAAAATGGGAATACGAGGAGTACGATGAATTGACAATGATGCCAGAGGGACTAGTAGAGAAGTGCAAGAATTAGAAGAAAAGAAAATGCTAAATATGGATGAAACAGAGGTGATAAACCTCGATAACGAAGAGGATGTCAAGGAGACAAGAATCAGTGCTCACTTAGGAACCCCACAGAAGGAGGAACTCGTAGCTTTGTTAAAGGAATATGTGAATGTCTTCGCCTGGTCATACGTGGATATGCCAGGGTTGAGCACTGAAATTGTAGCCCACATATTGCCTATTAAAGAAGGATTCGCTCCGGTTAAGCAAAAAACCCAGAAATTTAAGCCTGACATGAGTAACCAGATAAAAGACGAGGTGGAGAAACAAATTGAGTCCGGAATAGTGGAGGTCGCGTCCTACGCCACTTAGGTGGCCAACATAGTGCCAATACCCAAAAAGAACAGAAAGATTCGAATCTGTGTAGACTACCGAGATCTCAACTAGGCCAGTCCAAAAGACATCTTTCCTCTCCTAAACATCCACATTCTGATAGACAACTGTTCCAAGCATGAGCTGCAGTCATTCATGGATTGTTTCGCCGAGTACCATCAAATACTCATGAGCGAAGAAGACGCTGAAAAGAAATCCTTCATTACTCCCTAGGGAGTTTACCATTACAGGGTGATGTCGTTCGGCCTCAAAAATGTCGGCGGCACATACATGGGAGCTATGACTACCTGTTTCCATGATATGATGCATCAAAAGATTGAAGTCTATGTGGACGATGTCATCATTAAATTACGGGAAATCGCGGAGCATACCGTGCATTTGCATAAGTTCTTCGACAGACTTTGCAAATTCAATCTAAAGCTGAACCCTGCAAAGTACGCATTTGGAGTGCCTGCAGGTAAATTCCTAGCATTCATAGTCAGTCGTAGGGGTATTGAACTAGACCCCGCCAAGATTAAAGCAATCCAGGAGCTACCACTCCCCCAAACCAAGAAAGAAGTTATGAGCTTCCTGGGATGGTTGAGCTACATTGGACAATTCATAGCCCAGTCGAATGTGATTATAGAGTCAATCCTTAAGTTGCTAAAAAAGGACGTTCCCACAAATTGGATAGAGGAATGCCATGAGGCATTTGACAGAATCAAGAGATATCTTTCCAATCCTCCTGTCTTAGTGCGGCCCAAGCAAGTGAGTCCTCTATTACTATATCTATTTGTATCAGAAAAAGATTTCGGGTACATGCTCGCCCAGTATGATGAGGAGGGAAAAAATGAACATGCCATCTACTATTTGAGTAAGAAGTTCACTTCCTGCGAAGCGCGGTATACGCTCGTAGAGAAGACCTGTTGTGCTTTAACCTGGATTGCCTAAAAATTGAGACACTACCTATCGGATCCGCTGAGATACATTTTCCAATACCCAAAAATTGAGGCACTTACCTCATATCCAGAATGGATCCACTTAGATACATTTTCCAGCAACCGATGCCCATAAGAAAATTAGCTAAATGGCAGATGCTACTCAGCGAGTTTTACATCGTGCACGTAGCACAAAAGGCAATCAAGGGACAAGCCTTAGCAGATTTACTGGCAGAAAGTCCTGTCGGTGATGAACTGAAACCATTAAGGACTTTCTTCCTAGACGAAGAAGTGATGACTATGGACGAAGAGGTGGCAGAACCATACTCGGGCTGGAGATTGTTCTTTGATAGAGTAGTCAACTATAAAGGATCAAGCATTGGGCGGTGTTGATATCAGAAATAGGGAAACACTATCTGATCAAGCATTGGTTTCAAGTCCATTCATGATATAATAGGTCTTTAAATGGTGCATTATGAATTAATAGTGATCGACAAAGTGGTAGGAATCCTTTAAAATAAAGTGGAATACTATATGTACTAGGTATCATGTGTGGTTTCATTTGAATAGAGCTCAAACTTGGCATTCATATTATCAGAATTTCTCACTTATCTGGTTCATGTCTGAATTTTCAAAAGAAGTGTAGATAGCTTTAAAAGATGATTTGAGGCATGATGTACCTTTAACTGTCTGAAAATGGATGACTAATTCATGATGGAACGGTTTTGAACCTGGAGTTTGGTATTCAAATTGATTTTTGAACTCTTAAATGATTTAATTGTTCCACTTTCTTGAGTATAAATGGCTAAAGGTATTCAATATGGCTTCA
The DNA here is from genome assembly GCF_019175385.1 of Lycium barbarum. NCBI lineage: Eukaryota > Viridiplantae > Streptophyta > Magnoliopsida > Solanales > Solanaceae > Lycium > Lycium barbarum. The sequence continues at coordinate 77,115,343 of NC_083345.1, forward strand.
CAGAGCAGGGTCTTAAAACTGAAGTTGACTAGAAACTGTTAATTTATGTGATTAATTAGGGGGTCTAGGTGAGACTCATTTTAAAGGGCTGAGCAATGTCAAACCACTCTTATCCATAAGTTTTGGTGATGGGCATTTGGTAGAAGAATAAGGTAAAGGGGGTAGGGTTGCTTTGGAAGAGTAAAAGGTGAGCTTAGGCATAAACTGGAGGTAAATGACCAGTGGTGCTTTTGATCCCTTTTTACTGAAGGTAAGGTGTAGGAAAGTGATGGGGAGGTGATGACCTCCCCCTATCCTCTTCTTCTTTCAGGACCCTAAGGCTTCCTTGACTCTCTAGACCTTGTTCATATGGTTATGGAGTTCAGTAAGAGCTGGTAATTGGTCAAGGGTGGTTTGCCATGCCTTGGGGAAAAATTCTTGTGATTTCTTGTTGCCTGAAGCTAAATTAAAATAAAAAGATAGTTGTCTGTTACATCTTTGTCATGCCTTAGGGATTTTTGAATTTCATGTTGCCTAAAACTAAGTTTGAAACAAAGAGTAGGTGTTTGTCGTGTTTTTGTCATGATTAGAGAGGTCAAAATTGCCATTAATTAGGTCCTAAAGAGGTGAGGTGCTCACTTAGTGTTTGAATCCATGTTTCTTTTCTTTTTTTGAGGATTGACTTTTTGAGTGTTTGTTTGCTTCCTGAGGAATGTGTTTTAAAGTTGGTATGGTGTTTATGCGTGGACTTGGTCATGTAAAGGCACTTACCTTGGTCTGAACTTAGAAATGAACACTTAGTTAATCTTAAGTTGGTAAGAGCCTTTTATTACTTAAACTAAATTATGTCACCTGGACTTTACTGAACAGTATAGTATAACTTAGACTAAAAGAACAAGAATTATGATCTGTCTAATAAGACTTGCATCTGTATCATTAGTGTTTTTAAAAAATCTTGTTATACATAGAATTAGGAGGATAAATAATTAATGTATTGTGTTTATGCTCTAAAATGAATGGTGGTAAATGGGAATTGGTTTGATGTTGATCATGGGGGAATGGTAGGTATTCTTAAGGGCAGTATAGGCCACTTGGTTTAAAATGGTCTTTTCAAGACACCTCAAAGAGGGGACAGAGAAGAGCCAAGCCTAACTTGACTCATACTGTCTATCCCCCAAATGAAGGGTGTCATGACCAGCCTATATACCACGGGAAATAGTGTTGTCTTAAAGGGATATGACTTCCTTAAATTCCATCATTTTACAAAAGGTTTGAAGGTAAAAATGGTTAGGAAACCTAGTATGTTCAAAGGTCTAGAATGCACTTATGAGGTTAAGAGTAATGGAGTTGGTCATTTCAAGAAGTTGGTCTTTGGTTTTGTTTCTAAAAACCAATGAACTAGCTTGAGCTTGTTAATAATAAATGTCATCTACTAGGAGTTTAAAGGAGTCTGAATATGTGAAGATTGATTTTTGAACTTTATGCCATCTTTTTGAGATTCATTGGTACATATGTAGTTGACTCTGTTCCTTGTTGATATTTGGCACAAATATCATGTTTTGTGTCGTATTACAACTTCTTCTTATGACTTTTATCGCTTAATTCATGAAGTAACCGTCGTATTTGAACTTATGTCGTTATATTTCATGTGTATAGGTACGATGACGACAAACGATGGAAAATGTGATTGAAATGATTGGAATTCTTAGCATATGTCGATTGGCTGAGGTGACGAGTCGATGAACAAAAAGGACGAACTAAAAAGGCGAGTTAAGCGATTGCAGATCTTCGCTTTCCTTCCACATCGCGGAAGGATCGCGAGAAGCTCCAGAAATTCAGCCCATCGACCTGCATCGCGTGAAGAAAGCGGAACAACCAAACTCAGCCATCAGGGTGCGCGATCGATCCGCATCGCGTGAAGAAGGCGAGAAGCTGCAGACCATTGCGCGATCCTTCCGCGATGCGGAAGGAAAGCGGGACTCTGCGGACGTTTTCCCGATTAGACTAGGATTTGGATTCCTTATTTATTATTTTTACCCTAGCCTATATATACACGTTTTTATTGCTGAGAACGGTATTCTGGGATTATTCAAGGATTTGTAAGCCACCGTTCTCCTTTTTCCTTCTCTAGTTATTTTACTTTTCATCTTTTTCAACCCTAGTTTATTCATGGCTTCTTTTGTCTATGATCGAATCATGAGTAGCTAAATTTCTTAGTTCTAGGGTTGTGGCGAAAGACTTGAAAGTTGATTTGATGACAATTATGATCTATTGATTTTCCATATTGTGGGTTGCTTATTTATTCTTGATTTTAATTATTTGATTATCTGGCCAATAGTTAGACACTATCTGTGGTGAGTGGGTTGAAATTGAGAAACGGAATTCACGTACGTAATAAGAATAAATAGAGTTTGTTCGATTTAATCGTTTCGCTAATGAGGATAGAGATATACCCTTTAGTCCTACTTAGTTGAATACGGTAAAATAAAGGCGTTCTTGTTACATCTGATGACTATAGAGATATAGGCATTAAGGTAACATCTACAGGCTTGTGAGTAGTTCGAGAGAATATCATAAAGCACAGTTAACCCGTCAACTAGTAACCCAAGAAATAAAATAGGTGGAATTGTATGAAGATCATCTGGATTGTCGAAAGACATAACCCTAGATCTTTCTCTCATCTGAAATTTCTTACAATCTTTGTCAACGTAGTCCCAGTCATAAAAACACCCATCACAAATTGTTTACTTTTCAGTTTTAGTTTAGTACCTCAAACAATTTTGATTTTCACTTTCTTGAATAGTTTCATTCGAATTTGAATTAGTTTAACAGTAGAATCTAAGTCTCTGTGGGATCGATATCTGGATTTAACAGTCCATATTGCTTGTATGACCACGTATACTCGCGTGTGCGTTTGGGAGCAACAAGTTTTTGGCACCGTTGCCGGGGACTTAGAAAAATTTACTGTTTTTCTAATTTGGGTTTGTTTTTCTATTCAAGTCCTTACTTTTCTTCGTTGTTCTACTTGTGATTCTTCAGGATTCTCTGGTTTATGCCAAGCACTAGAAGTTCAGGACAACCGTTAGTTGATCTTGATCAAGAAATCGAGAGAACCTTCCGACGACAGAGACAAATGGCTAACGAAGCAGCAAGACTTGCTCTTGAACAGGCAGAAAGGGATAGATTAAGAAACGCAGATGAACAGGGAGAGAGAGCAGCTGCGAGGGCACAAGAACAACGAATTCTGTTATCCAGTTATGCTAGGCCAAGTCTGGCGACCATTGCTAAAGCTATTGTTAGGCCTGAAATTACTGGAAATTTTGAGCTAAAAGAAGGAACAGTGCGGCTGGTGCAACATACGTGCCAGTATATGGGTAAATCTAGTGAAGACCCGCATAAGCACTTGATGCAGTTCGTGGAGCTGAGCGATAATTTCCAATATAGAGATGTTCCCGATGATTATGTGAAGCTGTCCTTATTTCCGTTCTCACTTATTGGCGAAGCAAGGGAATGGTTGACGAATCTACCTGCCGGTTCTATCACTTCTTGGGAGATATTTTCAAATAAGTTTATCGACAGGTTCTTCTCACCCAATAAGACAAAGGAGCTGCGAGGAAGAATTGCTAACTTCACTCAGAGAGATTCCGAATCTCTACCACACGCTTGGGAAAAGTATAAGGGCTATCTGCGAGATTGCCCCCAACACATGCAGCTAAAGGAGATCATTGGCAACTATTTCGTGGAGGGTCTTAACCATGAATCAAGGGCCCTGTTGAATGCTTCAGCTCAAGGTCAAATATTAAAAAAAACATATGAAGAGATGGAAGATCTCCTTGAGATGATGTCTGAGGGTCATCATGAGTATAACGAGACTAGCCGGGCGTTACCACAAAAGGCCGCTGGAGTTCTTATGGTTGATGATGTTGTAGCTATTCGGGCTGATATAGGTACTCTTACTAATGTGATGTTGAGGGTGTTTCCTCAAGCTCAGCAGATTCAACCAGTTCAGCACATTCAGCAGGCAGCATGTGTAGGTTGCGGTGAACCTCATGATTATAACAATTGTCCATTAAATCCAGAGTCTGTCTATTTTATGGGGCAGCAGAATCGTGGTATGGGTAATCGGGGAAACTATTATAGGAATAATTACAACACTCCATTTGGGAAGCAGGATTTCCACAAGCCGAACAATTATCAGCAACCTCAAGCTCAACCATCCAACAATTTAGAGGAAATGATGAAGCGACTCATAACTCAAAATCAGGCGATGCAGCGGCAAAATCAGAAAATTCAGAGTGAGATGCAGAAGTCTATTCACGAACTTGAGCGTCAGATGGGGCAGATGACTCTTATGCAGATTGTCAGACCTCCGGGTTCTCTTCTGAGTGATACTGAAAAGAATCCAAAAGAATGCAAAACAGTCACCTTTAGGAATGGTAGAGAGCTAGAGGAAGTGCCACCGAAAAAGAAGAACATAGCAGAGGCAGAACTTATCCCTGCTAAGCGAGCTGAACCAAAGAAAACAGTCGCAGAGCAGCATGTAGAGGAAGTGGTGCGGCCACCCCCTCCTTTTCCACAGTGACTTCAGAAACAAAAGGCAGATTCGGCTTGCAAGAAATTTCTTGAACTCTTAAAACAGGTACACATCAACATACCTTTGGTGGAGCTTCTACAACAAGTCCCAAAATATGCAAAATATATTAAAGATGTGGTCGCGAACAAACGGCGTTTGACAGAGTTTGAGACAGTTGCACTTACTGAGGAGTGCAGTTCTAGAGTGAGGAGTAAGATCCCTCCAAAGTTGAAAGATCTGGGCAGCTTCACAATTTCGATTACGATTGGAAACATTGAAGTTGGGCTAGCATTGTGTGATTTGGTTGCTAGTATTAATCTTATGCCCACCTTGGTGTTCCGAACGTTGGGTTTGGGAGAGCCTAGGCCGACCACTATTACATTGTAGTTGGCTGATCGATCTCTTGCTTATCCTGATGGTATTATTGAGGATGTTCTTGTGAAGGTAGGCCCATTTATTCTGCCGGTTGATTTTGTGACACTTGATTATGAAGCAGATAAGAATGTTCCACTCATCATGGGGAGAGGATTCTTGGCTATTGTTGATGCTGTGACCCGAGTGAAAGATGGAAAGATGTCCATGACAGTTAATGGGCAAGAGGCGACTTTTGATGTGTTTAAAGCCACCAGACTTCCAGCCCATTATGAGGAGTTAAAGATGATTTCTGTGGTGGAACCCGAGCTCACAAATGCCGAATTGGATCACTTTCTAGCCTTGCGAGATCCGTTGGAAACAGCTTTGGTGTATGGGGAAGATCTGAAGATGGATGCAGAAGTGGAGGAGTGTCTTAGCATTCTTGACACCTCATGTGCTTATCTACGAGCAAGGACACCGTTTGAGGAGCTAGACAGACCAGAGTCATGGAAGAAGCCGAAACCGTCTATCGAAGAGGCTCCCATTCTTGAGTTGAAACCATTGCCTCCTCACCTTTGCTATGCTTTCTTGGGTAGTGGAGACACATTGCCCGTAATCCTCTCTGCCTATTTGACTGATGTGCAGGTTGAACGTGTATTACGAGTGCTAAGAGATCGAATCCGAGCCCTCGAGTGGTCGATAGCTGATATTCGGGGTATTAGTAGCTCGTTTTGCATGCACAAAATTTTATTGGAGGAAGGCAGCAAACCCAGTATTGAGTGTCAGAGGCGACTAAACCAGATCATGAAGGAGGTGGTGAAGAAAGAGGTAATCAAGTGGCTTGACAGCTGCATCATTTATCCCATCTCAGACAATAATTGGGTGAGTCCTATACAATGTGTCCCGAAGAAAGGGGGCATAACTGTTGTGGAAAACGAGAAGAACGAATTGGTGCCTCAACGAACTGTCACGGGCTGGAAGATATGCATCAACTATCATAAGTTGAACAACGCCACCAGAAAAGATCATTTCCCTTTACCCTTCATGGATCAGATGCTCGACAGATTGGCTGGGCATGATTATTATTGCTTTTTGGATGGTTATTCGGGGTACAACCAGATCATGATCGCGCCCGAGGATCAAGAAAAGACCACATTCATATGTCCGTATGGCACGTTTGTATTCCGGAGGATGCCTTTCGTTTTGTGCAATGGTCCAGGTACCTTCCAGCGATGCATGATGGCTATCTTCACCGATATGGTGGAAAATTATGTAGAAGTATTTATGGATGACTTCTCTTGCTTTGGAGATTCTTTTGATGACTATTTGAACCATCTGGATGCCGTGTTAGCTCGCTGTGAAGAAACAAACTTGGTACTTAATGTCATTTCATGGTTCAAGAGGGAATTGTTCTTGGGCACAAGATATCGGGCCAAGGAATAGAGATTGACAAGGCGAAGATTGAAGCAATTGAAAGATTGCCACCACCCGTTTCAGTTCGGGGAGTGCGCAGTTTTCTTGAGCATGCTGGCTTCTACCGACGGTTCATCAAAGACTTCTCTAAAGTTGCTAATTCACTGTGCAAGCTTTTAGAGAAAGATGTGAAGTTCATGTTCAATGAAGCCTATCTGACGAATTTTGATGAGCTAAAACAAAGGTTGGTGTCTGCTCCTATTATCGTTGCACCCGATTGGTCTCTACCATTTATTCTAATGTGTGATGCAAGTGATTTTGCTGTGGGGGTTGTCCTTGGTCAGAAAAGGGACAAGATCTTTCACCCTATTTATTACACCAGCAAGACACTTGATGCAGCCCAGATGAACTATACTGTCACAGAGAAGGAGTTATTGGCGGTTGTCTACGCCTTTGACGAATTCCGATCTACCTGGTGGGCATGAAGGCGATTGTCTACACTGATCACACGGCAGTTCGTTACTTGTTTGCAAAGAAGGATGCAAAGCCGAGGCTTATTCGTTGGGTGCTGTTGCTGCAAGAGTTCGACATCAAGATTTTAGATCGAAAGGGCACAGAAAATCAGGTGGCAGATCACTTATCGAGGTTAGAAGATTGGGAACATGTGGATGAAGCAGTGAGGATTAATGAGACTTTTCAGGACGAACAACTTTTCGCTCTTAAATCAGCTAAGGTGCCATGGTATGCAGACATGGTGAACTTTATAGTGAGTGAGATTTACCCTCCTAGTGCTAATCACGAGAAGAAAAAGCGGATTCTGCATGACAGTCGTTTCTATGTGTGGGATGAGCCCTATCTTTACCGGGTTGGCACAGATCAGCTAATCAGAAGATGTGTTCCAGAGGAAGAGGTCTCAGCGATTCTCGAGAAGTGTCATTCATCACCCTATGGAGGACATCATGCCAGGGACAGAACAGCTGCCAAGGTACTTCAGTCCGGATTCTACTGGCCAACTTCGTTCAAAGATGCTCATGAATTTGTGCGAGCATGTGATAGCTGCCAGAGAATCGGAAATATTTCCAAGCGTCATGAAATTCCTTTGAAGGGCATCTTGGAAATCGAGTTGTTTGATGTGTGGGGTATTGACTTCATGGGCCCCTTCATACCATCCAAGGGAAATAAATACATATTGGTGGCTGTAGACTATGTTTCGAAGTGGGTGGAGGCCATTGCACTTCCCACCAATGATGCGAGTGTGGTGGCGCGATTCCTGAAAAAGAACATTTTTACGAGGTTTGGGACCCCGCGGGCCATCATCAGTGATCAAGGTACGCACTTCTACAATCGGCTCTTTGATAAATTGTTGTTCAAGTATGGGGTGAAACATAAGATAGCGACTGCTTATAACCCTTAGACGAGTGGTCAAGTAGAGGTATCGAACAGAGAAATCAAGAGGATTCTGGAGAAGACTGTGAGCGTAAGTAGAAAAGATTGGTCATTAAAGCTTGATGACGCTCTGTGGGCATACAGAACAGCGTACAAAACTCTGATTGGTACATCCCCCTATAAGCTCGTTTTTGGTAATGCATGTCATCTACCAGTCGAGCTTGAGCATAGAGCATATTGGGCGATCAAGAAGCTGAATCTCGACATGGTTCAAGCTGGAGAGAAGAGACTGTTACAGCTGCACGAGTTGGAGGAATTTCGCTATCATGCTTATGAAAACGCGAAAATGTATAAGGAGTGCACTAAAAGAATTCATGACAGGCGCATCCAATCTTGTGACTTTCAGCCTAGGCAGTTAGTATTGCTGTATAACTCCAGGCTGAAGATTTTCGGTGGAAAGCTGAAGAGAAAATGTTCCGGACCATTCGAAGTAGTTCGCGTGACTGCACATGGTGCAGTCGAGCTTAGAAAACCCAACTCAGATGAGACATTCTTGGTTAACGGGCAGAGAGTGAAGCATTACTACGGCGAGGCCACTGACTGTGCCAGGACCACCATCGATCTAGAAGAGGCTTGAGGAGAGCTTGTGTCGTGCCGCGATGTTAAATCAGGCGCTTCTCGGGAGGCAACCCGTGTGTAATAAAATAAAATAAAAAAGTGTCATGCTACGACCTTAACTAAGGCGCTTGTTGGGAGGCAACCCAACCTTTTGTAAGATATAAGTCATTTTTGTTCATGTTGCAGGAATTGGGCGAAAAATGAAGAAAAGAGACAAAGTACCCAGTGATTTACGCGATCCACCCGCGATGCGGACATATCGCCTGACGTCCTGCAGCTTTGCGCGATCCACCCGCGATGCGGACGGATCGCGCAAGTCGACCCGGTTTGTATCTCTCTTTTCCGTGTATAGGGTATGAACTGCCCCCTTTTCCTCACTTTCATTATACACCCCCAACTCTTCCAACTCCCGTTCATACGAAAAAAAAAATATCCACCCCCTATTCCCTCTCTCACACAAACAACTTCAAGTTGTAATCCATCCCACATCAACACCACATGGTAAGTGTTCATCTTCCCTATTTTCTCTCTCCTTGTCATTGTGTTGGTATGTGTAAAGTAGGGATATGGGGTATGGGCGAATTGTGGGCGGGGATTGGTATTGCTTGTGTAATAGGTGCGGATGTGGCTAGAATGTGACTCCCATTGCATAAAGGAGGGTTCTTCAACCCCCCATTGTTACCCAAAGTTAAGGGACGATTTTACGCCCACAAGGTGTTCGATAAAAGTCCTAAACCAAGTTTTTGTGAAATTGTGAAGTCTTGAGTAGCAATGGAACATTTACTGAGCTTAGGAACCCTTGTGAACTTCATCTCACCATAAAATTCGAATTGTGAGGACGAATTGGAGAAGTGTGATTATTTTTCGTCCCAAGCAACATGACAATCGTGTACTTTGTTTTTGTTTGCTAGGTCTTGTAGGAGTAGTTAACTTCTTTGGATTTTTCTTTTAACAATATAGTTTGAAGTAAGTGTGGGGTTGTGCCACGACCCCGTCGTTACTAACCTAAATCTCTCGTTTGGTAATGCGTTGTTTTGCAGGCAAAATGGTTCACGGTAAATCCAAGGGCAAAGCTGTCGCCTCCTCCTCCAAAGGTACAAAACGAGGGCGAGCACAAAATCCGCCCAAAGAGAAAAAGGGGCAAACATCCGGAAAAGGCAAGCATCCCGCGGTTATCATTCCTCCAGCAACTAAAAGGACAACCAACCCCCATCTTTCGGGGGAAGGAGCAGAGTGGTATGCGGGGTTTGACACCTCGAAGGGGTACACCCATGAGCGAGCAATCAGTCGAGCCCCTATGAAGAAGAATTTCCAGGATATCCACGACCGTATAGTTGCCATGGGCTGGACATCGGTGTTTGAGCAACCGGGCCCAGTGAACGTCGATTTGGTCTTGGAATTCTATGCTTGCGTACAAACCCGCAGGATTCCTGATTCTGTGTTCTTTCGGAGAAATTGGGTGCCACTGACGGCATCAACCTTGTGCGGGGCAATCGGAGTCTCGGATGTGCCTGTCGAGCCCTTACTAGAGTTCATCAAAAGGCCAGATTATCGGGCTATCCGAGAAACTCTGTGTGGAGCCAACTCAAAAGCTCAATGGGCACGATATTCAGGGCCTCTTCGGAAGCATAGAAGCATGAGCGTGAGCAACTTTTGTAGAGAGGCCCGAGTGTGGCTGCGCCTCCTAATTGCGAGAATAATGCCACTTGATCACTTCTCGGAGGTACAACGGGAGAGAGTGTGCATTGTGTACTTCTTGATGACGGGGCAGCCGGTGAACATAGGGTATTGGATGCTGCAGGAAATCCGCCGAGTGCGTGCTGGGAAGTAAAAAGGCTAAGTTATGGAAACACTCTCACTTCCTGCCTAATGCAGCTCGATAAGGACTTAGCGTACTCTACTGATAGAGTACTTGAGGCGCCCATTGACCCGCTCGATATCTCCAATGTCATGGCCCCAGCAAGTATATCCGGACATCACTTGACCCCGGCAGAGGAGAGGTCTGCCCAGTCCACCGTACTAGCTCAGCTGTACTCGGGGATGATGGTTGCGAGTGAGCACTTTAATATTGATCTCACAAGGGTCTTTATTGATAACCCACACACTCCACATTCTCGGGCGCTGGTGGGAAAGCTATCTCAGTTACCCGTGGATGAGGACGAGAACTCAGCTGACCGAGTAATGACCGCGTTCGAAGATGAGGAGGAGGCGGAGTCGCTGATGCAAGGCGACGACAATGAAGAGAAAGAAGATGCCGATCCAGATGAGGGCGCGACTGATGATGAGGATTTCCTCGATGAGGATGATTAGGCCCTAGTGGGCCCCAGGGAGTATTTCTTACCTCGTTTGCGCTTTATTTGATTTCATATATACATGCATTAAGGGCAGTGCATACCTTTAAGTGTGGGGTGGGGAAATACGGCCCTGGTTTGTAACAACATGTTTTTGAGGTTGCGGATGATGATTAGTATGCCTTAGAATTTTTTTATTTTTTTTATAGTTTTGCATTTTAGTGTCGAAAAAAATAAATAGAAAAAGTAGAAAAATTTCAAAAAGATTTTGTTTTTCTTTGATAACTTCTTAAGTCCCTCATTAGTAGGCATTCATCATCCACCCCCTTTGGTTTTCTTATGGCCTCGGTTCTTTCTCGAGGGGGGGCTTTGAACCGGGCGTAGGTAGATTTTTTTTTTAGTCATAGGAAGGGTTGTTCCTGATGACAGGTGGATGACACTGCTTGAGGGAAAATTAGTCCGTAGGCTAGGTGCATTCAAATGCTAGGTGCACGGGATAGGTGAAGTCTTGTCATATGAGTGATCTTGAAATGTTTTGTGAAAGCATGCCGTGAAACTGTATTACTTTTCTTGGAAGCACTTGAAAATGGTTTTTGTGTTGACTCGTATGACCCACTTGGCATTGTTGATTTCTATTGTGTTTGATTGTTTCGAGGGACAACCGGATCCCTCTTGCGTTGATTATGTGCCATGTGTGAGTAAGGTTTCGTTTTTGAATCTATGTTTGGTATTGACATCTAGAACTTTCCCTGTGTGTTCACAAAGCGAAATGAAGTTTGGTTGAGCCTAGAAAGTGATAGAGGCGTTTCTTTGATTAGTCACTAAAAAGCCTCAAAAGTTATCCTACCAGCGTGCAAATAACACCCTAGTTAACCCCGTTGAGCCGTTAGCCTTTTCTTTGATAGCAGTTAATTAGCCTTACCCCTTCTTTCTACAGCACTCAATGTTTGATCCAAAACACTCCTGAAGCACTTTAATCAATTTACATGCATAATGGGAGTTGGGAGGCGAAAAGAGGGGAAATGGTTGTTAACTGTAATCTAGGAAGACAATGGGAGCACCGAATGAACAGAACTAATTCATGTGTTAGTTGGGAATTTAAAATTTAAAAAAAAAAAATGTAGCAAAAAAGTTTCCCTTCTAACTTGTGTGATTTTAAAAAGAATGGTGCTTAAACAAAGAAAATGGGTGAATTGGGAGAAATTTAAAGGTTGGTTGGTATTGAATAAGGGCTAATAAAGAAATCGTGCAAGAATGACGAATGTATAATGTATTAAAGTGCTTAGGGAGGTTAGTCACTATTATCCAAATAATTCCTACCCGTCTCATAGCCTACATTACAACCCTCGAAGTCCTACTTGATTCTAGGCTCGTCTTACTTGTATTAGTAGAGTGGTTACACTACGGGCAAGCATATGGTATGTCGTACATTACATGTGATGTTCTTTGCGAGAGTGAGTGCATTTATTGATTTCAGGTCCATTGATTTAAACATGTGATTCTTGATGAGATATGGACTACTTTGTTGAGGTGAGGGCACATAATTAGCAATAGAATGGTGAAGTGTTGATTTCTCGATCATAAGGTTACCTATATGCGTTAAAGTGGTGTCGTTAAGTCAACTGTTTTGAAATTCGAAATGTTCTCTTGGAAAAGAAGTACTTGGTGCTGAAAATGAGTTTTGTTTTTAAACCTTTGGCATGGCTTTCGCAATCTGGGTCGCTGGTTTGTTATTGAAAATCTTGCTTCAAGAGTTAGCCATACTAGCCGAATCCTGTTGCAGACCTGTTTGAATGAGTGAGCTAGAAGTGTAGTCTGATGTTGGTTTGTGTTTGCTCGAGGGCAAGCAAAGTCTAAGTGGGGGGTGGTGATATTTGGCACAAATACCATGTTTTGTGTCGTATTACAACTTCTTCTTATGACTTTTATCGCTTAATTCATGAAGTAACCGTCGTATTTGAACTTATGTCGTTATATTTCATGTGTATAGGTACGATGATGACAAACGATGGAAAATGTGCTTGAAATGATTGGAATTCATAGCATATGTCGATTGGCTGAGGTGACGAGTCGATGAACGAAAAGGACGAACTAAAAAGGAGAGTTAAGCAACTGCAGATCTTCGCTTTCCTTCCGCATCGCGGAACGATCGTGAGAAGCTCTAGAAATTCAGGCCATCGACCCGCATCGCGTGAAGAAAGCGGAACAACCAAACTCAGTCATCAGGGTGTGCGATCGATCCGCATCGCGTGAAGAAGGCGAGAAGCTGCAGACCATTGTGCGGTCCTTCCACGATGCGGAAGGAAAGCGGGACTTTGCGGACGTTTTCCCGATTAGACTAGGATTTGGATTCCTTATTTATTATTTTTACCCTAGCCTATATATACACGTTTTTATAGCTGAGAACGGTATTCTGGGATTATTCAAGGATTTGTAAGCCACCGTTCTCCTTTTTCTCTCTCTAGTTATTTTACTTTTCATTTTTTTCAACCCTAGTTTATTCATGGCTTCTTTTGTCTATGATCGAATCATGAGTAGCTAAATCTCTTAGTTCTAGGGTTGTGGCGAAAGACTTGAAAGTTGATTTGATGACAATTATTATCTATTGATTTTCCATATTGTGGGTTGCTTATTTATTCTTGATTTTAATTGTTTGATTATCTGGCCAATAGTTAGACACTATCTGTGGTGCGTGGGTTGAACTTGAGAAAGGGAATTCACGTACGTAATAAGAATAAATAGAGTTTGTTCGATTTAATCGTTTCGCTAATGAGGATAGAGATATACCCTTTAGCCCTACTTAGTTGAATACGGTAAAATAAAGGCGTTCTTGTTACATCTGATGACCTTAGAGATATAGGCATTAAGGTAACATCTACAGGCTTGTGAGTAGTTTGAGAGAATATCATAAAGCACAGTTAACCCGTCAACTAGTAACCCAGGAAATAAAATAGGTGGAATTGTCTGAAGATCATCTGGATTGTCGAAAGCCATAACCCTAGATCTTTCTCTCTCTGAAATTTCTTACAATCTTTGTCAACGTAGTCCCAGTCATAAAAACACCCATCACAAATTGTTTACTTTTCAGTTTTAGTTTAGTACCTCAAACAATCTTGATTTTCACTTTCTTGAATAGTTTCATTCGAATTTGAATTAGTTTAATAGTAGAATATAAGTCTCTGTGGGATCGATATCTGGACTTAACAGTCTATATTACTTGTACGACCACGTATAATTGTGTGTGCGTTTGGGAGCAACACTTGTCAATCTTAACTGGTAACTGGTATGAAGCTTTGGGCCTTTTCCTGGGAATATAAAACTAGACAGTCCTAGTCTCATTTGATATTGTTTGGCCTAGGCTTTTTGATGTTACAATTCTATCCTTTTGGTGATTACAAGTTACAGGATCTTCCCCTTTGTTTATACTCTCCTATTGTGCTTCTGTGACCACCTTAAACAAATTCTAACTTCCTACTATAAGAACTGCTAATATATGAAATTGATAAATCATTTATTTTGATGTACATGAAAATTAAAGTTGGACTTTGATTAAGTTTGCCTTTTGTATAGTAGTTGGATATGTAAGAGTGTGGTTAGACACAGACCCTACATAGGTAAAAGAAGGTAGTATACACTTGGTATATACATATCATGTGTATATCATGGATATACTGTGTGCATACCTATAAGAAAAATAGGCCAACCATAGACAGGGTTTCTATGAAAATGAAAAAGTATGACTTGTTTGGGCCACTTATTTGACTCAGTATTCTGAAAGTGTTATATATATATATATATGTATATATATATTGAATGTATATCATTACATTACAATACTTGTTTCAGTCTTTTGTCATGATTCTGAATTCAATTAAAAGCTACTTGTATTTAAAATACCACCCATAGGTTGGTACTTGTGCATTGCTTTGAGACTATAGTTGTATACTATGGCAACACTGGTTTTGTTTGAGAGTTTGAGGAGGTTTTGAGGGATCGGTCTAGCCACTCCCCGATATCCAGCCATGCCTAGGGTTCATGAAACCCCTTGGAACTTGTACGGTGTCGGGAATAAGGGTGGTGACAACCTTTTCCCATTAGTATGTTGTGATTTGAGGTTTTCCAGTAAAGCAATGGTATACAATTAAGTCCTTAGTTTTGCACTGTTAATCAAGAGGGGAGGTATATATATATATATATATATATATATATATATATATATATATATATATATATATATATGTATGTATGTATGTATGTATGTATGTATGTATGGTTATGTCAGGATTAGGTCCATCAAACATAGATTTAAAAAATGGGGAATGTATATGTATACGTATATATGTATGTATAATTCTGATATTACTAGATCCACTAAACCTATACTAATCCAATTCCTTTTCTTTTTCCCTCCTACTTCATGGCAACTTGGGCCACAGTCCAACCAGCCTGTTGGGCCAAAGGCCCAACAGAAATATTCTTTCAAGTTGTTAAGTTTAAGAAAGAAAGCTAATATTATTGAAAGCCCAGCCATGAGCGAGAATGGCACGAAGGCCCAACCATGGGTAAAAATGGCTTTTAAGGGGTTTGGTACACCCCTAACTTATTTTTTTTTCCTCCTTTAATTTCAGCATGTCAATTTTCCTCTTATTTGAAATGTTGTATTTGTATAAACTCACATTATTATTGAAATCTTTTACATTTGAATTAAGCATCTTAGGTGAACGGTGCATATGCCGTTTAGTTAGACCTTAGGCCCCAATGCGATTTTCAAAACCCGAATTAGTGTAAACGTTTTCGGGAAAAAAAAAGAGGGATAAAAATGGCTAGTATAATAAGGGAATAAAAGGGATCAATTCCATATTTACAAGAAGAAATGCGTTGCTATCATCTTTTTTCCTCGAATCATATTTTTTCAAAAACTGAGAAAAACGCTCCTTTCTAGTTAAGTTTCAGTCCTTTTTTCAAAAGACCTATTTTTAGTCCAGGCGAAAAGATGGATTTTCAGAACTATGTGAATAATATACTTTACAAAACGATTTCCATCCTTTTATATTAAAAATCAGGCAAAAAATGGGTTTTCAGAACTGTATGAATAGTATGCTTTACAAAAAAACGAGTTCTGTCCTTTTTAAACAAAAAATCAAAGGTAGTTTTAGACATATGAATATGTAATCCATTTATATTGAAATACACACATTATTTTTCTGGAAATAAACTAAGGCAAATCATGGAGTTTTAAGGGCCAAGGCCCAACCCAAAAGGTCATATTTCAAGCCCCATTCAACCAAAAGTTTTCAGACAAACTAAAGCAAATATGTTTTGGGCTTAGCCCAAGAACTGAAAAAATAATAAGAGATTTCGAGTCAAAACTAAGCAAACTTTAATCATTTTTTAAGAGGGCGTAATTTGGGGCCTAAGCCCATGACAAATATTGCTCTCGTATTATATAAGCAAATTGGGTTTTTTAAGACAAATATTGGGGTCAAGATAATAAATTATGATCACATAGACCAACTCTTGCAAATCCATGTAAATTATTTTTCTTAAAAAATGAGTAAAGTCCTAAATAAAGGTGTTCTAAAAAGGTACTAAACGGACTAATCCGGATCATCTTTGAGTCTAAGCATGAACATATTTCATTATCCCAAACTTTTTAAAAAAAAAAAAAAAGATTTTTTACCTTTACAAAGTAACATTATCCTTATATGTGAAAGGAACTAATTGTATCCCGATATTATAAATCCGAACTTAAATACCCTATATGTAAAGGGAATTAATTTAATTCTTTTCAAAACGATATGCAAAAAATGAAAGATTTTTCGGGAAAATAAACATCAAATAAATAGTTCATGCAAATACTCACACATTGGAATTTGAAGGTCAACCGTATAGTATAGATCCTTAATACTAGGGTGCGTAACACCTTCCCTAGGGGATCACTAGAACCCTTACCTGGAACTTTGGATTAAGAAGGATTTTTCACGGCGTATGAATAAACCCTTCAAAACTAGTTTTCCTAATTTTCTAAAAATAGGTGGTGACGCTTTTAAAACAAAGTCCGAAAGAGCACCAACGATTTCGAATCAGCTTTTCTGAGCGCTAACCCCACCCGCGAAAATGCAAACCGTTACGGATAACATAAGATAAAAGAGATAAACTTGTACCTCTGAATGCCTCTTAAGGTGGATGTCATGCATGCTTAGCTTTTTAAAAAAATATATATATATTTTCATACATATATATATATATACAATACCGTACCTAGCCATATAGGCTCGGTGTTATCATCATCATCCCGTGTCCGGGGCATCCCGCGTACAGAATAATATGATAACCTGCCCACTGCAGTGGTGTGCACATCAACATGCCTGCTCGGCCGACTACAACGTGCCTCGATGTGAGAAAATACATACATACATACATACATATATATATACATGCATACATACATATATATACATACATACACACACACACACACACACACACACACACACACACACATATATATATATATATATATATATATATATATATATATATAAAGCATGCATGAGAGCCCAAAGGAAAGTTATGACTCTATCGGAGTGACGTAATCTCGGTAACCTCCGATTATCATTATGGATCTATCATCATCATTGTTGACACCAAATTTTTTACCTCCCGTAATTTATTTTAATCACTCAGAGTCCCCGGATAATAAATAAAATGAGCTGGGCTTTTTGAAAGCTTTAAATGATTTTTATAAATTTTCTAGGTCAATATTTTATTCCCTTTAATTAATAAAAGGGATTTTCATGCATCATAAATTTATTTAAAAAATAATGAGTATTTTCATGATATTTTATGAGATTTAGTTGAATTTAATTAATTAATTAGAAAAAAAGAGAAAGAGAGGGAAGGGTTTTCATTTATTTAATTACTTAAAATTATCAAAATTTTGCAAATACTTTATTTCCTTTTTAATCTTAGAAGGTTTGATTATTTAAAATAATTTAAATAATTATCTATTTAACCCTTTAAATTTTTGATTTTTATATAATTCGCATGATATAAGCGTAATTGCCTATAAATATTTTATATAGGCTAATTAATAAATTAAGTGATAATTATTGCAAAATTAATCCTTTTTATATAAATATATTTTGCCTTGGCCATAATTAAATTAGTTAGTTCATGATTTAAAGAGGCTAGAGTTATTTTTGCAAAATCAGCCTGTTAATGTTTTTATTTGAAATAGCTAGTTTAATTTAATTTTTAAAAAACAAAATTGCTAGTTAGGCCAAAAAGGCCATAATTGAAATGACCATGCTATGTTAGAATTAATTAAGGCCAATTTAGGCCCATTAACAATTTGGACGTCTTTTTAAATTATTTTAATAAAATAATTACGGCGTAATTTTTCCTATAATTAAAACTTCTTCAATTTAAATATTTTTCTAATTTTTTTATGTGCTAGATATATATATATATATATATATATATATATATATATATATATATATATATATATACACTTGGTGTATACATAAACCCATAAGACACTTTTAATTAATATTCTGCATTTTGGACCTAGTCCTGCCCAAGACCAGGCTAAGACCCGACCCAATTCTTTTAAAACAGATAAGAGGGGTATACCCCTTCTTATTTTTCATTTTTAGTTTTTCAATTAACCCCCCCCCCCCCCCCCTACTCTCTTGTCTCTCTTTCCTTTCTCATGTAAACCCTAGTGCCGCCTAGGTTTTCCCTCGCCTCTCTCTATCAAAAATGGCATATTTGCAAAGCTTTGCTGACAGAGACATCTATTACACACTTGTTATAGTGAAAGGATCAAAAGTTTTACTCTATTTCGTATTCCTTTTACACGAAAATGGTAATGAGTCCTTACTTTACTCTTTATTTTTAGATTTGTAGTTAAAATCGTGATTTTTTTCCTTTAAGTTGTTTTATCGCATTTTTTCCATTGGCTCATGGTTGTTGGTCAGATCGATCTGACCGCATGTTTGGCTACGCCTTAGATCTGGGTTGTTGTTTACTGAGTTTTGGTTGTTGGAAAGGGTTTATCCCACATCGATGGTTGTTAGTTTGGTTGAACTCTTATAGACCCCACCTTCACAAAAAAGAGAGGTCAGAAAAAAGAGGAAAAAATAATGAGAAAAATAGGGAAATTTGAAAGTTGAAGAAATTGGAAAAAATTTGATTTTTCGAAAACTTCTCAGTAAAAGAATTTAAAACCTAGACTGAAATAGTTGGGGCTTTTATTAGTTAAAATATTTGTTCTTGCTTCATTTATTTTCGTGTGTGGCTGAGTTGTTGAGGTTTGGAAGCACGAAAGCTCCCAAATTCGTCCTTTTCTTGGCTGCACACACAAAAGGTAATTCCTTATTCATTTCATTTTGTTATTTATAGTTTTGCCTAGTCTAAGTGTATTTATATTATTCAAGTTTGTTTGTTTGTGATTGATACATGTTAATGGTGTTTCCTACTGCTAAGGGGATGCCTTATTTAGTTCTCTACTTAACTTCTTGATTTGTTTAAGGTAGATGTAGTAGAATTAATGTGAATGCTTGTGTTGGAACTCACTTGGAAATTAAGCTGTTTGAATCTCCTATTGGCTTTGCTTGTTCATGTAATCCTAAGGTTCTATGTTTACTGTGAAGGAGTTTGTTTGAAGTACTTTGAAAAATCCCTTTTCCTTTTCCTTCTTTCTTGAATGTCTTGTTAGTTCATTAATTATAATCCTAAGTAGAATCAACATAGGCAAGTTTCAACTTATTTTAAAAGAGATGAGGCAGTCTATGTGTCGATTTAGATGAATGTGGATAGTTTACTTGCAATATGTGCTTGTGATTACAGTTAGAATTCACATACATTACTAATCAGTCATGAACTGTCCCTCTTGTGAACTAATGTCTTTTATCAAAGTCTTAACTATGAATGTTTGAACTTAACAAATTGGTTTGACACAGCTCCTGGTGTGTTCTCTTCTTTTAAAAAATTAATAAACACTTAGGTGTGAGTCAAACCAGTTTGCTGATCCTTCGAAGATATAACAGTAGATTATTTTATTTTTTCTTTCCTTCCCTCTTAAATGGTCTTTCTCACATAGAACAAGAGTTAAGACAAGATAAATCAATGGCTTGTTTGTTTTGTCAATTAATATTAAGATTAAAAGGGATTCAAATTCAGCTTGAAGTTGTGGGCTGGCTGACTGTTACCGGTATTTTCTATAATCATGTTCCAATCTAATGTAAGCCAGATTGTGTCGTAATTGTCTATGACTTGTAGTAAACGTGTGCTAATTGTCTATGATTTGTAGAAAATTCTAGAGCTAATGTGATTAAGGTGCTTTAGTTGAAATCTCTTCTTCCCTTGGTTTGATCAAAGACCTTAGTTTCTTGTCTGAGTTTGTTGCCTAAACAATACAGTGTTCATAACTTGTTCTGTGTAGTCCAGGTTATAAGTCTTTCACCTGGAATTTATTTAATCCTAAATGTTTAGAATTTGGTAAAAAGGGGAAAGTGAAAAAAAGGACTAACTCTGGGAACTGTAAGACTAGGTCCATTTGAAGATTAATTAGAGTTGATCTAACTAGTAACTAACTAACAAGGTGGCTGTCAAATCTGTAACTTGAATAGTGATTATGTTGGAATTGAGAAGTATAAAAATGGAATGAAATGATGTATAGGAGGGAAATCTGTTCTTCTATTTGTGATTTCTTGTTGTTGGTCCTATCCCCATTAGTTATTTTTATCTAAAGGGTGAAGTAAATTTGCCATGAGAGTGGACTGATTTGCCATATTTCTTGCATCTAGTAGATGATTTGGTAGATGACCCTAAGTGTTAAAATTTAATAAGTATTAAGTGCTAAAAGGTGAATGGAATTAAGCAATTTGGTTTTGATTTGTCCAGTCTTGAACAGTTTAGAGACTGAGGCTTTGTTTTGAGACTTGAATTCGGTTTTGCTTTTCTGTGCGTCCAAATGAAGGATATAGTGATAATAACTCATGGTCTTAAATATGTCTAGGATTAAAAGATGGAAACAAGTAGGAAAGATCCTATAAAGATAGTTTGAATAAAAAAAAAGGGATAAGAAGGATAGAAAAAAGGGAAAAACAGTAGTTGAAACTTTAAGAAGATGTGCGGCTTCGACCTATGAACTGTCTGATCCTTCTTTGATATATGCTAAAAGGTAATAAGGGACTATAAGTGTAGTTATGGGAGTTGAAAACGTCTTGGCTAAATGGGGAAAGTCTTTTAAAGACATCTTAGGAGAGGATTGACAAAGGGCCAAGCATCACTTGGCCCATAGTATCTTTCTTCCCAAATAAGAGATTGTCATGGCATTTTTCATAGCCTATGGGGTGCAACCTCCCACCTTTACACATTTGGTTTCCTTTCCATTTTGTTAAGTTCATTGGATCCTAAAAAAATGAAATTTCTTGTGCATTTATTAGTTGTTCACTAGGATTGATAGCCTGGCCTTGCTGTATTTGTTTTGATGTGTCTTAAGAAAAGTGGTTGGACTAGTTTAGATTATGTATGATGATTTGAAAGATTGTAGTAAAACTGGAAAGTGGAAAGGCTTTTCCAAAAGAGAACACTGTTTATTTTGAAAATAAGGCAAAAGAGTTTTATGAAGATAATAGGATAATTTGTAACAGGTTCTTTAACATTTGGTTCAGTTAGGCTCATGAGTTAGATCCTCATATAATTTCTGTGTGCATCGATGTGGCTTCAACTTGTACTTGAAAGATGGGCTGTTTTCACTTTTTTCCCCAAGTCATAATAACACTTTAAAAATGAGGAAATCAGTGGTTTTCATTCATTCAAGGTGGCAGTATAGGCAGAGGGGTATATTTGACCCTTTTCTTTGTGATACTTTGGACAATATGTCATTCTTTCCATTGTGCAATGTGTTTTGAATCCATCAGTCTAAAGCTTAAGTAGAAGATAAACATTGACTTTGAATGTTGGGTAGGTGTGTTTTCCCCTTTGTGCAGCATTAAAACCAATTAATGATGTGTGGTACTTGCCCAGTTTTGAAGAAGTGAAAACTAACAGTAGGCCAACCTAAATTATGCGCATCCCTTAAAATCAATTTGGTTTTTCTGCAATAGAATAGGGTAAGGACAAAAGATTTAAAAGAAATTTCAAACTCTGGACTAAAATTGTGATTCTTCTGTGCATCTATGGGCTGTTTCAATAAGAAGAACTCTGATTTTACCTATTTGGATTGGTACATATCATGTCTGTTAAAGCTTGGTTCCCTCTATTTATTTCATGTACTCTCTGTGAGGATCATTTAGATTTCAGAACATAATTCCTAAAAGTGGAAAGAACCTTTACTTGAACTATCTATAAAAGGTCTAGGCTCATTTGAGGATTTTGCTCAGACAGTTTTACATGTACTTTAGGAATTCCAAATCTGTGGTGTTGTGCCATGTCAAGAAGCAGATTCACCCCATCCTTGTGTGTCTTTATACCTTACCATATCTACTTGAAGTTAATATTGTTAAGAACTGCATTACACCTATGTGGTTGCTTGTATTGTGATTACTTGTTTTAAGTTCAGTCTTCGCCATACTGGCCCTATGCAGATTGCCTTCTCTTTTCCATGTTTAAGTTATACTTGATGTCTTGGATTTGGTTCATAAGATTAAATTTCCTACTGAATCTATTTTTTTTTCCCCTATGTCTTCATCTGTTCTAGTGGACTTATAGTTGTGCCATATACATGTATATTGGACCTATCCAACTTATTCCAAGCCATGTAACTGTGTACGTGGATCTGTGTCTTCCTTGTTTATTGTTGGTTGAGAGGCAGTTTAGGTGAAAGGGGGGTCTAGTTTGAGTCTTCTCCTGGTGACCGCCCATGCCGGAGGTTCATGAAACCTCTTGGAACTTGTGCGACATCACGAATAAAGGGGGTGATGACTTGGCCTTCCCACTACCTAGGTTTGTGGTTTATGTGTAAAGACATGGAAAACACATATGCACATCATATAGGCTTATGAATGAATAGGATATGTTGATAGTATACATGTATATTTATGTATAGAATAGGACTTGTAAACAGCAGTGCATTGTGTATATTGTGTGAGTATATCATTTGTATGATAGGAACAGTAAAATATAAACTAACCGGGGTCTTTTGTTTTTTCCCCTCTTCACTGCATGGCCACTTGCGCCAAGGTCCAGCCGCCCTATTGGGTCAAAAGTCCAATATGGAAATTCTTTCCAGTTTGTCGAGTCTAAAAGAAAAGAAAGGGAAGCTCCTATATTGAAGGCCCAATCATGGGTAAGAATGACACGAAGGCCCAACCATGGGCAAAAATGATTGG
Organism: Lycium barbarum; assembly: GCF_019175385.1. Taxonomy (NCBI): domain Eukaryota; kingdom Viridiplantae; phylum Streptophyta; class Magnoliopsida; order Solanales; family Solanaceae; genus Lycium; species Lycium barbarum. The sequence goes on from NC_083345.1 coordinate 77,138,301, forward strand.
GGTTTGGTACACCCCAATTTACTTTCTTTATTATAGTTTCTCAATTTTCTTAAATTGCCTTCTTGTATTGTATTCATTATTTGTGAAACCCACAAACATTATTGGAACCATTATATTGTGAATTAGGCATCTTTCGCAAAACGGTGCATATGCCGTTTAGATTGACTCTAGCACCTAAAACGTTCTTTTGAAAATCTAGGAAAAATGTGTACTGATTTTGAAGACTTAAAAAATGGGAAGCAACTACTTTAGTTTTAATAAGTAATAAACTGAAAAGATTTCGGAAAAGCAAAAAATGGTATAAACAACTTGTGTAAAAATTAAGAGGATGAGAAAGTGGGCGAAAAACTTCTTTTCTTTTCAAATCATTAAAGCATGTCTCTTTTTTTTTTCTGGGTTTTGAGTCAATAAAAATGTAATGTTTTGGGCCAGAGCCCACCTGAGTCCTTTCCTCAAAAACTGAGTGTTCCAAAAGATATTGGCCAGAGCCCATTCAGTTTGGAACTTTGAAAATAAATGATGTAGGTCTCTATTTAGGTTAGAAAATTCCGTTTGGTTTTTTATATATATATAAATCTAGGATTAATAAAACGTGACTAAGGCCCATAGTGTAAATAGCTAAAATAAGTATGATTCTTTTTTCTAAAAAAACAAAATGCGCAAAAAAAATAAAGAATCCTCCTTGTTGTAGAGTAAAAAAAATAGTCCTATTTACACCTTATAAAAATTAGGTAAGGATGTTCTGGAAACATATTAAACGGATTGACCCGGTCCACGTGTGAGTAAAAGCATGAATAAAACCCATTCATCCAACTCATAAACTTTCAATCTTTTTTTCATAGAAAAAAACTATTATCCTTATACATAGAAGGAACTAATTATACCCGGATACCATAAATCCGAACCTAAGTACCCTATATGTAAGGGGAATATATTCAATTCTTTAAACAAAAATGATATGCAACATGACAGGCTTTTACGGCAAATGTGACTTCGCGGAGCACGTGGTCGTACTTTCACTAAAAAGCCAAAATACTTCTTTTGGAACCGTTATGAGGCGGGGTTGGTTCGTGGTCGTCCAACAGCCCTAATGGTTCAGCCCCAGTTGTCCGCTCGGGTTCCCGGTCTTTTGTAAAAAATACACTCTAGTAAAACTAGAATAGAGCTAAGCCAAATCCCTACTGAACTAGAGCATTCATACCTAGGCGAGCTCTGGGTATCTCAAACCTACCTAAAGATCATTAAGAGAGACCACCTTGTGCTCGGACGGTCTATGACTCTAAGAACACCGCATCTCATTTGTATGCTATGTGGAAACATGTTTAGTGCCTATGTGATGAACCATTGACCATGTGGGGATGGGGGAATCTTAACAGTGTTCTATTTTGTAGATGGAAGGCCGCATTCGTTTTGACACAATCGTCGAGGCTCCAGATTTGTTGAGGGTTTGGTGGGCATGGTTAGGTGATGCTCACAAAAAGACAATTACCTGCACTCTAGGTTATCTGTCGGCTATCATGACGATGAAAGGTCATTCGAAACTAATAGAGGTGTTAGCCGGACATTGAGATGACAAGGAAATGTTTATCTGCTTCGGTGAAATTGAGATGACTCCGACCCTAGAGGAAATTAGGGATGCCATACACACCAATGTAACTTGTCTAAAGAGACGACACAAACCAGATCACCACCTGTTATTTCCACAGAGGCCCACAGTCGGCCAAATCATAAAGTTTCTTGCACTGACTGAGGCACCCTGGGTGCGAGGGTCCACTGTAGCCTTTAGTGATCTGTATTAGAGATGTCACTGGGTATACTATGTATCAAATAGAGTTCAAAAGTAGAGAAGAGTGGGAAGCTGTTAGACCCTTGGCGTTCGCCATAGCCCTGCTAGGCATTATGGTGCTTCCATAGGGCGAATCGATGGCCGTAGACACCCGAGTGATCTACTTAGCTGATGATATTTTCTATTGTATAACCAAGGACTAGGAAACAAGGTACTTTGACTTAGCACCCATCATCCTGGCAAAAATTTTCTGGGCTTTGGACAAATGCCAGAATGGTTTCCAATACTTCCAAGGATGTAGCATGTTGTTATAATGGTGGATTATCCAACACATCAACATGGCTAAGGAAGTCCAGTATCTGAGCAACCACAACAGGATAGATCACCTTACAAATTATTGCCTGAAACTTGGTTACATCTCCAAAGGGTCATGGGCTGGCTTCTTTGAAGAATTGACAGAAATTAGAAACCAGTGGATGTTTCCTGACTTCATATCAGAAAATGTGGTGGTTCGGGGCAAGAATTGTCCTTTGTGCCATTAGCCGGGGTTCGAGGAGTCCGCTCTTACTATCAATCTTGGGTTCTGAGACAATTTGGTAGGAGGCAAGTGATACATTAGGTAGGAAATCCTGATCAATTCATCATTGAGCACACAGGGCAGAAGATCAAGAATGCCGTGGTGATCCTCAGAGAATGGAATGGTCACGTGAGTTGGGGTCCAGATACTTTAGCTCCAGACAGGTTCGAGGCAGGGTGTGACTCGGGGTATCATGAATGGTTATAGGGGCACTTGGCCCGTGCATCAATCCTAAGGCCCGCACCTCCTCACGATGCCCAAAAAGAAGAGCGTCTGAAGGAATTTCTGGAAAGCACGGATGAGAACTTAGCCCAGATTTTAGAAGAAACAGATCAGTGATAGTCAGGATGGAAATGTATCAAGCACGACTTTGGAATCAGACCACCCTTCGGAGTGTGAAGAAGGCCAAGACAAGCCAGGCCTCGACATCAGCCGCAGGAGGAGAACTCTGTTGATTTACTATTTTACATTGAGCCCCTTGTCGGCTTAATCATCTTTGTAATCCCTTCGGGGAAGATATTTTATTAATATTTATTAATTAATGATGATTTTTTGGGGCAATGGTTCACTCTCACTACATGCTTCAATCGATTAGGGGAGCCTAAACTCAAAAAGGTTTTAGGAACGCGAATTGTATAAATATCTGCCAAGCTATATGAATGCTTGCTACGTGCTTCACATGCCTACTTGCTATGTGTGTTATCATATATAAAGGCTTGAATAGATTTGATCCGATAATCTCAAACTACATACCAAAAGAAAAACAAAAAGCTTAAAACTTACCGAAATTTATCTCCATAAAAGGTTGACTTACAATGGCAAACCAAGGAGAACAAGAGACGCGGACTCTAGGAGAGCCAGCGAAAATACTGAGAGATAAGGTGATACAAATGGAGAAGAACCTCCAAGAAATAGGAAGGAAAATTGAGGAACTAAACCGACTGCTAGAAATGGTGGGGAACGCGCTAGAGGGCATACCCCAGGAACAATACTAGGGGAATGTCTCGGAAGGAGTAAGGAATTTAGTGCTGAACTATATACCTTTAGAGAGGAGGCATACCACTCATAAAGAAGGGACTCCAGGAGGAATGAATGAAAGCCAAAGAGCTAGATCAGATCATTGGGTAACAGATTCAGACCCGCAAGAGAAGTCCAAGCCTCAACGGGAAGCCTCCGAGCTCGTTGAAGAGGAAGAACCAGAAGAGGAAGAGGAAGATCCTCAGAATATGGAGGAGAAGGAAATGTAGCCTACTGAAATAGAGGCTGAGGAGGAAAAGAACCATTTGGGATATTTCCTAAGTTCGCAGAGGAGGAGAATGATGCCAATGAGGAATCTGATTATTATGCCCCAACAATAGAGGGATCTGACTCCTATGCACCCTCACCCATGATACTACCCGCAACCTCCACCATGGCATTAGAGAATTTTTGAAGGGTGGGCCCTTCTAAACCTTATTGGTGGGGAATAGCTTTCAACTCCCATTCCTCCCCATTCAGAGTGGCTCCGTGGCCTATCACCTGCAATGAGGTATACGAGAGAATGGTCGCCATCGGAGTACCTTGCACCACTAGGGCTATGTTGCCGCTGCCCGAATTGGTGTATGCATACAAAGGGTGCCCGTTCCACCGCAACTAGGCTGGTCATACTGTTACACCTCGGAAAATCATCCGTTGGTACGCAAGTGAATAATCTAGTGAGGAGTAAGAGTATACGATATTTCCATAAGTAAGAAATAACGTTTGACGACCCTAAGTAAGATTCCGAAGGCAATTGCAATAAGAGATAGGTTATGCTCCACAAAAACTAATTATAGGTTTTGGAAATGTGAAAAATTGCAGGTTTGAATTCTGGCCAGTTGGTCGTAAAGTGAAATACGGACCGTAAAGTGGTATACGGTCCGTAAACTGCCATGTCGTATTTTGGCTTCCAAAACTTCAACTTTCTGCCAAATGATCAAACGGTAAAATACGACCTGAAATACGGACCGTAAAGTGGTTTACGGCCCGTAAACCCTGATCGTAAATCACTTTTTTTTAGCCTGAGTTTCTGGTTCTGTTATGATTAAATACGACCACGAAGGACGGTCCGTAAACTGAAATACGGACCGTAAACCAAGTTTACGACCACTGTGCTGTTCACTTAAGATCAGATTTTGGGTTATTAAATAAGGGACCAAGTTTATTATTTCATTTCCACATTTCATCCCTTCTCTCTAAAACATCTCTCTACATTTATTCCACAAGATTTCAAGGGTTATTAGTCATCAACAACACAAATCAAGTGAATCAAGTGTAAGGAACCCATTAAGATCATTCAAGTCAAGAAAATCTTATTGAAGGAAAAACTAGGGTTTTGCTCAAGTGGAGTATTTCGACCGAGGCTCGTTCCTACAACATCTAAGGTAAGATTTATGGTATATATATGTTGTTTAAGGTATTTGAGAGTTAAAATTCTTGGACATTAGATGAGTATAGAAAAATGGGTCATGAATGATGAATAGTGACATTTTGGGAGATAGTTTGAATTGAACCATGGTTCTTGTTGTGTTGTGATATGACTGTGTTATAAATGATGTTAAGATCATGAAAATGGGCATTTTATATGAATGGACGAAGTCGGGTGATATGACCATGAATATGGGTGAATTGGGAGCGTATTGAGAAATCTAGATAATGTGGTTAACGTAAATGATTAATGGTCATTGTTATGGTATTGTGAATGTATTGTTGACATTTAGGAGTTGAATTACGATATCGAGGAATGTTGTATAAATAAAGGAGATGCTGTCCGATTTTCTCTAGCTTTAGCCATGTGTGCTAGTTGTCGATTCTAACGATAGTATGACTTTAATGAAGGTATAAACGCAACCATTGAAAGAGAACGTGCAAGTGGTAAATAGTCAAACGGAAAAGTTATGTAAGGCTAACCCTTCTTTCATAAGGCATGGTACTTTGGCCAAACATCTAAATCTTCCATAAGTCTGTGATGTCTCATAAATGACTCGATCTTTCGAGCTATTAAGCTCACGATTCTTGCTATGCGACGATTGTACTAAGTTCCTTGTATGACGAGTAAGACTATAAAGATAAGTGTGATGAATGATGATAATAGTGATAATGATATTGATGACGACTATAATGGTAATAGCGATGATGATAACGATGACGATGATGATAGTAATGATAATAGTAAAGATGCTTATGAGCTATATGTATGTATGCCCTTGTATGACTACTATGAAACATCGAGCTTATACGGCCGGGTAGTATATGTATAGATGTATATGTATGTATGTTTACGTAACGCGCGCACACCACTGCAGTTGGGTATGGATAACACTGAGCCTTGGTAAGGCCAGGTACGTGTAACACTGAGCCTTGGTTGGCCATGTATGTATGATCACCGAGCCTATATATGGTCGGGTACGTGAAACACCGAACCTACATGGTCGGGTATGTTAGATAAGGATATGTATGAAACACCGATCCTACGTGGTCGGGTATGCTATGTATATGACATGATTATGTATATGATATGAATACGAATATGATATGACTATGTGTATGAATGTGAATAAGGGCCTGTTTACGAATACGAGCACAAATATGGTACGAGTACTATTGTGGAATACGGATAATGATGTATGTACACAAATACGTATTAGCAATGGAAAGTTCCTATGAAAGACAAGTAAGTGCATATGACGATGATATTGTCATCTCCCATCCAACGCTATTTCTTATATTGCTATTTATGCTTCTATACTGATATTGATCATGCTTTACATACCAAGTACATTTATTCGTACTGACGTCCTTTTGTTTGTGGACGCTGTCATGCCTGCAGGTGCACAGGGAGATAGGCTTGATCCATAGCTGCTTTCTCAGGGATTACATAGCAGAGCTCCGTTTCATTCGGAGCCATAACTTTTGGGGTACTTGTTCTTTTGTGTACATAATTATTGGCATAGCGGGGTCCTGTGCTGCTCATGTGATATGTTACACTCTTCTTAGAGGCTCGTAGTCACGTGTATATAGTTAGATATGTCTGGCCTTGTCGGCTTATATTTTGTATATCATTTTGATAGCCTCATCGGCTCATGTGCGTTGATGTGGCATAGATGCCAATTATGATATAAAGGCATTGTCGTCCAATGGGACTAGTATGATGAATGAATAGATGTATATGTTTAATTGAATGGCTCACCTAGATGTAAGCATAAGTTTAAGTTAATGGGTGCCTGGGTGGTCTAGCACCGGGTGCTCGTCGTGGCCATCTAGACGGGTCGTGACAAAAGTGGTATCAGAGCAATTCAGTCCTAGGGTGTGTCTGCGAGCCGTGTCTAGTAGAGTCTTGGTTATGGGTGTGTTGCGCGCCACACTTATAAACAAGAAGCTGCGGACATTATAGGAATGAATGACCTTCTTTCTTCATAAGAATCGTGCGATAGAGCTATGGTATAAGAAATTCTTGTTCCTTAATCGTGTGTTGTGTATTTAAGAAATGCCTGTAAAGAGAAAGGCTACACCAGCCCAAAAGGGCAAGACGGTGGCAGAAAAGCAGGCTGAAAGAGCACCGCCACCGGTAGTAGAGGAAAGTGAGTCCTAGAGTGCGGCTCAATCTCAGTCCTTCCATTTAGTGCCTATATTAAAGGAGCGTGAGGCAGCCTCAGCCCCAGCTCCAGCACCTCCAGCGCCTCCACCGGATGCTTCGGGCTAAGATGTGAAAGAGGCCATTAATTTGCTGACTCAATTGGTTATGGCCCAGACTTAGAGGCAAAGTTCAGGGCAAGGTGATAGGGCTGTTAGTGCAAGGGCCCGCGACTTCATTACTTTGAACCCTCCGGAATTATTTAGGTCAAAGCCGGAGGAGGACCCTCAGGATTTCATCGATGGTATGTTGAGGTCGCTTCGATTGATACATGCTTCGGACACCGATTCAGTGGAGCTAGCGTTATATAGATTGAGAAATGTCTCGATCCAATGGTACACAGTTTGGATGGCTTCACGGGGAGCCAATGCACCTCCCCCGGTATGGCAAGAGTTTGTTGATACTTTTCTCCGACATTACATGCCTCCAGAAGTTCGGCGAGCTAGAGCCGATAAGTTCTTAAATTTGAGGCAAGGCAGCATGAGTGCTTTAGAGTACAGTCTCCGCTTCAATTCCTTGGCCAGGTATGCTTCGGCCATGGTAGCGAATATGGGCGACCGGGTACACCGATTTGTGAAAGGCCTAGGGCCACATTTGATAGATTGATGCTTGACTGTGTCCCTTCAGGACGGTATGGATATTGCGCGTATTCAGGCCCATGCTCAGAACATAGAAGAAAGCTTGCAACAACAGAGAAGTGAACGCGAGCAAGATAGGGGACATGGCAAGAGGACTAGATCTTTGGGTCCGACTAGTGAGTTTAGAGGTGGGCACAGGCAGCAGTTTCCCAGGCATTCAGGCTATTCTATGATCAGTGCACCTCCACGGTTTTCAGGCCAGAGATTTGACAGATCTGCTCGTTCAGGACCGAGTCCGAGTTTTTTAGGGTCCTAGTTTAGAGGTGATTCGGGTCAGGCGAGGCCGCCCGTGCCACGATGTTCCCAGTGTGGGAAGTTTCATTGGGGTGAATGCCGATCGGGTTCAGATGGTTGCTATTCATGTGGTCGGCCAGGCCATATTATGCGTGATTGCCCCTCGGTTCATGGTAGAGGTAGGACCCAGCCTTCAGGTTCAGTAGTCGGATCTTCATCTGTAATGCCTATGGGGTCAGGTTCACATGCGCCAGTCAGCCATGGTAGAGGCAGAGGGAGAGTTCCCAGTTCTAGCAGTCCTCAGCACCATATTTATGCTTTGGCTGGACGCCAAGATCTCGAGTCTTCCCCTGATGTGGTTACAGGTATATTATCGGTATTCTCACATAATGTATATGTTTTGATTGATCCGGGCTCCACATTGTCCTATGTTACTCCATATATTACGGGTCGATTTAGAGTCGAACCGGAGTCAATCAAACCTTTTGAGGTGTCTACGCCCGTCGGTGAATCAGTAATAGCTAGCCGGGTATATAGAAATTGTGTAATTGTGATTTGTGATCGTCGTACCATGATTGACTTGCATGAGTTAGAAATGGTGGATTATGATGTTATTAAGGGCATGGATTGGTTGGCTTCTTGTTATGCTAATGTTGATTGTAGAATGAAAATGGTTCATTTCCAATTTCCGGGAGAACCAGTCCTAGAATGGAAAGGAAATACGGCGTCACCAAAAGGTAGGTTTATTTCCTATCTAAAGGCAAGAAAAATGATCACGAAAGGGCGCATTTATCATCTAGTGCGAGTTCAAGATGTAGAAGCTGAGTCGCCGACTCTACAGTCAGTTCCAGTGGTGAATGAATTTCCGGATGTGTTCCCGGAAGAACTTCCAGGCCTTCCTCCCGAGCGGGAAATTGATTTTGCTATTGATGTGCTGCCAGTCACTAAGCCTATATCTATTCCTCCTTATAGATTGGCTTCTACAAAATTGAAGGAGTTGAAAGACCAATTGAAAGACTTGCTTGAGAAAGGCTTCATTAGGCCTAGTTCGTCCCCGTGGGGAGCACCCGTATTGTTTGTCCGGAAGAAAGATGGCTCCTTGAAAATGTGTATTGATTACCGACAATTGAAGAAGGTGACAATTAAGAACAAGTATCCGCTTCCGAGGATTGATGACCTATTTGATCAATTGCAAGGTTCCAAATGGTTTTCAAAGACTGATTTGAGGTTCGGGTATCATCAAGTGAGAGTTAGGGAGAAAGATATCCCTAAGACAGCCTTTAGAACAAGATATGGTCATTTTGAGTTCCGGGTGATGTCATTTGGGCTAACTAATGTGCCGGCGGCATTTATGGATCTGATGAACAATGTGTTCAGGCCTTTTCTGGATTTATTTGTGATCGTATTTATCGACGACATCTTGGTATATTCTAGATCCAAGGCAGAACATGTGGATCATTTACGTACTGTCCTCCGAGTCCTTCGAACTCGAGAGTTGGTTGCAAAGTTTTCCAAATGCGGGTTTTGGTTGAACTCAGTGGCATTTCTGGGGCATATTGTGGCAGCCGATGGTATTCGAGCGGATAGTCAAAATATCGAGGCCGCGAAGACTTGGCCACGGCCCACGACTCCTACAGAGGTTCGTAGCTTTTTGGGCTTAGCAGGGTATTACCGGAGATTTGTTGAAGGTTTATTTTCTACTTCAGCACCACTCACAAAGTTGACACAGAAATCGGCAAAGTTTCAATGGACGGATGCTTGTGAGCGTAGCTTCCAAGAGTTGAAAGATAGATTGACTTCTGCCCCAGTCTTAACACTTCCAGAGGGATTGGAAGGATATGTTGTTTATTGCGATGCTTCTTGTGTTGGGTTAGGCTGTGTATTGATGCAACATGGTAAAGTGATTGCGTATGCTTCAAGGCAATTGCAGAAACATGAGCGGAATTATCCGACCTATGATCTAGAATTGGCCGCAGTAGTTCATGCGTTAAAGATATGGAGACATTATTTATATGGTGTCCATGTGGATATCTACACAGATCATAAGAGTCTTCAGTACATCTTCAAGCAGAAAGAGTTGAATTTGCGGCAATGACGATGGTTGGAATTGCTAAAGGATTATGATGTCGATATTTTGTATCACCCTGGAAAGGCAAATGTTGTAGCTGATGCTCTTAGCCACAGATCTATGGGAAGTTTATGTGATGTACGACCAGAGGGAAGAGAAATGGCTCGTGAGCTCCAACAGTTAGCTAACCTAGGAGTTCGAGTAGTGGACTCAGGTAGCATGGGAGCTACTATTCAGAATTCAGCAGTCTCGTCGCTAGTAGCAGAAGTGAAAGAGCGACAATACGAAGATTCCATGCTAATGCAGTACATAGATACACACCCTGAGAAAGAGGAGTCCTCATTTGATATTTCAGGAGACAGAGTTCTCCGATGCCGAGGCAGATTATGTGTTCCCGATGTGGCAGGGTTACGCCACAAAAATTTTGAGAGAAGCTCATTGTCCTCGTTATTTTGTTCACCCCGGTGCGACGAAAATTTATCATGATATTAAGTCTATATATTGGTGAAATGGGATGAAGAAAGATATAGCGGAATTCGTAGCTCAATGTCCCAATTGTCAACAAGTGAAAATCGAGCACCAAAAGCCGGGTGGATTGTTGCAAACTATAGAAATCCCAACTTGGAAATGGGAAGTGATTAACATGGACTTCATTTCAGGCTTACCCCGTTCTCGACGTAAGTATGATTCCATATGGGTGATTGTAGATAGGCTCACAAAGGCAGCTCATTTCTTACCGGTCAGAACAACCTATGTGGCAGAAGATTATGCAAGGCTTTATGTTAAAGAGATAGTGAGACTCCATGGTGTTCCGGTATCTATTATCTCCGATAGAGGCACTCAGTTTACAACTAACTTTTGGAAGTCTTTCCAAGAGAGTCTAGGGACCCAAGTGATCCTTAGCATGGCATTTCATCCACAGACGGATGGACAGGCTGAACGTACCATTCAGACTCTTGAATATATGTTACGGGCATGTATGATAGATTTTGGAGGTAATTGGGATGATCATTTGCCACTCATTGTATTTGCTTACAATAATTGTTATCAGTCTAGCATCCAAATGGCACCGTATGAAGCTTTATATGGGCGAAAGTGTAGGTCCCCAATTGGGTGGTTCGAAACAGGAGAGGCCAGACTGATAGGGCCAGACTTGGTCCAGCAAGCCATAGAGAAAGTCAAGCTCATACAAGATCGGTTATTAGCAGCCCAAAGTCATCAGAAGTCCTTTGCAGATAATCGCCGAAGAGACTTAGAGTTCCAAGTGAAAGATTGGGTATTCTTAAAAGTGTCACCGATGAAAGGAGGCACAAGAGTTAAGTGCATTAATTAGCAAAATGCTTCGGCCAGTCATTTAAGCTCAAATGCAAGCAGCTTTAGCGATTGTTCCTCTAGAAATACACCAGCCAAACCTCATCAAGCATATAGAGGGTGAGGGCCAGCCCTCTCAAAATGCAACAAAAACTCATGTCAAATGTAGTAAGAGTTCACACAGCATCAGTATACACCACAGTACCAAATCAACTCATGTCAAAATGTAGCAGCATATTCTAATTAATATGAAGTCATAGGTTGGCACAGAATGCAAATAAGATGAACTCAATAATGCAAACAACAAAGCAGTAGCCAATGGGAGACTGTCCATAGCAGTAACAGGTAGCAATAGAATTGCCAAAGGTGGCCTCACAGGTGCAACAGATTTTCACAAGCTCAACAGTAACTCTGGGACATTTGGGATCTGAAAATCCCCAATTTATGCAAAGAAAGAGAGGGGTGAAGAATAAGTATCCCGAAACAAAAGATTTAACAACATAATGTCAAATGGAATATGAGATACTTCCCTTTATTAAGTAAACATCATAACTTGGTTTAGTTTTTTAAAATAAGTTGAGGCAACATAAGGATTGAGTCTCCAAACCATCAAAATAAAATAGCTCACAATATAAAGCCAAAGTCTCCAGAAGTTATAAACTAAAGAAGGTAAGGATTACCAATTATGATGTAATCTCCAGAAAAAGTGACAGCATCCACCTACCATTTTCCACCTCGGTAGGCGAACTTGTCCTTATTCACAACCAAAAAACAATAAAGAAAAATTCAATCACCTAGAAATGTGTAATAAGTCCAACAAAAATAGATAAGTATGATAAGACAGAAGATACATCCGAATCCCAAAAATCTTGTCTGAATAGTACAAGAGGCACTATATAATGTCTAGGATATACAAGTCTCAAATATGCATAAATAACTGCCTAAATGGTAGAATATAAAGACAGGAATAGATAACAGTCATCCAGCCAGCGAATCTATCCAAGAGCTCACCCTAGAATGCTCGTCTAACAGCCTAGAGACTCAGTCACGAAGTGAAGAAGTTGAACCGGTCAAGAACTCTGCCCTCAAAACAAAATGTAGCAAGGTAGAATCAGTACCACAACACATACTGAGTAGGCATCATAGGCCGACAACAGTTACATAACATATGCATAAGAAAGAGACTGAAAAATTAGACATGCCCACAATCAGATATAACTCAACACAGTCCAAAATATCAAATCAAGTACCATGTCACCAAGTCTAGCATATCTCCTCAAAATCCACGATAAGTCTGAAGTAAAATCTCAAGAACCACTATTAATACACATATCTCCAAAGATCAACCAATAAGTCCAATACAATGCCATATGCCAATATGAGAAGAATGCAATACAAATACAGTGATAGACACACGCTTCGATCGGAATATCTCATCACCTCGACAGTCATGACCCATGGGGACCGCTAAGTCCATGTACCTGAGGTGGCGCACAGCCCGATCCAATAGTCAATGTTGTGGAACATGCAACCCGATCCCAGTCAGTGTTGCGGTTGTTACACCTCGCATTTTTAGAGCATGAGCATGCAACGTACTTCACCTTATTAATGGAGTATCAGAGATGTCCCATGAAGGTTTGGAAGTTACAAGCCATGGGAAGTACGTAACAATGAAGTAAAGGATAAATTACGATCTCGTAAGTCGTAACCTTGAAGGACAACCTTGGGTAAAAAAACATGACCATTATCAAGTATGATTAATGATAAATATTATGTATGGAGAGTTTCAGAAGATTCCGGGACCAAGAAAATCGAAGAAAACATGTTTATCGAAAAATTGAAAAAAGTTGGCAGAATTCTGGAAAAAGAATTTTGGGTCAACTTTGGAAGGGAATATCTCCGGGTATATGATGAGTTTTAAGGTGTTTCAAAATCCTAATATGAAGTTCATCGAGTCTAGTTTCAAATGCAACAAACCGTTCGTCAATACGACATCAGAGTAGGGAGTTATGACCATTTTAAGATAACTCATCCAAGCTGCCAAATGGCTTCCGTGGGTCCCACTTGGGAAAGTCGGTGGAACCGACTTATAAGGGGTATAAAAACCTCCCATCAAACCCATTTATTAAGCATTTTACACTCCTATGAGTTCTACAAATCTTCTAACACATCCCCCAAACATTTATTGCTCATTAAATCAAGAATTTAACAAGATTACACCAAACTAGTCCAAGAAAGATGATTGTTCTTGCTTCTACTTGATGTTGTGGTGAGTTTGGTCTTGAAGAAAGTTGGTGTGGCTAAAGCTCTTCAAGTATAAGCTATTTTCTTCTTCCTATCTGTTATGTTGAGTTGATTTGAAGGTTGAAGTTTTGGAAGCCAAAATACGACATGGAAGTTTACGGACCGTATACCACTTTACAGTCCGTATTTCACTTTACGACCAACTGGCCAGAATTCAAACCTACAATTTTTCACATTTCCAAAACCTATAATTAGTCTTTGTGGAGCATAACCTATCTCTTATTGCAATTGCCTTCGGAATCTTACTTAGAGTCGTCAAACGCTGTTTCTTACTTATGTAAATATCGTATACTCGTACTCCTCACTAGATCATTCACTTGCGTACCAACGGAAGATTTTCCGAGGTGTAACATTCTGCCCCCCCCCCCCCCCCCCTTAAGAACATTCATCCTCGAATATTAAAGTCTTCAGGGATTCTATAGAAATTTCGCCAAAGTTTCCCCTATAATATGGCACTACCAACCTGTCACAACAACCCAAAATATCATCGCCTCACAGAGCTACGCCACAATATCAAAATATCTATGGCCACAACGACCAAAAGCCTGAAAAGGAAATCACACATACCTCATTCCGCTGATGTTTCATCTTGAATCTCCCCCAAGGGCTGAAATAAATGAGGGTATCTGGATCGCATACTTTCTTCCGCTTCCCATGTCATTTCTTCTCATTTACTTCTTCTCTATAAAACCTTAACTGAGGCCACTTCTTTGTTTCTAAGCCTCCGTACTTGCCTATCTAGTATGGCAATGGGCACTTCTTCATAAGTCAACCTTTTTGTCACTTGCACATCGCTTATTGGCACGATCCTAGTAGGATCTCCAACACATTTTCGAAGCATCGAGACATGGAAAACTGGGTGATTTGACATAACTCCGATCATATTTGCTATCGAGCCCTTAGTCTCTGCCGGAATCATTACAACTACTTCCAAGGTTGTAATCTACTCCTGCAATGGTGGATCCTTAAGCATATGGTCAAGGTTAAGGTTGAACAATACCTGAGTAGGCCGGCTGAAAGGGACAGTCTTCAGGATTTTTGCCCGAACTTCGGAGAGCAAAACAGGCAAAGTTAGACATTCACCTTCTCTAGGTTAATGGAAGAAAGCATTCAATGGATGTTCCATGACTTCGTATCCACCGAGGTTGTAGTTAAGGGAAAAAGTGTCCATTTGTGCCGCTTATGGGAATTCGAGGGATTCGCCCTTATGCCCCTGCCCGAGTTCTAAGACAGTTTGGGAGAATCCAAGTCGTACCCCAGATTGGAGGCATGGGAGATTTCATCATTGACTACGACATTGATAGACCACCAATGGCATTGGATTGTGTCCGAGAATGGAAGAGTCGCATGATTTGGGGTCCCGATACCTTAGCCGAAGATAGGTTCCGCCCAGGTTGTGTCGTACAATATAAGGATTTATTGAGGGCCGAATTGCAAGGCACACTTCCTCCTAGGAATATTCTCTATAGCTGTGTTCAAGACAAGGATTCGCAGGCCGAGATCCGAGCCTATCTGATTCAGAGAAGAGCTGATGACAGAGATGTTAAATATTTGGAGAAAATTGAGCATGATAAGGCCATCATAGAGAGTCTGAGGCATGAGTTGGAGCTTACCAATGATTGTTTGGTTGAGTTAGATGACCGTGAAGAAGATTCTAGACGATGTTGCTCCTCTGAACTTCACACAGAAAGGGTTTATTATGGAGGCGACTTTGACGTCAGCCCATCTTCACATCCAGACTACCCTCCGGAAAGTAAAGAAAGCCAAGATTGATAGAGATTGGGCTTAATCATCCACTACTGGAGGACATTTCTTCTAATTTATTTTTGTGCACTGTCTTTACTTTATCTTTTGTAGCCCTGCGGGGAAGAATATTATTATTAATGATTATGGGGCAATGGTTTAATTCAAATGGCACATTTATGTTTCAAACGTTTAGTATGCTTAAGAACGAGCGTAGTATAATATTATTAACTACTTTGTGTGACTCTATTTGCTTCCATATGTTTCATATTAAATGCATAATTGATCTCGAATACTGTCCACTCACCTAAAGAAAAACAATGAACAAAATCCATGCGCTAAGCCTCATAATTTTCTCAAAATCTGAAAATGAACAACAAGACTGCTCCCGAGCTCGAGGTCATGAAAAAGAATGAGGTTTTTCTCCGACGAAAAATTCAAGACCTTGAGAAGCAGATATAGATAATAAAGGCCAAAAGCAAGGAGGCGGATGAATTGTTGGATTCGGCGGAAAGGTCGCCCTAAAAACATATCGAAGTTCAGGGAGAAAATGCCCTTGACAAAGGAAAAGGGATTCTTCCCTAGTACATCCCGATAATGGAAGAGTCTGAGGAGGGAGAAATGGAGTCAGACCCACAGGAGCCCACATTGCGATCAATGGGGGCTGCCTCCGCTGCGCCTTCAAGTGTAAAAAAGGAAGAAACCTTTGCTATACCATCAAGCCCTAAAGGAGAAGGAGTTTCTGCTGCATTATCAAGCACTAGGGAGGAGCCCATAGAGTAAATGGTCTAAGCTCGACCAACTTCACCTGAATAGTGGGCTATTGTGGTCAAAGCGTTGGATTGTCCCTACCGAGTCTTGCCTCAGCAGGTCACGAATGAGGATATGATGATCAAATTTCGTAGAAAAGGAATAGTCAGCATCTGCTTTGACAGGTTGCCAACCTGCCCTCCGGCTTTCGCACATAAGAGATGCCCTTATCATCAGGATCAGGCAGGGCCTACTCTCAATGAGTGTTTAGCCTTCAAAAGGAGCCTCATCAGACTGATAGATGAGAAAAGTATCACTAAGATATGGGGCCCGCATTCACTATTGGTCCATGATAACATCATCCCAACTGAAGGGATTACTCTGAACACTCGTATTTGGCATTACGATTTCACTATATTTAAAGACTCTTATGCCAGCATCTTCCAGAAATTGGTCAGTATTGGGAAGATTCACCCCATCAGAACCAGAAGAGCCCAAACTGAAGGAGCTAGCCGGCACAAAATATATCTGGACATCAAAATGTATCTGGAAGGACAGGAATACCCCGAAGGCATTACAAATAAACAAAAGAAGATCATCCAAAGAATGGCGAATAGTTTCTTCCTAAATAAAGAAGTTCTATACAAACAAACGCCGGATTTGGGTCTGCTTAGATGTGTAGACGTCGGCGAAGCCACCAGACTTCTAGAAAAAGTACATGCGGGAACATGTAGAGCCTACATGAATGGATTCGTACCAGCAAAGAAGATTCTACGAGCTGGATATTATTGGATAAATATGGATAGTGACTGCTGCAAGTATGTGCAAAGGTGCCATCAATGCTAGATCCACGGTGATTTGATCAAAGTCCCTCCAAGTGAGCTTAACGCTATGAGCTCACCATGGCCTTTCGTCGCTTGGGTCATGGATGTTATTGGACCCATTGAACCCATATCCTTGAATAGCCACCGGTTCATTTTGGTTACCATTGACTATTTCACTAAGTGGGTGGAAGCAATGTCTCACAAATCCATAACAAAGAAAGAGGTGGAAGACTTTGTGCGAAACCACATCATATGAAGATTCGGTGTGCTCTAGTCAATCATAACAAACACTGGAGCAAATATTAATAGCCACCTAATGAAAGATATTTCTGAGCAATTCAAGATCACCCATCGAAATTAGACAGCTTACCGGCCGCAAATTAACGGAGCCGCAGAAGTAGCCGATATGAATATCAAGAGGATATTGAGGAAAAGGATTGATAATCATAAGGGTTGGTACGAGAAGTTTCCTTGTGCTCTACTAGGATACCGTACTGCAGCCAAGACTTCAACAACAGCAACTCCATACCTACTGGTCTATGGAACCGAAGTAGTCATACCCGCTGAAGTTGAGATACCTTCCCTGAGAATCATTCAGGAAGCAGAATTAGACAATGCTGAATGGGTTCAAGCTCGTTATGAGCAATTGGCTCTAATTGAAGAGAAAAGGATGGTCACTGTATGTCACGAACAATTGTATTGGTAGCGAATGGCAAGAGCTTTCCACAAGCGAGTCAGAACCAGACTTTTTCAGATCGGGAAACTAGTGCTCAAGAGGATTTTTCTACATCAAGATGAATATAAAGGGAAGTTTGCTCCCAACTGACAAGGGCCTTATGTAATCTGCAAAGTACTCTCCGGAGGAGCGGTAGTACTGGAAGAAATGGACTGTCAAGAGTGGCCCAAACTGATTAACTCATATACAATCAAGCGCTACTATGCATAAAGAAGGCACTTCTCAGTTTTTAATAGTACTCGTTGCTTGTATTCGTTTTTCTATTTTGCTTGTATTAGTTACTTCCTTTTGCTTGTAATCGTTATTGTAACTGATAGGCCAAACAAAACACCTTTTGTACTATGAACTACGTAATGACCTGACTTCCCCCACAGTGGGATACGTAGGCAGTCCATCACCCGGTTGCTTTATTAGTAAAACCAAAAAATCCATTATTTTGTTTCTGAACTACGTTCGACCTGAATTCTTGTTACTACAGGATACGTAGGCGCCCTTTGAGCTCGGTAACATCAAAGAAAACCGAAGAAACCCCTAGGGAGCCTTAGAGATAGGAGATCACAAAGAAGTATGGACTGCAGCACGCCCAACCGGGGCAGAATTTTTGAGAGGATCTCAAAAATTCGCGTCGACAAGCCTTTACAGGTTATTCAGCTAACGCTGAACTCTAAACTGGGGCAGAAATTTTGAAGAGACCTCAATTTCCTAGAATATTTGGCATAAGAATTGATAGATCGAGATTTAAATTGGGGAAGAATTTTTGAGAAAACGTCTCCAAAAATTTCGCATAAGGAAATGAAGGCCCAGCCATGAAAAAAGGGAACTCCCTCATTCAAAACGCATGTCATGACAATTGAAAATGCTTTCATTTTTTGCAAAATAGATATCCTTGTAGTAGCATTACAAAAATAATTTCTCTGCATAATGAAAATAGGTTTATCTTTCGAATATCGAAGCCAAAGGGGGTTTCAGGTCCAGAAAACTGAAGATGTGATAGTGCAGGAAACACAGATCAACTTAAAATAGGAGAAAACTAACCCATTTCTGATGTAGGTCACCAGGACATCGGAAGATGATCCCTTTTTCTAACCTTGCTTCATGTGCAGGAAACGTTTCGCTAAAGAATGTCCAGAACACTGTTGAGATTCGGCTTTCAGAGTATATGTCCAGCCACGAGGGCTGTGAAAAGTTTAACTGTCACCAAGAACAAAAGCCACAAAGGCTAAGAAAATCAGAATACCGTTGGGGTAAAGTATCTAGCCACGAGGGCTATAAAAGATCAAAGGCCAAAAGGCGTAATATCTAGCCATAAGAGCTATACAAGACTTCAAATTGCAAAAAGGGAAAAATATAAAGCCCCAATTACTGCGGAATGCTTGGGAATTGCCACATTGGCAATTGACTACACAAAAGGTTAATGGTAAAACAATACGGCATATATGACCAAAAGGGTCACAGCCGGGACAAAGGACGAAAAAAATCCACATAATTGTTCAACCCACTTCACGAGACCGTAGTATTCGCTAAAAGGGTAAGATGATGTAAATCTGGTCAGATGGCTGCAGTATTCGTCATCAAAAAATGAACGTTACTCAGCAGATGGAAGCAGATTGGTAGCCGCCAAGGAGCAGGCAAAATCAGATCAAATCCATACAGATTGTGGAGCAACTGTGGAACTTTCGCTTACGCAGCCGGTCGAGACGAGGTGCCCATTAGAGTCAAGCTCTTCGGCCAGGACTTGGAAGATCATCCCTCACTACACTCAGCCACATAAGATTGTTTATTGCTTATGTGCTTTGTTTGTTTTTATTATTCTGCGACCGGTCGGACGCACACTGGAACACATAAAGGCATTCCCGCATAAGGGATATCCTTTTCCTCCGATTGAGTCAAACTACAAGTGAATTGATTCTCAAGAACAGGGATATGTAGGCAGACTCAATGCCAGAAAGTCAGTCACACTCTCACCAATCACACCGGACTTCCCAGCTTGACAGCCGGAAAATCCGAGAATTTGCTTTAATTTGCATTTAGAAGTCATCATCATGTCGAACTACAAATAGCCTGAATTCTCATTAAACCTGAGATATGTAAGAAACCCAAAAATCATGGTTCGACCATCTATTGTGAAAAAATGCATGAAAATGAGGGGCAATATGACTTGGGTCAATCAAAAATAAGGGTTAGTCAAATTTCGTCGCTCAGGAATGGTCCCGCCATCCCCGAACACCGAAGGGGCATTTGTTGACACCTAATTTTTACCTCCCATAATTTATTTTAATTGCTTAAAGTGCCTGAATATTAAATGGGGTGATAATTATTATTTTTTTAGTAAAAATCAAGATGATTTTATAGACTATGCACATAATGTTTTGCCTTTAGTGTTTGGTAAATAAGTTCTATAATAAATATTTTGGAAATTATTTCACAATAGCTAATAAAGCATTTTACTAAAAATAGTGTGGAGTAGCTATTTATTTAATTATTCAAATATCAGAATTTTAATTAGCAAATATTTACCCCCCATTTTATTTTATGGAAATTGAGTATTTTAAATAAATAAACATTTTACCCCAAAATTTTAATTCTCTGCATAATCAATTTAGGTGGACAATTCTCAAATTAATTATAATTGATTTAGATAAATTAATTATGATTATATTTGTAAATTACCTATTATGTGTTTAATTACGGCTATCATTGAAATAATCAATTAGATTAGCCAAATGGGGCCAAAATTGAAAATAGCAAATTCATGCTTTGATTCAATTAAGGCCATCCCTATAAATTTAATATTTTTGTGAAAATAAGTCATGTTTTAAAATTAATTGTTTTTTTTAGTTTCAATTTAATAGCAAATTAATCTCTTAAATTGTCTTTTTTAAATTTATTATTTATTATTTTTGTGTACCCATTAATTTTTTCCCTTTTGTTCTGTTAGTATATGTATATGTAATGCATCTATATATATATATATATATATATATATATATATATATATATATATATATATATATATATATAACAGATTTGGGCTGCCCATTTTAAAAGGACCAAGTCCAGTCCCACAAGGGCCAGAATCGGCCCAAGTCATGATTTAAGAGAAGGGGCCAAAGCCCTTTTATCCTTTTTTCTGCTCGTCCAAACAAGCCCCATCTCTTCTTTCCCTCTCATCTCCCTCTTTAACCCTAGCGCCGCTGAGAGAGATTCTCTCTCCCCTACATCACGCTCCTTATTTTAGCATGTTTACAGAGTGGTTTTGTGATTTCTTCATGTCTGTGTGGCCATTTGAAGTAAGCTAATTAATACTCTTTGCCATTTTTGTTTTAAATCGTCCAAACAAGGTATTATTTTGCTTTTGTTCTACCTTTTGTATCTTCAAAGCTCAAAAACCTGTAAAGGCTTAATGAGTCTTGTTGGCATATGTTTGAAATGCGAGTTTTGATTGGTTCTTGGTAAAACCTCTGGATCGATCTGTTGTTGACTTAAACTGCACCGTTTATGTTTTTTCTATGAAATCTCAACCCTACAATATGGAATTGTGAGGAGGAAACCTCAAATTTGAGGTTCATCCCACATCAAAACTCTAGGGTTTGGGAAACTTGGGGGATTCTATAAATAGGGTCTCCATTTTCATTTGTTAGTCACGGAAGAACAGAATCTCACTTGCAAAAAAAAAAGATGAATATCTGGGGTTTCTAAGTGTTTTACACTCGAGACCCTTAATTTTCGGTTTAGTTTAAAAATTTTAAGTGTTTGGTTTACTGTTTGTGTTGGCTGAGTTGGGAAATTGAGGAAGAAAACGCTCTTCGAGTTCAAATCTCGACTAAGGGTTGCACTCAAAAGAGGTAATCCCTTATTTTTTTTTATTTTTTATGTATTTTATAGCCTCTTTGTTTTCATATTGTTTGGCTCTCTTCTTTTTTTATGGTGTTGATTTTTGTTTAGTTAGTTGTAGCTTAGTTAGTCATAGTATCCAAATTTCTAGTCATTTTTAATGTTTGATTTTCCCTCTTGCTTTCTTAGCTAGTCTTACCCTTGTTGGTCGTGGTCTGTTGAGTTTAGTGTCACCCTATTAATCATAGGCCTAAAATTGTTGTTTCCTGTCTAGCTGATACTATGATCAAAACTGTTGTTTGATTTCCCTTTCTTGTTTAGTTGATCCTACCTTGTTGGCTATGGTATTTTGATGTTTGCGTAGTTTAGTACCATCTTGCTAGTAACAGTATTCAAATTCCTATTTTAGTTAACATTATGTTCAACATTGGCGTTTGATTTCCCTTTCTTGTTTAGCCAGTCTTACCCTATTGATTGTGGTATTTGATGTTGTATGTAGTTTGTGTCATAATGCTAGTTATGATCTTCAAGTGCTTATTCCCTATTTAGGGTCGGCTGCTATCATGTTTTGTTTCCCTTTTTAGTTTAATTTGAGTGTGTCCTGTTATTCCTGGTACTTGATCTCTAGTTCCTTGTTCGATTGGTTTATCTTGCCGAGTGAAAGGGTTTTTGTTACACCTCGAAAACTTTCATGTCATTGTGCGGTAAATAGACTAACGCAGGGTAAGATGCAGATGTCCCTACAAGTAATAAGGGGTACTTAACGATTCTAATTAAGATTCCAAAGATATTGGAGGCAAGAGAAGAAAGTTCGTTGAGGGAGGCAAAGTATAAGTCGTGTTTTGGAAGAGTTTTGCAAAATATAGAGCTAAGGTTGATTTAGTAATGTCTCAAGGAGAAGCTATCAGGCTCCTTAGATGGTTAGTGAAGTATTAAACAAGTGTTAAGAAGGTTCCATAAGGATTGGAAGTTAAACGAAACAACGAGAGAAATTTCGGAAATTGTGAGCTATACGGCCACTTATACGACACGTATAACTTATACGGTCCGTATAAGGGATTGTATAACCTATCCAGAGAGGGGTCTTTCACTGGAGGTATTATCCGATCACTTATACGGACCGTATAAGTTATACGGACCGTATAAGGGTTCGTATAATCCTCGTCGGGCAACTTTTAATTTTTATAAAAAGAGACACCCAAGTCCTCATTTTTCATTTCATTCATTCTCCACACCTCTCAAGAGCTGTAGAACAGTCCATACAGCATACCAACATAAATTCAAGGGGAAACAAAGATCAAACACCAATAATCAAGGAAATCAAGTGTTTGGATGTTCCTTAGGGTTGCTAGGAGCCAAGCATCTATTTGGAATTGAAGTTGGGTTTCTCTCCAAGTAAAGTATTGCCATAAAAATCTCATTCCTACACTATTAAAGGTGAGTTTTATATTCATTTCATGTTATTAAGAGTATTGAATTGTTGAATAACTTGGATTGAGGAAGAAAGTAGAATATGGAGTTCAAATATGGAAATAGTGGTATTCTTGAATAGTGACTTTACTTGAATGATAGTTCTTGACATGTTATGGGTATAATATTGCTATGAATGATATTAAGGATATTGAAGAAGCATTATACGTGAATGAATACGACGTTGGGTGATAACTATGGTTATGGATGATTTTGATAGGGAATGTTGAGGATTGAATAATGTCTAGCTTGATGAAGTTATTGATTATGATATTGTGAATGTTATTATTGATGTTTGGGAGTTGTTATATTATATGGGGAAAGTGGTAGAAACAAAGGAAATGCTGCCCAATTTTCGTTAGCCCTTAGTCGCCTTAGCTTAGGATCAAGTATGTTTCCGGTTATCTAATCTTAGTACGAATTCTTTTGGATGTAGAATCATGAACTTGGAAGGAGGCGTTTAGTCAGCAAAGTTAGAGAGACGTAAAGGTATGTAAGGCTAGTCCCTCTCTTTCAAGGCATGACTCTTATTTTGTGATTCCTTTCCTATATTCCCATGATTTTCTTACATCCTAAATGATAAAAGTTAGAGATTCTTGAGAGCTTCTTATGAACTAGAGATGAGATATGTTCTATGATAATGATGCTATGATGCATGATATTCTTATTCTTATGCTTCCATTGATGTCATTTCTTGTTGATACCTCACCTCATGATATTAGTTCCTTCAAGGTGAGACGTAGCGATGAGAGTCATTCCATAATGTAATCGGAGGCTTCATCCCTTATGTCACTCCGATAAAGTTAAAGCTTTTACTTGAGCTCTCATGAATGCTTTAGATTATGTATATGTAAGACTACACCGTGCCTAGTTGGCTAGGCAGACACCATTACGATAGGTGTAGTGGGCAGCTATGACGATGATTACACTATGCCATATGGCCGGGCAGACACCACTAGTGGGCGGCTTGAGATGTTTACCCCCGACGCGAGAGGCCCGGACGCAGGCTAATGATGATCACATCGTGCCTATATGGATGGCAGTTTATATATATATATATATATATATATATATATATATATATATATATATATATATATATATATATATATATATATTTGCATACATGATAAGATGTTGTTTAATATGAAAGTTCGCATGCATGATACCGCCTTAAGAGGCAATCAGTTACAGGTTATCTCTTCATCTCATGTTTTCCTACTTCTTGATTATGTTGACATACATGTCTTACATACTCAGTACATTGTTCGTACTGACGTCCTTTTCCTTATGGACGCTGTGTTCATGCCCACAGGTCGACAAGGAGACAGTGCAGATGCTTAGGAGCTTGTACAACTAGTTTGCAGGAGCACTCCACTACTCCGGAGTTGCCATTCCTTGGTATATTCTCTTGTGTACATATTGGGGCATGGCGGGGTCCTGTCCCGCCCTCATGATTTCAGTACTTCAGTTAGAGGCTCGTAGATACTTATGTGTGGGTTGTAGATGCTATGTGACCCCTTCATTGTAGATTTTGTACCTCATTTTTGTAGCCTTATGGGCCTATGCTTATACGTGTTTTGACAGATGTTTGGAGATTGTTTCATGATATGTTTGTGTTGAGAATAATATATGCCCCGGTTGAGTATGATAGTCAGCAAGATAAGTGGTGCTCGGTAGTAATCTCCGGGTACCCGTCATGGCCCCTAGGTGGGTTATGACAGTTTTGGTGTGCTTCCTCTATTCAACAAACCTATTGAGTTCTTTCTGAGCTTCCTTATCTTGTGAAAGATAAATCCTATCATATTTAGTCTATGGTTGTTTAGACTCTTATTTCTGGGTTTAGTTTTGGATCATCTTGTTTGATTACAGTGTTAAATGGCTCTGTTTAAGTTCGTCACGCGAATTAGAAATGTTAGCTGGTCCTATTTGTTTGTTTAGATCACCATGTTTAGTTATGATGTTTTGCTTCTTTTCTTGTTTGGTTAGGTTGCGAGCATACTGTGCCTTGATTATGTATACGTGTGTATATCTAGCGTATGCTTTGGTTAGTACACTTGTGGGGACGTTAGTTAGGTTATTGCGGATCAATCATGAACCCTCCCCGATGTTAGCCATGCCTGGGATTCTTGGAAATCCCTTGAAACTTGTGCAACATCGAGAAGATGAGGGCAAAATCTTTCCGAAATTAACCCTCCAAATATCCTTGTGGATGTATATGCACGAGGTATAGTCAAAATATACATCAAGTATACATAAGCCATTTGTTTGTTTTGAATTTTGAAACTGCTCTGTTAGTAGGCCTTAACCCATTCTTGTCTTGAACTGAATTGTCAAGTTTGTGTATTTTTTAAAATGGGCCTCTATGAGATATTAATCCTTATTTTTCTTTTGTGATGATACACCCTTTGCATTTGGACTCCTCTGCATCAAACATAAGGACTGGGCCTTCTATTTTGGGTTTGATTTTTGCGTATTGGAAATGGAAGCTAATATTTACTGATGGCCCAGCTATGGGTAAAACTAGCACTAATGGGGCGGGTAGCCCATTAGTATTCTAAATTCTTCTCCCTTTCCTCCTATGTTTAATTACTTGTATGTTTAATTTCTTGTAAAGTTAAACTTCATTATTAGTGGAATCCTATGGGATGTAGATACTAGGATTATCACCTAGTTAATTTGGAAGTTAAGATAAAAGAAGTGCAAATCTTTTCAAAACTTTTGATTTTAAAACCAATT
The DNA here is from genome assembly GCF_019175385.1 of Lycium barbarum. NCBI lineage: Eukaryota > Viridiplantae > Streptophyta > Magnoliopsida > Solanales > Solanaceae > Lycium > Lycium barbarum. The sequence continues at coordinate 77,163,966 of NC_083345.1, forward strand.
TTACGGAAAATTAGACATGCATTTAAGAAAAAGGTGGATTTTGGATAAAGTAATGGACTGATTTTATGAGGGATAGCCGTGGTATTTTAAAACACTAAGTTGTTAAAATTTAAAAACGCGGATTTTCCTACAATTTGGTCATCCTAGACTATGGTAAATTTTTATGAGCAAACCTGATCTAAAGAAGTAAAAAATAAAAGGAGAAGCAGCATGTGAATAAAACCCCTATTGAAAATAAGGAGTAAAATTGTGTTAACACTGATTTAGACCCGGAAGTCTACTAAAATTTGACTAAAGTAGCATGTTTTGGGATTGAAATAGGTAAATTCCAATTGGGTCGCATTTGGATAAAAAGAACATATTTGAATTTGGCATTTAAAGATTTAGGCTGAAGTTAGCTCGGCCCATGATGCAGGGACTAAATGAATTTGGGAGATCAGCCCGTTTTTGTGTCATTGAATTAAACATTTGAAATTTGTTAGACTAAATTGGGCCTTGGACCGTGAGTTCATTTTGGGCCAGATTGAGTTTGGTGGACAGGATATATAGGCTATGGTCTTGACTTGTTGGGCTTCACTAAAATTGTTCTTCATTTGATAAAGTGTGTATATATATATATATATATATATATATATATATATATATATATATATATATATATATATCCCATATTTTTATATAAGTATAAAACCCGTAGGTACTAAACACATTTCGTTAGGACTAGAATAGTAGTGATTCTACTGAGGAGCGATCCCGAGTGTGCCCTAGTCCGGAAACGAAGTGGGTTGAACACTTACATGGATTTTTCTAAACCAAAACCCTTTATTTATAAGGAGATTTTTGGACGTTTTTTTTTTCTAAAAAGGGAGATGATGATGTAAACATAAAAATGCTGTACGTTTTTTTTTTGGCGGAAAACTTTAACACATAAGTAAATAAACAAACCTTACAGTGAAGCTCGTAGGTCAACCGTGTTCTACGGATCCTTAATACCAGGGTGCTTAAAACATTCCCTAGGGGATCACCATAACCCTTACCTCAAACTCTGGTCCAAAAAGACTTTTTTCTCGGTCTGAAAAACTCTTTTAACCTGGTTTTCCTAATTTTCCTTTTGAATAAATTAGGTGGCAACTCTAAAACACTAACTATCCAATTTAGAGCCAACAATCTCGTAGTAACTTTTATGCCTTACCCGCGAAAAAGCGAACGATAGCACCATGTATCAAATAGTATCACAAGTTCAACAAGTAGATTATATTAACTTCTTCACTAATTTCACATCACTTTCCATCATGTATGAATGCATAAATTAGTGTAAACTGGGTAAAACAATGCAAACAAAATAACAATGAAGGTACAAGTCACAAAACACCAAGTCATAATTCAATATTAATATGTGTATGAATGAGAATGTATGCCATGCATGATATCGTTATCAACAGTAAATCATAATCAATATTTCATCTGTGTACTATCATAAGTCTATATCACGATTCAGGTCTAAACTCATTATCCTTCATTTCTCCGAAGATGTGTGTCATAATAAGAGAGAGTTGACTACAACACGTATCACAATAACAACAATCAAGGTAACAGCCTAATCATACTAACAAGGAAGCAACCCACAATCAACATCACGAGTATACATTAAATCCTTTCTTCCTATATAACCACAAGTACACTTCCTATTCAATACAAAAACTAATGGCGACAAGCCCGCACAGTCAGAAGTCATACCAACCTAGATAATATCCAACCCAAACCATGTTTGATGACCTAATCATGCTTTCTGCCATAAATTCTACGCAATATATACATTTCGCTAATCAAAGTCTAAGTAAAGTAAACCGTAACCTACCTCAAATGCAGAACAGGACCCGCGAACTACTCCACTCGAGCCTTCTATTTTTGAAGAGCCTCAGAATGGTCAAAGTCTAAATAATATGATGCTAAGTAAGCAAAAAACCATGTATTTAAACAAGAACAATAATTTGCGGAAAAAGAACCACTTACTTCTACCCTTTTCAATGGATGAAACCTTCCTTTAATGGTCAATTTATCATAACATCTATCTCTAAAATCATTAACCTTCAATTCATGGGTTTCTAATAGATTTTACCCTTTGAAACAGATTTTAGGACAAAGTTTCCATTTTTATTAGAACCCTATGTCTCAACATGCAATTTCAACCATAAGAAATCAAATTCCCTTCCTAAAAAGTGATCATCTATACTCCTAGACGATTAATCAACAACAAAATCATCAGCCCATCAATTATTTAAGGGTTTACTAATTCTAGGGTTCTTGGATTTTCACCCACCATTGATGGACCTTAAACTTATCATGGAACTTGAAGTAGAAAGGAAAAGGAACAAATAAAAGTGGGGACTTACCCTCCATGATGTTTTCACCAATGAATGGAATGAAGTTTTTCTCTTTCTCTCTTGAAAACTGACTTTGGGGTCTTGTGGGTAATGGTTCGGAGTTGGAATATAAAAATAGGGTTTTCGGCCCCCTGGAGTCCGCTATAGGGGACTTGCTGGAACAGTCCGCACAAAAATGGTCATAACTTCCTCATACAGAAGCGAAACAAGACGATTTTTTTTCTATAGCTTTGTAATTACGATACAGATCTAATGGTTCAATCCTCATACAAAACAAAAGTCGTTTGATAAATATGGATCCCTTTCTAGCTAAATACCTACGGCGAAAACACGAGCGCGACAAAACCCAAGCCCATCTGAATCTTTTCGGAACCTCACCAAAACATGTGGCCAAGTTCAAAATCATCATATCAACTTGTTGGAACTTCCAAAACATTGATACGGGTTCATCCTAACCCGATGTTGACCGTGGTCAACTCTAACTCGTTAACTTAACTAGCTTCTCCATCAATGACTCAATTTACACTCGAACCTTCGGGAACCAACCCAATGACTTCATTAAGTCATAGATCATACTAACGAGACTTTGGGAAGGTTTAACAAGGGTAAATGGGTCAAAAACACTATAACGACCAGGAGGGTCCTTACAGAGTCAGTAACAACATTCCCCTTACTAGGGTGATACAGAATATTCAAGTCATAATCTTTCAACAACTCTAACCATCTTCTATGTCTGAGAGTCAACTCTCATTTCTAGAAATATATTGCAAGCTCTTGTGATATGTTCAGACAACAAAGTGCTCCCTATACAAGTAATGACGCCAAATCTTCAAAGCTAAAACAACACTAGCTAACTCCAAATCATGAGTCGAATAATTCTTGTCATTCTTGTTCAACTATTCGCGAACCGTAGGAAATTGGTTTGTGATTCTGCATCAACACACAACCCAAACAAATTCTGGAGGCATCATAATAGACTACATTATCCCCTGATCCTGAAAGTAGAGTTATAATGGGAGCAGAAGTCAATCTCGCTTTAAGCTCTTAAAAGCTCTTTTCTAACACTTCAGACCGCTGAAACTTAGCAGTCTTCTGAGTCAATTTCATAAGTTGTACATAAATAGATGAGAATCCTTCCACAATTTTTTTGTAGTAACCTGCCAACCCCAAGAAGCTATGAATTTATGTCGCTCCAGTAGGCCTCAGCGAGTTCTGGACTACTTCAGTCTTTTGAGGGTCAACTTTGATACCGTCACTAGACACCACATGACCTAAGAATTCCACAAAGTTAAAGAAAGAACTCGCAATTCGTAAATTTTACATAAATCTTATTCTCCTTAAGCATTTGCAAGGTTATTCTCAAGTGACGTGCATGCTCCTCACGACTCTTTGAATACACCGAAATATTGTGAATAAATACAATATATAAATGATCAAGGAAAGTCTTGAATATACAATTCATCAAGTCTATAAATACACAGGTTAATTAGTCAGACCAAAAGACATCACCAAAAATTCAAAATGCCCATAACGAGTATCCTTCTCCTTTATCTTAAGCTGATGATATGCAGACCTCATGTCAATCTTTGAAAAGAATTTATCACTATAAAGTTGGTCAAACAAATCTTCTATCCTAGGAAAAGGATACTTATTATTCATGGTCATCTTATTAAGTTGATAATAATCAACACACATCCTAAGAGAACCATCTTTCATTCTGACAAACAGGACCGGAGAACCCTAAGGTGAGATACTTGATCTAGTAAGGCCTTTATCAAACATGTCCTTCAATTGATCATTCAATTCATGCAGTTCTGCCGGAGCCATGCGATACAGCGGAATAGATATTGGTTGAGTATTGGGAATAACATTAATCCCCAAATCAATAACTTTGTCTAGTGGAATACCTGGGATATCCTCGGGAAACACTTAGGGAAATTCATTGACCATAAGTACAGATTCAAAATTCTGGAACTATTGCTTGAGTGTCATTAACGGCAACTAGGTGATATATACACCCCTTCAAGATCATCGTGTGAGTCTTAACATATAAAATAAGTCTACCTCGAGGTTTAGCAATATCAACTCTCCATTTTGTAATAGGTTAATCCAGAAATTTTAGCCTAACTATTTTGGATCGGTAAGCTAGAGTTGCATAACACTTGGAAACCAGTTCAGTCCCATAATCATATCAAAGTCTACCCTGTCTAATTCAGGTAAGTCATTCACGATTTATCTACCTTGGAATACAATCACATACTCAACATGTATCCATTTAAAAATGTCACCTCTTGTTTCCTTAACGCAACGAATGTCTCAAGAACCCTCTCTCAATACTTCGTCAACCGTACTTGATATTAGATGAGTGTAAACCCTTTTTTCTTAGTTGAGGGTGTGTCTATCACATTTGGAACCTTATCCATCTTAACAAGTCTCTTAGTGCTACCAAATTTTGGCAGAGTTTCTCATGTAATTAGGAAAAAGGCATTTTTCATACCTATTTCAAAATTTCGGCAGAGTTTCTCAAGTAATTAGGACAAATGTACAATCACCAAATATACACCAAACACCATCTATAAATTCCATGAAACATTGTAACATCCATCACGCTATACATCAATACCAATGTGCTCTCCATAGCACCATTGTTCACTTGGTTGGCATTTGCAACACGAGTAAAAGGCATACATGTCATGCATGAGTGACAAATACATTGAAACTATCCTAAAGAAGCTCTACAACACAATCTAGAGTCAAGAAGAAAGAGAAACACCTATAAATGTCTGGGTAGTCTTTCAATCATGCAGCTGATCAGGCTACACGAGGAATACACAACTAGATACATCTCCACAGACAGAAACAAATCCAAAGAAACTTCTAAACGTAAGCTCTAATACCATGCTTTTCATGACTCGAAACCCATCATGGCGCAACAGGAAAGCGATGCAATGTAACCACATCTAAAGAACCTTTTTAAGTAAAGTAAACACTTGTCTAAATTAAATTATTGGTCCGTTATGAATAAATCGAATAAGACAATGAATATAAGTAAAAGTCTTAATTAAGATAATCATGAAACGTGGCAAAAACGCTCCAAAGAGTTAAACTATGTCTTCAACAACTACCCACAGTAATCACACCTATCCATGGAGCTTCTAAGAAAAATAATTAACTTCGGGACGCAACCCTAAAACCAAAAAGCAATAATATCTAAGATAAATAGGGTCTTACGAATAAGCAAGTGAGCTCACAAATAAACCGTGAAATCAATTAGTTCACCTACTCTGTACTATCGTCATGGACCTGCACTTCTGTGTTACCTAACATGCCATAACACAACAAGGTATACCGGAATACTAGGCTTAGTGAATGTCTATAGGACAATAGTTAATATAAAAAATTATACAAATCATTAGCATAATCGAAAACAGTGTTAAGAAATAGTTCAAAATGAATGATAACACATCAAGAATGTAAATAAAAGTCTATGATGAGAGGTAATAACTTTGAATCATTAAGTCGATATCATTAATTTAAGTTATTTCAATTAGATTCAAGTTCATCGCATGACAAGTCATGGAAAACCAAAATCATGCCAATACAGGCCCAAATCACTAGAAACAAATAGATGACCACATTAGGTTCCCTAAACCGCATAAAAGCACCACATCAGAGCTGTCAACCTACAATGGCTACCTTTCCTCTCGAAAAGCTAGGAAAAGACAACACTGGGGCTACCAACCCTCGATGGCCACTCTTCCACCCGAATGGCTAAGCTTACCCCAAGAGAATACATAGTGACTACCATTCCTCCTAAGTAACTAGCCAAACACAACAATAGAAATTATGGCATATTAGTTGAATCACTAATTATGGCATAGAATTAGCCAAATCATTCATTATGGATTATGTTCTTTATCCCATTAATAGGGGTATATCAAGTTTCATTAATCGATTTAGAAACAAAGTTCAAATCATTAATCAATTTCAATTCAACGAAATTTTTTCATAGGTCAACACACATTAAATATCAAGGCTTTTGAAGCAAGTTTAAAATATCCCTTATTAGGGCAAATCATATCCAATGATGAAAGCTTTATAACTTAGTTTCAATCATCCCTTGATATGGAGAATTTCAGGGAATATAATACACATAAGGTTCAATGCGGGTTTGTCCCTCACACACACGTACCCTTGCCAAAGAAACCATTCTAAAGGTTCAAAAGTATGTTCGAAAAGAGGCATACCTCAATTCCCGCTAAATATGCTACCAATGTATTTCCCCACATTCAACAATCACTCAATAATCGATTTTGATGATAAGGATTAGAACTTTAAAATATTCTCTTGAGTTCCCACTGTCACGACCCGACTAGGGGCTGCGACGGGTACCCGGGGCTAACCACCGAGCACCGCTCGTTCTGCTAGTCGTCATACTCATTTAACGCTCTTTTATCAAATTTATACTCAAATCATGAGAGAGTCATATTTCCTTTGAAAACATAAGTACTTTTATGTACATAAGCCTTTCGGCCATCAAAATAATACATATACATAGTAGCAATCTCATGAGACCATATAACCCACACTATGTATCTACGAGCCTCTACTGGAGTGCTAGACATAAGGACGGGACAAGACCCCGTCATGCCCAAAATATACATGTACACAAAAGAATAATCATAAGCACCTCCGGACAATGGAGTGCTCTCAAATCAGCTGCTAGCTCCTATGAGGCTGGATCAGGATTACCTCCCTGTCTACCTGTGGGCATGAACACAACGTCCAAAGAAAACGGATGTCAGTACGAACATTGTACTGAGTATGAGAGGCATAAAAATTAACGAAACATCAATGAAATGAGGAGGCATCAAATAAGGAGCAATCTGTAACTGACTGTGAATCATAAAAGAAATAAATCATGCTGTCTTACTCATACTCGACATCATGTCACATATGCATAAATGTATAAGTATAAGTTGCCCGTCCATATAGGTACAGTGTGATAATAATTAACCTGCGTCCAGGCCTTCCGCGTCCAGGGTATAAGCTGCCCACTATAGTGGTATATCTACCCGACCATATAGGTATGGTGTAATATCATCATCATATGCTCATTATAATATGCTCATCATAGTATGCTCATCATAGTAGGCTTATCATAATATGCTCGTCATAATACATGCACGAAGACTCAAGGACAACTATACTTTATCGGGGTGACGTACGGTCGTGATCCTCCGATTTCATTATAGAGCATTCACAAGCATTCTGCCTCACCTTGAAGGAAGTAGTATATAAGGTGAGTGTGTACAATGCATAACATCATCGAATTTATGGTACTCTGCCTCACCTTGATGGGACAATACATAAGGTGAGTGTACACAATACATGACATACTTGACTTAATGGTATTCTGCCTCACCTTGAAGGGAATAATGTATGAGGTGAGTGTATACAACATACGAAATCATTAGCATTATAGGAACGTCATATCATGAACTCTAGACTCTTTAAACTCAAGTTCATTGTCAGCATCATTGAACTCATAACGTATCTCTTATCTCATATAGATATTCATGATTATAGACTCTTTACTTTTCGGTATATATAGAAAACTCATGGAGAGAAAGGAGAATCATACCATCGGATTCATGCCATAGAAAGAAAGGACTAGCCTCACATACCTTTTACGTTTAACTAATCTATTGCTCGCTCGTTCTCCTTCGATGCCCACGTTTCTACCTTCAAGAGAATTCGCATTAACGTTAGTTAATCGACTATAAGAACGTGTCGCTATTTGTAGGGAAAATTGGGCAGCATTTCCTTTGTTTATACTACTTTCCCACATTCTATATCAACTCCCAAATGCTCACAAAAACATTCACAATATTGCAAACAACAATCATCATTTATCTACATTTACCACAATTCACCATTTCTCTTCAATTTCTCCACAATTATGTGTCACGACCCGTCTAGAGGGCCGCAACGATCACCCGGTGCTAGCCCACCCAGACACCCTTGTCTTACACATATACTTACATCTAGGTGATCCATACGATTAAACGTACATTTGTTTTTATTAATCACGCTAGTCCCATTGGACGACAACATCTTTAAATCATCATTGACATCTATGCCACATCAAATGTATATAAGCCGACAAGGCTATCAAAAGATATACAAAATATAGGCCGACAAGGCCAGACACATCTAATCATACACACGTGACTACGAGCCTCTAAGGAGAGTATAACATATTACATGAATGGGACAGGACCCCGCTATGCCCACAATTATGTACACAAAAGAATAAGTACCCAAAAGCTATGGCTCCGAATAAAATGGAGCTCTGCTGTGAAGTCTCTGAGAAAGCAGCTATTGATCAAGCCTGTCTCCCTGTGCACCTGCGGGCATGACGCAGCGTCCACAAACAAAAGGACGTCAGTATGAAGAATGTACTGAGTATGTAAAGCATGATCAATATCAATATAGAAGCATAAATAGAAACATAAGAAATTGCATAGGATGGGAGATGGAAATATTGTCGTCATATGCAATTACTTGCCTTTCATAGGAACTTTCCCTTGCTAATACGTATTTGTGTACATACATCATTATCCGTATTCCATGATAGTACCCGTACCATATTTGTGCTCGTATTCGTATACATGCCCTTATTCACATTCATATACATAGTCATATCATATTCGTACTCATATCATATACATAGCATTTCCATAGCATACCCGACCACGTAGGATCGGTGTTTCATACATACTTGGCCAACCAAGGCTTAAGGTTACTCATACCTGGCCCTACCAAGGCTTCAGGGTTATCCGTACCCTCTTCAAAGGTGCGCACGCGTTACGTAATCGTATACATACTTATTTACATATCATACCCGGCCTCATAAGCTCGGGGTTCTATAATAGTCGTACATATACATAATAGCTCATAAACATCTTTACTTTTAATCATCGTTATAATAATCGTCATCGTTATTATCATTATAGTCATCATCAATAGCATTATCACAACTAACGTCATCCACCTCTTCTACCTTAATAGGCCTACTCGTAATACGAGAAATTTAGTACAATCGTAGAGTATCAAGAATCGTGAGCTTACAAGCTCGAAAGATCAATTCATTTGGAAGACAACATACTCGTATAGAGGATTTAGATGTTTGGCCAAAGAACCATGCCTTATGAAAGAAGGGTTAGTCTTACATACCTTTCCGTCGCACTATTCTACACTTGCGCGTTCCTCTCCAACGTTAGCGTTTCTACCTTCATTAAAGTCATACTATCATTAGAATCGATAATTAGCACACATGGCTAAAACTAGGGGAAAATCGGACAGCATTTCCTTCACATCATAATTCAACTCCCAAACGTCAACAATACATTCACAATATCATAACAATGGCCATTAGTCATTCACATTATCCACATTCCTCAATTTACTTTCATTTGCCCATATCTATGGCTATAACACATGATTTTGTCCATTCACATACAATGTCTGTTTCATGGTCTTTCAACGTCATTTATAACCCATTCATGTCACAATATAACAACAATCATGATTCGATTCCAACTAATTCTCTAAATGGCACTATTTATCATCCATGACCCATTTTACCATATTCTTCTACACTCCAAGTATTTCAACTCTCCAATATCTTAAACAACATATAAACATCATGAATCTTACCTTAGATGTTGTAGGAACAAGCTTTAGTTGATAATACTCCACTTTGAGTAAAACCCTAGTTTATCTCCATTTGGATTTCTTGACCTTGGATGATCTTTGATGGTTTTCTTACACTTGATTTACTTGTTTTATGTTGTTGCTCACCAAATATCTTTGAATTCTTGTGGAATAAATGTAGAGAGATGTTTTAGAGAGAAGGGGTGTGATGCAGAAGTGAAATGAAATAAGCCTTGGTCCCCTTATTTAATGACTTGAAAATCTGATTTGAAGTGCACAGTGGTCGTAAACTTGGTTTACGGTCCGTATTCCAGTTCACGGACCGTCCTTCATGGTCGTATTTAATCATAACAGAACCAGAAACTCAGGCTGAAGCATGGTGATTTACGATCACGGTTTACGGACCGTAAACCACTTTACGATCCGTATTTTGGGTCGTATTTAACCATTTGATCAATTGGAAGAAAGTTGAAGTTTTGGAAGCCAAAATACGACATGGCAGTTTACTCACCATATACCACTTTACGGTCCGTATTTCACTTTACGACCAACTGGCCAGAATGCAAGCCTGTAACTTTTCACATTTCCTAAACCTATAATTAGTCATTGTGGAGCATAACCTATCTCTTATCGCAATTGCCTTTGGAATCTTATTTAGGGTCATCAAATGTCATTTCTTACTCATGGAAACATCATACACTCGTGCTCATCACTAGGTCATTCACTTGTGTACCAACGGAAGATTTTCCGAGGTGTAACATTATGGTTATAGCTCATTATCGCGTTTTCTCATATGTAATACTTATTCCATGGTCTAAATGTTACTTATAGCATATTCACAATCACAACATACAAACATTCAGGATTCCTCCCAACCACTATTCAGCAATGACATTATTCACTCATTTATGACCCATTTTCTATGTCTTTATACAATTCAAGTGTCTTAGCCTTCCAATACCTTAAAAAACATGGTATGGTCATGAAACTTACCTTAGATGATGGATGAACAAGCCTTGAAAGGAAATACTCTTCTAGCACCAAAACCCTATTTCACTTCTCTTGGGATTTCTTGGCTTGGATGACTTTCACTAGGTTTCATACACTTGTTTTCATGGATTGAAGTAGTTGATTATGGATTTCCTTTGATTTTCTTGTGGATGAATGTTAGAAATAATATTCTGGAGGTTTCTTGACTTGCGGAGTGAAAATGAAATGAGAAAGGGTCCCTTATATTAAATCATGAAAGTTGTCCCGACCAACTTATACGGACCAACATACGGTCCATACACTCTATACGGACCGTATGTTTGTCCATATGTTTGGTCCAGAGAATGGTGTCCCCCTTGGCTAATTATGCGGCCTAACATACGGCCAGTATAATTTATATGGTCCGTATGTTGGGCCGTATAGTGCCTAGTTGTTCCGTTTTCATTCTCGTCGACTCGTTTGATCTCCAATCCTTATGGAACCTTCTTGACACTTGTTTAACACCTCAATACCAATCTAAGGGATGTTATTACTCTTATCTAAGATGTTATTACGCCATCATTAACTCATCGCTTAAAATTCCTACCCGACACATAACATATCCTTTACTTTCTTTGTCGAACTTCTTCCTTTTGGTCAAATGTCTTTGAATCTCGATTTGGATCATCAAATGCTATCTCTTACTCATCAAAATCACCGTATACCTCAGGTTCCTCGCTAGCCTATTTGCTGTACCTTAACGGGGAATTTTTCAAGGTGTTACATTCTTCCCCCCTTTTGGAACATTCATCCTCAAATGTTAAACACTCGGGAATCCTACGAAAATTTCGCCAGAGATTCCCCTGTAATATAGAACTATCATCCTGTCACAAAAATCCATAATATCATTGCCTCATAGGGCTACAACACAATATCAACATATCTATGGCCACACACGACCAAAAGCATAAAAAGTAAGCATACATACCTTATATTGTTGGCGTTTCATCCTGAATCTCTTCTGAGGGTTGGAATAAGTGTGGATATGTGGATTTCATTTTCTCTTCCGCTTCCCAAGTCATTTCTTCCCGGTTGTTGTTTCGCCATAAAACTTTGACTGAAGCTACTTCCTTATTTTGAAGTCTTCGTACTTGCCTGTCTAAGATGGCAATAGGCACTTCTTCATATGCTAGCTTTTCTGTCACTTGGACATCATCAATCATAACAATCCTCGTAGGATCCCCAACACACTTGTGGAGCATCGAGACATGAAAGACTGGATGGACTGATTCAAGCTCTGAAGGCAAGTCCAATTCATTGGCTACACAACCCACCTTGCGGATAATTTTATAGGGTCCAATGTATCTAGGACTTAACTTCCCTTTCTTGCCAAATCTCATCACCCCTTTCATTGGCGACACTTTCAAAAATACCCAATCATCAAATTCCAAGTCTCGTCGGCAATTGTCTGCATAACACTTTTGGCGACTTTGGGTCGTCAACAATTGATCTCGGATCGCCTTGACTTTTTCTACCGCTTGCTGAATCAATTCAGGGCCTATTAACTGTACTTCTCCTGTTTCAAACCATCCAATTGGGGATCTACACTTCCTTCCATATAAATCTTTATACGGAGCCATTTGGATACTGGAATGATAACTATTGTTGTATGCAAATTCGATTAGAGGCAAATGATCATCCCAGCTACCACCAAAATCTAATATACATGCCCGCAGCATATCTTCCAAAGTCTGAATAGTACATTCGGCCTGTCCACTGGTTTGCGGATGAAATACCGTGCTAAGCTTCACTTGGGTACCTAGACCTTCTTGGAAGGACTTCCAGAACTTGGTCGTAAACTGTGCTCCTCTATCTGTGATAATGGATAGTAGAATACCATGGATTCTCACTATTTCCTTGAGATACAACCTTGCACAGTCTTCTGCTGAGTATGTGGTTCTGGACTTGTCTCAAACAAGAGAAAGAAACAAGCATAAAATATTTTTTATAGATATTCTAAATATGCTCCCTATGATAACTGAATTCATAAATTATGGTCAACAAACAATACGAGCCGCCAGATACATCGGCCAAGGTTTCATGATTACCCTGTCCCCTTGTTGAAGATATGAAATATAACCAAGGTATATCTTTTTGATCAGAGGTTGAATCGATCATCAGAAGAAGAATTAGGCAAAAAATTAGGATACATTCTGGGAAAATCAAACTTCCATCGAAGAGGCTGCTTTCGTGAGTCTATCGACGATCACCCATATAGAATCATACTTACCTCGAGAACGAGGTATCCCCACAATAAAATCCATGTTGATTACTTCCCATTTCCAAGTAGGAATTTCTATTGCTTGCAATAATCCTCCTGGCTTTTGATGTTCGATTTTAACTTGTTGGCAATTTGGGCATTGGGCTACAATTCTGCTACGTCTCTCTTCATGCCATCCCACCAATATATTATCTTAAGATCGTGATACATCTTGGTTGCACCTGGGTGAATAGAATACCGGGAATAATGTGCTTCTTCTAGAATTCGTCGGCGCAAATCTGCGACACTCGACACACATAGCCTGCCTCGGTATCTAAGAATTCCATCTATGGAAACTTCAAATGGGGACTTCTATTTTCTATGAGATGTGTCTCTGTACTGGCACAATTGAGGATCTTCATATTGCCGCTCTTTCACTTCCATATCCAAGGACGAAACTGTGGGATCATTGATGCCAATCCCAGCATTACCCGAATCAATTACACACACTCCAAGATTAGCTAGATGGTGAAGCTCATGAGTCATCTCTTTCTTTTCCGGTGGAACTTCACATAAGCTGCCCATTGATCGGCGGCTAAGCACGTCGGCTACTACATTTGCTTTCCCGGGGTGGTACAAAATATTCACATCATAATCTTTCAATAACTCTAACCAACGACTCTGTCGCAAATTTAACTCTCTCTGTATGAAAATGTATTGAAGACTCTTATGATTTATATAAATATCGACATGAACTCCATACAAGTAATGTGTCCACATTTTTAGTGCATGAATAATCGCAGCCAATTTGAGATCATGAATTTGATAGTTCTTTTCATGTTTCCGCAGCTGTCTTGAAGCATATGCAATAACTCTACCGTGCTGCATTAACACGCATCCTAACCCAACACCGGAAGCATCACAGTACACCACATAACTATCTGACCCTTCTAGAAGTGTTAAGACTGGGCTGAGGTTAATATATCTTTTAACTCTTGGAAGCTGCGTTCACAAGCATCATTCCATTGAAATTTAATTGACTTCTGGGTTAGCTTCGTCAATGGGGTTGAAATGGAGGAAAATCCCTCTACGAACCTTCTATAGTAACCTGCCAATCCCAAAAAACTACGGACTTCTGTAGGCGTCATAGGCCTTGGCCAAGTCTTCACAGCTTCAATTTTCTGAGTGTCGACTCGAATGCCATCATCTGAAATCACATGGCCCAGAAATGTTACAAAATTCAGCCAAAATGCGCACTTCAAAAATTTTGCATACAGTTCTCAGGTTCGAAGGATTCCAAGAACGATACGTAAATGATCTGCATGTTCCTGTGCGAGAATACACCAAAATATCATCAATGAATACTATAACGAATAAATCTAAGAGTGGCCAGTGGCCTGAATACATTATTCATCAAATTCATGAACACTGCCGGAGCATTAGTCAACCCAAATGACATCACCTGGAATTCATAGTGGTTATATCTCGTTCTAAAAGTTATTTTAGGAATATCTGCTTCTCTAACTCTCACTTGATGATAACCCGACCTCACGTCTATTTTTGAGAACCACTTGGCGCCTTGTAGTTGATCAAACAAGTCATCAATCCTTGGGAGAGGATATTTGTTCTTTATTGTCACCTTTTTCAATTGCCTATAATCGATGCACATTCGTAGGGAACCGTCTTTCTTTCTCACGAACAAGATTGGTGCTCCCTACGGTGAAGAACTGGGTCTAATAAACCCCTTTTCAAGCAAATCTTTCAACTGCGCCTTTAGCTCTTTCAACTCTGCCGGAGCCATTCGATAAGGAGGAATAGAAATAGGCTTGGTGTCCGGCAACACATCAATAGAGAAATCAATTTCTCTTTGTGGAGGAAGGCCTAGAAGCTCATCTGGGAATACATCCGGAAATTCATTCACTACTGGAACAGATTGAAAAATTTGTAACTTAGCTTCGGTGTCATGTACTCGGACTAGATGATAAATATAGCCTTTAGCTATCATCTTTCTTGCCTTAAAGTAGGAAATAAACTTACCTTTCGGAGATGCTGCATTGCCCTTCCATTCAAGCATGGGCTCTCCCGGAAATTGAAATCGAACTACTTTCAATCGGCAATCAACATTAGCATAGCACAAGGCCAACCAATCCATACCCATAATTACATCGAAATCTAACATTTCCAGCTCAACTAAATCAACTTTAGTTTGGTGGTCACATATCACAATTACACAATCTTTGTACACTTGTCTTGCTATCACGGGATCACCAACCGGAGTAGATACCTCAAAAGGTTTGATTGGCTCAGGTTTCACCCCAATACGACTAGCAACATATGGAGTAATATAAGAGAAAGTAGAACCCGAATCTATATATGCATATACATCGTGGGAGAATATGGACAATATACCTGTAACCACATCCGGGGAGGACTCGATACCCTGTCGTCCGGCTAAAGTAGATGCTCCCCCTAGGCTTCTACCTCAGCCTACTGGAATCTGAGAAGTCTGCCCTATCGGGCGCACTGAAGAAGAACCGACCGCTGATCCTGTGGGCTGAGTCCCAACTCTACCAGTCATCGACGGGCAATCTCTCATAATGTGCCCAACCCGGCCACTTGCATAACAAGCATCCGAACCCTGGCGACACCATCCGGAATGTAATCTACAGCATTGGCTGCACTGCAGTATTGGAGGTCTCCTCTGGCTATAATCTCCCCCAAACTGAGAATATGGGCCCTCGAACTCTGACCCTGTCCTGAATGAAAGGAGTGATCAAATCTCCTACCCGTAAGTCGAGGAGGTGCACTGTTCACTGATTGGCTAGAATGTCGGGAATAAGTCTTCCTCGATCCCTCTCTATGATCGCTACCTGCCCCCATAGATCTGGCCCTCTTGCTTTGCCTTCTATCAATATCACGATCACCTCTTTGGGGTTGTTATCGTCCCTCTATGTTCTGGGCATGCACTTGTATTCCGGATATATCCATCCCATCTTGCAACGAAGCCGTCAAACAATCCTTGAACAAATGTGGCCCCAAGCCACTCACAAATCTTTGAAGCCGATCTCTCATGTCGGCCACCATAGTTGGGGCATATCTAGCCAATGAATTAAATTGGAGGCTATATTCCCGAGAACTCATGTTTCCTTGTTTCAAGTTTAGAAATCTATCCGCTCTAGCTCGGCGGACCTCGGGTGGCAAATAATGGCGAATGAAAGCATCTACAAATTCTTGCCACAGGGGAGGAGGCGCATTCTCTTCTCTCGATGCTATCTAATTATTATACCACAATAACACCACATTTCGGAGTCTATAAGATGCCAAATCCATGGATTCAGTCTCGGAGGCATGAATAATCTTCAACGTCCTCAACATCTCGTCAATGAAACCTTGCCGGTCTTCATCCGACTTTGACACGAAAAACACTGGAGGATTTAACCTCATAAAATCATGGGCTCTGGTACTAGCTGACCGATCACTTGGGCCCGCATTATGCCGTTGTTCCTGGGCGGCAACCAACTGTGTCAATAAATGAATAGTTTCGGTCATTTGTTGACCTGAAGTAGCTGGTGGAGGAACTGGAGCTGAAGCTCCTCCTTGTTCTTCTACATTAGGCGGGGTGGAGGAAGTATTGGATAGGGTCTCATTATGTGACTCGCCCTCTTCTATATTCATCGAAGGTTCTCTTTCCACGCGCCTTTTTGTCGAAATCTTGCCCTTCTGGGTGGCTGTAGCTTTTCCTTTTGACGGTATTTCTTAAATCATAGCATACAATTAGGGAGGATAAAATCTTATACACGGCTCTATCGCACGATCTCATAAGAAGAAAGATGGTCATTTTTCCTAAATGCCCTGTAGCCCCTTGTTTATTAGCGTGGCGCGCTACACACTATAAACACGACTCTACTAGACACGGCTCGTAGACACTTCCTAGGAATGAACTGCTCTGATACCACTTTTGTCACGGCCCAACTAGGGGCCGCGATGGGTACCCGGGGCTAACCACCGAGTACCGCTCGTTCTGCTACTCGTCATACTAATTTAACCCTCTTTTATCAAATTTATACTCAAATCGTGAGAGTGTCATATTTCCTTTGAAAACATAAATACTTTTATATACATAAGCCTTTCGGCTATCAAAATAATACATATACATAGTAGCAATCTCGCGAGACCATGTAACCCACACTGCGTATCTACGAGCCTCTACTAGAGTGCTAGACATAAGGATGGGACAAGACCCCATCATGCCCAAAATATACATGTACACAAAAGAATAATCATAAGCACCTCCGGACAATGGAGTGCTCTCAAATCAGCTGCTAGCTCCTATGAGTCTGGATCAGGATCACCTCCCTATCTACCTATGGGCATGAACACAGCGTCCAAAGAAAGCGGATGTCAGTATGAACATTGTACTGAGTATGAGAGACATAAACAATAACGAACCATCAATGAAATGAGGAGGCATCAAATGAGGAGCAATCTGTAACTGACTGTGAATCATAAAAGAAATAAATCATGCTGTCTTACTCATATTGATCATCATGTCATATATGCACAAATGTATAAGTATAAGCTGCCCGTCCATATAGGTACAGTGTGATAATAATTAACCTGCGTCCAGGCCTCCCGGGTCCGGGGTATAAGCTGCCCACTATAGTGGTGTGTATATCTGCCCGACCATATAGGTACGGTGTAATATCATCATCATAGGGTCATTATAATATGCTCATAATAGTATGCTCATCATAGTGTGCTTATCATAATATGCTCGTCATAATACATGCATGAAGACTCAAGGACAACTATACTTTATCGAGGTTATGTAAGGTCGTGATCCCCCGATTTCATTATACAACTTTCACAAGCATTCTGCCTCACCATGAAGGAAGTAGTATATAAGGTGAGTGTGTACAACGGATAACATCATCGACTTTATGGTACTCTGCCTCACCTAGAAAGGACAATACATAAGGTTAGTATACACAATACATAACATACTTGACTTAATGGTATTCTGCCTCACCTCGAAGGGAATAATGTATGAGGTGATTGTATACAACATACGACATCATTAGCATTATAGGGACGTCATATCATGAACTCTAGACTCTTTAAACTCAAGCTCATAGTCATCATCGTTAGACTCATAACGTATCTCTTATCTCATATAGCTATTCATGATCATAGACTCTTGACTTTTCGGTATATATAGAAAACTCATGGAGAGAAAGGAGAATCATGCCATAGAAAGAAAGGACTAGACTCACATACCTTTTACGCTTAACTAATCTGTTGCTTGCTCGTTCTCCTTCGATGCCCATGTTTCTACCTTCATGAGAATTCACATTAATGTTAGTTAATTGACTATAAGAACGGGTCGTTATTTCTTGGGAAAATTGGGCAGCATTTCCTTTGTTTATACTACTTTCCCCACATTCTATATCAACTCCCAAACACTCACAACAATGTTCACAATATTGCAAATAACAATCATCATTTATCTACATTTACCACAATTCACCATTTCTCTTCAATTTCTCCACAATTATGGTTATAGCTCATTATCGCATTTTCTCATATATAAAACTTATTCCATGGTATAAATGTCACTTATAGAATATTCACAATCACAACATACCAACATTCATAATTCCTCCCAACCACTATTCAACAATGTCACAATTCACTCATTTATGACCCATTTTCTATGTCTTTCTACAATTCAAGTGTCTTAGCCTTACAATACCTTAAAAAACATGGTATGGTCATGAAACTTACCTTAGATGATGGATGAACGATCCTTGAAAGGAAATACTCTTCTAGCACCAAAACCCTATTTCACTTCTCTTGGGATTTCTTGGCTTGGATGACTTTCACTAGGTTTCATACACTTGTTGTCGTGGATTGAAGTAATTGATTATGGATTTCCTTTGATTTTCTCGTGGATGATTGCTAGAGAGAATATTCTAGAGGTTTCTTGACTTGTGGAGTGAAAATGAAATGAGAAAGGGTCCCTTATATTAAATCATAAAAGTTGTCCCGACCAACTTATACGAACCAACATACGGTCCGTACATTCTATACGGACAGTATGTGTGTCCGTATGTTTGGT
Organism: Lycium barbarum; assembly: GCF_019175385.1. Classification (NCBI taxonomy): domain Eukaryota; kingdom Viridiplantae; phylum Streptophyta; class Magnoliopsida; order Solanales; family Solanaceae; genus Lycium; species Lycium barbarum. The sequence goes on from NC_083345.1 coordinate 77,183,416, forward strand.
CCATAGAATGGTGTCCCTCTTGGATAATTATATAGCCTAACATACGGCCAGTATAATTTATACGGTCCTTATGTTGGGCCGGATAGTGCCCAATTGTTCCGTTTTCGTTCTCGTCGACTCGTTTGATCTCCAATCCTTATGGAACCTTATTGACACTTATTTAACACCTCAATACCAATCTAAGGGACGTTATTACTCTTCTCTAAGATTTCATTACGCCATCATTAACTCGTTGCTTAAAATTCCTACCCGACACATCCTTTACTTTCTTTGTCAAACTTCTTCCTTTTGTTCAAATGTCTTTGAATCTCGATTTGGATCATCAAATGCTATCTCTTACTTATCCAAATCACCGTATACCTGGGGTTCCTCGCTAGCCTATTCTAACTATGCATATCTATCTACGAGCCTCTACTAGAGTGCATAACATAATGAGGACGGGACAGGACCCTACCATGCCCAAATGTACATAAAAGAATCATACCAAGCTGAACTATGTCTCCGGAACAAGTGGAGTGCTCCAATGTCCAGTGAATGGCAACCTAAGGGGGTGGATGACCAAGCTGTTTATCTATACCCGCGGGCATGAAATGCAGCGTCCCCAGAAAGGGTAGTAAGTATTGAGTAAGTAAGGCATGATACTAACATAGGAGAGACATCGTAAAACATGGGGTAAATGAATGCAACCTGTACGTTTGAACTGCCCCTGTGAGTCAATGGTATACATAAATGCTGGGCATGAATGCATGAGGTCATACATACATATATATATATATATATATATATATATACATATATATATATATATATATATAGATATAGATTTATATATATATGTATATATATGTATGTATATTTATATATGCGACTATAATGCATGTGTGGGCATACCATCATATCGCATTGGCCTCTGTAGGCATCATCATCTTCATCATCGTTATCATCATGTGACCAACTGATCAGGTGATACTAAGTATATAACGCGGTCTCCTTCCCCGTACCCTATATATATACGCATATATAATTCCTGAGGGGTCACAGGTTTGTATTTGCATATATATATATATATATATATATATATATATATATATATATATATATATATATAAATGAAATGCAGTGCATTAACATGATAAGAGTACAAGTAACTCTAGAGACCATAATGGATCTAAAGAAAGACTTTCTGAAGATAACATTATGAAACATGGATCAAATGGATCATCCCTAACTCTAAGAGTAGATCCATTATGGATTAACGTTATGTGTAAGTCTTGTTCATAAGGATTATGCCAAAAAGAAGAAAAGGGGCAGCTTAACATACCTTGTCATTTACTTAACCACTCAACGTCTATCTTCTCGATCTTGAAAATATAAAATTCACGCCATGGTTAAGTCATTCAAATACTTATAATATCAGATTAAACTAATAGGTCAACTAACGAAATTTGGGCAGCATTTCCCCTATATTACCTACTTCCACCAAACATCAAAACAACACCCAAACATCAATAACAACATCAACAATACGATAGCCAAAATATTAGATTCAAATTAGACTCAAATTAGTCCAAAACTTCCTTTCAAATTCCATCCATAGCAAACAACTACATCAAAATACTTTATGACTATTTTACCATGATTCTCTTCACCTTTCAAACTTGTTAAACCTCCAAATCAACTCAACATAAGTAATAAAGCGAAGAACATACCTTATACTTAAAGAACGTTCCACACACAACTTGCTCCAAGACGTAGTCACCACCACTCCAACTAGAAGCAAGAACAAACACTTCTATAAACTAGTTGAGGATTTTAGAGCTTGATCTTCTCTTAATATGATTTGGGATACTTATGGGTTTTTGAGAGAGCTTATAGGGTCAATAGGGATCTGTTTTGATGATAATAATGAGCCCCAAATCGTGCTACCTAATTTATAACAAAGGAGAAAAATTCCACCACCTTAATTCCACGGTTCGTTTCATGAGCCATGAAAGTGGCCATGAAACTGTTCCAGTGGTTCCTCTCCACTTACACCAATTCACAGTGGTTTCTGCCCCCTTTTCACGGCCATGGAATATTCTATGGTTCATGAAACCAACCGTGGAATTGCCCTATTTCAATTTTTCTGACGAAACGTATTCTTTTCGATTCGTTTAACGTCTAAACTTTATTCTCATTTCCAAACATGTTTAAGAACTTATATATCTCCAAAATGTACCCATAGTCCTCATACACAACTTCCAAATTAGTTCGCAATACAAACCTTGAACAACCGACTTAAGACGAAACTTAAACATATGTGAAAGGCGAAGTGTAACATTCTTCTCCCCTGAAGAACATTCGTCCTTGAATGTTAAATTTCGAGGGGTATTATAAAAATTTCAGTTGAGTTTCCCATATAACTGTGCCAATACCAACCAGACACAACAAGCCAAAATATGCAATGCCATACAGGGCCAGAACAAGCAATAACAGTAAGGGCCTCACACGACCAGTAATCATAAAAAATGAAACAATACGCACCTGACGGTAATGGTGTCTCTGTCTGGACCTCCTCTGGGAGTGGAAATAAGTGCGGATACATAGATGTCATATCCTCCTCAGCTTCCCAAGTCATCTTCTCAATATTCTTATTCCTCTAAATGACTTTAACTGAAGCTACATCCTTAGTTCTCAATCTCTGAACCTGTCTATCTGGCATAACAATGGGAACCTCTTTATATGATAATTGTTCGATAACCTGAACATCATCAATGAGTACAACTCTGGAAGGATCTCCGATAAATTTACAAAGCATCAACACATGGAAGATAGGATGGACTGATTCTAACTCTGAAGGTAGATCAAACTCATAGGCCACCTGGGCCACTCTACGTACAATCCTGCAAGGCCTAATGTACCAAGGGCTAAGCTTACCCTTCTTACCAATTCACAACGCCTTTTATAAGGGATACCATTAAGAACATCCAATCATCAACCTAGAATACTAAATCTCATCGGAGATTATCTGCATAAGACTTCCGTCGAACTCTAAGTTTCCAGTAATCGATCCTGAAAGAGTTTGACCTTCTCCACTGCTTGCCGGATCAAATCTATCCCTGCTAACTTAGTTTCCCTACTTCGAACCATACAATAGGTGACCTACACTTCCGCCCATATAAAGCCTCATAAGGGACCATCTGGATACTGGAATAATAACTATTATTATACGCAATCTCAATGAGCGGCAAATGATCATCCCAGATACCTCTGAAGTCTATCACACATGCCTGTAGCATATCATCGAGGTTCTGAATGGTATGCTCAGCCTATCCGTCTGTCTGAGGGTGAAATGCGGTACTAAGACTCACTTGAGTCCCAAATCCATTCTTAAAGGACCTCCAGAATTTAGCTGTGAACTAGGCTCCCCTATCGGAAATAATGGATAAAAAAACCATGAAGTCATACGATCTCCTTAATATAAAGCTTCGCATAATCCTCAGCTGAGTAAGTAGTCCTGACAGGTAGAAAGTGGGTTGATTGTATAAGTCTATCAACAGTTACCCATATGGAATCAAACTTATGCTGAGAACGGGGTAAGCCTATAATGAAATTCATATTAGTTTCTTCCCACTTCCAAGTCAGAATCTAAATAGCCTGCAATAATCCACCGTGCTTCTGATGTTCAATCTTTACCTGTTGATAATTAGGACACTGGACTACGAACTCTGCTATTTCATTCTTCATTCCATCCCATTAATAAACTTCCCTAATTGCATGATACATTTTCGTTGTCCCTGGGTGATTAGAGTGGCGTGAGTAATGAGCCTCTTTCATAATCTGATGATGTAATCCTGCAACAATAGGAACATATAATCTGCCTAGATATCTGAGAACTCCATATTTAGAAATCTCATATGGTGACTTCTTCTTCTGAAGGGCTGTGTCTCTCTAATGAACTAACATAAGATCCTCGTATTAGAGCTCCTTCACCTCAGCTACTAAAGATGAGACTGCCGAATCCTGAATAGGAATCCCTGCATCGCCTGAGTCTAATAATCGAACTCTTGGGCTAGCTAACTGATGAAGCTCATGATCTAATTGTCATTTCTCTGGCCGCAAATAAGATAGACTACCCATGGATTTGCGACTAAGGGAATCAGCTACTACGTTCGCCTTCCCAGGATGGTGCAAGATATTGACATCATAATCCTTCAATAGTTCCTCCAGCCATAGCCTCTGAGGCAAAGTCAACTCTTTTTACTTGAAAATATACTGAAGGCTCTCATAGGCTGTATAGATATCAACATGAATGACATACAAGTAGTGCCTCCACATCTTTAATGCATGAATCACTGCAGCTAGCTCTAGATCATGGGTCGGGTAATTCTTCTCATGTTTCCTCAACTGCCTTCAAGCATAAGAAATAACTTTACCGTATTGCATTAACACACACCCTAACCCAACGCCTGAAGCATCACAATAGATAACATAGCCTTCTGATCCATCTGGAAGTGTCAGAACTGGTGCCGAAGTCAACCCGTTCTTCTACTCCTGAAAACGACGCTCGTAAGAATCAATCCACTAGAGCTTAGCTGATTTCTAAGTAAACTTTTTCAATGGTCCAGAAATGGAAGAAAAACCTTTTACGAATCTCCTGTTATAACCTGCCAAACACAAAAAACTATGAACCTCCATTGGTGTTGTGGTTCTTGGCCAAGTCCTCACAACTTTAATTCCTGCGTATCCCTGATACCGTCATTTGAGATAATATGCCCAGAAAAGTCACAGAGTTCAGCCAGAACTCACATTGAGAGAACTTTGCATACAATTTCTTAGCTTGAAGCACTTTAAGGACAACACGTAAATGACCTGCATGCTCTTCTTCTGATCGAGAGTATACTAGAATATCATCAATAAACACAATCAGGAATAGATCCAAAATGGGCCTAAATACACTGTTCATTTAATTCCATAAATACCGCCGGAGCATTAGTCATCCCGAACGACATTACACGAAACTCAAAGTGTCCATATCTGGTTATGAAAGCTGTCTTTGGAATATCTTTTTCTCTAACCCTCACCTGATGATACCCTGATCTTAAATCCATCTACGAGAACTATACTGATCAAATAAATCATCAATCCTCCGGAGTGGATACTTATTCTTTATTGTCCCCTTATTCAGCTGCAAGAAATTTGCCAGATGCCCTTCTATAAGGAAGAATCGATATCGACTGGGTATCTGGTAATACATAAATGGCAAAATCAATCTCTCGCTCTGGTAGAAGACCTGGAAGCTCGTTCGGGAATACATCTGGAAACTCATTAACTACTGGAACAGACTGAAGAGTTGGTGGCTTAGCTTTTGTATCCTGGACCTGGACTAAATGATAAATACAACACTTGGCAATCATCTTCCTTGCCTTGAGATAGGAAATAAACCTAACTCTCGGTGATACTATATTACCCTTCCACTCTAGAACTGGCTCTCCTAGAAACTGAAATCGAACCATCTTTGTTCTACAATCAACACTAGCATAAGAAGAGGCCAACTAATCTATACCCATAATAAAATCAAAGTATACTATATCTAACTCAATTAAATATTTCATAGTATAACAATCACAAACTATAACCACACAATCTCTATATACTCGTCTAGCTATCACTGGATCACCAATGGGTGTAGAAACCACAAAGGGTTTGATCGACTCAGCTTTCACCCCAAACTGGCCAACAATAAGAGGAGTAACATAGGACAATGTAGAACCTGGATCTATCAATGCATATAAATTATGGGAAGATACTGCTAGTATGCCTGTAACAACATCAGGAAAAGACTCGAGATCTTGTCGACCAGCCAATGTATAATTGCGGTTCTGAGGACCGCACAAACAGGACGCTTCATCTCTACATCTACCACAACAGTCTAGTGTTTGAGAAGCCTACCCTGGAGGGCGTGAATATGTCAAAGAACCAGCTTCTGACCCTGTCAGCTGAACTATACCTCCACCACCTCTCAAAGGATAGTCTCGCATAATGTGGCCTAGCCAACCATAGTTATAACAAACATCCGAGCCCAAGCGGCACTGCGCAACATATAACTTCTCAAACTGAATACATCGTGTTAGACATGGCTTCATATGACTAGAGCCACTCCTGATCTAGAAACTGGAAGCCCTAGAACTCTGGGCCAGCTCAAAACGAGTGGGTCTATCAAACCTGGGTCCTGGGAACTGTAAAGGTGCACTAGCTGCTGAATAGGCTAAACGCCTATAGAACTGGTACCTCTGACCACCTCTAGACTCACTAACAAAACCTGAAGATCTAGCTCTCTTACTCTGACCCCTATCGTACTCACGCTTGGCCCTCCGCTGCTGCTTATGCTCCTCAAGGTTCTGAGCATGTGCCTGGATGTTAGAAATATCTATACCGGTCTGAAGAGAAGCCATCATGCAGTCATCAATCTAGTGTAGCCCCAATCCACTCATAAACTGGTAAACACGATCTCCCATCTCAGCTAAAACAGCTGGAGCATATCTAGCCAGTGAATTAAAACGAAGACTGCACTCCAAAATACTCATGTTCCCCAGTCTAATGTTCAGGAACCTATCTGCTCGGTCCCGTCGAATCTTTACCGGAAAATAATGTCGAAGAAAGGCCTTTGTAAACTCCTGCCAAATGGGTGGTGGGCCGTTAATCCCTCTACAAGACAGCCAAGTCTCATACCAATGAGCAACAACATCGTGTAATCTATAGGAAACCAATTCTACTGACTCAGTGTCTGAAGCATGCATCACCCGTAACGTCCTCAAAATCCTATCTATAAAATTTTATGGGTCCTCACCTAGCTTCAACCCAAAGAATTTTGGAGGGTCTAAATTAATAAAATCTCAAATCTGGCACTAACAGCCCAGTCACCATAACTTGTACCCTGATGCTGGGCCTGAGTGGCCACTAACTGTGTCAACAACTGAATGGCCTCTCGTGTCTCTTCGCCAAAGGCATCATGTGGAGAAACTGGTGGTGCTGGAACTGGAGCTGGGGCTCCACTATCATTCTCTGGAGCGGGCAGAGTATGAGAGGTCCGAGAAGGAAGGGACAACCTTAACATACGTTGTCATCTACTAAACCACTCAACATCTATCTTCCCCAGCTTGATAATCTACTTTTAAAGACGATTCACACTAAGGTTGTCATTCAAATACTTATAAGATCAGATTAAACTAATAGATGAGCTAACGAAATTAGGGCAGCATTTCCCCTATATTACCTACATCCACCAAACTTGGTAAACCTCCAAATCAACTCAACATAAGTAATAGAGTGAAGAATATACCTCATAGTTGAAGAACTTTAGCTACACACAACTTGCTCCAAGACCTAGTTACCACCACTCCAACTAGAAGCAAGAACACACACTTTTATGAACTAGTTGAGGATTTTAGAGCTTGATCTTCTCTTAATATGATTTGTGATGCTTATGGGTGTTTGAGAGAGCTTTGAGGTTAAATAGGGATCGATTTTGATGAAAATAAAGAGCCCCATGTCGTGCTACCTAATTCACAGTTCCATTCACAAACCGTTAGTTAATTCACGGGCCATGAAACTGTTCCAGTGATTCCTCTCAACTTCCACCAAATCACAATTCACCGTTGTTGCTGCCCCTTTATCATGGTCGTAGAATATTCCACGGACCGTGAAAACAACCGTGGAGTTGTCCTATTTTGATTTTTCAAACGAAACGTATTCTTTTTGATTCATTTACCTTCCAACCTTTGTAATCTTTTCCAAACATGTTTAAGAATTATATATCTCTGAAATGCACCCATTATCGTCAGACACAACTTCCCAATTAGTTCTCAATACGAACAGGACAACCGACTTAAGACGAAACTTTAATGTATGAGATAGGCGAAGTGTAACATTTTGTTTTGGGGAATCCCAGGGATGTTTTATCTCCAAAATGAAATCTACAAACTGTGTAGTTTCACCTCCCTTCCGTTGCAAGGGTGTCGCGAAAGGCAAACGAAGCATTGGATCTTTGCCTCGCTAAGTCACCCTTGTGTTGCAAGGGTGCCGCGAGAGTCAATTATTTTTTTCAGAACACTGATTGTCTTGTGCAAGCCTGCAACAGCTACTGTCTTCCTTTAGTAAAATGTGCATAACTCTTTGGACATAGCTCCTATTGACATGATATTTATATGGTTGGAAAGATATTTCAACGGGCTACAATTTTCATGTTTTGTGTTTTCCCAAATTCTTAATTGATCTTTGAGTTATACTCACTTGAATTCATGTCCAGCGTAAACTTATTTGATACTTTTGACTCCTATGTACTCCACTATTCGTCTTGATCTTAAGTCAGCATTCACTTCTAAACTTACTTCGATACAACTTTATATAGCTAAGAAATAAACTAAATCAACCTCTTAATAAATTCAAATCTAGCCTGAATTCATAGAGGGTTATAAACATTGTATCCAAGTCTTTTTCCTCTATGATGGCATTAAGTTTTCTCTTCCAGAATTCTGGGAGAATATCGAGCAGTTTTTCAATTCTTTTTTATTGAGGGATATCCACACCAAGAGAGTCCAATTCATTGGTTATATTAGTGGACCTACTGAACATCTCCTGGATGGATTCCACTTCGTTCATCCTAAATAGCTCATACTGTATATTTAGTATGGAAATTTAATTTTTTTATCTGAATGGATCCTTTGTCTTTGGTCTGTACGATGTCCCATACTTCTTTGGCCATTTTGAAGAGGAGATTGTGCTAAATTCTTTAGGTTCAATGCCACAAATAAGTATTTTCTTGGCATTGGCTTTCTTTTGGATTGCCTGAAAATCTTTTTCCGTATAGTCCTTCTTCTCTTCTAAAGAGGAAATTGTTCCTTTATTGTTCGTGATCATTGATTAAGTGGGCCCTTCTGAATAATCTCTCATAGTTCTGGATCTTCACTTGTTATGTAGTCCATTAATCTTGCTTGCCACCAGTCGTAATAAACTCCCTTAAAGCATGGTGGTCTTGTGGTTAATTGTCCTTCTTGTACTCTAGGAAGTGCCTACATATTTCAAGGTGCTTGCCTTTGTATAAAGATCTAGCTCTGATACCACTTGTTAGGATCGAGCTAATCCTATGCACTCTGAGAATCAGTTTCGCAGAGTAACTATGCAACAAGGAAAGGCAACAGAATTAGTAAATCAATACAAGAATTTTAATGTGGAAAACTCCTTGTGCAGGGGAGTAAAAACCCACAATCTATCTTCTTCAAGACTTTTCTCAAACTTCACTATATGAGCCGTTTAAATGTTTACAATCTTCCTTGTAATACCTAACAGACCTGTTTCTTCAACAGTCAGCCTCGACCTTTACTTATAACTAAATAACCAATGAAACACCTACTACACAATACTTGAAAAGGTAAATAGATTGTACTACAACAGAACCTAACTAAGACAAATAAAAAACTTAACAAACCTAACTAAGACAAATAAAAAACTTAACAATAAATCTTGATAAGCTTCGGTTCTTCATTGACTTGAAGTTTGCTCTCTTAAGCCTAAGTGTTGACTGCGCTGACTTTGCCTCTTGTTGGAATGTTGTGATTATGGTTAAGCTCCAAGCTTTCTCGTGCCGTGTTTATATGGAAGTAGTTGTCGCCTTGAATGTTAAATCCAACCAAGTTTTGGTTTCATAATTATACCCGAAAACCAAACCTTATTTGACTTGGATCTTCCTTTATTTCCTTTTATGTGCATCAACAATGTTCTTCTACTTCAATACGAGTTCCATGTTGATCAACTTATGGTAATATTTCCATAACATGAAATCCAAACTTTCATAGAATAAGAATCAGTAAATATTCTATGTTCTCTATGTCGGCATTGAATAGTTATTCAGACTCTAGTGTGGCGTCATGGTGAGGATCAGTTCCTTTGTAGATATGACCACTTCACTGAATTGTTTGGAGATTTGTTATTCCTTCTTTATGTCAACCTTGATTGTCATTGGGTACATTGTTTCTCAAATCGTCAAAACTTCAATTTAAGCTCATCATCTATCATTGAGCCAGTAGGTACTAAATGTCACGACCCGACTTAGGGGTCGTGACGAGTACCCGATACTTGTACCGAGCACCCCTTACTTATCATCTTACCTGTACCTGTTAGCAAGCCGTATGAATAGTGCCATATTTTTTTATTTTTATTTTGAACTGAACATTAACATTAGCAGCGTCATTATGAACATAGACTAGTAAGCTTCGCTATTACTTCATATAGTAGCATTAAGATGCCAAATTACCACATATCTAACTATACATAACTGACGGTACATATCTGTCTACGAGCCTCTAGACATAGTACACTTATACACAGAAAGGGCCGAGTACTGTCGTGCCCGAAAATACATAAACAAAATAGTACCACTGGAGTGAGGCTCCGGAACAACTGGAGCGATGTAGAGTATCGCTGGTAGAACTCCTAAGGATTAAGTCCACCTGTCTGCTGACTTGCGCGGCATGAAACGCAGCGTCCACAAGAAGGGACGTCAGTACGAATAGTGTACCGAGTATGTAAGGCATGGAAAATGAGACAAGCAACAACATAGTGTATAATTAATAATGTCAAGGAGTCGTAGAAGATAGAACTTATATTATACCATGTATTATCATATCGTATCGTATTGTATCATGTCATAACATGTCGGGCTATAGTACATCATATCATAGTACATCGTATCATAGTATAGCACGTCATAGCATGTCGTGTCATAGCATAGCGTGTCATATCATGTCTTACCATAGCATAGCATGTCATAGCGTACCATAGCATAGCATAACTTGTCATATCATGTCCTGTCGTGGCAGATCATAGCATATCATGTCATAGTATAGCTTACCGCAGCATATCTTATCATAGCATGTCTGGTCATGACATGGTAGGTCACATCGTAGTGCCGAACAATGCCGGCTCACCCACATAGCGCCGATATACACCGGCTCACCCATATATCCCGCGTCCGGGCACCCCGCGTCCGGCATGATAAACCAGCTGATCAGGTAGCAATGAAACAAGTTTCCCTTCCCATTCCCCCATGTATCCTTTGCCCCCAACCCAGGTTCATATACATAGCTTGTTTACATATACATGTCTTATATACATTTACTTATCTTATATACATATATATCTTTTATATACGTATACATATCTTATATACATATACATGTTTTATATATATATATATATATACATGTCTTGTATACATAGACATGTTTTCTATATGTATATATCCTATAAGCACACAAGGGAGCCCAAGGAAAAATCATATAGCCATCGGAGCGGCGTAAGGCCGGTGACCTCCGATTACATTATGGAATACTCGTAATCGCTCTTGTCTCACCTCGAAGGGACGAATATTTTGAGGTGAGATGGGCAATGGAGAATAGTATTAACGTAAACGTAGAATGAAATTGTGGGCATCATAGATGACAGTTCATAGACTTTGAAATCTTTAGAAAATAAAGTCATAGCTAGGAAATATAAATAAGATTCAAAAATTAATTTATCATTTTCATATTTACATAAGATACTTAGCTTAGTTATCTTGGTCATAGAGTCGTTCCGGTAGCGCGTATCATAGGCATATCCTCTTATCTAACGTCATTGTTATCATTACCGTCATGGAAGGGTCCTCGTTGGAGAAGTCATAGTACTTATCATTTGGTAACGAAATCGGGATCAAAAGTTCCCTTTGGATTCACTTCTAATAAGTCAAGCAACACTGTAAGGAAAAATCCGAGAGTAGCGGGCCCACCTCGGGCCGGATGGGGTGGCGTATGTTATTTACATATATTACGTGTCATGTCATTACTTGTGAGGGTTCTAGGGTAATTGGGTCCCACTCGTGCAAGTTCTAAGGGTTTAAGAGGTCTTTCCATCATTTGCACACTTTCTAGTTCAATTCTATTGAACAAAAAGTGGAAAACTTTAGGTGCGGATTCCGGGGACTAGGGTTGTCCCCGAGGCTCGTACCCGACTTATTACAGCTAAGACATGCCATAGAAGGGAGGGTGAAGCCTTACATACCTCTTTCCGCTCCTTTTGCTATTCCAAATTCACGTCACAATTTCGTCAAAATCTGCAAATTGGTCATTTTTACCAAAACTCTCATTAGTATACTTAGAGTTAGAATCTTAAGGAACCACTTGGCTACCGAAATTTCGGCAGCACTTCCTCTGTAAATATACCATCCTCAACATTCAACATAGCCAAATTCTCATCAATCACAATCCGGGAATTCAAACCCGGCCAAACTATTAACATAATTCAACAATCACACTAAAATTCACATATTCCATTCAAGATGCATGATCTCAATTTACTACTTTCTTCAAAACCTTCCAACTCCAATAAAACAATGCAATCTTCTAATATATATATATATATATATATTCCAACAACTCCATACCAATATCATTGTCTTTCATACGCGTAAAAACATCACATTCAATATGCATGATTTCTGAAATAAGTCTCCAACTTCCACAACTCAACTAAGGTTCCTAGACATTCATTAGCAACATAGGATTCACAATATAACAACAACCAAAACACTACTTAAAATTAACTCATTCACTTCCATACTATACCACAACCTCACGGCCACACACACACAACACTCACGGCCATATACTAATTTCCTCTTCTTCATGAATTTCATCCATTTTATCATACTACAACACATATAAACCATGTATAACACATAAAACAAGACTAGAGTTTACCTTTCTTCTTCAACTTCTCACTTGACTACAACTTGGCAACTTGTATGAATTTGAATCTTTTTTTGCTCCAACAACAACTCCACCTTGTTAAGCACCCTTTACTTGGTAGGGATTGATTTTTGAAGAATTTTTATCAATTTTTCTCATGGACTTTCTCTATGGCCGAAATGGCCCTTCCAATTTTCTCCTTCTTTCTTTTCTTCTTCTTTCTTGAAAACTCTAGAGAGTTCAATGGATAAGATGACTACTAAGTCATCTTTTATTTTAAAAATTAGCCCCCACATGGGCCTAACCCATACCATGTCCGGTTGGGCCTCACAAATTTGGGCCTTATCATTTGTTTTGATTTTTTTGGGCCAACTCGGTTTGGTCCCGAGTTGGGCCTAGCCCACTGACCTTTCGACCTTAAAACGTTCATATCTCCTTGTACTGACGTCGCCTGGGGACCCACGACCTATGGTTGGAAAGCTAATTAAATTATCTACAACTTCTATTTCTTGGTACTTTTCCAAATTCCAAACTTATAATACCGTTTTTGCCCCTTGAAGTCAGATCACCCGAAAACGATTTCTTAAAAATATTCGTTTGGAGGACTTCCACTTTGATTTGGCCCAAGGGTCCTTCTTGAGTCGTGTTTAACTTCTCATATGTGATTCATATGAATTTTCAGATGTCCCAAAAAAATCTCGATATGTGGGTCCTACCTCAGCAAATAATCTGACGTTCGAAAATACGGGATATAACACTAAACAACAACACAAGTCACCTCCTCATCTATCTTATCACGCCAATTTGAAATATGCCCCTTAACAATTACCAACTTTTAAACCGCCATGGCACTGGTCATAACACTTAGATAAATTGTTCGTAGACTTCCTTCTTCAACCATACTCTACACCCCATCTGAATGATGCAAGATAAAACGACCATAAATTTTACCTGACTCATGTGATTCTGTTGCTTTAAATTTAAATCCCTTTTTCTAAACATGAACGTTATTTTCAATTTAAATATTCCATTCATAATCACTTTAACTATTATTAAACGAAAAACATCCAAGCCTACTTAAGAGTTGTATCGAATATCATAATTCTATAAAATAGCCAAGCCAATCATTGAGGTAGTAGTAAACCATAAGCTTGAGCATATGAAAGTTTCCCTTGGCTCCCTTGTAAATAAAAAGTCAAAATGACAACCCCACTAAACTGAGTCATCTAGTCATAGTTGCAATCTAAACTTGGTCATGGAGCCTTATCACGGTGACACATCTCATACTATGTCGTGCGACATCATATCAAGCCACTTGTGTGCGAATTTGAGAACCTGTCTTCACCATCCGTGAGGGAATGAAATAAATATATTTAGATCATAAACCGGATAATATATGCACGATAAGGAATGAAAGAATGGATTTTTTCTAAGTATCCCATAACCTCTAGAAGATAAGTACATATGTCTCTGTACTGATCCACAAGACTCTAATAGACATTGCTCTTGTACTTATCAGACCGGTGAACCTAGGGCTTTGATACCCAATTGTTATGATTAAAAGTTGCAATGGCACTTAACCTTACTCGGTAAGTAAGCCAAAACCATTTTACAACCAATTAGTTAAGTTACTTAAGTAGAAAGCAAGGCGGAAACACAATAAATCCATTATCAAATCTATATAATAATCAAAATATGAAATAAAAAACAAATAAATATACCCCCCAAGAGTGGTGTCATGTGTACAAAAACATCTACAAGTAGTAATACAAGTTTCAATGACCAAACTACACTGTCTGGGAAAATGAGTAAAGATAAAAATGCATAAAAGGGAAAAAGGGAGAATGGCACTGCGGATCAGCAAAACAGCTCACCCACAATCTGCAAAAGTGATGGCCTCGAACTCATAAAACACTCTGTATGGAATCTGAACAACAAAGAGTGCAACTAGTGTAGTATGAGTACGAGAAGCAGGTGTACTCAGTATATCTCATAGACCGACACCAAAAGAAGTAGTGGAAAAGTATTGTAAAAAGTCCTTTTAACTTTACCAGTTATTTAATTTCGAACCAGTCTATTAACCAGATATAGAAAAGGTTAAAGAACCAAGTAAGCCACGTACTCACGTAAATTGATAATCAGAGAATCACATAATCAGCCAATCAGATAAGAAGTGAATAATTAATGCATGCAATACCATATGCTCCCATGTACACACAAACCCCCCACGAGACTGTATGACATATGTTACCTAAGGGGGACCACTAAATAAATATGCCACCTAGAATACCTGATCTCCCAGATCACATCGGAAAACTGACCTTATAATTATTGTCATTTTGGACTAATCACATTTAAGTGTGGAAGTAAGCATTCGAAAGACCAATCCTCGTCACTATTTGATATCCTGTACTCACTCTGCACTTACCACACTTGAGGCGTCATTGCCCGTTAAGGAGAATTATTGAATGATTCGGGGTGAGATGTTGGCTGATTCGTGGAACTAGATTCTTCTTCCTTACTTATTTCTATCTTTTGTATATCAGACAGCATAGTTGGCTATTATTCCAGACTTGTATTTCTACTCTAGTAGTTCTTGTACTAGTGACACCAAGTTTTGGGGATTTTTATCACTTGTTCCTTATTATTACAATTATGATACTTAATTATGACTTGAAATTTCTTTATTTAGTTACTTCTGCAAGTTATAATTTTAAAAATTAATTTAATCAGTTGTGGATGGCTCATCTTTCGGGTGGGCGCAGGTGCCTTCACTGCTTTAGAAATTGGGTCGTGACAAGGTTATTTTAAACTCAATTTTTTTAGTAAGCCCCTATGTTGGTGAATACATATATCCATTATTGGTACTCTTTTTATTCAATTTTGTCCCCCCTCTCAATCATCCTCGTGCTTGTCTTTCTTCATACCTGCTGACTTTATTTTGAGTAAGTCTATTTTTTTTCTTTTTATACTCTTGATGGAGAACTTACCTCTATTTAATCCCTTCACCTACTAAACACTAACTCTTCCAATGCTTCTCCATGCTCAGTATATCAGTTTTCTTTTTCAAAATTCTCACTTCTATCCTTTCCTCATTGGTTAGTGCTTGTGTTCGCTAGTAACAATTTCTTTTTATTTTAGCATATGTAACTTTGGGAGTTTTCTATTGGTGGTCATCTGATATGGGTTGAGGTGTCTACTTTCCAATAGATATGAACTTGCAAACAAGGGAGGGACTTTGTGAACTAGGGCATTAGTATAGGGAAACTCAAGTTGGTTTCTTTCTGGAGGATATTTTTATTACTAACTGGGATGGATTGGAAATATAGACATATTTATGTAACGTTCAATTATAAAGGAGTTCCATTCCAAATAGTCGTGAGAACCAAGTTCTTTGAGTATTTTCCTTGTAGTATCTGTTGTTTATGCTCGATTGTCCGTGCCACGAGTGCATCCCTGTAAAGGTATAAGACTTGTTAAGACATTGTTCCACTGAGATCTGTCTTTGCTACTGTAATGACCCATTCCGTCATTACAGTGACTTTTGAAATATTCGTGACACCGACGCCTGAAGACATGCTTAAGCCTTCCCTTGCAACTTTGGGACCGTCAACTTGAAAGGGAAATCATATGAGTTGCGCGTAAAGAATTAGATGGGGGCCCATGAGCCCAGCTATGACTGCTTCAGCGGCATTCATGTCGCCCCAGGAGTGCTGCAGTAGCGGCTTGTATGCCGCAAAAGCGGCTGGGTAGAGAATTCCATTCGACCACCCCAGCGCCACCTTTGACGCTGAAGCGGTACCGCCGAAGCGGTGACGGGACCGCCCCTGTGGTCATGAGCAGTGAATCCACCTATTTAAGTGAAATTTCGAGAATTGGCTTCATTTCTCAAAACCCTAGAGGGTCTAGCCGTCTCTAGAGTAATGTCTGAGCAAAAAATAGTACTTCCTTGGGAAAGATTATCCCCCTAACCTCTTCCATCCATTCTCCCAACATTGATTCTCATTAAGGATCTTTGTCTAGAATCACAAATGGGTAGCTCAAATCTCTTGAACTCCAAGATAATAAACCCTTGTCCTTCTTGATATAAAAGTCCTTGGAATATTTTCCTATGCTCATCATCCTAACATGTTTCCCAACCCCAACCTAATCCTTCACATATACCATTAAAAGACATATGGACCTCTATTTTAGATCTTGGAAATAGGTTTCTTGAAACAAGCCTAAAATGGTAATTTGACCAAACTAGTAACTTGAATTTGGTCATGAATGTCCTAAATGAAATCAACTAGCGTTGTGATAGTGAAGTTTTAGGTAGGATAAAAATTCCATATCTACCTTAGTGATTTCGAAGTCCTTGGAAAAGACCCTAATGGTGAATTCTACTCTTGGGTCTCATAGTTGTCTCCAAACCCTGCATATGGCTTATACGGTGGTGATTAATTGAGGCGTCATTAGATGTTCATGGCATCCGCTCAGTCCTGAGGTAGGTTACAGCTTCCTTTTGGTAGACTCTGGTTAGTTTTCTGTATTGTTGTGTAGAAGAAACGGAGAATACATGTATAGGAATTTCGAGATATGGCCTGGAATCTGAGGATGGTATTGTTATGTGTGACATGTTTATTCGGGCTCATGGCCTGTAGACTCCTTAGGTATTGATGTGACCTTGTTGATTATCGGTGGATTTATGTGACTTGGGAGTAGCAGACGGAATCTAGTTATGCCTATCGATGAGATTATTGTAGCGAATCTAAGCGCTAGGTGGAAATATAAATTGAATCATGGTAGTGAATGATATCCAATATAAACGGTAACGAGTGACTCGAATGTAAGGTGAGATTCTTATCCTAAGTAAATAGACTTATTAGAAAAATGGTAATATTGTATGTTAAATGATTGACCTGATGTGTGTTGGGACTAGCCGCCTCATTATATGTGTCGATTATTTAATTGTTTTGCCTTGATGCCATGTGTAGTTGGTAGATAGCGAATGTCGCTTGTGGTCCTGACTCGGATAGGATTGACATACCCGTTGTTAGTATGTGTACTATAATACATTATTGATATATGTTGGCATACCCATTGTTGGTATTGTGATGTCATATATTATTGGCATGCCCCGTTGAGGTACTTGTGATATTGAGCTTACTTGTTGATGATTGACATATGCATTGCATGCAATCTCTCATATTATCATGCATGGTCGATAGGCCGATATCCGGTGATGATCCGATATCGTTGATTGAGCGAAGTTGATATTTGATAAACCCTTTTAATTGAGTGATTGTGAAAAAGGTCGATGTCTCAAAGATCCATTCTGGAATCGTTGTTTATATAAAACTGATGCTTGCTAAACTCTTTTACTTGAGTGATTGTGAGGAGGCCGATGTCTGATGTTCAATTCCGGAAACGTTGATTTATGAAACTAATATTTGACAACTATTTTGAGTGATTACGAGGAGGCCGATGTCCGATGGTTATATTCGAGCATCATTGTGCATGGCCGTTTCCGATGTTATCCCATATTCGATTGTAGTGCATGGGCTCCGGGGTTCCCCCAAAGTGGTGCCGGTGAGACTCCCCCTGTGAGCAATTAGCCAGGGTCCCGTCTGTGGGTTTAGCAAAGATCCGGGACGGGTGGCACTCAGTCTTCACGAGTCACACTGGGTTGTGCTACCGAGACGTCGATATTTCCGTTCAGAGTACATGTGTACATCTCATTTGCATAGCATGGCATGGCATCACATTCATACCATTATTGCATTGCATTGCATTATGACTTGAGTGAGGTGGATTGTGTTGTTGATTCTATTGTGTTATTGTTCCAGTTTTAGATATACTCAGACTTATCACATGGGGTTTAGATGCTATAAGTAGGTAATGATGAACAATTGGACTCGACTCTTGTGACTTATTTTGATGACTTGTGCCTATTAAATAAACCTAAAACTAGTAGTGTATCGTTTTAAACGAGGTTGCACATGAAGGTTTCGTAACAATGAGTTCGCTCCTAAACATGGATGAGCGACCTGTATATGTGTTTAACCAACTTATAACTTATGATAGATTAGTTGTGACTTAAGTTAGATTGAAGTTGTGCTCTATTGTTGCGGGATACGTGACTTGATGTAGTGATTATCATAATTATTTGTGAATTCTTTACCAATATTTGTTACTAACCATTGCCGGCCTATGATACTTACTCAGTACGTGTGGTTGTACTGATATTGCACTTGCTACACCCATTTTAGGGTGTAGATTGTTTCAGGTGATTGATCGAAGTATATGCGGAAGTTATGCGGTGCTTGTCTGGAATGTCTCCTCCCATTTTATTCCGATAATGAAGGTTGGGTCTTAGTATACGATGTCACTCTGAAATTTACTTAGTCCTTCTCGTATTAGTCTAGACCAGGTCATGGGAAATAGTATCCAGTCTGTAAAAAGGTATTGTCAAAATTATGTAACATTCGACTTTGTATTTATAAATGAAATTCTGTTGTTTTTCTTAATTTCCAAATGCTTTTTAAAGGACAGTTATGTGATTGAAGCGTTATATAAACGGGAGGGTTCGCCTACCAAGGTGGGAAGGTAGGTGCCCGCACAAGCCCAAAATGGGTCATGACAACTACTCTTTTTAGTCAATAGGAGAGGACCGCTGAGCTTAGTTTATCTTCAATGTCTGCTCTTCAGCTTCTTCTTCTATCAATCCAGGCCTAAATTGTTTCTTGTTGTTAGGATCGGCTACTCCTTTGCAATTCAAAAATTTGATTCTTGAAGCAGTTTGCGTGAGAAGGAATTTGTACCAAAATATAAAACAATCAACACACAGATTTTCATGTGGAAAACTGTTCGCTCAAAGCAGTCATAAACCACGACCTAATGAAATCAATGAAACTTCAAAAATGATGCATTTACCTTCAATATTGAATCGGATCAAACATTTTCATTTCTTTAACTTAGAAACTTCCAAGTTCACTAAAACCAATCTAAAACTAGCCTGATTGCCTCACGAACTGCACCATCTATCCCCACAGGTCATAAATACCAAAATGAAACTACATGAAGGGTATTTTGGGGAAAATAAGGCAAAAAGCTAAACCCGACTATTACAGTCGGTAGATCAGATACCACTTAAATAAGCGTTCGTCATTGAATGGTGAAGTATAGAAAATTACCTGGACTCTAAAAAAGTTGAGGATATTTAGACCGAATATCCGACTCGGTCTCCCAAGTAGCGTCCTCTTTTGATATCAACTTCTGAACCTGTCTATCTAAAATTGTTGTGGGCCTTTCCTCAGAGGGTAGATTCTGATCAAGCAACACCGAGTCCCATCGAATTAGATAAGAACCATCTGAATGGCACTTTTTCAGCATCGATACATGAAAAACTAGGTGAACATTTGATAAATCATGAGGTAAAGATAACTCAGAGGCCACCTCACCAATAACCTGAACAATCTCAAACAATCCAATAAACCTCGAGCTAAACTTGCCCTTCTTCCCAAAACTTATCACACCCTTCAATGGTGACATTTTCAAAAAAACTCGCTCCCGTACCATGAACTCTAACTCATGAAACTTCCGACCGCATAATTGTTTTTCCTACTCTGAGCCGTGAGAAGTCTTTCCTGAATCAACTTAACCTTATCCAAGGAATCTCTCAACAAATATATACCCCAAGGCCTAACCTTGAAAGCATCAAACTAACCAATCAAAGAACGACATTCCTACCTTATAAAGCCTCAAATGGTGCCATCTCAATACCAAAATGATAACTATTGTAGTAAGGAAATGGCGCCAAGTGTAGAAACTGATCCTAATGGCCATCAAAGTCAATCACACTTGCCTGTAGCATATCCTCGAAAATCTGAATAGTCCACTCAGACAGGCCATTGGTTTGAGGGTAAAAAGTTGTACTAAGCTCGACTCTAATATCCAACTCCTTCTCCATAGATCGCCAGAAATGAGATGTAAACTGTGTGCCTCGATCCAAAATGATGGAAATGGGCACTCCATTCAAATAAACTATGTCTCGAATGTAGATTTGGGCCAACTTCTCTGAATTGTAGGTAGTCTGCACTGGAATGAAATGTGCATATTTGGTCAACCTTTCCACAATGAACCAATAGCATCCAACTTACCCAAAGTCCGTGGCAATCCAACCACAAATTCTATAACAATCCGCTCCCACTTACACTCGAGTATGTCATCCTTTAACTTATACTACCATGCTTCTGGTGCTCATACTTCACTTGTTGACAATCCAAACACCGAGACATAAACTCCACTTTGCCTCTCTTCATTTGACATCACCAATAATGTTTCTTAAAGTCACAATACATCTTTGTATCCCCTGGGTGAATGGAATACTTCAAACTATGAGCATCTTCCACGATCAATTGAGTCAAGTAACAAACCATAGGAAAACAAATCCATCTCTTGATCCTTAAAACGTCATCACCATCAAGAATTACTTCCCTAGCTTCACCTTGTAATACCTTGTCATGATTCTTACACTATTTCTAATCATCAACTACTGAATCCTAATCTACTCCAATAAGGAAGACCATGACTCCACACAAGCTAGAACTCTAATAGTCTTCAAAATAGCAAGTCTCACGAAATGATTAGCCAAATAATGAACATCTATAGTCATAGGAGATTCTCCTACATGGAACAATGCTAGACTACCCATACTCACCGCCTTCCGAGTCATGAGTGGGGTAGTTCTTCTCATGCACCTTCAACTGCCTCAAAGCATAAGCTATAACCTTATATTTTTGGATCAACACATAACCAAGGCCCACTCCAAAACCATCACAATAGACCACAAAGCTCTCTCTCAATAGGTAAGGTAAAAATCGAAGCAGTAGTCAACAAAGTCTTGAGCTTTTGGAAGCTCACCTCACTCTCATCAGACTAATGGAACGCCACTTCCTTATGAGTCAATTTAGTCAATGGGGATGCAATGGATTAAAATCCCTCGACAAAGCACTGTTAGTAACTCTTGAGACCTATGAAACTCCGAACCTCAATTACTGAAGCAGGTCCAATAAAATCCTAAATCTCCTTAATCTTCTTAAGATCTACCATAATACTATCTTTAGTCATCATTTCCCCAAGAATGCCACCGAAGTAAGCAAAAACTCGAACATCGAAAACTAGGCATCAAGCTACTTTTCCTTTAGAATCACAAGCACAATCCTCAAATATTGCTCGTGCTCCTCTTTACTACGGCAATATATCAGGTTATCATTGATGAAAACAATGATAAATAAATCAAAGTAGGGTCAGAATACAGCATGTATAAAATCCATGAAGGTTGTGCGGGCATTAGTCGACCCAAATGACATCATCAAGAACTCATGACGCCCATATCGTGTCCTGAAATCTATCTTAGGAACATCCTTTGCGTTACGCTTCATCTAGTGCTAATCGAATCTCAAATCAATTTTGGAAATGACAGAAGCACTCTCAAGCTGATCAAATAAGTCGTCAATGCGAGAATTTGGGTATTTGTTCCTCATATTCACGTTGTTCAACTGCCGATAGTAAATACACATACGCATAGATCAATCCTTCTCTTTTACAAATAACACGGGCGCACCCGATGATCAAACAATAGGATGAATGAATTATTATTCAAAACACTCTTGCAAATGATCCTTCAACTCGGCCGGCACCATCCGATAGGTGAGATTGAAATGGGCTGAGTGCCTGGCTCCAAGTCAATACAGAAATTAATGTCACGATCGGGTAGAAGCACCTTTGGAAGCTCTCTCACTGCCGGAACCAACTCTAATGGAGGAGTCTTCAGACAATTATCTTTAATCTATGCCAAGTAGGAGAGCCACCCCTTCTCCACCATCCTTTGAGCCTTATGAAATGATATAACCCTCTTCGAATATTGACTAAGAGCATCTTTCCACTTTAATCAAGGAATACCCGGCATAGCTAAAGTAACTATCTTGACATGACGATACAAGATCACTTGATACGAAGATAACAATTTGTCCCATGAATAGCATCAAAATCTACCATCCAAGACTTTCAGATTTACTTGGGTGTCATACCCTATCAAGGTAACTACACAATATCTATTTAATTTGTCTACCAATATAGCATCCCCAACGGGTGTAATAACATGAATAGGCAAGTCAAGGGAACTACACATCACGTCTAAAGTCAAAGTAAAGTAAGCACACACGCAAGACTAGGTAGAGCTTGGATCAAATAATAGCATAGCGGAATGATGGAAAACCTCTATAATACCTCTAATGACTGCATCGGAGGCCTCTGCCTTATGTATACTTGGAAAAGCATAGAAATGCGCACGATCACTCAAAGCCTAAGTACCCGTATAGACACCACCTCGGTCGGGTTGAGTACCACCTCTACCATCCTGAGAACCATCTCTACTACCCTGAGAACCATCTCTAACCGGTTGTGTTATTGACCTAGGTGCGGGAGTCTGAGAACTCTAATGCTAACCACTATGCCTAAGTATAGGATAGTACCTCTTGAAGTGCTAAG
Source organism: Lycium barbarum (assembly GCF_019175385.1). Taxonomy (NCBI): domain Eukaryota; kingdom Viridiplantae; phylum Streptophyta; class Magnoliopsida; order Solanales; family Solanaceae; genus Lycium; species Lycium barbarum. Next base: position 77,206,710 of record NC_083345.1, read on the forward strand.
GATCACCATACTTATCACATGCTCTGGGAAATACAGGTCGCTGAGATGTACTAGTACCCAAATGTCTACCATAGACAAATGGCCTATAAGAACTCTAGGACAACTGTCATGAACCATAAGAAGTAGGTATAGACTGACCTCTCTCTCTTATAATGGCATGGCAGCATAAATTGGTCTGATGGTAATGAATCCCACCATGATGTCCCTTAACTCCAGATGAGGTACCAACACAAGGGGAAAAGCGGGGCCTCTAGACCACCTGATCCAGGTAAACCTCACGCCTAATAAACTTGGCCTTTCGAATGGCATCCATTATCTACTGGAAAGAAGACCCTATGTCATCCATCTGTGCTACAATCTAACAAAGAGGACAACTCAAGCCATTGATAGATCTCCTCACCTCTTAGCCTCATCCGAAACAATCATAAAAGCATGGCGGTACAATGCTTGTAATTGTGTCTTGTATCCTATCACAGTCATACGCCCCTGGTGTAACCTCTTAAACTGAGCCTTCCTCATCTCTCTCACACTACGAGGTACGACTTGTCCAAGAATCTCTGAGTAGATGAAGCCCAAGTAAGAGAGGGGGATCCTACTAGTTTGGTCTCAACAAACGATCTCCACCACTACTTGGTGGGTCCAATCATTTTAAAAGTTATTTAGTCGACTCTACGAGTCTCCACAAACCCGATGTTGTCTAACCTTTCATGATAGCTAATCAAGAACTCATAAGCATCATCCTAGGGGTCCCCGTGGATCATGTTTACATCAATTTGGATTTAGCAATTCAACCAGTTTTACCTAAACAAGAGTTTCTTCGTTCACATTCTTAACGAAGACCATTCTTTAATCCTTACCAAATACCTCAATCACCACCTTTACATGAACTTACTTTTCCTTGCATTCAAAAAAATTCCCAATTGAAATAGAAATGCTAAACATATTATTTTGTTTTGGCTGGAATAATATCACTTCCTTGAAAATATATCTTCCTAAATCGATCAAACATCTTTTGTACCTTTACGATCATCGTGGCCTGAGTAGCTAGGATGATGCAAAGCCAGGTATTGGCACACCCAAGAAATAAGGAGCCATGGCAGTTGCTGGCGTAGCCCTGGAATTTAAAATTCGGGAGAAGTCATATGATTAGGAGTTTTTCCTCCAACCCTAGTTAGAGAACCATTAGAAATAGCCAGTAAATTACCCATGTCACGACCCTGATCACAAAGTCGTACGGGCACCTACCATTACCTACATAGGTAGGCAAACCCTTTCCCAAATTATTCATTCAACCACAATAAAGAAATTAAGACAATAGAAATATAAGTCTCAAACGTAGATATAAATAAGGATAAGTTAATAAATGCAGAATAATACAACAATCCCAAGGAATCTGGTCTAAGGCCGTACAAGAGCCACTACTACATCACTACGAGTCTAAATATGAAATACATGTGTCTGAACAAGTGAAAGACTATAATGACCCATTTGGTCGTTATAGTCTTTCAGGTATTTTTTCCCTTTTTTGAGCTTGGTTAGCTCACGTTTTACTCGAGGGGACCGTGGACACACTTCCCAATGTGTCTAGACTTGATTCGGGTGACCTTTTGTGAAATATGGGCTTTAAGCGAATACGAGTTGACTCAAAGTTGACTTTTGGGTAAATGGACCTTTTTCGGAAATTCATTGATTCCAAGGGGTCCGGAGGGTCATTTAGAACTTATGTATATATCTGGTTTGGTTCCCAATGCACTCAGATACATTTTGGGACTTGGGCTGAGAAATTGAAATTGAGCTATCGGGGATTGACTATGTCAACGAGACCTCCGTTGGGAATTTCGAGGTCACGAGCGAGTTAATAAAGTGTTTTTATGTGTGTCTATGTATGTGGTTTGTGAGCTGATGGCCTTGGGAATGAGTCGGAAATTCGAGTTGAAGTGTGAAAACTTGGTAAGTTTCTAGTGTCTGGTGCCCGCTTTGGCGGCACCAGCAACGCGGCTGCGGTACCGCTGAAGCGGTCACTCTGCCGCTGGAACAGTCATTGCCATTTTGGCATAAGGGCTGCAGCGGTCATGGCACCGCTGAAGTGGCCTTAGCATCGCGAAAGCGGGTGACGGGCAGTGAGTTCATTAAATGAAGTGTTAAATTCCCTTAGTCTATCATTTAATAACATTCCAAAATTTAAACACTTGGAAACTATTCTTGGGGATTATTGGTGAATATTCTTGATGGTATGTTCTCCTAACCCTCTTGCCATTTCATTGTTCCTACTCATCTTAGAATTCTTCTTTCCTTGTTAGTCCCTTAGTAATGGAAGATTAAAAGTGGGTTTTGATGAATTTTCTATCTAGGCTTATTAATGATGAAATTGATTGGGTTTATGCTAGGTTATGATGTATCTAAGGTTGTTAATCATATATCTTCCATTATTAGTGTTGGATTCTTAAATCTAAGAGTTAGGGTTTATACCCAAAATTGGGGTTTTACTTGAAATTCGAAATTAGGTGAATCCTTGAGTTAATTTAGCAATTAGTTGTTGGGTTTTGATCATGTAATTCTTAATTTGATATTTTACTCCCGAATTTCCCATTTTGACCCCGTTTCCCTAAATTCTAGGGTTGGGTTTTGACCTAAATTGAATGATAGAAATATAGGTATCGATCCTCATGCTTTCTAATCTAGATTTCGAATATTCCTAGAATTTTTTTATCTTGAGGCTCAGCGGAAGGGAAAAGAGAAGGAGTGATTGTTAGTGTTGCAGTTTGGCCATCTAGGTAGGTTATGGCTTACCCTTGGTGAGACTTCGTGTAGCGAAGCATATATTTAGATTATATTGTCAGAGAAAGAATGTAAACCTTTAGGTGAAGTTGGGTTGGATATTGTATTAGGTTGGGCCCTGTTGTGTGTTTGGGGCTAGCCACCTCATTGTGTTGTGATTGAGTTGTCCTATTATTGTGGGCTTGATATCGCATAGTGATAGTGGATATTGGAGACTATTGTGATATCTTGTTAATGATATTATGGTGCCCCACTTGTTGGCATTTGATTTTGAGGATAGTATTCTATATGACTTGTGTAGTCTTTTATGATATTTTTGGTGTACAAATGTTTGGTACTTGTGATATTGATCTAATCATTCATGTTGACTCATACATCGAACGCATTCACATCTCTCATTATGTATTATTGATATATTGTTGATACTTGATGAAACACTGTGATGAGCTGAGCTTAGTTTGCATGAGAGTGATGTGGGTAGTCCGATATCCGATGGTTGTCCCGGAATCGTGGATTGTGTGCGAGTGATGTGAGCAGTACGATGTCCGATGGTTTTCCTGGAATCGTGGATTATGTGATATGAGAGTCTGATGTTCGATGATTGTCCCAAAATCATGGATGACTGAGTACATGAACTTCGCAAGTCCCCAATGGGTTATGATACCGGGACGTCAATACTTCCTTCCGGAGTACATGTGTATACTGCATTGCATTGCATTGGCATTCTTACATCATTGCATTACATTGCATCTTGGCTTATGTTGTGATGATCCGGTGTTTTACTTGTGTTGTTGATTTCGGATTATATATATATTGAGACTTGGCATACTTAGGTTTAGATGCTTCAACCTAGGTGATGACGGATACTTGTTTCTGATTGTGTTTGAGTTATACTTATTGATTTATCTGCCTATCCTACTTTATTGGCAGAATTATGTTAGATATACTTAGTCAGCTGATGATAACTACCAATACTGTTGTTTTGTACTTACCTGCACTTGCTACATTCTTTTATGAATGCAGAGTTCCAGATTGGGTCTGCTTCCATGCCGATAGTCGCCATCAGCACAACATAGAGTTTCTAGGGTGAGCATGAGACGTCCGCTGCCTTGAAGACTCTTCTTATTATGTCTTATCTTTCCCATTCTGAGACATAGACAGATTTGATGTATTATTATATTCCTGACTTGTATATTTCTCATTAGATGCTCTTGTTCGATTAGACCATACCCTGGGTGTATTTCCTTAATTTCGCACTATTTCTTTTATACTATAGTAAGACTTACGTGATTATTCTCTTCCGCTTAAATTGATTTATTTATTTATGTCTTTACTTTCGTTGGGTTGAGGGTTCGCTTACCGGGGGAAAGGTAAGTGCCTGCACGGCTTAGCCACATTGGATTGTGACAAAGACTATCTCAGAATAATAAATAAGACCAGTAATAAATGAAGAGTCATCCGAGCTGCGAATCCACCCATGTGCTTACCCTAGATGCTTGTCCGCAAAGGCCTCAGGAATCAGCCACGAGGAGAGGAAGTAGACCCTGTCACATACTCTACACTCATTGTCACGACCTAGCTAGGGGCCGCAACGGGTACCCGGGGCTAACCACCGAGCACCGCTCGTTCTATTACTCGTCTTACTCATTTAATGCTCTGCTATCAAATTCATATTTAAATCATAAGAAAATCATCTTCCATTTGAAAACGTAAATACTCTCATATACATATGCCTCTCGGCCATCAAAATAATATATATATACATAATAGCATATCGTGAGACCATCTAACCCACACTGCATATCTACGAGTCTTGACTAGAGTACTAGACATAAGGATGGGACAAGACCCCGTCATGCCCAAAATATATGAATGTACACAAAAGAATAATCATAAGCACCTCCGGAACAAAGGAGTGCTCTCTAATCAGCTACTGGCTCCTATGAGTCTGGAGAAAAATCTCCTCCCTGTCTACCTGTGGGCATGAACACAGTGCCCAAAGAAAACGGACGTCAGTATCAATATTGTACCGAGTATGAGAGGCATAAACAATAATGACCATCAATAAAATGGGATGCTGTCTTAGTCATACTCGTCCTCATATCTTATATGCATAACTGTGTAAGTGTAAACTGCCCGTCCATGTAGGAACGGTGTAATAATAAGTAACCTGCGTCCGGGGTATAAGCTGCCCACTATAGTGGTGTGTATATCTGCCCAACCATATAGGCACGGTGTAATATCATCATCATAATATGCTCATCATCATGTACCCCTCATCATATGCTCATCACAGTATTGCTTACCATAATACATACATAAAGACTCATGGATAATTATACTTGGGCGGGGTGACGTGAGGTCGTGATTCTATGCCACAATCGACGCTTTTCTGCTATCAGTTTTACTTGTTTTTAAGCAAGTCTATGTGATTTTACGCGGCTTTATATGTTTTTCAGTAAACGGAACAGATTTGGAATGAACAGTAGTTGAAAGTGCAACAGTGGTCGTAAACTCAGTTTACGGTCCGTATTCCATGGGCGTATTAAAGGATGACAGAACCAGAAAGTCAGGCTGAGGACATGGTGATTAACGAACTCAGTTTACGGTCCGTCTTTCAGTTTACGATCCGTATTTCAAGGCGTATTTAACCATTTGAGCATCTGGCAGAAAGTTGAAGTTTTGGAATTTGAAATACAATATAGCAGTTTACGGCCCGTAAATCACTTTACGGTCCGTATTTCGTTTTACGATCGACTGGGCCAAAGTGCAAATCTGCAACTTTCACGTTTTGAGATCCTATAATTAGTCATCGCGGAGCATTCATGAGTACTCTGCCTCACCTTGAAGGAAGTAGTATATAAGGTGAGTATATACAATACATAACATCATCGATCTTTATAGGAACATCATATCATAGACTCTTCGCTTTCCGGTATATAGCGAATTCATGAAGAGGAAAGAAGAATCATACCATCGGATTTATGCCATAGAAAGAAAGGACTAGCCTCACATACCTTTTACGTTTAACTAATCTATTGTTCGCTTTTTCTCCTTCAATGCCACGTTCTACCTTTAAGAGAATTTGTATTGACATTAGCTAAACAATTACAAGAACGTGCTTACTATTTCTAGGATAAAATTGGGCAGCATTTACTTTGTTTATACTACTTTTCCCACATCATATATCAACTCCCAAACAACCACAACAACATTCACAATATAGCACAACAATCATCATTTATCTACATTTACCACAATTCACCATTTCCTTCAAATTTCTCCACAATTATGGTCATTGCTCATTATCGCGTTTTCTCATATATAATACTTATTCCATGTTCTAAATGTCATTTATAACATATTTAAAATCTCAACATATCCATTTTCATGATTCCTTCCAACCACTATTCATCCATGATACTATTCACACATTTATGACCCACTTTCTACACTCTTCTACAATCCAAGTGTTTCAACCTATCAATACTTCAAACATCATGAAAATACCATAAAAACTTACCTTAGATGTTGTAGGAACAAGCCTTGAGTAGCAATACTCTTCTTGCACCAAAAACCCTAACTCACTCTCTTTGAATTTTCTTGGCTTAGATGACTTTAATGAGTTTCTTACTCTTGATTCTTGTTGGTTTGATGAAGTTGATCATCAATTTCCTTTGAATTCTTGTGGATGAAATATATGGAGCCTTCTAGAGGTCTTGAGAGATGAAGAAGTGTGAAATGAAATGAAAATGAAGTGAAATGAGAAGGGTCCCTTATATTAAATCATAAAAGTTGTCCCGACCAACTTATACGGACCACTCTAAGGGACGTCATTACTCGTCTCTAAGAAGTCATTAGAACGTCATTAACTTAATGCTCGTAATTCTTGTCCTACACACAACATGTGATTTGCTTTCCTTAACAACTTTCTTTCCTTGCCTTATATGCCTTTGAAATCTCATTTAGGGTCATCAAATACTATTTCTCACTCATCAAAGCATCGTATACGCTATGCCCTTCGTTAGCCTATCCACTATACATTCACGGGGAAATTTTCCCGTGGTGTAACATTCTTCCCCCCTTTTTGAACATTCGTCCTTGAATGTTTAGTCATCGGGGGTTCTAGAAAAATTTTGCCAGAGTCTCCCCTATGATATGGCACTACCATCCTGTCACAATAACCCATAATATCACTGGCTCACGGGGCCATAACACAATAAAACTCTAATAAAGATTCACGAAAGCTCCCGAAAGTATGGGATATAATACCTGAGTAATGATGGAAATAGGGGTGTTCAGATACTCTAATTATTACCCTTCATTTACTGCATACATACCTTATATTGTTGGCGTTACATCTTGAATCTCTTTCGGGGGTTGGAATAGGTGCGGATATGTGGATTTCATTTTCTCCTCCGCTTCCCAAGTCATCTCTTCTCGGTTGTTGTTTCGCCACAACACTTTGACTGAATCTACTTCCTTATTTTGAAGTCTTCGTACTTGCCTGTCTAGGATGGCAATAGGCATTTCTTCATATGCTAGCCTTTCTGTTACTTGAACATCGTCAATCGGGACAATCCTTGTAGGATCTCCAATGCACTTACGAAGCATTGAGACATGAAAGACTGGATGAACTGACTCGACTCTAAAGGCAAGTCCAATTCATAAGCTACATGACCCACCTTGCGGCTGATTTTGTAAGGTCCGATGTATCGAGGACTTAACTTCCCTTTCTTGCCAAATCTCATCACCCTCTTCATTGGCGACACTTTCACAAATACCCAATCATCAACCTGAAATTCCAAGTCTTCCCGGCGGTTGTCCGCATAAGACTTTTGGAGACCTTGGGTTGTCAACAATCTATCTCGGATCACTTTGACTTTTTATACCGCTTGCTGAATCAATTCAGGGCCTATCAATTGCACTTCTCCTGTTTCGAACCATCCAATTGGAGATCTGCACTTTCTTCCATACAAAGCTTCATGCGGAGCCATTTGAATACTAGAATGGTAGCTATTGTTGTATGAAAACTCAATAAGGGGTAAGTGATCATCCCAGCTGCCACCAAAATCTAATACACACGGCCGCAGCATATCCTCCAAAGTCTGAATAGTACGTTCGGCTTGTCCATCAGTCTGTGGATGAAATGTCGTGATAAGCTTCACTTGGGTACCTAGTCCTTCTTGAAAGGACTTCCAGAACTTGGCTGTAAATTGCGCTCCTCTATCTGTAGTAATGTATAGTGGAATACCATGGAGTCGCACAATTTCTTTAAGATACAACCTTGCATAGCCTTCTGCCGAGTATGTGGTTCTGACTGGAAGAAAATGGCCTGCTTTTGTTACCTGTCCACAATCAACCATATGGAATCATACTTGCCTCGAGAACGAGGTAATCCCACAATAAAATCCATGTTGATCGCTTCCCATTTCCAAGTAGGCATTTCCATTGCTTGCAATAACCTTCCTGGCTTTTGATGTTCGATCTTTATCTGTTGGTAGTTTGGACATTGGGCTACAAATTCTGCTATATCTCTCTTCATGCCGTCCCACCAATATATCAATTTAAGATCATGATAAATCTTGTTTGCACCAGGGTAAACAGAATACCGAGAGTAATGGGCTTCTTCTAGAATTCGTTGGTGCAATTCTGCCACATTTGGCACACATAGCCTGCCTCGGTACCTAAGAATACCATCCGTTGAAGGATCAAATGGTGACTTCTCTTTTTCATGAGATATGTCTCTGTAATGGCTCAACTAAAGATCTTCATATTGCCGCTCTTTCACTTCCATATCCAAGGATGAAACTGTGGGATCACTAATACTAATCCCTGCATTGCCTGAATCAATTACACGTACTCCAAGATGAGCTAGCTGGCGAAGCTCATGAACCATTTATTTCTTTTCCAAAGGAAATTCGCATAAACTACCCATTGACCGGCGACTAAGAGCATCAGCTACTACATTCGCTTTTCCGGGGTGGTATAAAATATTCACATCATAATCTTTCAATAATTCTATCCATCGCCTTTGCCACAGATTTAACTCCTTCTGTTTGAAGATGTATTGGAGATTCTTGTGACCTGTATAGACATCAACATGCAGTCCATACAAGTAATGTCTCCACATCTTTAAAGCGTGAATAACTGCAACCAATTCAAGATCATGAGTTGGGTAGTTCTTTTCATGTTTCCGCAGCTGTCTCGATGCATAAGCAATAAATCTACCATGCTGCATTAGTACACACCCTAACCCAATGCCAAAAGAATCACAGTACACAACATAGCTATCTGGTCCTTCTGGAAGTGTTAAAACCGGAGCTGAGGTCAATCTATCTTTCAATTCTTGGAAGTTGCGCTCACAAGCATCATTCCACTGAAATTTGGCTGACTTCTGGGTTAGCTACGTTAATGGGGATGAAATAGATGAAAATCCCTCTACAAATCTTTTATAATAACCTGCCAATCCCAGAAAACTACGGACTTCTGTAGGCGATGTAGGCCTTGGCCAAGTCCTCACAGCTTCAATTTTCTGAGTGTCGACTCAAATGCTATCATCTGAAATAACATGGCCCAGAAACGTTACAGAATTCAGCCAAAACTTGCAATTTGAAAATTTTGCATATAATTCTCGAGCTCGAAGAATTCCCAGAACGATACGTAAATGATCTACATATTCTGATTCTGTGCGAGAATACACCAGAATATCATCGTGAATGCTATCACAAATAAGTCCAAGAGTGGCCTGAATACATTATTCATCAAATTCATAAACACGGCCGGAGCATTAGTCAACCCAAATGACATCACCCGAAACTCATAGTGGCCATATCTCGTTCTGAAGGCTGTTTTAGGAATATCTTCTTCTTTGAACCTCACTTGATGATAGCCCGACCTCAAGTCTATTTTAGAAAACCACTTGGCACCCTGCAGCTGATCGAATAAATCGTCAATGCTCGGGAGAGGATATTTGTTCTTTATCGTCACCTTATTCAGCTGCCTGTAATCGATGCACATCCGTAGGGAACCATCCTTCTTTCTCACGAACAAGACTGGTGCTCCCCACGGTGATGAACTGTGTCTAATAAACCCCTTCTCAAGCAAATCTTTCAACTGTACTTTTAGCTCTTTCAATTCTGCTGGAGCCATTCGATACGGAGGAATAGAAATAGGCTTGGTGTCCGGCAACACATCAATAGCGAAGTCAATTTCTATTTCTGGAGGAAGACCTGGAAGTTCATCTTGAAATACATCCGGAAATTCATTCACAACCGGAACGAATTTGAAAGATGGCGACTTTGCCTCGGTGTCATGAACCTGAACTAGATGAAACATATAGCCCTTGGCTATCATCGTTCTTGCCATAAGGTAGGAAATAAACCAACCTTTCGGAGATGCTGCGTTACCCTTCCATTCAAGCACGGGCTTTCCCGGCAACCAACATTTGCATAGCACGAGGCCAACCAATCCATACCCATAATTACATCAAAATCTAACATTTCTAATTCGATCAAATCAGCTTTGGTCTGGCGATCACATATCACAAGTACACAATTTTAATACACTTGTCTCGCTATCACGGGATCACCAACCGGAGTAGATACCTCAAAAGGTTTAATTGGATCAGGTTTCACCCCAATACAACCAGCAACATACGGAGTAATATAAGAGAAAGTAGAGCCCGGATCTATCAATGCATATACATCACGGGAGAATATAGACAATGTACCTGTAACCACATACGGGGAGGACTCAAGATCCTGCCGTCCGACTAAAGCATATACACGGGGCTGTGTGGCACCTGGAGTAGATGCTGCCCCTCTACCTCTACCTCGACCTCTTGACACCTGAGGAGGCTACCCTACTGGGTGCACTGACGATGAACAAGCTGCTGAACCTATGGGTTGAGTCCCAACTCTACCTCTCATTGATAGGCAATCTCTCATCATGTACCCAATCTGGACACAGGCATAACAACCATCTGAACCCTAACGACATCGTCCGGAATGCAATCTACCGCACTGGCTGCACTGCGGTACTGGGGGTCTCCACTGACTATCATCTTCCCTGAACTGGAAATCTGAGGCCCTTGAACTCTTACCCTGTCCTAAACCAAAGGAGCTATCAAATCTCCTGCCTGCGAATCTAGGAGGTGCACTAGTCACTGACTGGCCTGAGTACCTAGAATGTGTCTGCCTTGATCCCCCTCTATAATCACTGCCTGCTCCCATAGATCTGGCCCTCTTACTTTGCCTTCTATCAATATCACGATCACTTCTTTGGGGTTGCTGTCGTCCCTCTAGATTTTGAGCATGGGCTTGTATTCGGGAAATATCCATCCCGTCTTGTAATGAAGCCGTTAAGCAATCTTTAAACAGGTGTGGCCCTAGGCCACTCACAAATCTATGTACCCAATCTCCCTTGTCGGCCACCATAGTCGGGGCGTATCTAGCCAATGAATTGAACTGAAGGCTATATTCTCGGGCACTCATGCTTCCTTGCCTCAAATTTATAAATCTATCTGCTTTAGCTCGGCGGACCTCGGGTGGCTAGTAATGGCGAATGAAAGCATCTACGAATTATTGCCAAACCGGAGGAGACACATTCTCTCCTCTTGATAATACCCAGTTATTATACCATAAAACTACCACATCCCAGAGTCTATAAGATGCCAACTCTACAGATTCAGTTTCGGAGGCATGGACAATCCTCAACGTTCTCAACATCTCATCAATAATACATTGTGGGTCTTCATCCGACTTTTACCCGAAAAACTCCGAAGGATTTAGACTCATAAAATCACGGGCTCTGGTACTTGCTGCCCGATCACCTGAACTCACATTTTGCCGTTGTGCCTGTGCAGCAACCAATTGTGTCAATAGATGTATGGCCTCGGTCACTTGTTGACCCGAAGCATCCGGTGGAGGAATTGGAGCTGAAGTTCCCCCTAGTTCTTCCACATTAGGCGGGGTGGAGGAAGTACTAGATGGAGCCTCATTTTGTGACTCGCCCTCTTCTACATTAATCGGAGGCTCTCTTTCCACCCACATAGCTTTTCCCTTTGGCGGCATTTTGAAATCACAACACACTATTAGGGAGGATAAAATCTTATGCACGGCTCTATCGCACGATCTCATAAGAAGAAAGATGGTCATTTTTCCTAAATGCCCTGTAGCCTCTTGTTTATTAGCGTGGCGCGCAACACACCATAAACAAGACTCTACTAGACACGGCTCGTAGACACTTCCTAGGACTGAACCGCTATGATACCACTTTTGTCACGACCCAGCTAGGGGCCGCGACGGGTACTCGGGGCTAACCACTGAGCACCGCTCGTTCTATTACTCGTCTTACTCATTTAATGCTCTGCTATCAAATTCATATTTAAATCATAAGAAAATCATCTTCCATTTGAAAACATAAATACTCTCATATACATATGCCTCTCGGCCATCAAAATAATATATATATACATAATAGCATCTTGTGAGACCATTTAACCCACACTGCGTATCTACGAGCCTCTACTAGAGTACTAGACATAAGGACGGGACAAGACCCCGTCATGCCCAAAATATATGAATGTACACAAAAGAATAATCATAAGCACCTCCGGAACAAAGGAGTGCTCTCTAATCAGCTATTGGCTCCTATGAGTCTGGAGAAAAATCTCCTCCCTGTCTACCTGTGGGCATGAACACAGGGTCCAAAGAAAACGGATGTCAGTACGAATATTGTACCGAGTATGAGAGGCATAAACAATAATGAACATCAATAAAATGGGGAGGCATCAATTGAGGAGCAATCTGTAACTGACTGTGAATCATACGAGAAATAAATCATGCTGTCTTACTCATACTCGTCCTCATATCATATAAGCATAACTGTGTAAGTGTAAGCTGCCCGTCCATGTAGGAACGGTGTAATAATAAGTAACATGCGTCCAGGTCTCCCGCGTCCGGGGTATAAGCTGCCCACTATAGTGGTGTGTATATCTGCCTGACCATATAGGCACGGTGTAATATCATCATCATAATATGCTCATCATCAAGTACCCTTCATCATATGCTCATCACAGTATTCCTTATCATAATACATGCATAAAGACTCATGGACAATTATACTTGGGTGCGACGTGAGGTCGTGATTCTATGCCACAATCGATGCTTTTCTGCTATCAGTTTTACTTGCTTTTAAGCAAGTCTATGTGATTTTATGTGGCTTTATGTGATTTCCAGTAAACAAAACAGATTTGGAGTGAACAGTAGTTAAAAGTGCAATAGTGGTCGTAAACTCAGTTTACGGTCCGTATTCTAAAATACGGGCTGTATTCCATGGGCGTATTAAAGGATGACAGAACCAGAAAGTCAGGCCGAGGACATGGTGATTAACGAACTAAGTTTACGGTCCGTCTTTCAGTTTACGATCCGTATTTCAAGGCGTATTTAATCATTTGAGCATTTGGCAGAAAGTCGAAGTTTTGGAATTTGAAATACGATATAGCAGTTTACGGCCCGTAAATCACTTTACGGTCCGTATTTCATTTTACGATCGACTGGGGCAAAGTGCAAATCTGCAACTTTCACGTTTTTAGAACCGATAATTAGTCACTTTACGATAGTTACGAGTACTCTTCCGAACCTTGAAGGAAGTAGTATATAAGGTGAGTATATACAATACATAACATCATCGATCTTTATAGGAACATCATATCATAGACTCTTGGCTTTCTGGGAAATAGAGAATTCATGAAGAGGAAAGAAGAATCATACCATCGGATTCATGCCATAGAAAGAAAGTACTAGCCTCACATACCTTTCACGTTTAACTAATCTATCGTTCGCTTGTTCTCCTTCAATGCCACGTTCTACCTTCAAGAGAATTTATATTGACATTAGCAAAACAATTACAAGAACGTGCTTACTATTTCTAGGATAAAATTGGACAGCATTTACTTTGTTTATACTACTTTTCCCACATCATATATCAACTCCCAAACAACCACAACAACATTCACAATATAGCAGGACAATCATCATTTATCTACATTTACCACAATTCACCATTTCCTTCCAATTTCTCCACAATTATGGTCATAGCTCATTATCGCGTTTTCTCATATATAATACTTATTCCATGTTCTAAATTTCATTTATAACATATTTACAATCTCAACATATCCATTTCATGATTCCTTCCAACCACTATTCATCCATGATACTATTCACACATTTATGACCCACTTTCTACACTCTTCTACAATCCAAGTGTTTCAACCTAACAATACTTCAAACATCGTGAAAATACCATAAAACTTACCTTAGATATTGTAGGAACAAGCCTTGAGTAGCAATACTCTTCTTGCACCAAAAACCCTAACTCACTCCCTTTGAATTTTCTTGTCTTAGATGACTTTAATGAGTTTCTTACTCTTGATTCTTGTTGGTTTGATGAAGTTGATCATCAATTTCCTTTGTATTCTTGTGGATGAAATATATGGAGCCTTCTAGAGGTTTTGAGAGATGAAGAAGTGTGAAATGAAATGAAAATGAAGTGAAATGAGAAGGGTCCCTTATATTAAATCATAAAAGCTGTCCCGACCAACTTATACAGACCAATCTATGGACATCATTACTCGTCCCTAAGACGTCATTAGAACTTTATTAACCTAATGCTCGTAATTCTTGTCCGACACACAACATATGATTTGCTTTCCTTAACAACTTTCTTTCCTTGCCTTATATGCCTTTGAAATCTCATTTAGGGTCATCAAATACTATTTCTCACTCATCAAAACATCGTATACGCTATGCCCTTCGTTAGCCTATCCACTATACGTTCACATGGAAATTTTCCGAATGTGTAACACTAATAAAAGAATGCAACAAGGGAGTATCAGTAAAAACACTATGTACTGGTAGGTATCAAAGGCCGACAATAGCTAGCTAACATATACAAAGGAAGAGACTGAAAGATAGATATGCTCACAACAAAGTATAACACAACGCCATCCACAATTGGCAACCCAACTACAAATGATCTAACATTTGAATCATGCACTATGGCGAAGCACCTAAACACAAGTCTGCCAAGATTCCAACAATCTAGACTTCAGAATTGGGAAATATTATTCACTAAAATAGCTCCATCGATCCTTCTCTGTGTAACAGGGACACAACCCTAGATTCTGGATTATGGTGGATATATCTTTGGACAATACAATATTTTGAACTCTCTCTTTCTGGGTACGAAAAACTTCTTCTTGGAAAGACCTGGTTATTTATAACATTGATGCTCCATAGGTCTGTGAACACAAAACCCTTTCTTAGTCGATGAATGACACGTGTGTAGGGTTTGTGTAGTAATTGGATTCTAGCCTTGTTGATTCCGCTTCTAATACGTGTAGAAGGCTTACTTGTCCCTACGAATTTGGCAAAGAATCTTTCATACTTGATCGCCAAGTTCTTTCCATAATTCTGCAAATAATAGTTGTTGTGGGACTTGCCCTAGATCATGTTCATGAACCTGTTTCATCCACCTAGTTCATCTTCCTCTGAATCTATGCTCTATCTGAGATAGAATATGTTCTCAAACAATTTTCATCATCCCTTTCACGTTCATACTTCTGACTTCTTCTTGAGTGTGCTTTTGGTATGTATGATAGAACATGTTGACAGACCTATTTCATTGATCATGTGTATCTCTGTCTCTGTCTTCTTCACATTAATTTATTCATTGCTAGAATGAATGATGCCTTCAATCTTGACCCACTCTTTGACTCTACTTTATTCTTGCTTTTTAATGGAACATGTTTGCAGACCTGGTTCTTTTGTTAACCTGATTCACATGCTTTGTGTGCAAACTCTTTAGCTGAACAGTTTTTTATTTCCAAACACTGTCTTCTGAGTCTGAGTCACTTCACCTTTCCTTACTGCTGGGTGGTTCCTCCACTGTGCTTGATGAATCCTGAGTACAGAGCATATATATCATGCTTGTTCTACTTTTATAGAGCATGTATGTCATACTTGTTCTACTTTAACATTGAACTACACCTTTGACTGACTCATCATCTCCTCTAATCTGCATGTGCTTATGTGACAGAACATATGTTACGCCACGAAAAATTTCGTGTCGTGGCGCGGTAGACAGACTAACGCAGAGTGAGATGTATATGATGTTCCTACAGGTAAGAAAGGTTATTTGGCGATTCTAATTAAGATTCCAAAGACATTTGAGGTAAGAGAACAAAGTTCGTTGAGGAAGGCAAGGTATAAGTCGTGTTTTGGAAGGACTTTGCAAAGTACCGAGCTAATGTTGATTTAATGATGTCTTGAGGAGGATTCATAACGCTCCTTAGATTGTTAATGAAGTGTTAAACAAGTGCTAAGAAGGTTCCATAAGGATTAAAGAACAAACGAAGCGACGAGAACAAGTTCGGAGAGAAGGTGGATTATACGACCATTTATATGGTCCGTATAATATTATACGGTTCGTATAATATTATACGGTCCGTATAATCGTCCGTATAACCATTACAGTGAAGGGCCATCACTGATGGAGTTATAAGGTCACTTATACGGACCGTATAAGGGTCCGTATAATTCCCGTTGTGCAGCTCTTAATTTTTATAAAAAAATGACCCGAAGATCTTATTTCTCATTTCTCATTTCCTCCACTCCTCTCAAAACCTCTAGAATATTCCACAAACTTCATTTACATAAATTCAAGGGAAATCAAATGTCAAATATCAAAAACTAGTAGAATCAAGTGCAAGAATGCTAACGTGGGTTGATGGAAGCTAGAAATTTCTTTGGAATTGAAGTTAGGGCTTTCTCCAAGTGAAGCATTTCCATCCAAAACCCATTCTTACACAATCAAAGGTGAATTTTATGATCATTCCATGTTACTTAGAATATCGACTGGTTCAAAGACTTGAATTGGGAAGAAAACTAGAATATGGAGTTCAAACATGGGAATAATGGCATTCTTGAATGGCAACTCAACTTGAATCATAGTTCTTTCCATGTTATGAGTATAATCTTATTATGAATGATATCAAGAGTGGTGAAGAATCATTATAAGTAAATGAATATGACGTGGGTGATAACTATGGTTAAGGATGACTTGAAGAGGGAATTTTGAGAATTGAATAATGACTAGCTTAACGAATTTTATTGATTATGATATTGTGGGTGTGCTGTTGATGTTTTGGAGTTGTTATATTATATGGAGAAAGTTGTAGAAACAAAGGAAATGCTGCCCAATTTTCATTAGCTTTAGCTTAAGCTTAAGTATGTTTCCGGTTATCTAACCTTAGTACGAATTATCTTGAATGTAGAATCGTGAACATTGGAAGGAAAGCGTTTAATCGATAAGGTTAGGGAGGCGTAAAGGTATGTGAGGCTAGTTGTTCCCTTCTTTCAAATGCATGACTCTTATTTCGTGACTTCTTTTCTATATTCCCATGATTTTCTTATACTCTAAAAGAGAAAGGTTAAAGATTCTTAAAAGCTTCTTGTGAGATAGAGATGAGCTATGTTCCATGATAATGATGCTATGACGAGCCCGATATTCTTACCCTTATGATGATTTCAATGGTGTTGTTTCTTGATGTTAGTCTCACCTCATGCTACTAGTTCCTTCAAGGTGAGACATGACGATCATGACTACTCCATAACATAAACGGAGGATACCGACCTTATATCACTCCGATAAAGTTATAGCTTTCACTTGGACTCCATGCATGCTTATGTATTTTTTATGTATGATTACACCGTGCCTACATGGCCGGCCAGACACACCACTGCAGTGGTCAGCTTACCCCGGAGGCGTGAGGCCTGGACGCAGGCTAATGATGATCACACCGTACCTATATGATCGGGCAGCTTATATATGTATGATACGATATTATTTTTATTATAAAAGTTTGCATGCATGACTCCGCCTTAAAAGACATTCAGTGCAGGTTTACTCCCAGCTTTATGTTTATTTATATCCTTATTATGCCACTGTATATGCATTACATACTCAGTACATTATTCGTACTGACGTCATTTTCTTTAAGGACGCTGTGTTCATGCCCACAGGTAGATAGGGAGAGGATGCTGACACCTAGGAGCTTTTCCAGCAGATTTACAGGAGCACTCCACTACTCCGGGGTTGCCAAGTTTTGGTATATTCTTTTGTGTACATATTGGGGCATAACGAGGTCCTGTCCCGTCCTTATGATTTCAGTACTACAGTTAGAGGCTTGTAGATACCTATATGTGGGTTGTAGATGTCATGTGATGTCTTCATTGTATTTTGTACATCATTTTTGTAGCCTTACAAACCTATGAATATATATATATATATATATTTTTGGAGGTATTTGAAGGTTGAATCCTGATAGGTTGTATTGAGAATGATATATGCCAGGTTAAGTATGATAGTCAGCATGATAAGTGGTGCTCGATAGTCAGCTCCGGGTACCTGTCTTGGCCCACGCGTCGGGTCGTGACAAAAGTAGTATCAGAGCAGTTTCGTCCTCGGGTGTGTCTACGAGCCGTCTTCAGTAGAGTCTTGTTTATGGGTGTGAAGAGTGCCACACTTAGAAACGAGGGGCTACTGGGCATTTAGGAAAAATGACCATCTTTCCTCTTATTAGATCGTGCGATAGAGCCATGTTATAAGATTTCCTTTTCTCTAATTGTGTGTTATGATTTCAGCGATGCCGGTAAAGAGAAAATCCACAACCGTCCAGAAGGGCAAGGCTATGACAGAAAGGCGGATGGAAAGGGAGCCGCTAATGAATGTAGAACAAGGTGAATCCCATAATGAGGCTCCATCCAATACTTCTGACACTCCGCCTGTATTAGAGGAGCACGAAGGGGCCTCAGCTCCAGCTCCAACCTCAGTGCCTCCAGTTCGTCCACCGGGTACTTCGGGTCAGCAGATGACCGAGGCTATTCAACTACTGACTCAGCTAGTTGCCGTCCAGGCTCAGCGGCAGAGTGCGGGTTCGGGTGATAAAGCCACTAGTGCTAGAGCCCGTGATTCTATGAGTATGAATCCGCCGGAATTTTTCGGGTCAAAGCTGGACGAGGACCCGCAATGTTTTATAGATGAAATGTTGAGGACATTGAGAATCATCCATG
Source organism: Lycium barbarum (assembly GCF_019175385.1). NCBI lineage: Eukaryota > Viridiplantae > Streptophyta > Magnoliopsida > Solanales > Solanaceae > Lycium > Lycium barbarum. The sequence continues at coordinate 77,225,627 of NC_083345.1, forward strand.
CCTCCGGTAATGAATTTGTGGAGTTTTCATCTTATAGACTCCGGGATGTAGCGGTCCTTTGGTACAATAATTTGATATCTTCGAGGAAGGAAAATGCACCTCCCTCAGTATGGCAAGAATTCGTAGATGCTTTCATCCGACACTATTTGCCAAGCGAGGTCTGAAGGGCCCGAGCTGACAGGGTTCTGAATCTAAAGCAAGGGAATATGAGTCCTCGAGAGTGTAGTCTCCATTTTAATTCATTGGCTAAATATGCTCCTACTATGGTGGCCGATATGGGAGACAGGGTACATAGATTTATGAGTGGCTTAGGGCCACATTTGTTCAAATATTGTTTGACAGCTTCACTCCAGGAGGGGATGGACATCTCCCGTATTCAGGGCCACGCCCAAAATCTAGAGGAGCAACAGCAGCCGTAAAGGGGTGAGCGCGATATTGATAGAGGGCAGAGCAAGAGGGCCAGATCTGCCGGTGATAGTAGTGAGTATAGAGGGGGTCAGCAGCAACAATATTCCACATATTCGGGCCAGTCCGTTACTAGTGCACCTCCTCAGTTTGCGAGCAGAAGATTTGATCGCCCCATTTATTTAAGACAGGGTCAGAGCTCGAGAGTTTCGGGTTTCCAAGTCGGATATGATCCCAGTCAGAGGAGACCACCGCTACCACGATGCAACCAGTGCGGTAGATTTCATTCGGGTTCATGTCGTTGAGGCTCCGACGCTTGGTATACCTGTGGTCAGATTGGGCATATGATGCGTGATTGTTCATCGATGGGTGGTTGAGTCGGGCGAGCCTAGAAGAGCAGCAACCGGCTCTTCTTCGTTAGTGCCACTGGTAGGGCAAACTCCCCAAACTTTAACAGGCCGCGATAGGGGCGGAGAAGGAGCATCCAGTTCAGGTGGCACCCAGCCCGGTATTTATGCTCTAGCCGAACGTCAGAATCTTTAGTCCTCCCCAGACGTGGTTACAGGTATACTATCCATATTCTCTCATGATGCTTAAGCATTGATTGATCCAGGTTATACGTTGTCTTATATTACTCCGTATATTGCTGAACTTATTTGGGTGAAACCCGAGCCAATAAAGCCTTTTGAGGTATCTAATCCTGTTGGTGATCCAGTAATAGCTAAACATGTATACCAAATTGTGTGGTTGTGGTATGTGATCGTCAGACTGAAGCTGATTTGGTTGAGCTGGAAATGTTAGATTTTGATGTGATTACGGGGATGGATTGGTTGGCCTCTTGTTATGCTAATGTTGATTGCAGAACAAAAAATAGTTCGGTTTCAATTTCTGAGAGAACCAACGCTTGAATGGAAGGGTAACACAGCATCTCCAAGAGGTAGGTTTATTCCCTATCTTAAGGTAAGAAAGATGGTCGCTAAAGGCTATATTTATCATGTAGTTCGGGTTCATGACACTGAAGCACACCCCCCGACTTTTCAATCCATCCCGGTAGTAAGTGAGTTCCCAGATGTATTGCCAGATGAACTTCCAGGCCTTCCATCGAAACGAGAAATTGAATTTAATATTGATGTGTTGCTGGATACCGAACCTATATCTATTCCTCCTTACAGAATGGCTCCGGCAGAATTGAAAGAGCTAAAGACACAATTGAAGAATTTGCTTGAGAAGGGATTCATTTGACCCAGTTCATTGCCATGGGGAGCATCAGTCTTGTTCATAAGAAAGGACAGCTCCCTACGAATGTGCATTGATTATAGATAGTTGAACAAGGTAACAATAAAGAACAATTATCCACTCCCGAGAATCGATGATTTGTTTGATCAATTACAGGGTGCTAAGTGGTTTTCCACAATCGATTTGAGATCGGGGTATCATCAAGTGAGAGTTAGAGAAGAGGATATTCCCAAGACTTCTTTTAGAACCAGATACGACCATTATGAATTTCGAGTGATGTCATTTGGGTTGACTAACGCTCCAGTAGTGTTTACGAGTATGATGAATAATGTATTCAGGCCTTTTCTGGATCTATTTTTTATTGTGTTCAGCGATGATATTATAATATATTCTAAGACTGAAGCGGAGCATGTAGACCATTTGCGTATTGTCCTCGGGATTCTTCGGGCTCATGAATTATATGCTATGTTTTAAAAATATGAGTTCTAGCTAAATTCTATAACTTTTCTAGGCCATATTATCTCGGCTAATGATTCACGTAGATACTCAAAAGATTAAGGCTTTGAAGACTTGGCCGAGGCCTATAACGCCTACAGAGGTTCAGAGCTTTCTAGGATTGGCAGGTTACTATAGAAGATTTGTGAAAGGGTTTTCTTCTATTTCTACACCATTGACGAAGCTCACTCAGAAATCAGCAAAATTTCAATGGACTTATGCCTGCGAGCACGATGTCCGGGAATTGAAAGATAGATTGACTTTGGCCCGAATCTTGACACTTTCTGAAGGGTCAGAAGGCTATGTTATTTATCGTGATGCCTTCGGTGTCAGATTGGGATGTGTGTTGATATAGCACGGGAAGGTTATAGCCTATGCTTCTAGGCAGTTGCGGAAACATGCGAAGAATTACCCGACCCATGATCTTGAATTAGCAGCAGTTATTCATGCACTGAAGATATGGAGACATTATTTGTATGGTATACATGTTGATATTTATACAAATTATAAGAGTCTCCAGTGTATTTTCAAGCAAAATGAGTTGAATCTACGGCGGAGGCGATGGTTAGAATTGCTGAAGGACTATGATGTGAGTATTTTATATCACCCCGAAAAAGTAAATGTTATGGACAACGCCCTTAGCCGCAAATCTATGGGCAGCCTATGTGATGTTCAATCAGAGAAGAAAGAATTAGTTCGCGAGCTCCACCAGCTAGCTAGCCTCGGAGTTCATTTAATTGATTCAGGCAACGCGGGTATGGATATTCATAACCCAGCTGTTTCATCCTTAGATATAGATGTGAAAAGTCACTAATATGAAGATCCCCAGCTGAGTCACTATAAAAATACACTTCCTCAAAAAGAGAAGTCACCATGAGGTTGCTGCAGATGGAGTTCTCAGATATCGAGGCAGGCTATGTGTGCCAGATATGGCAGAACTACGTCGTCAGATTCTGGGAGAAGCTCATTACTCTTGTTATTCTATTCACCCGGGAGCGACAAAGATGTACCATGATCTTAAGCTAATGTATTGGTGGAATGGAATGAAAAAGGATATCACAGAGTTTGTGGCTTAGTGCCCAAATTACCAACAAGTGAAAGTTGAGCATCAGAAGCCAGGAGGGCTGTTGCAAGCCATGAAAATTACAACCTTTAAATGGGAAGTGATCAACATGGATTTTATGGTAGGTTTGCCTCGTTCTCGGCGGAAGTATGACTCCATATGGGTAATTGTTGACAGACTGACGAAACCAGCCCATTATCTTCCGGTCAGAACCACATATTCAACAGAAGATTATGCAAGATCGTATCTTAAGGAGATAGTACGACTTTATGGTATTCCGGTGTCTGTTATCACCGATAGAGGAGCAAAATTCACTGCTAAATTCTGGAAGTCATTCCAAGAAAGTTTGGGAACTCAAGTAAGACTCAGCATAGTGTTTCATCCACAAACATATGGGCAAGCCGAACACACTATTCAGACCTTGGAGGACATGTTACGGGCATGTATATTAGACTTCGGAGGAAATTGGAATGACCATTGCCACTTATCGAATTTTCTTATAATAATAGTTATCATTCCAGTATCCAGATCGCTCCGTATAAAGCTCTGTATGGAAGAAAGTGCAGGTCGCCAATTGGATGGTTTGAAGTCTGGGAGACACAACTGATAGGTCCAAAATTAATTCAGCAAGCGGTGTAGAAGATCAAGGTTATTCGAGATCGATTGTTAATAGCCCAAAGCCGCCAGAAATCTTATGCGGACAACCGTCGGCGAGACTTAGAATTCCAAGTTAATGATTGGGTATCCCTGAAGGTATCACCAATGAAAGGCGTGATGAGATTCAGCAAGCAGGGAAAATTGAGTCCTCAATATGTCGAACCTTATAAGATTGTACGCAAGGTGGGTCAGATGGCTTATGAACTAGATTTACCTCCAGAGCTTGAATCAGTCCACCCAGTTTTTCATGTGTCGATGTTCCGCAAATGTGTTGGAGATACATCCAAAATTATGCCGACAGATGATGTCCAGATCACTGAGAAGTTGGCTTATAAAGAGGTGCCCATTGCCATACTAGATAGACAAGTACGAAAACTTAGAAATAAAGAGGTAGCTTCAGTTAATGTCTTATGGAGAAACAATAACCGAGAAGAAATGACTTGGGAAGTGGAAGAAGACATTAAGTCCAAACATCCATAATTGTTTCCACCTCCAAACATCCGAAATTATTTCCACCCCCGAAAGAGATTCATGATGAGACGCCGTTATCATAAGGTATGTATACTTTCTTTTTAATGCTTTTGGTCGTGTGAGGCAATATTTTCTTGCCATTGTGTTGTAGCCCTATGAAGCATTGTTGTTGTGGATTGCTGTGACAAGATGGTAGTGCCATATTATAGGGAAAACTCTGGCAAAATTTCTGTAGAATTCCCGAGAACATAACATTCAAAGACAAATATTTTTAAAGGGGGGGGGGGGGGGGAAGAGTGTTACGCCTCGAAAAATTTCATGTAGTGGCAGGGTAGATAGACTAACGCAGAGTGAGATGTATATGATGTTCCTATAGGTAAGAAAGGTTATTTGGCGATTCTAATTAAGATTCCAAAGACTTTCCAGGTAAGAGAAGACAGTTTGTTGAGGAAGGCAAGGTATAAGTCGTGTTTTGGATGGACTTTGCAAAGTACTGAGCTAATGTTGATTTAATGATGTCTTGAGGAAGAGTTATAACTCTCCTTAGACTGTTAATGAAGTGTTAAACAAGTGCTAAGAAGGTTCCATAAGGATTGGAGATCAAACGAAGCCACGAGAACAAGTTCGGAGAGAAGGTGGATTATATGACCATTTATACGGTCCGTATAATATTATAAGGCCCGTATAATCATCCGTATTACCGTTACAGTTAAGGGCCATCACTAATGTATTTATACGGTCACTTATACGGACCGTATAAGGGTCCGTATAATTACCGTCGGGCAACTCTTATTATTTATAAAAAGATGACCCCAAGATCTTATTTCTCATTTATCATTTCCTCCACTCCTCTCAAACACTATAGAATATTCCACACAATTCATTTACCTAAATTCAAGGGAAATCAAAGGTCAAATACCAAAAACTAGTAGAATCAAGTGCAAGAATGCTAACTAGGGTTGATGGAAGCTAGAAATCTCTTTGGAATTGAAGTTGGGGTTTTCTCCAAGGGAAGCATTTCCATCCAAATCCCATTCTTACACAATCAAAGGTGAGTTTTATGATCATTCCATGTTATTTATAATATTGAATGGTTCAAAGACATGAATTGAGAAGGAAACTAGAATATGGAGTTCAAACATGGGAATAATGGCATTCTTGAATGGCAACTCAACTTGAATCATAGTTCTTGCCATGTTATGAGTATAATCTTATTATGAATGATATCAAGAGTGCTGAAGAAGCATTATATGTAAATGAATATGACGTGGGTGATAACCATGGTTAAGGATGACTTGAAGAGGGAATTTTGAGAATTGAATAATGACTAACTTAACGAAGTTTATTGATTATGATATTGTGGGTGTGTTGTTGATTTTTGGGAGTTGTTATATTATTTTGAGAAAGTTGTAGAAACAAAGGAAATGCCGCCCAATTTTCATTAGCTTTAGCTTAAGCTTAAGTATGTTTCCGATTATCTAACCTTAGTACGAATTATCTTGAATGTAGAATCGTGAACATTGGAAGGAAAGCGTTTAATTGATAAGGTTAGGGAGGCATAAAGGTATGTGAGGCTAGTTGTTCCCTTCTTTCAAAGACATGACTCTTATTTTGTGACTTCTTTTCTATATTCCCATGATTTTCTTATACTCTAAAAGAGGAAGGTTAAAGATTCTTAAAATCTTCTTATGGGATAGAGATGAGCTATGTTCCATGATAATGTTGATGATAATGATTCTATGATGAGCCCGATATTCTTACCCTTATGATGATTTCATTGGTGTTGTTTCTTGATGTTAGTCTCACCTCATGTTACTAGTTCTTTCAAGATGAAACATGACGATGATGACTACTCCATAACATAATCGGAGGATACCGACCTTACGTCACTCCGATAGAGTTATAGCTTTCACTTGGACTCCCATGCATGCTTATGTATTTTTATGTATGATTACACCGTGCCTACATGGCCGGGCAGACACACCACTACAGTGGGTAGCTTACCCCAGAGGCGTGAGGCTTGGACGTAGGCTAATGATGATCACACCGTACCTATATGGTCGAGCAGCTTATATATGTATGATACATTATTATTTTTATTATAAAAGTTAGCATGCATGACTCCGCCTTAAAAGGCATTCAGTGCAGGTTTGCTCCCAGCTTTATGTCTCTTTATATCCTTATTATGCTATTGTATATGCCTTACAAACTCAGTACATTGTTCGTACTGACGTCCATTTCTTTAAGGACGTTGTGTTCATGCCCACAGGCAGATAGGGAGACCGTGCTGACACCTAGGAGCTTTTCCAGCAGATTTACAGGAGCACTCTACTACTGCGGAGTCGCTACGTTTTGGTATATTCTTTTGTGTACATATTTGGGCATGGCAGGGTCCTGTCCCGTCCTTATTATTTCAGTACTCAAGTTAGAGGCTTGTAGATACCTATATGTGGCTTGTAGATGTCATGTGATCTCTTCATTGTATTTTGTATATCATTTTTGTAGCCTTACGGGCCTATGCATATATATTTGTTTTGGGAGGTATTTGAAGGTTGAATCATGATAGGTTGTATTGAGAATGATATATGCCAGGTTGAGTATGATAGTCAGCATGATAAGTGGTGCTTGGTAGTCAGCTCCGGGTACCCGTCAAAGCCCACGCGTCGGGTTGTGACAACATATCTCATGCCTTATTCCATTTTTTTCTACTTAACAGCTCTGAGACTGAGTCTATGTTCAACTGGTCTTTGCTTTGCCTTCTCTCTTCACCTGTGTTTATGATAGATCATACGCTTGTATCTTCTTCTGCAGCTGTGCAATGGAGCATGTCCTTGGACTTATTCTTACAATGCTGCACTGGCTTCTTCTTCAAACCTTTTACAATGCCAGGGACCTTTTGCTTCGTCTCAACCATTTATCTAGCTTTTCAATTTCATTGACTATTATCACATGTATCAAGATCTGATTTATTCACTGTAATTCTAGCTTAGAACATTACTTTTATTTTGCATCTTGGTTTTCTTACTTCAAGTCTTTCTTTGTCAATCATAAAAACTTCACATATAGCTTTATGCCAACAAATTCCCCCTTTTTGATGATGACAAACACAAACTGTCTAAATACCTCATAACTATAATTTGAATTTTAATTGAGATTAACCATGTTAGCATAGGGTTTATAAAGAAAGTAAGCACACAGACAAATATTCCTCCTTTTGGCATTATTAAACAGATATTTTCCAATGTCAATGAACTGTTGATATTCAGAACCAGTCACTTAGCTTAATGGGATGAAGATTTGAGTAACACGAATAAGGTACAGATAAATATCATGCTAAAAGTATAAGATGCTAAAAAAAAGTTCATTAACTTCAACAAGTGCAGCTCCTAGACCCTTGATTACAACAATATAAGATATATCTAACAACTTGGAATAGACCGTGGTCAGAGTTGATTTACTACTCTAGGGCTATGACCTAGAAATTTTTATTTTGTGTGATGGTGGCGGTGTCTTGAATCTGAGAGAGAGATATATCTTTGTCAACCTTTTCCTTCACCATTATCGTTCATCTTCGAATTTAGGTGGAGCTTCTATTTTTCTCCTTCACTTTCTCCCAATAACTCACCGTCTTTGCCCATCGATTTCGTCCAGTAGGACTGAGTTCCGGACTGTTCCCCATTCTCCTTCCCTATTCTTCCATGAACCCTGTTTTATTCATTATTTATTTTTCTCAATTTCTCAAGGACATCTTGAGCTTATGGTATCTAGCAACTCATTTTCTTGATGAACTATTTTGTCCCTAATTTACTGTCCTTTTATCCTTGTTCTTTGAATTTTTGTTGGTTCCCCCTGTCGATGTGCGTCAATGAATTTTGTTTTCCTTTTCAATTTTTCAGTCGGTTTATACATTCGGATGATAGGAAAGGGCGGGTTAATGAGAGTGAAATGAAATGTACAATTAGAGTTACGGGAACCAAAAAAGTCTTTTTGTGGAAAGGAGAATGGGTTATTAGAGAAGGGAGAGGAACTAGACATGATCTGGCCAGCTATGCTTTATGACGATTTGCGGGGGTGATAGTAAGGTTTGACAAATTTATTGCTGATTTAAATAGTTGAGGAGCTGTAGTTTTGGTAGCTACAAGCAGGGTATGTGAGAGGTCTTTATAGGGAGCAAGGTAAAGAGGGGTAGTGTTGGTGACTTGACTTTATCTAATTTCCAGAGAGATAATAATTAACCCTTTTCATTATCTCAACGCTCTTTTGAAGATAGATTAGACTTAACCCAGGTCGTGTAGAACCTCTATTCAAAGTTATTTTATGACCCGAATTATAAAAATTACTTGCAAGGGAAAGAATATATACCCGAAGTGTTAATTTCTAACTTTTCACAATCTCGACTTCTGCAAGTTTTGTAAGGAATCCTTATAATCTCATCTTGACTCAATCTTCAGTATGTGAGTAACTTTGACTTTGTCCTGTAGTGTATAGACCCCTCCTCCTTGCATTTCTAGTTGATTGACCCTAAACTTGGTTTGAACATTTGCTCTATTTGAGTGTACTTTTTTTGAACACTTTCCTTAACATGTTTCCTCTCTGTCTGTGTGCTCAATGTGCTTTACTCATCTGCTTCATTTGTATTTCTCCCTTTTCAAAATGTTGTACGTGAAGGATGCTGTTTTAGGAATCGTCTCCATATTTTAACCAAGCCTTGAGTTAGTGTTGTTTGTGCTTTAACCCTTTCACTGCAACTGTTGTATAATCAGAGATTTGTTTTTTGAAACCATACTAGCTTAGGTCCTTTTCCTTGTACAAAATGTTGAATCAAGTCCTTTTTCATCCATTCTGGCATATTCCAAGTGAACCTGTTTCCTTCCCCTGTTGCATACCTTTTAAATATTCTCTTAGTTTGTACTGACATATCATGCAAACACCTGTTCCTTTTACCCAATCCGGTCAGTTTCGCAGGTTCGATTCTTCTATCAATAGGCCTCATCTCAATCCTATTTCTAGCAGGATAAAACACATCTCTTCTTGTCTATCTCCAAAATATATAAGGGGCCCAGTTTCCTTTTCTTGTATCACTGATCTTCAAAGGCTTGGTAATCCTATGACTTGATGTGAGCTCTTTCTTTTGGTTGAGAGGGTAGGTCATACCTATTCTTCTCCTATGAGGAGCCTGTTCTTGTTTCCCGTTTCATTTGTTTTCAAAGATTCGATAGTTCTTTTGGTAGTCTTATATCCTTTCTTTGGATTGTTAGGATGAGCCCTATTCCTTGTTGTCCATACTGCTGGGGCATATGAGGGCTTGTTTTCTATTTCTGTTATATTTGTGTTCCCTATTTTAGCTCTTTTATTGGTTGCCTCCAAATTCCTCCCTGTATGCCTTATATTCACTAGGCACTTGCTTCTAGGGTATCCAGTTTTACCACAAAGTGTGCACCAGCCTTCTGTTGTAGATTCTTTTCTTGCCAGTCCCTTGTTGTGCCCTAGACCAGTGGTTGCACTACATATTTTACTCGTATGATTTGAGTGCATCTGTGATGATTGTGCCCATCGACTAACCGTCTGAAGAACTTTCCTCATTCTTTTCTATGTCAAGACACAATTTTTTGAACTTTTCTCTTTTAGAATCCATCTCATTGTTTCTTCTTCTATATCAGCCTCCACTTCCATGTGCTCTTGACTCCTGTTAGACTTCTCCTTGTTCTTCCATTTTTTCTCCAGAATTTCATCTTTGAGTGACAAAACCAAGGAATCAAGTTGACTAACCTATTCTTTTGGTGAGCTTACTTCATTTTCAGCTTTTGTCTTACTAGCTTCTAGCACAATAGATACATGCCTAAGGCTTATGTAGTCATTGAGTAACTGTCACGACCCAACCGGAGGGCCATGACGGGCACCCGGAGCTAACCCACCGGGTATCTCTCATCGTACATTCACATTCATCTATAGGTGAGCCACATGGCCTATTAACAATTCTATGCCTCAAAAATGCCATTTCAACGGCTAAAACACCTTTATATATAACAATGTCAATAACCAAGTCCTTACAAATATACACAAGCCGGCAAGGCTAAAACAATAGTATACCAAAACGTGAGCCAACAAGGCAAAAGACATCTACTATACATGATTGCCTAGGAGCCTCTAAGAAGAGTATGAATATCATCATAAGGACGGAACAGGGCCCCTCCATGCCCATACATATACACAAAAGAGTAGTACCAACAGCTGCAGCTCCTGATCAAATAGAGCTCCTCCATGCAGTCTTTGAACAAGCAGTCTATGGGTCAAGTCTATCTCCCTGTCCACCTGCGGGCATGACGCAGCGCCCACAAACAAAACGACGTCAGTACGAATAATGTACTCTGTATGTAAAGCATAATCAATAACGTAATGAAAGCATAAGAAATAACATAAGATAGAAAAGTCATGGAATGAAAGAACCATTTATACCTCTAGCGACGTTCATCATATTTACTTACCCTCTTTCTAATGACAAACTTCCATTCTATACACTTATACATATAGTAGTATTACTAGTATCATACCTAACTATAGAGGTTCAGTGTCTTACATACCCGACCATGATAAGGTTCGGTGTCTTACATACCCGACCATGATAAGGTTCAGTATCTTACATACCTGACCCTACCAAGGCTCAGTGTTATCTGTACCCAACTGCAGTGGAGTGCACGCGATAGATATCATACCCGACCATATAAGCTCGGTGTTCTTAGTAGTCATACTTTAATATATAAATAAATATATATATATATATATATATATATATATATATATATATATATACATAGGGATACATACATGTCCTTAACATCATCATCATCACCATTATTTTCATTACATCCTTCCTTTAAGGATCAACTATCATAGGATGGGACCAATGGTATCGTGAGAATAACAAGATCACGAGCTTTAATGATTCTAGGAATGAAATCATCATGGAAGATACTATGGATTTCACATGAAGGTATACATCAATGGGATCATGCCTTAAGAAAGAAGGGTTAGCCTTACATACCTCTTTGTCTTCTTAACTATTTAACGTTCACTGCCCAAGCTTGAGAAATCTACATTTAAAAGGATTCATATCATGGTTAAGTCTAAGAGACACTCTTAAATTCAAACTAGAATAGTTCACGAGCTAACGAAAATTGGACAGCATTTCTCCTATTTCATCTACTTCTACCAAATTCCAAAACAACTCCTAATCAACAATGACATTATCAACAATACCACGATCAAGAGACTTCATTCAAATTAAGTATCATTCAATTCCCACGACTCCTTTCAGGATCACTAATAATAATAATCTCAACACGCTTAATATACACTTACATACAATACTTCCTCAACATCATTAGACTCACCCACAACAAGGTTATACTCATAACATGCTATGAATATAAATTCAAGTTAACATATAGCTCAAACTATCCTCAAATTCCTACCTGAACTCCATTTTCATTTTTCTTCCTTCACCCACATGGTATAACAATCAAAAAACCTCAACCATATGTAGAAGATGTAAAAACTTACCTTAATCTCACAAGAACAAGTCTTGAATCAACTTACTCCACCAAAGTGAAAACCCTAACATCAACACCCAAGGAAAACATGAGCTCCACAAGCCCTAGCAAACTTCTTAGCACTTGAACCTCCTAATTCCTTTAGATTTTCTTGGGTTTTGGCTTGGATTAGTTTATAGACCTAGAGAGAGGGATTTGGAGAGCTTAAGGATCTGTTTTGGGAAAATAATGAGTCTAAATGAAGTGGGACGAAATATATAAAGCGTGACTTAGAAACCCGACGGGCAATTCTGCACCCACTTTGACGGAACGTCAAAATTTATACGGCCCGTCAAAGTGCACCGTCAAGCTCCCCAGCTTGCACAGCTCACTGTAACTGTTATACGGTGGTGTTCCACCATTTGACAGGCCGTCAAATATTATACGGTCCGTCAAATAGTCCGTCAAAGTGCCATCTTCTGACAAGTTGCTCCTTTCGATTCGTTTGACTCCCAATCCTTATGGAACCTTCTTAGCACTTGCATAACACATCATTAACCATACAAGAGGCCCCATATCCCCTCCTGAAGACAATACCAAATAAGTATTAGCTCAACTGTAGCGAGAACCCTTCCAAACATGGGTCATATCTCACTTCCTTCAACGAACTTAGTATGTATATTCCAATGACTTCAAAGTCTTAATGTACTCACTTATACTCTCTTTAATCTCATAAGGATATCATGTTCACTTTAGGTTCGCGCTAGTTTACTCATGATTCACACGACTCGAAATTTCTGAGATGTAACATTCTTCCCCCCTTAGGAACATTCGTCCCCGAATGATAACTTCTTAGAGATTCTACAAATATTTCGCCAGAGTTTCCCCTATAATATGGCACTACCATCCTGTCATAACAACCCAAAATATATCTCCTGACAGGGCTACAACCACAAAAACAACAACAATGGCCACGTACGGCCAAGAAAGCATCAAAGAAAGCGTTACATACCTGAGGATAATGGCATCTCTGTCTGAGTCTCCTCTAGAGGTGGAAATAAATGCGGGTACCTGAACTTCATATCTTCTTCCGCTTCCCAGGTCATTTTCTCTCTGTTATTATTTCTCCATAAGACTTTAACTGAAGCTACATCTTTGGTTCTAAGTCTCCGTACATGCCTATCTAGAATGGCAATGGGAACTTCTTCGTAGGATAATTGTTCAGTGACTTGAACATTATCTATCGGTACAATTTTGGAAGGGTCTCCAATGCACTTACGAAGCATCGATACATGAAAAATCGGATGGACTGACTTCAAATCCGAAGGTAGATCTAGTTCATAAGACACTTGGCCTACCTTGCGTTCAATCTCATAAGGTCCAATATACCGAGGGCTAAGCTTGCCCTTTTTTCCAAATATCATGACGCCATTCATTGGCGACACCTTCAAGAATACCCAATCTTTCACTTGAAACTCTAAGTCCCTTTGACGATTATCTGCATAGGATTTCAGACGACTCTGAGTTGTTATTAACCGATCCTGTCTGAGCTTGACTTTTTCTATAGCTTGTTGGACCAAGTCTGGCCCTATCAGTTTAGTCTCCCCTACTTGAAACCACCCAATTGGCGATCTGCACTTCTGCCCATACAAAGCCTCATACGGGGCCATTTGGATGCTAGAATGATAACTATTGTTATACGCAAATTCAGTAAGAGGTAAGTGATCATCCCAACTACCTCCAAAATCCAATACACATGCCCGTAGCATGTCCTCTAGTGTCGGGATGGTATGCTCAGCTTGCCCATGTGTCTGTGGATGAAATGTTGTACTAAGACTCACCTAAGTCCCCAAACCTTCTTGAAAAGACATCTAGAAATTTGCGGTAAACTATGTCCCTCTATTGGAAATAATAGGTACTAGAACACCATGGAGTCGCACTATCTTTTTTACGTAAAGACTTGCATAATCTTCAGCTACATATGTAGTCCTGACTGGTTGGAAATGAGCTGACTTCATAAGTCTATCCACAATTACCCTTATAGAATCATATTTATGCCTAGAACGATCCAAGCCTACAATGAAGTCCATATTAATCACTTCCCATTTCCATGTTGGAATTTCCATAGCTTGCAACAATCCACTGAGCTTTTGATGCTCAATTTTCACTTGCTGACAATTAGGACATTGGGTCACGATCTCCGCTATGTCTTTCTTCATTCCATTCCACCAATACATGGATTTAAGATCATGATATATTTTCATTGCTCCGGGGTGAACAGAATAACGGAAACAATGGTCTTCTCTCAATATTTAGTGGTGTAATCCTGCAACATCTGGAACACATAACCTGCCTCGGCATCGGAGAACTCCATCTCCAGAAATCTCAAATGATGACTTCTTCTTCTGAGGAAGTGTATTTCTGTAATGAACTAGCATGGGATCCTCGTACTGGCACTCTTTCACTTCAATCACTAATGACGAGATCGTTGAATTCTGAATTGTAGCCCCCACATTGCCTGAGTCCACTACCCGAACTCCTAGGCTAGCTAATTGTTGGATCTCACGAGCTAAATCTCTTTTCTCGAGCTGGACATCACATAAAATTTCCATAGATCTACGGCTAAGAGCATCAACCACAACGTTCGCCCTACCGGGATGATATAGGATGTTGACATCATAATTTTTTAACCACTCCAACCATCGCCGTTGTCGTAAATTCATTTATTTCTGCTTGAAAATATACTGAAGGCTCTTGTGATCTGCATAGATATCTACATGGACAGCATATAAATTGTGTCTCCATATTTTCAATGCATGAATCACCGCAGCTAACTCGAGATCATGGGTTGGATAATTTTTCTCATGTTTTTCCAATTGCCTTGAAGCATACGCAATCACCTTACCATGTTGCATCAACACACACCATAATCCAATGCCTGAAGCATCACAACATACAACATAGCCTTCCGATCCCTCTGGAAGCGTCAGGACTGGGGCAGAAGTTAATCTATTCTTTAGCCCTTGAAAATTACGTTCACAAGCATCCGTGCATTGAAATTTGGTTAATTTCTAGGTTAACTTCGTTAGTGGTGCATAGATAGAAGAAAAACCTTCTACAAACCTCCTGTAATAACCTGCTAAGCCCATAAAACTATGAACCTCCGTAGGCGTTGTAGGCCTTGGCCAAGTCTTCACAGCCTCAATCTTTTGGGTATCTACTCGAATACCATCGGCTGAAATAACATGACCCAAAAAGTTCACCGAATTAAACCAAAATTAATACTTTGAAAATTTGGCAAATAACTCTCGAGTTTGAAGAACTCTAAGAACGGTACGCAAATGATCAGCATGTTCTGCCTCAGACCTAGAATATATCAGGATATCATCAATGAACACAATTACAAATAAATCTAGAAAAGGCCTGAACACATTGTTCATCAAATCCATGAATACTGCCAGTGCATTAGTTAGCCCAAAACGACATTACCCGGAACTGGAAATGACCATATCTTGTTCTAAAGGTCGTCTTAGGAATATCTTCACCCCTAACTCTCACCTGATGATACCTAGATCTCAAATATATTTTTGAAAACCATCTGGCACCTTGCAATTAATCAAATAAATCATCAATCCTTAGAAGCGGATATTTATTCTTGATCATCACCTTATTCAGTTGCCGATAGTCAATGCACATTCGCAAGGAGACATCTTTCTTCCTCACAAACAACACGGGTGCTCCCCACTGGGATCAACAGTAGGCTGCCTCCAGGTACCAGCTCTGATTGGTGAGCTCCACTTCTTCCTGGAGAATTGTCGAGTCTGGGATTGTATATGTGTATCTTTGTGTTATGGGCAAGTCGGGGGCCCTGTCACGACTTATATGCTTTGGTTAGGTTCTTAGAGGCTTTGCAGACAGTTTTCTATATACAGCTTAGTAATGTCTTATCACTTGTTATGTTGGTTTCATAGGCCCGTTATACATAAACATATGCATTATATTATGTTCATGGTTGGTCTTCTTGGGCTTATTTTGTCATTTGAGACATAGATGATGTGAGCTACGGTTTGGTTCGCTCGGCCCTAGTAAGATGTCGGGTGCTAATCACGCCTCACCTAGGTTGGGACGTGATAGAGTGGTAGTATTAGTGTAGGCCTGTTCTAGGGTTGTCAGTAAGCCGTGTCTAGCAGGGTCTTATTTATAGGTTGTAATGCACCACACTTCAAAATAGAAGGTTGTAGGGAATTAAGGAAGATTTTCTTTCTTTCCCATATTAGATCGTGCGATAGAACCATGTTATGAGGATTCCATTTTTTTTTACCATATGTTATGATTTAAGTAATGCCCATGATGAGGAAAGGTTCAGTGGCCCAGAAGGGCAAGTCAGTCGTAGGTAGGAGAACTGATCGAGTACCATCTCTTGATGTTGAGGAGGGCGAGTCCCAGAATGAGGTTCAATCTCAGGCCTCTTATCCCCCGTCCACTCCAAAGAAGATTACGGGAGCTCCAGCACCCCCAGTTCCTCCACCTGATGCCTCGGGTCAGGAGATGCGAGAAGCTATTCGGTTGTTAATACAGTTAGTAGCCGCTCAGGCCCAGCACCAGGGTACGGACTATGGTGATAGGGCCGTTGGTACCAGAGTTCTAGATTTTATTAATTTAGACCCTCCATAATTATTTATGCCAAAACTAAATGAGGACCCACAAAATTTTATAGATGGGATGTTGTGGACGTTACGAGTGATGCATGCTTCAGACACCGAGTAAGTAGAGTTAGCTTCCTACAAATTACGGGATATGGTTGTTTATTGGTATGATACTTGGATTTCTTCTCGAAGGGTTAATAAACCTTCACCCGTGTGGCAGGAATTCGTAGGGGCCTTTCGTCGACATTATTTGCCACCAAAAGATTCATCGGGCGAGAGTAGAAAGATTTATGACTCTTAGGCAGGAAAACAGAAGTGTGCGGGAGTATAGTCTCCAGTTTAACTCTTTTGCTAGGTATGCTCCCATTATTGTAGTAAAGTTGGAAGACCGAGTGCGGCGATTTGTAGCTGTTATCGAGCCGCATCTGATTAATGAGTGTTCCACACATACTTTACTTGATGGTATAGACATCTCCCGTATCTAGGCATATGCTCAGAATCTAGAAAATCAGACGAGACAGCAGTCCGAGGACTTGGGTGAGGGTCAGCGTAAGAGGGCTAGGTCTTCCAGTCAGTCAGAGAATGTTAAGGGTGACTTTTGGCCCCCATATTCAGCTGTTAGTACCGATTTACCATCACAGAGTCCACATTGTGAGAGGTCATCTTATTCTGAGTCAGGTCGGGTTTCGAGTGCATCGGGTTTTCAGCACCGGAAGGACTCAGTGTAGATGCGGATGCCTCCTCCACGATGAAGTCATTATGATAGATCCTATTCTAGATTATTTGGACTGGGCTCTGATGTATGGCATATATGTGCAATTTTAGGTCACTATATGTGGGATTTCCCAATGAGGGATAGAGATGATATAGCTCGACCCACTGCTTTAGTAGCATCTTCATCTTCTTCAGTACACTTCCCAAAATGAGGTCCTCAGACATCGGCCGGTAGAGAAAGAGGTAAAGGTGGAACGTCTAGCTCCGATAGTGGTCAAAAATGCATACGCTTTGTCTAGGAACCAGGATTAGGAGCAGCCACCCGATGTTGATACAGGTATACTTACTAGTTATATTATGTGTGGGTTAAGAGTTACTATTGCTTGTGGTGGCCCTGTGTGGAGTTTTATATTCTGGGTTACTGTGTCGCAGGTTGGTAGTGATACAGTTACAAAGGAATATCTATGAAAGCATTTCTATAAGATCTCTGATAGTTTAACATTCCAGGACGAATGTGTTTTACAGGGGAAAGAATGTTACACCTCAAAATTTTTTGCGTCGTTTGCATCGTAAATCAGCTAACGTAAGCTCGGAGAGGTCATGGAACCATTGTAAGGTTAAAGAATATTCTTTCCAAGTGCTAATAAAGTGTCTAATGGTTTCGGGATTAAGCAAATCGAAGAAATTAAGTTTGTCGAAATTTTGGAAAACTTGGCAGAATTTTGGACAGGAAATTCTTGTCCAACTTGAGAGAGGTGTATCTCCTACAATATGAGGAGTTATGGAATTGATCAACTATTTAAATTGAAGTTCATTGAGTCTAGTTTCCAATGCAACAAACCGTTCATCGATACGACACCGAAGCAAAACGTTGTAGGCGCTTTAAGATAGGCTGTCATATGGCGTCTCCGCGACCCATTTGGAAGGTCGGTGGAACCGACTTTCAAAGGGTATAAATACCACATTATCCCCCTTGTATCATTTATTTACACTTCTTTCGAGCTCTAGAAACATCCATATACTTCTCCGGAGCACTTATAGCCCCTTAGATCAAGTATTCAACAAGATTACACCAAACTAGTTCAAGGAAAGTGATTGTTCTTGCTTTAACTTGATGTTCTGGTGAGTTTGGTCGTGAAGAAAATTGGTGTGGTTAAAGTGTTCTTAAGGAATGTTTTGTAAGACATAAATAGTATGCTAGTTATGAGATCCCTATTGAGGTATTTAATGCTAGAAGATAGGATTATAATGCAGCCAGGAATTCACAAAGGATTCGTTAATCAAGAAGAAGTCTTAATGGCCTGGAAATGTGTTTATATTTCTTATGAATTCATGTAGGCATTAATGAATAAGTAATAATCACGAGTAGTTCACAGAAGTCACCCATCAAGGTCTGGTTATGATGTTGATTATATTTACCACTGGTCTACGATCAGTTGGGTTGTTGTACCACCGAGCTATGGTCAGTCGGGCAGATATGTATTTACTACTATGCTACCTCTGGTCGGGCAGTTATTACCACCGAACTATGGTCATTTGGGCAGTTATCATAAATCAGTCGGGCAGATGCGCTCAACCATCAGGTGATAATCGGGTAGGCCGTGCTACAGTCGATCAGGCAATTACCACTGATCAGTTGGGCAGAAAGCACCAGGATGATAAGTAGGTCAGTGACACAGTATTTTACATAGATGTAGTTAAACAAAGGCGAGTATAGAGAGACATATATGCTAGATTCTGATTGGTAAGTCAGAAATGCTAGGTTGAGTCTTACCCTCCTTCTTTGCAATATATGTCTATTATGTTGCATTTCCGCCTTACATACTCGGTACATTATTCATACTGACGTCTTTTTTTTTGTAGACGATGTGTTCATGTTCGCAGGTATAGACAGATGAGACGGGGATCCTCAATAGTAGGCTGCCTCAAGGTACCAGCTCTGATTGGTGAGCTCCACTTTTTGCTGGAGCATTGCCGAGTCGGGATTGTATATGTGTATTTTTGTGTTATGGGTACGTCGGGAGCCCTGTCTCGACTTATATGCTTTGGTTTGGTTCTTAGAGGCTTTACAGACAGTTTTTCTATATACAGCTTAGTAATGTCTTATCACTTGTTATGTTGGTCTCGTGGGCCCGTTGTGCATATACATATGCATTATATTATGTTCATGGTTGGTCTTCTTGGCCTTATTTTGTCATTCGAGACATATATGATGTGAGATATGGTTTGGTTCGCTCGACCCTAGTAAGATGTCGGGTGCCAATCACGCCTCACCTAGGTTGGGACGTGATAGAGCAGTAGTATTAGCATAGGTCTGTCCTAGGGTTGTCAGTAAGCCGTGTCTAGCAGAGTCTTATTTATGGGGTGCAGTACACCACACTTCAAAATAGAAGGCTGCAGGGCATTAAGGAAGATTTCCTTTCTTTCCCATATTAGATCGTCCGATAGAACCATGTTATGAGGATTCCCTTTTTTTTACCATATGTTATGACTTAAGTAATGCCCATGATGAGGAAAGGTTTAGCGACCCAGAATGGCAAGTCAGTGGCAGGTAGGAGAACTGATCAGGTACCATCTGTTGATGCTGAGGAGGGTGAGTCCTAGAATGAGGTTCAATCTCAGGCCTCTTATCCCCTGCCTACTCCAAAAGAGATTACGGGAGCTCCAGCACCCCCATTTCCTCCACCTGATGCCTCGGGTCAGCAGATGCGAGAAGCTATTCAGTTACTGATGCAATTAGTAGCCGCTCGGGCCTAGCGACAGGGTATGGGCTATGGTGATAGGACTGTTGGTGCCAGAGTTCTAGATTTTATTAATTTAGACCCTCCATAATTATTTAGGTCTAAACTAGATGAGGACCCGCAAAGTTTTATAGATGGGATGCTGTGGTAAATATGAGTAATGCATGCTTCAGACACGGAGTCAGTAGAGTTAGCTTCCTACAGATTATGGGACGTGGCCGTTTATTGGTATGATACTTGGATGTCTTTTCGAAGGGATAATGCACCTCCACCCGTGTGGTAGGAATTCGTAGATGCCTTTCTTCGACATTATTAGTCCCCGCAAAGCTTTCGGGAAGAGGGGTTGTCTTATGTGTAAGCATAGCATTTCTGGTCGAACCAGAGATTCATCGGGCGAGAGTAGAAAGATTTTTTACTCTTAGGCTGGGAAACAGAAGTACGCGGGGGTATAGTCTCCAGTTTAACTCTTTGGCTAGGTCTGCTCCCACTATTGTAGTAGAGATGGAAGACCGAATGCAGTGGTTTGCGGCTGGAATCGAGCCGCATCTGATTAATGAATGTTCCACACCTAATTTACTTGATTGTATAGACATATCCCGTATCTAGGCATATGCTCAGAATCTACAAAATCAGAAGAGAAAGCAGTCCGAGGACTTGGGTGAGGGTTAGCGTAAGAGGACAAAGTCTTCCAGCCAGTCAGAGAATGTTAGGGGTGACTTTTGGCCCCCATATTAAGTTGTTAGTACCGCTTTACCATCACTAAGTAAACGTTGTGAGAGGTCATCTTATTCTGAGTCAGGTTGGGTTTCGAGGGCTTCGGGTTTTTAGCATCGGAGGGACTCAGTGCAGATGTGGATGCCTCCTCTACGATGAAGTCAGTGTGATAGAGCCTATTCTAGACGATTAGGTCAGGGCTCTGATGTATGTTATACATGTGGAATTTTAGGTCACTATATGTGGGATTGCCCAATGAGCGATAGAGATGATATAGCTCAGCCCACTGGATTAATAGCAACTTCATCTTCTTCAGTACGCTTCCCAAGATGAGGTGCTCAGACATCGGCCGGTGGAGAAAGAGGTAGAGGTGGAGCGTCTAGCTCCGACGGTGGTAAGGACTGCTTATACGCTTTGGCTAGACACAAGAATTAGGAGCAGCTACCCGATGTTGATACATGTATACTTACTAGTTATATTATGTGTGGCTAAAGAGTTACTATTGCTTGTGGTGGCCCTATGTGGCGTTGTATATTCTGGGTTACTGCGTCACTGGTTGGTAGTGATACAGTTACAAAGGAAGATCTACGAAAGCATTTCTATAAGATTTCTGAGAGTTTAACATTCCAGGACGAATGTTTTTTAAGGGGGAGAGAATGTTACACCTCACAATTTTTTGCGTCGTTTGCATCGTAAGTAAGCTAACGTAATCTCAAAGAGTTTATGGAACCCTTGTAAGGTTAAGGAATACTTTTTACAAGTGCTAACAAAGTGTCTAATGGTTTCGAGATCAAGCAAATCGAAGAAATTAAGTTTGTTGAAATTTTGGAAAACATGGTGGAATTTTTGATAGGAAATTCTTGGCCAACTCGAGGGAGGTGTATCTCCTACAATATGAGGAGTTATGGAATGCATCACCTATTTAAATTGAAGTTCATTGAGTCTAGTTTCCAATGCAGCAAACCATTCATCGATACGACACCGAAGTAAAGCGTTATGGGCGCTTTAAGATAGGCTGCCAGATGGCTTCTCCACAGGCCCATTTGCAAGGTCAGTGGAACCGACTTTCAAAGGGTATAAATACCACTTTATCCCCCTTGTATCATTTATTTACACTTCTTTCGAGCTCTAGAAACATCCATAAACTTCTCTTGAGCACTTATAGCCCCTTAGATCAAGTATTCAACAAGATTACACAAATCTAGTTCAAGGAAAGTGATTGTTCTTGCTTTTACTTGATGTTCTGGTGAGTTTGGTCTTGAAGAAAATTGTTGTGGCTAAAGTGTTCTGAAGGAGTGTTTTGTAAGACATGAATAGTATGCTAGTTATGATATCCCTAATGAGGTATTTAATGCTAGAAGATAGGATTATGATGCAGCCAGGAATTGTCTAAGGATTCGTTAATCAAGAAGAAGTCTTAATGGCCTGGAAATGTGTTTATAAGTCTTATGAAATCATATAGGCATTAACGAATAAGTAATGATCAGGAGTAGTGCACAGAAGTCACCCATCAAGGTTTGGTTATGATGTTGATTATATTTACCACTGGTCTACGGCCAGTTGGGTTGTTGTACCACCGAGCTACGGCCAGTCGGGCAGATATGTATTTACCACCATACTACGGCTGGTTGGGCAGTTATTACCACCGAGCTACAGTCTATTGGGCAGTTATCATAGATTAGTCGGGCAGATGTGCTCTACTATCCGGCAATAATCGGATAGGCAGTTACGCCAATGCTACGGCCGATCAGGCAGTAACCACTGATCAGGTAGGCAGATAGCACCAGGATGATAAGTAGGTCAGAGACACAGTATTGTACATATATGTAGTTAAACATAGGCGAGTATAGATAGACATACATGCTAGATTCTCATTAGTAAGTCAGAAACGCTAGGTTGAGTCTTACCCTCCTTCTTTGCAGTATATGTTTATTATGTTGCATTTCTGCCTTACATACTCGGTACATTATTCGTACTGACGTCCTTTTGTTTGTAGACGATGTGTTCATGTTCGCAGGTATAGACAGATGAGACGAAGATCCTCAATAGTAGGCTGCCTCCAGGTACCAGCTCTAATTGGTGATCTCCATTGTTTGCTGGAGCTTTGCCGAGCCTGGATTGTATATGTGTATTTTTGTGTTATGGGTACGTCGGGAGCCCTGTCTCGACTTATACACTTTGGTTATGTTCTTAGAGGCTTTGAAGACAGTTTCCTGTATACTGCTTAGTCATGTCTTGTCAGTTGTTATGTTGGCCTCATGGGCCCATTGTACATATACATATGCATGATGTTATGTTCATGGTTGGGATCCTTGGCCTTGTTTTGTTGTTTGAGACATAGATAATGCGAGATATGGTTTGGTTCTCTTGGCCCTACTAAGGTGCCGGGTGCCAGGCACGCCTAACCTAGGTTGGGACGTGACAGATCTTCTCCAAGGTGTTAATATTTTGAGGAGATTTTTCTCTGATACCACTTGTTAGGTTGCACGACATATTTCCTATCCTATGCGTAACCAAATTTAGCCTAACGATAGAACCCGTTACTTTACCTGGTCTATGCTAGAGTGTTTATGGAATAATAAACTGTATGAAAGTGAAGGACACACGATATTTACGTGAAAAATACCCGGCTTAAAATGTGATGAAACCCATGACCTACACACTTGTAGGATTTCTCCAACTCCACTACAACGATGAGCCAACTATGACTTACAAATTACAACCTCTGTAATCTAACCCTTAAACTTAATCTTGCTACCCAGCCTCTAACCAGCAAGCTATATCCAAGTAGTACACTTCCTACTTGGGGTTACTATGTTTTGTATCTACTTTGATGCTTCTTAATAAGCTCATAAATATGCAACTCGATAACCAAACCTAATACAGAAATCTAGGCTTAAGAACTGGAAAAACATTATTCAGTAAAATAACTCCATCGATCCTTCTCTGTGTAATAAGGTCACAACCTCAGATTCTCGAATATGTTGGATATATCTTTTGACAGCACAATATTCTGAACTCTCTCTTTGTGGGTGCACAAAACTTCTTCTTAGAAAGACCTGGGTGTAACGGTTCGCATTTTCGCGGGCAGTATTAGCGCTCGGAAAAGCTACTAAGAACTTGTTGGTGCTTTTTCAGACTTTGTTTTAAAAGAGTCGTCACCTAATTTTTAGGAAATTAGGAAAATTGAGGGTGAAGGGTTTATTCAAATACCATGAATAATCCTTCGTAATTCAGAGTTTCAGGTAAGGGTTCTGATGATACCCTGGGAAAGGTGTTAGGCACCTTAGAATTAAGGATCCCTACTATACGGTTGACTTTCGAATTCTAATGTATGAGTATTTGCATGAATTGTTTATTTAATATTTATTCCCGCAAAAATCTTGTCATTTGCATATCATTTTTTGAGAAAAAGCGTTTGAACATCTTCCATTTATATATAGGGTACTTAGATTTGGATTTATAAAATCCAGATAAAATAATCTCCCTTTATATATAAGGATGGTATATTTTGTTTGTAAGAGTGTATCTAAAAGTTGTCATCCTTTTATACCTATTATTTATGAAGAATATAAAATTGATATGTTTAAGTACATAATTTTGTCCATGCTTAGCTCATACTTTGTTTGGATCGATCCGTTTAATACTTTTGGAGCGCCTTATCTAAGAACTTGTATATACAAATGTTTTGTTTGAAGCATATTTATCTTAAAAATGTACGTCCTTTGTTACAAGTCTTATAAAACTTGGTCTCGGACTTGGGCTTATATAGCCCAAAAAATTATAACTCGCCATTTAAAAGGTCCATCAATGTTTTCTGGGTTTGGCCCAAATAAACTCATGTATGAAATCTTGTTCAAAAGCCTAGTATCACAAACCCTTTTATCGCTAAGTGCGCTTCAGCCCAGAATTCTTCTTTTTATTTTTGTTGGATTTGGCCCATTTTGGGTTTTAATCATTTTTTCTAAGAACAAGTAGAAGATCAGCAGGATTTTCGGCCCAAAATTTTACAAGATTTTGTTACATGGGTCTGGTCCAAAAAATTTATACTTAGTCTTGGTTAGGATCTAAAAGAACTTAGTTGAATCTTATAAAGAATGTGTCCTTTGGGTTAAAAACCATTTCGTTTTGCTCAAAATAATATTGAAGCGTTGGTGACTTTGAAATAACTCTTATTTCTGTTGACCTAGCTCGTGTCAAAGTAGCTTTGCTGGTTATCCATTTAATTTTGACAAAAATCATTATGCTAAATCGGGGTTTTGAATTATTTTTTTCGGGGACTTAAAGTCAATCTAAACAGCATAGGTACCGTTATCCTAAGATGACTAGTTCATGCAATAAGGATTCCACTATATGATATGTGTTTTTACAAATTTTGTACAAATACAAATAAGGCTCAAATAATGAAGATGGAGAAGAGAAGGAGAGAAATAAAGGATAGAGGAAGACTAGGGGCGTACCAAGCCCCTAGTTGGCCATTTTCACCCATGGCTAGGCCTTCCCCACGCCAGCTATTTAATTCCATCTTTGGGGACTCGATATTTTCAAAGAAAGAATTTCCTTATTGGGCCTGGGGCCCAATAGGCAGGCTGATCTTGACCCGAGTTGTCATGTGGTGAGGAGGGGCGAAAAGGAAAAAGGAACCCATTTAGTTTAAGGATACTGAACTTATCACACTTATAACTATTACATACATCAAATATATATACATGTATCAAACACATTCACAAGACATGGAGTAAGGTATCTACGTATGGATATATATGTATACTACAAGGCCCCACTGGCAGGGATTTGGATAACAAGGGAGGTGAGAGTTGTCGCCCCCTCGTATTCTAGACGCCACACAAGTTCCAAGGGATTTCATGAAGCCCATGCATGGCTGGACACTAAAGGGAAGGCTAAGACTAGCGCCCCCCCCCCCCCTAAAATTACCTCATCCTCCCCACCAATGTAGCCACAATATAATAGGAAGTATCTCAGGACCACAACATGACATAGATGGCCATATATATAAACCTAAAGTAGCCAGAAGCAGACTGGCCCTAATGAGTACAATATAAATAAGTGCAAGTCAAGAACATATGACCAAAGACTAATCAAAGCAAAACTTCAGGACATGGACATGAAGTAAGCAGGAGCAGAACCAAACATGCACTCAATGGAATGAGCAAACAGAAGGCTGAAGTAAACAGGAAACAAGGACCAAAATATGCAGTCATGGGGAACAATACAAACTGTAGCACACAAATGTAAGGTAAATAAAACAAGGAACAAGGCACATGATCATGGATGAGACAACATAGGCTATAGTATACAGATGTGAGATGGACAAGAACAAAAAACTAAAGCACATAATCATCGAGGGACACACATAAACTGTAACACATAAGAGAGGTAAATACAGGCAAATACTAAAGCACATAATCATGAAGTGGACTAGAATAGGATACATCTTATAGCTAAGAGGCAACCAAAGCATGTACCAAACACATAACCATGAGATTGACTAGGACAGGCTGCATCTTGTAGGTAGGAGGCAAACAGAAGCAAGTTGGGGTATGTGGACATGGCAGGGACAGAGGCAGAACTAGAACCTTTCTGGGTCTAGGTCATCATATACGAGACATGGTATCATATAGAGGTAGTGGTGCAGTTTGGACAAGCAAACAGGACATGGACAAGACAAATTAACATCCCAGTTTCATACTTTGTTAAGCCCTTCCTCTTGTGTCTAACTTAAACACATATGCACACTTGCTCTTTATTTGATCAAATCACCAATCATTTCTAACTGTATACAGAACTCTAACATGGGGTCTCTTTTTGTCTAGGAATAGAATCCATGTGATCCAAAGGTACTTGACAATGAGCATACAAACCCTATAGGCCATAGAAGTGCCATGGTGCCTTTTATATGAAGGAAAGGTGTTATAAACCAATCTATGCTTGGTTTTCCGTTTATCCTTTCTCCATGGTGCCCTTAAAAAAAAGGGTGCATCTTAGGTTATGTGGCCTTAGTTCACTTTCAGTCCCTTGTGATTATGTGGTAACTGGATTCTCAAACTATTCACAACAAAGAATTCAATACAAAAAGTTTGAAGTTCATGTGCACATAAACGGACATAATAATTTAAGCTATGGTCATAACCATTTCTCAACCTCCTCAAGGTGTCACTAAGCTATTCAGAGTCATAGCATGGGTCAGCTTACCATTAGTAGGTTACTCCTTTTAACTTTATAGAATCATCACGAATAGGTCTACATTTCCTGCAGGTCATGCCATGTCATAGGATCTATTCAACACAACTAGATTAGCAAGCAATAGTAATTCAGCACATAGGTAGAGTATTCTTAGAGATGCAGAAAACCAAACAGTCAAGTAGTGATACTAACCATATAAGCAAGTCATTAGAATTCAAATCAGACGTACAAAACAATACAAGAAGGGACACAACAGGTAGGTTTCCACTTTTGGCATTACACTAATCCATTTTAGAAAAGAGCCTTGGATGAGTTTGTAACTTAAGGCATACATTTAGACTTAGTGGTTTAGCACACATCCCATTTACGAATCCCAACATGTAAAAATCCTATTGTTACGACCCCACTTATGGGCCGCGCGGGCACCTACCATATTACTAACTAGTAGGCGAACACTTACCAACAAATTCAAAATTCAACCAGTTTATAGTTATCAATTTCTTAATGATCACAATGTTTAAAAAAAGTAAATGCTCAACAGAATCTATTATTGATATAGGAAAAACTGAAAAACTCCCCGGGATCTAGTCTAGACAAGTACAAGAGCTCCTACTACACAAGGAAAATAAAGTAAATGACCTAGCCTCTGCCTGGATTGAGATGAGCGAGGCTGCAACATACCAATAGCCAAAAAAGGATGTAGCAAGAGTAGTATCAGTAAACCACACGTATTGGTAAGCATAATAGGTCGACTAAGCTTAGTTCACGCAACACAATATAAATTCAATAAGATAAGCAGATAAGTCCACGACCCTCAAGACTCTCAATATAGATTATAATATCGTTACGAACGTACCCTCATATTCCCAGTTATTCACTTCTCTTATCCCCATAAAATTTTCGATCATCTAACTAGCCCCTGCAATCCCGTTTCCACCTTCCCTTAAGCCGTTTAATTTAGTCTCATCCTCTCAATTACATTAACATCTAATTTTTGACTTTTAGCCGTAGAGCTTTTCTATCCAATTCACTTACTACGATATGATGCACCCATGGGATGACTTACAATTTAGAATTCATTCTTACACTTACCTTTATAATAATCACCTCCTCACATAACCTCCACAAAAAGATAAAAGATGCGCAACGCAATATAACAGACTAACCGTACACAAACATAAGGACACACAAGTATGAAACGTAATGCAAGGCAGTGCGATGCAAAGGCCAACTCACACTGTACATACATGCTAACTGATGTAATTTCTAAGTACTAATGACCTACAGGGGACCCATGGTGTCCATGTACTGCTTGTTTCGGATACTCATCTGACCCGAGCCATAAATCCTCCGCTCCAAAAAGAACCTTGGACGCAGATCCACATCATACAAATATACTCACCGTTACATTACCGCCAATGATTGGCTGAAATATAGTACCTCATATTTAACCCAACTCGTCCATATGACCGGATAACGCAACTGACACGTACTCAGACTTTTTGCTCCATGTATTACCTCATTACCACATGAAATGTATGTAATGATGCCAATGAATGAAAACAATATCATGAATCATTCCCTTGATGGGTGTAGCATTATTATGCCTTCCTTTAGACTTCCCAAAACAATCCTCCTTGTTGACAAGAATGACAATCGTTTGGATAATTCAATATACATGGAAATAAAGACAGAAACCAAATATACCTAGGAATACATATTCTGAAAAAACAAATACCCCTTTCTAGCCATGACAAATAATCACTTTCAATCCCATAACACATAACCCTCAATGATAGTAGCACTCAACACTCAAATAAATACTCGTTGTTACCCTAGTTACTATTTACACATAACTTTCGTTAGGTTTTGAATATATCAATCAAAACTCCATGTCCGCAGACCTAATCATGCAATCTTCTGTCAACTCTAAATGTATTTATGATTAACTAATCAAAGTCTAACTCAAGTAAACCATAACCCACCTCGATAACGAACAACTATTTAATCTTTCATGAATTGCTCGCCTTCTTAGCTTTTATCCGAATCCATAGGAGATTATAGTTGCGGGGAAGGATGTGGAGAATATTGGGAAAAGCCTCTTCTCTTTGTGTCAGGGGTCTTTTTCTTCTTGTGAAAACCTAATAGAAACCTTGGAGTGTCTTTTATTAAAAAGGAGGGTGAAACTTAAACTGAGTAACCAAAAACATGCGTCATTGCCCCGCCTCATCCGCTGCGGTGGATGAGGTCTCTCTATAGCGAGACCGTTGTGGCGGTCCCTTGGCACCTATAGCGGTCCAATTCCTGCTCCGGGCCCACGATATTTAACTCTTTCCGAAACGGATTTTTCTTACTATTAATCCTTAAAACAACGCATGGGGCTTATTTGTTACGATCGTTGACCTAGATTGGGCATGGGTTCACAACGTATTAAATAATGACTGAACGGGTCATTACACCAGATACCAATTAAACCACCGTTCATCACTGAACGGCGTGGGTGAGGTAATGGTCACACTTCTATACCTTACACCATAGGAGGTAGGATTTCGAGTTTTCATTACGAGAATGCAAACATTTCGACAAAGTTGAAAGTACTCAACCCGCTACAGCGGTCAGATGACCGCTATAGCGGTACCGCTATCGACCAGGTTAAAAAATAAATGCGTTCACCCCTCCCACTTCCCACTTATTCCCATAATTGAAAATTCTTCCCCTGCTACGAAATATATCCCCCCAATTCAACTACCTTGTCCTCTCATCTCCCTCCCCACTCCCCTTATAACCACTCTACCCCCTTCAAGTTCTTAAAACACTACATAACATCTAAGAAAAAGAGGAAAATCTCTCTGCACCCCAAGGCTCACTTTTCTTGCAAGGCTTTCATATCTCTCATAATTTTAAGGTATGTGCTCTCTTTCACTTTCCTATAACTTGATTATGGCTTTCTATTTTGAAATTTTCATGCTCAACTTGCTAGATTAGAGAAAATTTTAGTTTACCTTGAACGAGGATTTTGATTTCTTGGGGTGGGAAGTTTCTTGGATCATGGAGGGTTATTTCGTTGTTCATATTCTTCTAGCATAACTTTATACTAAAGATCTTCTTAGAATGGGGAAGCTTATGTTGGGGTGAGGGTGTTTTGTAGTGGTGCAATTTTTTCGATGTTCTTACTCAAAATTTTGGTGCCCATGGTAGTTGGAATAGGGTGTTATAGGTTATAAAAGTCATGCATGCCATCATAATACTTGATCCTGGACAAAAATAGGGAAACTATGGTGAACATTTGGGCTTCCAAAAAGTTGGTTTTGGGAGGTTTTTCGTTCTGGGGAAGACAGGTCCGCTGCGGCGGACTTTTCATCGCCACAGTAGTCCCACCACTGTGATGGTTGATTGCTGGGAGTGGTCCCTTCTGTTAGGATGTACCCGCTGTAGCGGGCCCCTGCTCTCTATAGAGAGCCCGCTATAGTGGCAAGGCAATGCCATGGCAGAGCCTTGTCTACTGTAGCGGTCATTCCGCAGTCGCAGCGAAGCTGCCTGAGGCAGAAACAAAAATTTAGGTTTTTCAACTACTTCGTGCATGCCCTATCACTGTTAAATCTTTGTGCCACAATATTCTAACTAAAGTTTTCCCTTTTTTAGGCTAACTCTCTCACTCTACTATGGCGGACCCAAAACAATAACAACCAAAATAACAACAATAAGGACAACAACCACCTGCTCCCCCCGCATACGTTAGGTTTGCCTCTCATGCCTGCAAGAAGCGTTACATGGAGCAGCAGACTAAGGGCCTACTCCACGAGCGGGCCTTTCTTATGGACCGGGTGGAGGAGTCAGCCCTGAATTTCTATCAACTTCTACATCGCATGGGTTGGGGTCCGCTAGTCGAGGAGCAGGGAAATGTCAACTGTAACTGCGTTAAGAAGTTCTATGCTATGCTCCCTACCGTTTATTGGAGTGACTCAGAGGTGCAGATTACTATCAGAGGGGTCAACATAAAGGTGGGTGTTGAGGCCTTTAATGTTGTTCATGGGCTGTACAACCCTTCACAGACTGAGCTTGGGGCTAAGGACCACGAGGGAAATGGGTTGTGGTTGGTGAAGATGCTAGTGAAAGAGTCAAAGAGGAGGAAGGCTACCTGGGGTGTCACTCGTTCTGCCATTAAGAGTTGTCTCTTTACTCCCGAGGCTCGGAGGTAGCTGAACCTCGTTGCCCGACGGGTTTGCCCTTCGAGCAACACTACTGATGTCACTTACCCATGGGCCTTTATGGTGGCTTGCATTTTTTATGGCGTGACCGTGAATGTGGGGATGTAGGTGATTGAGGAGTGGCAGAGTTTTATGGCTAAGGCTAGCCCGAGTTTGATGTTTCCCTCTCTGATAACCCATCTATGATGTAATGCTAGGGTGCCTATAGATCCTAGAGACCGCTATGTTGAGTGTGATGTCTCTTTTGAACCACTGAAAGTTAACGGAGCACCAAGCAGGGGCAAGGGAAAGAGGATTGGCTCGGACGATGATAATGACAGTGATGACCCATAGGGTGGTAGTGGCCATTCACAGACCCCGGGTACCTTGGAGCACATGGAGGCATATATTTCTGCGGTAAAGGTGGCCATGATGGGATTTACACGGCCTTCTATGGAGGCCAGGTCGTCTAGTGGTGCTACCGGTACTGGCTATTTCACTACTGATCAGATTAAGGGCTATATGGATGCCCAGACCAGGATTGGAGATGTTGTGGATGCCTTGCAGGGCGCCTATGGATCTTTGTCCTAGGCCCATGTGGATCTTCAAGAGGACTTAGACTGGGAGAAGAAGAAATGTTAGGCTAGGGACAAGCTGTTTGTGAAGATGTGGAAAGGCGTCAAAATCCTTTTGGAGGCCCTAATCCCTAAGGCGAAGCACCCTAATGTGACCATCAGAGATGCCCCCCAGTTCTCTTTCCTTAGCGCATCCAGACATAGCAGTGAGGACACTAGCTACTCGGAGGATGGTGGTGACGAGGCGACTAACCGTGGAGTGGCTTAAAGATCCGCCTCCCCTTCCCTTTTTATGATAGCTTTGGTTATCCCTTGCCCTGGCAGGGATTTATGTTTCTGATAATTTCTTGCTTTTGGTTTGTTTTTCGAATGTTTGGATAATTTTTTTTGTTGCTTTTTGTGCGGGTGCACCAGTTTAAGGGCACTCGTAAGACAATTTCCCTAGTCGGGCTGATGTTTTTATGTAGGTATTTTCTTTGGAAATGGTTTCTTCATATCTCGCTATATCGGGACTCTGTGGATGCTCGGATCCAGTATGGCGGATCGATGCTCGCTATAGCGCGCCCGCTGGAGAGGTTGATGTGTCGTGAAATTATGGTACGTTCGATGTTTTTTGGCTATAAGTTTTACTTCGTTTTTTAGCAAGTCATGGTCTTTTTGATGTGTTTGTGATATGTTGCAGGTATATAACGTATTTTGAGAGTAAGTCGTGGAAATGGGTTAAAAAGATGTTCAAGACAGAAAAATAACTGAAACATGATTTTGACGGAGCAAAAGACAGACCGTATAATATTTACGGTATGTCAATTCAACCGTAGATCCATGACAGAAAGGCCTCATACCTGAAGGAGGATGTCAAGGAAAAAGTATGGACCGTACATTATTTACGGTCCGTAAATCCTACCGTAGATTGGTTCCAGCAAAGTATCAAAGGAAAGAAGATTTTACGGACTAGTTGCACGGACCGTATAATATTTACGGTCCGTAAAATTGGAAAGTATATCTAGGCGACAGAAGAAGATTGTACGGAGACTATTTTCAGATTCTACAGACCGTATAATATTTACGGTCCGTACATTGGTCAGTCGGGGGCAATTTTGTCAAGCGTATTTTGCATGATTTAGACTCTTATAAATACCTGATGTAGGTTTCTTATAGGCTACAATTCACCAGTTTTCAGTTTTTATTCATTAGCATTGAATACTCATAGTTTTTGAAGTCTTTTGGGATTACAAACAATTGCAATTAATTTCTCATCGATTCCAAGCAATCATTCATAAGCATTATAATCTCAATTAGTTCTTATTGTTCTTCTTCTTCTAGGAGTAGCTAAATTTCTTTACTAGGGTTGTGAACCCAAATGATGGTAGTTTTGTGATTGGGTTTTATGATTGATAGACACATAATGGATTGTTAGGGTTTATTTATTCTTCATTCCTCATCCATAATTAATGGTTGCAAATATTGATTAAAGCCATAGACCTTGATTTATTTGGGAAACAAATTAGGGTTGGTAAGAATAAATAACAAGGACTCAAAGCTTTAAACATTGTTTAATAGATTCACTTAGGGATAGGACAAATTTACTTGGCATAAATAACCGCTCTTCATAGTTACTTTCTTATATTTGGGAAAATTATAGAAAGAGATAATCTTTATTTATTAGGAAATAGTAGAGATTCATATAGAGGTTAAGTGTATTCATACAATGATCCATTAGAAGTATATCAAGATCAATACCCATGATCATACATGTTATCTAAAGGGGACACAACGTTGGTTTCTTTTACCATAAATTACAATCCAAATCAATTAGTTAGCCATTAGCCATAAACAACCAATTTTTACCAAACTCATCGGATTAAGACATTAGACCCGGATTATGTGGGATTCAAACCCAACCTTGTTGGGTTACTATATTTGACATTGTCTGCTTTACGCTAATTAAAGGTGTAATTTGAGCGTATCAAATTTTAGCATCATTGCCGGGGAATACGGTTTTGAAATTACTAAATAGTGTTTGCTTTGATTGAAGTCTTTTGCTTATTTCATCACATCTTGTTTGCTATTCCTTGTAAACCAGGTGAACATCAATCAAAATCAGCAAAGCCAACATGCTAGTAACTAGAGGGTTCGATTGAATAATCAGGCGAATGAATCAGATGACGAGAATGTTTTCGCTAATCTTGTTCTTGAGGAGGATTATGCATCTACTATTGTTCATCCTCGGGTTGAAGCTGCAAACGTCAAAATTGACTCTTCTATTTACCAGTTGTTGAAGCTTGAGGGCTACTTTCGGAACTCTACCGATAATGACCCTTAACGTCATTTGCAGAATTTTGTGGATGTATTTGCTAATCACATCCAAAACAACATTTCACAAGATGCTATTCGGTTGAGGCTTTTCAAATATTTCATAGCTGGAGATGCAAGAGCATGGTTCGAGAAGCTGCCCCGGAATTCTATTACTACATGGGCAGAGATGGTAGAAGTCTTTCTGTTATATCCCGTATTTTTGTACATTGGGATACTTTAAGCTAATCGCGACAAGTTACGAACAAGACTAGTTTGGGGTACGAAGTAGAGACTTTTAACCTCCGATTTTGTTTTAGTGCACAAGTTGCCTATAAATTTTACTTGGTATAGAAATATTAATGGATATTAGGGATTAATTAACCATGATGATATTATTAAGTGGGATTAAAAGTTTAATTATTCACTAATTGGCCATTAGTGGTCGTGTGGGTCCCACCCGTGACATGGCCAAATTCAATTGGTTCAAGCCTTGGGTGGGACACGTGTCCAGCCCATGCTTAGCATATATAAGATTAGTGATGACTAATAAGTCATTCATTCACTACAACTCACAAATTGAAATAGAGAGAAGTGTTCTTCAACCTTGTTAACTTAGAGACAGAGAAAACATGGCTCTCGGCCATGGTTGATTTTCTTGCAAGTTTATGATCTTGATTTTAATTGATTCTCAAGGTGTTCTAGATGAATTGGAAGGATAATTGTGATATGAAAGTGTTCCTTAAGGCAACAAGAACAAGTGTTAATTTCAAATTGCAATCCTAGCCGTGAAGGGTCAAGTGATAAGGTAAGAATTGATCACTTCCTTTATGTTTTAGGATGAGTTTGGATGTGTTGTGAATATATAAAAACGTGAATTGGATGTGTAAAAAAAATTGTATATGTTGATGTTGGAAAACTGTCCAAGCCGTGGACTGTTTTAGGAAAAAATGATGGGTTAATTTTACTTTGAATGTTGATTGTATTGTCATGGGTTCTATAGTAAGAATGAGGATATTTGATGGTTAAAAATTGGAGTTGCAGTCGTTGTGGGCTGTTGTAAAAGTTAGTATGTCGTTAACATAGTTTCTTGTGATTATATAAATGATGTTGCTAAACGTGTGGTTGTTGGTAGGATTTGTGAAATTTGAAGAAAAGAATGTGTTGTTGTTGTTTTGCTGAGTTTGGAAGATTGTATGTTGTATTATGTGTTTGTTGGACTATTTTGAATATTGTACGGGCTGTCCGGAGTGTCCTCAAGTCATATTTGAATAGTCTCGGGTTGATACTTGAATGCATGACTAGTGGTATTGTCTTGGTTGTATTAGTTGGTTTGAATATGAACGAAACGTCGTCTAATTGTTTAGAAAGGGGTTATTAACGTTAGAATTCGTTTTGAATCTTCCCGTAGCGTAACCGTAGTTCTTGACGTTTTAATATAGGTTGAAGTGCTATTGGGCAGCGTATACGTGTTGTGTTGCGACTAAACGCTAAACGTATGTAAAGCCTATCCCTTCTTTCTTTTGGCATGTCCTAGATGTAAGTAAGATATGATATGAGCCTTGGGGTAATTCTATTCACTAGTTCCGAGCATGATTTATGATTCTTATTTGTTTCTTGATGTTAGAACTCTCAGGATAGTCGAGCTATTGCCCTCGAGTCTTTTATATGATTGGCTAGTATATGATGTATAAAAGTTCTTATTCTTAAATAATTATATAATGAATGGTGTCCTTGACTTTCATAAGCTATCTCGCATTGATTTGATACATGTCTACGATCCCTGAGACTTTCCTTAATGTAGTTCTTAATGACATTTAGAGATAACTTAATATGGCTATTATCCTGATACTCGAGAGCTGAATAGTCTACTTATCTATTGAGTCTTAAAAGAAGATTTGTATGTGTATGGTTACTCATTACTCTGCTCGTGCATACAGTTGTTACATCTTTCACCGAGTCCCGGGCTTGGTATGTTATCGTGCACAGTGTCATTGTATTATTCACCGAGTCCCTTACTAAAGGGCCGGGTACGGTATATAATGATATGATGATATGATGACATGATGATGTGATATATGATTGTGGCACCAAGTCCTATGATGGGCCAAGAACGGTATACGTGTACATGACTTTACTCACCGAGTCCCTAACTAGAGGGCCGGGTACAGCATATGTATATGACGATATGATAGTATGCTGACATGACGACATGATTTTATCCACCGAGTCCCATAATAGGCCGGGTACGGTATTTGATAATGACATGCATGATTATGTTTCATAAGGCACAGGTACAGTGACTTCTTGGTTATCATACTTATCTCCTGGAACCTCTACTTCAGTTATGATCTTTCTTATGATATTCTATGCTTTATATACTCAGTACATATCTCGAACTGACCCCCTTTCTTCGGGGGGCTGCGTTTCATGCCCGTAGGTACAGAGGCTCGTTTTGGTGATCCGCCAGCTTAGGATATCTATTCATCTATCTTGGAGTGCTCCCTTTTCCCGGAGCCTAGCTTTTGGTATAGATCCTTTTGTTGCTTATATGTGTTTATCCAGGGGTACGGCGGGGCCCTGTCCCGTCATATGATACTGTTGTCACTCTTAGAGGTCTGTAGACATGTGTGTGGGTTGTATATAGCTACTGTTCAGTCGTGTCTGTATGACTTATGTTTTGGGACGTTCCCATTCGTAGTGGCTGCCTTGTCGGCTTGTGTATATATATGTTTTGGGGATATTGTGTGTAGTGGTAGCCTTGTCGGCTTGCGTAGATATATATATGTTCTGGAAGCTGTATATTATGGTAGCCTTGTTGGCTCGTGTATAGCTGGGACGTTCCCCTATATCTTGACAGCCTTGCCGGCTTATGTACGATACTATCTATTGTAAGTTGTAACTCCTCAGGAGACAGGTGGCTATGATATGCATATATGTTATAGTTTTAAGACGACGTCTTGTCTTTTTATATATATAAGTTCTTTATTATGCTAGCTGTGGATGATTATAGTTAAGAGGTGTATACGAGTGTCCAGCTCGGGCACTAGTCACGGCCTACGGGGTTCGGTCGTGACACTTTCTCAAGAAAGGATACCCTCCTAGTAAGAAGGCTGAGATTCGTGACAAGATCTATGAATTTAAGCAGCGACCAGGAGAACGATTATATGAAGCTTGGGAGAGATTTAAGGAGTATTTGCAGAAAATCCCAAATCATGGATTTTCGGAGAACATATTAATGGAGAAGATCTATCGAGGGCTGGATCCAATGACGCAATCAATTGCAAACAATGAAGTTGATGGTTGTTTTAAGAATAAATCTTACCATAGAGTGACCAACATACTAGACAGGCTGACTACGTACAATCAGGCTTGGCACTCAAACAATGTTGATATTGTGCCTTATGGTAGTGTCATGATCCAGAATATGGTGAAGAAGAATCAAGTTACCCAGCAAACATTAGCTGAGCTTGCAACAAATATTTCCTTGCTAACCACGAAGTTTGATGATACCCAGATCAAGAAGGTAAATGTTTGCGAAGATGAGTCAGGTGTACCGAAAAGGATGTACCAGGTCCAAGAGGGTCCATTTCACGAGGGACCTCCTAGGCAGGTTGAAGATGCAAGCTATGTGAAGAACTCTCAAGGGGGTTATCAAAGGCATAACTACCAAGGTGGTTACTAGAATCAGAATCAATAGAGACCTTAGCAGGGTCAGGGTGCTTACAACAACAACAACTCAGGGAACTATAATAATAATTATGGTGGTACGACCAATGGAGCTACAAAAACAACAAAAATTTTGGGAAAAAGAGTTCCAATCCTTACATACCACCGAAGGGGCAATCAACAGAGCAAGGAAGTTCGAGGGTTGAAGCAATGCTTGAGCAGGTTCTGGCAAATCAATCAAAGTCTGAAAGAAAATTATCTGGGCAAGCAGAGACAGTGGGTTCCTATGCAGCAACTATTCAGAAGCTCGAGTCACAAATGCGTGATATTTCTAGAGAGCAGCACCTTCCTAAAAAGGGAGGACTTCCTAGTGACACTATTCCAAATTCGAAGAATAGGGTAGGCGGTGTAGACTGGGTGTTTGCCATTAGTACTAGGAGTGGTAAAAATACTCCAAGGTGCTGAAAAGAAGGTTGTTGAGCTCAAGCCGATTAATGAAGATGAAGAGGTGCAATCTGAAGCACCAATTCTTGTTGATGAGAATCTAACTGACGAGGAGGTTGTTGATATTATAGAGATTTTGAAGGAGGCTAATGACAAGAGCAAGCAAACTGTGAAAGGGGATCTCCGCCCTTTGACTCAGCTTTTCAAATCTAAACCTCCCTTTCCTCAGAGGTTGGTGAAGAAGAAGGAAGATGTTAAGTTCGAAAAAATTTATGATCAGCTGAAGAAGTTTCCTCTGATTTTTGCCTTCTTGGAAACTATCAAGGAGATGACCGATTTTGCAAAATATTTGAAGGACCTGCTGACCAAGAAAATGGTGCAACATGAAACTGTGAGTTCCATCATTTCAACAACTACTTTCCAAAAAAAGGGAGATCCTGTGGTGTTCGCCATTTCTTATTATGTTGGGCACCATGATTTTGCTCGTGTGTTGTGTGATAATAGGGTAAGTATTACTTTCATGCCACTTGCTATATACAAGCAATCAGGTTTTGGGATGCCAAGGCCAACTACTATGAGGTAACAGATGGCTGATAGATCTATTAAGAGGCCTGTTGGCATGGTTGATGATGTTCTTGTGCCGGTTAGTAAATTTATGTTACCCGTAGATTTTATGATTCTTGAATGTGCTATTGATCGGTATATTCCTATTATTCTAGGAAGACCTTTCATTGCTACGGGGAGAGCTCTGATGGATTCAGAAAAGAATGAAATAAAGTTCAAAGTCAAAGATGAGGAGGTTACTTTTCAGGCAAGCAAGGGGATGAAGTTACCAAGTGCTTATGAGAGCATTTCGGTGATTGATTCTTTTGATGTTGTTGACGAAGCGGTGGAGTTCAAGATGGATGAAGAAAATGTGGGTGAAGCTCTGGCTGGTATTCTTGTAAACTTTGATGCTGAAAACCTGCAGGGTTATGTGGAGATGGTTAATTCGCTTGTTGGATTGGGTTCATATTCTTACCACCCAAAGAAGCTGAATCTTGATCTGAAAAATAGAGCAACTCGTCCAGCAAAGCCTTTGATCATTGAACCACCGAAGTTGGAGCTTAAGCAGCTCCCATCATATTTGAAGTACGAGTTCCTTGGTCCAAATAATACATTGCCAGTGATTGTTTCAACACTACTGACTGAGGAATAGATTGAGAGACTTTTTGAGGTAATGTGTGAATATAGGCCTGCCATTTATTGGACCATAGCAGATATTCGGGGAATTCCTTATGGGATCTATGAACATAAAATCTAGTTGGAGGAGGATAGCAAGCCGAGTGTGGAGCATCAAATGAGACTGAATGAGAATATGTAAGAAGTCGTCAAGAAAGAGACCATCAAATGGTTAGATGCTGGAGTGGTTTACCCGATTGCTAACAGTAAATGGGTGAGCCCAGTCCAATGTGTTCCGAAATTGAGCAGCATCACAGTGGTACCCAATGCAAAGAATGAGATGATTCCGACGACGACTATAACCGGATGAAGAGTTTGCGTGGATTATCGCAAGCTCAACACTGCCACTTGTAAGGATCACTTCCCCATGCCTTTTATTGATCAAATGCTTGATCGCCTAGTGGGGCGATCTTATTATTGCTTCCTTGATGGTTATTCGGGCTACAATCAGATCAAGATCGCCCTAAAGGATCAAGAGAAGATGATTTTTACTTGTCTGTATAGGACATTTGCTTTCAGCATAATGCCGTTTAGTCTTTGCAATGCACTGGCTATGTTTCAGCGGTGTATTCTGATACGGTGGAAGAATTTCTCGAGGTCTATATGGATGACTTCTCGATTGTTGGTGATTCTTCTGATAACTGTCTTGGCCATCTAGGTCAAGTACTTAAACGCTGCGAGGAGACTAATCTGGTGCTGAATTGGGAGAAGTGCCACTTTATGGTGAAGGAAGGGATCGTCCTCATGTATAAAATCTTTGAAAAAGGGATTGAGGTCGATCAAGCGAAGATTGATGTGATTTTGAAGCTTCCTCCGCCTATCTCAGTTAAGGGTGTTGGGAGCTTATTGGGACACGTCGGTTTCTATAGGCGTTTCATCAAGGATTTCTCAAAAATCGCTAATCCGATATGCAAGCTTCTTGAAAAAAGAGACTAATCTTTGAATTTGACGAGAAGTACCAAAAGGCGTTCGATGAATTGAAGCAGCGGTGGACCACAACACCTATTATTGTTTCTCCCATCTGGTCTCTACCGTTCGAATTGATGTGTGATGCAAGTGGTTTTGCTATCAGTGTTGTGCTTATCCAGAGACATAATAAAATCATGCATACGATCTATTATGCAAGCAGAACACTGAATGTTGCTCAGATGAATTACAAAGTGACAGAGCAAGAGCTACTTGCAATAGTTTTTTTCTTTTGAGAAGTTTCGGGCCTATCTATTAGGGTCCAAAGTCATGGTATACACAAATCATGCTGCATTGAGATACTTGATAGCGAAGAAGAAAGCTAAGCCACGATGGATCCGATGGGTGCTATTGCTGTAAGAGTTTGACTTTGAGGTGAAAGACCGCAAGGGAACAGAGAATCAGGTTGCTGACCATCTCTCTCGGCTTGAAGAAGCTGGGAGATCTTCGGATAAGCTAGATATTGATGATGCGTTTCCAGATGAGAGGGTGTTGGTTGTGTCAATGGTGGTGGCACTGTGGTATGCCGACATTTCCAATTATTTGGTGACAGGCATAGTTCCAGAAGAGATCAAAGCATACCAAAAGATTGTCTTGTGGGATTCTCGTCAATACTATTGGCGAGCCTTACTTGTTCAGAACATGCGCTGACAACATCATTCGGTGTTGTACTCCTGAAAGTGAAGTGATGGCGATTCTAAAGGCATTCCATGACTCTCCTGTTGGGGGTCATCATAGTGGTAACCAGACTGCTGCTAAAGTTCTTGAATGCGGTTATTACTAGCCTACTATCTTTCATGATGCAAATCTATTGGTGCGGTCTTGCCATCAATATCAGAGGCAAAGGAGTCCAGGCAGAAGGAAAGAGATGCCTGTGAATGTTATAATGGATGTATAGGTGTTTGACGTCTGGGGGATTGATTTTATGGGAGTCTTTGTGAGCTCTGGTGGTATGAAGTATATCATTGTGAGCTTTGGTGGCATGGAGTCTTTCACCTCATGCTGTAAGAGTTTGACTTTGAGGTAACTGACTGCAAGGGAACTGAGAATTAGGTTGCTGACCATCTCTCTCGGCTTAAAGAAGCTGAGAGATCTTTGGATGAGCTAGATATTGATGATGCGTTTCCAGATAAGAGGGTGTTGGATGTGTCAATGGTGGTGGCACCGTGGTATGCCGACATTTCCAATTATTTGGTGATAGGCATAGTTCCAGAAGAGATCAAAGCATACCAAAAGATAGTCTTGCGGGATTCTCGTCAATACTATTGGGCGAGACTTACTTGTTCAGAACATGTGCTGACAACATCATTCGGTGTTATGCTCCTGAAAGTGAAGTGATGGCGATTCTAAAGTCATTTCATGACTCTCTTGTTGGGGGTCATCATAGTGGTAACCAGACTGCTGCTAAAGTTCTTGAATGCGGTTATTACTAGCCTACTATCCTTCATGATGGAAATCTATTGGTGCGGTCTTGCCATCAATATCAGAGGCAAAGGAGTCCAGGCAGAAGGAAAGAGATGCCTATGAATTTTATAATGGATGTGGAGGTGTTTGACGTCTGGGGGACTGATTTTATGGGAGTCTTTGTGAGCTCTGGTGGCATGAAGTATATCTTTGTAGCTGTGGACTATGTGGAGAAATAGGTAGAAGCGGTGGCTTTACCTAACAATGAGGCCACGAGTGTCATGGGGTTCCTCAAGAAGAACATATTTACTCG
Source organism: Lycium barbarum (assembly GCF_019175385.1). NCBI lineage: Eukaryota > Viridiplantae > Streptophyta > Magnoliopsida > Solanales > Solanaceae > Lycium > Lycium barbarum. The sequence goes on from NC_083345.1 coordinate 77,267,573, forward strand.
ATTTGGTACTCCGAGGGCTATAATCAGCGATGGTGGTTCCCACTTTTACAATAGAGCCTTCGCGGAATTGATGGAGAAGTATGGCGTAAAACATAGGGTGGCAGCACCTTATCATCCTCAGACAAGTGGGCAAGTTGAAGTCTCCAATTGCGAGATCAAGAGTATTCTAGCTAAAACGGTGAATGCAACCATAACCGATTTGGCCCGCAAGCTTGATGTTGCTCTATCGGCTTACCCGAAAGATTTTAAGACTCCGATTGGGACTTCACCCTTCAAGCTCGTTTTCGGAAAAGCTTATCACATGAAGATTGAACATAAACATAAGGCTATGTGGGCGTTGAAGAAATTAAACATAGATTGGGAAGAGGCGACCAAGCTCAGGTTGTTTCAACTCAATGAGATAGACGAATTCCGGTACCAGGCATATGAAAGTGCAACACTTTATAAAGAGAGAATGAAGCAGTATCATGAAAATAAAATCCTAAAGCGAGAATTCTACAATGGTGATCCTGTCTTGCTGTTTAACTATCAATTGAAACTGCTACCGAGTAAGCTTAAGCCAAGGTGGTCCAGTCCGTTCGAGATGGTAAGTGTTTCACCCTATAGGGCGCTTGAATTGAAGTCCAGAGATGGAACTCGAACATTTAAGGTGAACGGGCAGAGGGGGAAGCACTATCATGAAATGGTTGATGGAGATAGAATTTTTGACCGATACCGGTTGAAGCACCTTGGAACGAATGTTGACTCAACGTGTCAGACCAAGAGTAAATTGGCAACACTGTCATACTGTGATGTAAAATCAAGCGCTTCTTGGGAGGCAACCCATGTGTAATTTTTTGTAATTTGTTTTTGTAACATAGATATGAAGTGTATAGAATAACGTTTGTTTTGGTGCAGGATGCAAAGTGTAGAAACTAGAGTTGACCTATGTCAGAATCTACGGTTCACAAATATTTTACGGTCCGTAGATAGAAGCGTAAATTGAGGTAGTAAAAATATGGTCCTCTGTTGATGATTTACGCCAGAATCTACGGTTCGTAAATATTTTACGGTCCATAGATGGAAGCATAGAGTATGAGCTAGGTAAAAGATCTTTCTTTTCTTGATTTACGCCAACATTTACGGACCGCACAATTTTTACAGACCGTAGATGGAATCGTAAAACAAGGACCGTCAGATCAAATCACCGTTGCAACATTTACGCTATAATCTACGCTCCGTACAATTTTTATGGACATAGATTGATAGCGTAAAAGGCCCAGGTAAGTTTACTCAAAACGCGGCCAGGGCACAACAAATAATTAAAATCGCCTTTGATTATGCTTCTAAGACTTCAAATCAAATTCACTCACTAAAACTCCCTCCCCTTTTCAAATTCTACCACTAACAAATCACTACCCTAAATTCACTCCCCACAATCAAATGTTACTTATTCCTTTCCTACACATAAACGCAACTCCTCACCACAACACCCAAGCACAAACCCTTAGCAGCCGTTTGAGTTGAAGCAAGAAGAAATAATTTTCTCACTTGTACTCCTTGTGTTTATTTGATTAGCCACGTCTCTACAAGGTTTTATGATTCTCTCATAATTTAATTATGGTCTAAAACTGCATATTAGCGAGAGGGACGAATGCCCAATTGTCTCTCAATGACCTTGATGTGTGAAATCTTGAATTTCTATTGTAAGGGGGATAGATTCTTGAAATTAGTTGGGGTGGGAATTTGGTTGTGTTGTCCTTAATATTAGACCCATGGGAAATGAGTGTTTGAAACCCCCATTGGGTCGGTAGGCATTTCGAGTGTCAATGTCTTAATTGATATAACAATTCGTTATGCCCACTAACTGTTCGATAAAATGCTTGAATGAGGAAATGTGTGAATTCGGGTGAAGTCTGAGTAACCCAGTCAATATAATGAGTGTAATAATGTGGATTCATGTGCAAAAAGCCATTGGTTTATGCTATAAATATCTATTAAGATCAGCCTGAGCCTTGTGCAAAGCTATCTCTACTCAGATTTGAGGGATTCAATTCAAACTGCAACTCCATCACTTTGATCACATCCTCCATTGTGCAAATCTATTAGAATATATTGCCATATGTTTCCCTACTCCATACTGCCAAGGCCTGCTTCACCTTTTTCATTTTAAACTATAACTCCATGAAAGGATTAGCTGCAAAATCCAAACACTAGTTGTTTTCTACCACTTCCATGAACTTTGGATGATAAGTCCAAAAATTCAGGAATTTAAAAGGCTTAACTACCACTTCAATCTGAGAATCACACACTACATGGAGAGGAGCATGATCAGAACCAAGTGTAATCTGATGAACAACTTCAGCTGATGGGAATATGTCCATGAACTCCTAATTTCCCAGAACTCTATCAAGTCTCTTGAATAGGCAATCCTCCTTTATTCTACCATTCCACCAAGTGTATCTGTTCCCAAAGAATTTCAGCTCCAAAAACCACAATTATTAACAAAATGAGCAAATTCATCAGTTTCTGAGTGATGAACTGGAAGGCCACCAAACTTTTCTGCAGTTTTGAGAATAACATTAAAGTCACCCCCAACTATCCAGGGCACGTGAACATTAAGAGCCACCTGTCCAATTAAGTCCCATAATTCCTGCCACTTAGCACCACTGCATTTAGCATACAAAACAGTGACATATGATTCATACTGCCTATTTATATAAGATGGATTAAGAGTAACATGATGTACTGAATCAACTATAACTTGTGCTTGCCATTCCTCAGTCCAGAATAACCAGATCTTCTGTGACACATTAACCATTGCATTTTTTATACCTAACCTTCTCCTGTATTCTTCAATCACCTCAGGCTCTTGGAAAGGTTCCATAATTGCTATAACTGCATAGTGATGCCTCCTATGTAAATCAATCAACCTTTGAAAAGAATTCTTAGTGTTTACTGACTAATATTCCAAAATAATAGTTTGTCAATCATTGAGAACTAAGAGGCTTGTTTTTATTACTCTTGTAGTAACTTGAAGTGGCACAACATTTTGCTTGGTCCTCTTACCACTTTTTAAGCTACTACTCTGCCTAGGAGATAAATCTCCATCTCTTGAGATCTGCTCTATATTAGGATCCAATGACTCATCCTCCATTGTGGCTCTTTGCTAAATCATTGTCTGCCTTATCAAATTCTGCCTTTTCAGTATGCAGCCCTTGAAGTAAAGAATTTCCTAGATCTAAATTATTAGGATCCTGTCCTTTATCAACATCCTGTCCTTTATTCTCCACTTGAAGTTGATCAAAAGATGCTTCCTCCACTACCAAAGGCTTATCAGTAATCGTATTTGTGGACACAGAACTATAATGTTCTGTGCAGCTTTCCGCATCTTCTTCATTACCAGTTTTTCCACCCAAAGGATCCTGCCATTTCAATAATTCTGAACCGTCCACTTGTTTTTCTAGACTAACCTCTTGAGTATCGGTGGCCTTCACTTCACCATCAAGTAATGTCTCTTGACCTGTCACTTGATTATCAGGAAAAACTTTGCCCAAACTCTGCTCATCTCTTTCTTGACTTTTTTGAATTTGCTTCCCAAAAGATGCCTCTACCCATGGCTTTGCTGTCTCTTTCCCTTTTGATGTTGTTGTCTTAACAATCTCAATGTTAAGATCATCATGTTCCTCACCATCATTAGCAGCGAAAGCACCAAACATATTGTTAGTAGCAACACCTGTTTTATTTCCATCATTGTTAGCCTTCACCCCATTATCTCTATTATCTGCCATTGTTTTCCATCCCTGAACTGGTTTGTTATACCCCCATTTATATCTTTTTCTTCTTGGGAGTTATTCCTTCTGATTTCTGTCTTCTTTTGTATTCTTTTTCTCTTCCACCTTCTTTGAGACCTCTTCAGTATGCTGTCCTAGTTTGCGATCATTCTTCTCCATAGAACCATCAATATTATCAGTCTCTTGTTTCTTGTTAGTACTACCTTTCTTGTTACTGTCATCCATCACCTCTTCTCCCTCATCTACTGGATAAAATTTAGGATAAAGCTTGAAACACTCAACTTCATTATGTCCCTGTAGCTTACATGTTTTACAATATTTTGGCAGGTGATCATAATTAATCTCAATCCACTTATCAATAATCTCACAAGTGATCTTCTTCCTCATTCCAATAGTTACCCTTTCAGGTAAATCTTTCAATAAGTCCACTTCTACTTTAACTCTTACACAACTAGGCCTGGTTTGATTCTTTGTTGCCATATCCACTTGCAATGGCTTCCCTACTGCTGAAGCTAAAGTAAAAACAACTTCTTTGACAAAGAAGTTCAGAGGCAAATAAGGGAAAGATATCCATGCAATAGCAATGCTTGTTTTAGCATCAGGATCAAACCAAGGATCCCACTTAGGGGTTCTCATTGGATACCACCAATTTTGATGATTGATATAAAAGGCAGGCTTTGATAGTAGATTCACATAGTTTTTAACTAGGGTTGGTCGAAGCAACACATACCTATTGCGTAGCAGACCTATAGGACACTCTCCCTTTAATTCACACTGCTTTTGTATAACTTTATGAAGCTCTTTAATACCAGACCAACCATATGAGAACTTTCCAACAATGGCATATTGGAGATTTTCTTGTTTTATCATCTGTTCTAGTTCTTCTTCATCCCAAAAAAATCTCGGTTCTCCATGCAAGTACGTGATTTTCTTTTGTGATAATGGTGGAAAATTTTGAACTGGTTGTATGGGTTTTAAGTTTGCTGCATAGGTTCGTGGTTGTAAAAGCTACATGGGTTGTTGTATAGTATTGGGTGGTGTTGCTAATGACTGGACAACTACCAGTGGAGGCAGCCCAGTGGTCGTGGTGGCCATGGTGGCTGAAAAAAAAGATGGAAAATATTAGGGCTTTGCTATGGTTAAGATTTCAACAAGTAATGATAGTGCTAGTCCCTTTTGGCTACTACTTATTCAGTATTGCAAACTTTTAGTATTTCTTCCGCACAAATATATTTCAGCCAGTTATTTCTCACTCGATTAGCATATGTTTATTATACTTAGATGCACCGAGTGCCATGTTATGCCCAAACCATGGTTCAGGGTGTGACAAAGCTTGGTATCAGAGCCTAGGTTCAAGAGTCTTAGGGAGTCCATGAAGCCATGTCTATTGGGGTCTCCTTGATGTGTGTTTGCGCCATACATATAAATAGTTGGCCACCAAGACATGCAGGATTGTTTCACTTCTTTCATACTCTAGATTTTGTAGTTAGAACAGTGCCTCAGGAAAGTCTTCTAACTTTACGAAATTTCGTATTTCAAAAAAATGCCTGCAAAGAAAGTACACCAAAAAGACTGCAGCTACTAGTCAGGAGGCTTGCACCGAAGCCGATCAAACTACAAATTCACAGGCTCCACTACTAGAAAATAGGCCTATGGCAACAGTTTAAAATTCGTTGTAGTAGATATAAAAACCGTTGCCATAGGTCTATCACAGCGGTTTATGGACCCGTTACATCTGATTGCGTTGCAATAGGTCTATTGCAACGATTTTTAGCAACAGTTTCGAAACCGTTGCAATAGAACCCCTGTGGCAGCAGTTCTGAAACCGTTGCAGTAGGCTTTTCTATGGCAACAGTTATTTAGTCAAATGGAACGGTACAAAACTGTTGCAATACCATTTTATGCGACACTTTTTAAGTTCTATAGCAACAGTTGAATTACATAATTGCAACGGTTGATAGAAGATATCGAAACAGTTTGTGTTAGCTATTGTAACAGTTCTTAGAAACTATGACAGCTGTTTATGGAGAGGATATTGCAATAATTAGTTGAGACTTTTACATAAAAGTAAGTTGTATTACATTATCTAACAATTCAAAAGCATGCATAATTAGCTCTCAAAGTAATGAGAAAATTTCCCTAAAGAAGATTCCAAAAACATTCAAATACACTAATGTTACAGGAACAATCACATAACTCTAAGCAGGGTCTTCACCGCTTTTATCCACTCTTTCTTCATTTGATCCACCTATAAAAGATGAAAACAAATGATTTAGCAAAACATTTAAAAAGGAGTAAAATATCATGTATATCCTAAATAGTGCCTTGAAACTTTAGTTGGTAATATAAAGAACAGATCACCAAGATGTGCTGAATTAGGGAATAAATACCTCCATTAGTGTTAACATCTTTTTCTCACTGATCTTATCGTATTTCTACTTCATGATACTAGCTTTCACTCCCTGCCATTGAATGATGAGAAAGTAGAAACTGTTACAAGTCAGAAAACAAGAAAACCCCTGAAATTTATAATAACAAGAATTGAACAGCGGCTGAAATGTTATTGAACAACTATCAGAGCTTAAATTTAATACTTAGCTCATTGGAAGAATATTAGTTAATATCATTAAGCTTTTTAAGAATCCAATATTATCTTGTACAACAATATCATCTTAACTATTTGGAAATGCAAAAGAATTTCCATCCTGTATATTTTCTACAACTCAAAAGGATTCTTGGTACAATTCCACATTTGAAGATTATTCCACAACCAAATCTCAACAATATATTTTTCCGAACCTGAAATCAGAATTCAGATCCAACTATTAATGATCCCAAACTAATATGGAGGAAAATAGCTACTGGAAAAATCATTGGAGGTTAGGAATACCAGATTTGTTAGAATAGTACGGATAAGGATATGTATTCACTATTCATAACAGTCCAATTACACAATTTAATTTCTATTTAACAGTATGGATAAAAAACATTCAACTAATCCAACTACTAATTGGTTTCTTTTCCTACCTACTAATAACTTGCTAATTAAAATAGATGCTACTTAGAAAGGAAATAGCAAAATATCCTAAGAAGCAATTAGACAACACCATTAATTAGAATATCAAACAAGAAGGGTTCAACAAGTGCGAGTTTCGGAAAAGTAGAGGATAATAGTACTTTAGAGTCACGCCACTTCCCTACTCTTTATTTCTTTTGAAGAGTTAGAAGTGAGACTTACTTCAAACTTGGAGAGTCATTTGAATTTTCGATTCTTAGTGTTGTTGAGTGTTCCATATCTAGACAGATTCCTGAAAATTGAATTAACAAGAGAAAAAATATAGACTGAGAACAGATTTATCACGTCTAGTGTAGCATACAGGTCATTAAAACACATACTTGTGAAATAAAAGAACTTTTCAGAACAGTCTGTATTCCCATATAATACAGGTGATTAAAATATATAATGTGAAATAACAAAGCATAATCATAAATTTTACCAAAAGAGACGGAATAATATGCCATTGGATATGAAATTTACAACTGACAAATTTTTGTTTTCCTAAGGCTCTAAGTGAATGTTAGTAATTATAACCGTGTCATTTTTTATCACTAGAGCATAACCATAAGCTCTACAAGAGAAGCGTACAAAATATACCAACATACCTTTGTAGCAGCCGAAGGTAAATAGATATTAGGAAGAAGAGAAGAAAGTTGTGTAGAAGTTGATAAAATGTTCACAAAATGAATTTGAGAAAATGAAGGACCACGAGCTAGATGCAATGATCGACCTTGGTTTTTGTTGTTGCAATTGGAGGCTACTTAATAAAGTCTGCAACGATGTAGTATGGTCTTCTTAAAATGTTCTTGTGTGTATCCTAGGTCATTTAAATCATGCAAACATCAGGTTCTATGTTTAAATGTAATAGCTCCTCATGGAGCATAAATGTAATATTAGAGCAAGTATCAACAAAGTAATCTCATTAACCTCATTAAAACAATGTTTAGGTGGAGTACGAGGACAAAGAAAGATGTGAAAAGAAGACATGGAAGCAAAGACCATAATTTTATTGGTGAAAATTGGTGGATTTTGACGTCACATTTTTTTATCTTTCAGGCATTTGTAAAAATGTACTTATATATATAATAACAAAATTAAACTACACTTTAGCAATAACCTTTATCATTTCTTTCACCCCTACTTATATACTAACAGACTCAAATTAACACTTTTAAGTTCTGTGTCTTCAGATATCAATCTCACCAACATCTTTTATGTTTAGTAATAATTGTGGGAATGTCAAAGCAAAAATAAAGAAACTTTTTTGGAAGGGAAAAGGGTCAAATTTACCCTTCAAGTATGATTTATAGTTTAAATTTGCCCATCGTCAAAGTTTGGGATCAAATTTTCCCTCTCCATTAGGATACTTGATATATTTTCCCTTTTATGGATGAAAGCCCACATCACAAAAAATAATAATAATAACCACGTTGGATCCACATCAGATCCACGTAGGCAACTCATACCCAACCCAGTAAACCCAACTTTTGATTCTTGTCATATAAGCTAATAGGGTCTTTTTGGGTAAGGAAAAAAGTTACTGTATTTGGTGTTTATGCCTGAATAAATGCACAAAAATGTGTCTTTTACATATATTTAGATCACATTTAAGTAATGTCTGAGTTTGTGACTAGTGCTATGGGATTTGTTGTAGTTAATTGATGCATTTTCTCTGTGAATTTTTTTTTTTTTTTTTACAATCCTACTATGATACTATTTTTAGTACTATTGGAGCTACCATGAATACAACTACAATGTTGAACTCATCTTGTAAAATTGGAGCTGTGAAATTTCACGTAAAAGAGAAATGTTCACTGCATTTTCTCCATAAACTGCCTCCTGTGAGGTTGAATAGGAGGCAAATGCTGACCATAAGGGCTAGTGATGAAGGGCGTAGCAACGGATACGGGCTCAGGCTTGGGGCTTTGAGAAGGATGGGTTTGAGTGATGAGGAATGTAAGGCTGCTGTAGTGGCAGGAAACGTGGTTTTGGGTTCTGGGTTTATTGGGTTGCGTATGAGTTGCCTACGTGGATTTGATGTAGATCCAACGTGGCTATTTTTTGTTTTTTTGGTGATGTGAAATTCCATCCATAAAAGGGAAAATATATCAAGTATCCTAACAGGGGGGGGCATGAGTTGCAGATTATTTTCAGGGTCATGCAAGCTACAGACAGGGAAGCAGTGAAGTTCGGTACCTTCCAACTTAAGGATATGGTTCAGTTGTGGTATGAGTCATGGGAGATGTCTCGTAATGAGGATGTTTCTCACGCTACTTGGGCGGAGTTTGAGACCGCCATCATTGACCATTTTTGGCCAAAGGAAGCTCGAGAGGCCAAAGCCTAGGAATTTGAGCGCTTGAGACGAGATGGCATAAGTGTGACATGATATTGTGTCAAGTTCTCATCAGTGGCCAGGTATGCTCCTCATATGGTCAAAGACATAAGAGCCCGAGTCTGGCGTTTTGTGTTGGGACTCAGTCCAGAGCTTTACCGTCCTACAAAGATAGCAGCTCAGAACAAAGACATGACCATCACTAAGATGTTGGATTTTGTGAAAGAGAACGAAGATGGTATGAAAGAAACAGAGGCGAGACAGAAAGAACAAGACAGAGAGTCCGCAAAAAGGGCTAAGTCCACAGGCCATTTCAGTTAGGGAGGTGGTGGCAGACCATTTCACAAAGGTAAATCAGCAGTATCTGCCCCATCTGCAGCTAGTGCCCTGGTCCCAAAATTCAGGAATGATCAGAATAACAGGAATTCTGGAGTATCAGGCTTCCAATCTCAGTCCAGCGTAGGTAACAAGGGTTTTCAGCACTCTGTCTGCAGTAAGTGCAACAAAAGGCATCCGGGAGTTTTCATTTAGGTATGGATGGTTCCTTCAGATGTGGGCAGCCAAGGCACTTCTTGAGAGGCTGCCCATTAGCGAAGCAGGGCAGGGCAACACAGTCCACTAGTTCAGCAACCCCTCGTGCTTCTCAAGCCCAGTCAGGGCATGGTGCGACTAAGTCTGGTAACACAGGCCGCATGTATGCTTTAGCGGTCGTCAGGACACAGAGGCTCGTGCAAACGTAGTCAGAGGTATTCTATCAGTCTTCAGTTTTAGTGTTTTTGCTCTTATATACCCAGGCTCTACTCTTTCTTTCATAGCCCCTTTCATTGCTAAGAAGTTTGGGGTAGAACACGAAAAGTTGCATGAACCTTATCAAGTGTCTACCCCAGTTGGAGCATCAGCTTTAACTATATGCATCTATAGGGGTTGTCAAGTTAGAGTTTATCATCATCTTACCACAACAGTTGTAGCAAAACTAGAAATTATAGACTTTGATGTAATCATGAGAATGGATTGGTTAGCAACCTGTTATGCCACAGTAGATTGTTGAGCCAAAATAGTTCAGTTCAGATTTCCTAATGAGCCAGTCTTAGAGTGGAGTGGTTATTCAGTAACACCCAGGGGTAGATATATTTCCTATCTTAGAGCCAAAAATATAATTTCCAAGGGGTATATTTACCACTTAGTCCGAGTCAGGGATGCAGATTCCCACACTCCGACTCTCCAGTCAGTACCAGTTGACAGTGAGTTTCCAAAAGTCTTTCCATACGATCTACCTGGAGTCCCTCTCGATAGGTAAATTGACTTTGGGATTGACCTGCTTCCCGGCACTAAGCCGATATCTATTCCGCCGTATAAAATGGCCCCAACAGAGTTAAAAGAGTTAAAAGTCTAGTTGAAGGATCTTCTTGAGAAGGGATTTATAAGGCCAAGTGTCTCACCTTGGGGTGCACCGGTCTTGTTTGTCCGAAAGAAATATGGGTCCTTACGTATGTGCATAGACTATCGCCAGTTGAACAAAGTCACTATTAAGAATAAGTATTCTCTTCCCAGAATAGACGATTTATTTGATCAACTTCAGGGTGCTCAGTGTTATTCCAAGATTGACCTCAGATCAGGCTACTATTAGTTAAAGGTTAAGGGAGTTGATATCCCAGAAACCGCTTTCAGAACCCGTTATGGTCATTTTGAGTTTCTTGTCATGTCCTTTGGGTTGACGAATGCACCAGCATCTTTCATGGAACTTATGAATAGGGTCTTCAAGCCGTATCTTGATTTTTTTGTCATTGTATTTATTGATGATATTCTGGTATACTCCCGTAGTGAGGATAACCATGCAGAACACCTCAGAATAGTATTGCAAACGCTCAAGGATCGCGAACTTTATGCAAAATTCTCAAAGTGTGAGTTTTAGCTAAAGTCAATGGCATTCTTAGGCCACATAATTTTAGGAGAGGGTGTTAAAGTCGATTCTCAGAAAATTGACACTATTAAGAATTGCCCTAGACACACATCAACATCAGATATCAGAAGTTTCTTGGGTCTGGCAGGCTACTACAAGCATTTTGTAGAGGGGTTCTCCTCAATCTCAGCTTCGTTGACTAATTTGACTCAGAAAAAGGTTAAGTTCCAGTGGTCCGATGCATGCGAGCAGAGTTTCGAAGACTTGAAGAAAAGGTTAAATTCTGCTCCAGTTTTGATGCTACCAGAGGGAATCGAAGGGTTCGTAGTCTACTGTGATTCTTCAGGAGTTGGTCTCGACTGTGTTTTAATGTAGCATGGTAAGGTTGTATCTTACGCATCTAGACAACTTAAATCTCATGAAAAGAATTATCCGACTCATGATCTAGAATTGGCAGCAGTAGTCTTTGCACTGAAGATATGGCGTAACTATTTATATGGAGTGCATGCTGATATCTTCACCGATCATAAAAGTCTGCAGTATATCTTCAGGCAAAAAGAGTTGAATCTTAGACAGAGAAGATGGCTCGAATTGCTTAAGGTCTATGATGTAGATATTCTTTATCATCCAAGGAAAGCAAATGTTGTAGCAGATGCTCTCAGTTGGTGTTCTATGGGAAGTTTATCCCACATTGATGCAGAGAAGAGAATTATGACCAAAGAAGTTCACCGTTTGGCCAATCTTGGGGTTCGACTTTTGGACTCCGAGGATGGTGGTGTTGTTGTTCAAGATATTGATCTCAATCCTCTCTAGTTGTTGAAGTGAAGGAGAAGCAGTTTCGTGATCCCTACCTGTTGTGTTGCGGCTGAAGGAGGGTATTCACAAGAATAAAACAACGGCTTTTGAACCAGGGGGCGATGATGGTACCTTGAGGTACCAAGACAGATTATGTGTTCCAGATATAGATGGGCTCAGAGAGCGAATCATGTCATAAGCTCATAACTCCTAGTATTCCATTCACCCAGGTTCAAGTAAGATGTACCATGATCTTAAAGAGATTTATTGGTGGAATGGTATGAAGAAGAATGTTGCAGATTTCATAGCTAAGTGTCCGAATTGTCAGCAAGTGAAAGCCGAACACCAGAGGCCTAGTGGCTTGGCTCAGAATATAGATATTCCTGTCTGGAAATGGGAAATTATCAATATGGACTTTGTATCAGGTCTATCTCGTTCAGCTAGGAGACATGACTCTATTTGGGTGATCGTTGACTGGCTTACTAAGTCGGCGCACTTTTTGCAAGTCAAGACCATAGATTCAGCAGAACACTACCCCAAATTGTATGTTAATAAAATTATCAGATTGCATGGGAGCCAAGTGTCTATTATTTTAGATCGTGGTGCTCAGTTCATAGCGAACTTCTAGAAATCCTTCCAGAAAGGATTAGGTACCAAGGTTAATCTCAGCATAACTTTTCATCTGTAGATAGATGGTCAGGCGGAGCGTACCATTCAGACTCTTGAGGACATGTTGAGAGCTTGTGTTCTTGATTTTAAAGGTAATTGGGATGATAACCTACCCCTTATTGAGTTTGCTTATAATAACAGTTATCATGCTAACATTGGTGTCACGACCCAAACCGGAGGGCCGCGATAGACACCTAAGACCGTACTCGGCTAAGTACCATACTATTATTCCATCCAGGAGTCACAACTTTTGTGAACCTTTGATCTACGAAATGACACTTCCGTCACCTAAAAAAAACTTTTCAATAAAACTCTTTCATCAAATGAGGGACTTCTCCCTTATCGTTAATTCAAAGAAAACCTTTGGTCACAATAAAATCTTTTAAAAATAAAGCATAAGAAAAACACATCGACCTGTATGGTCGCTTTACACCACTGTCGACATCTCGACGCACTATCCACAGGGCACTGTCTGCAAACGTCTCTAACATACACGAGATACCATAACATCAGTACTATGACTCGGCAACACTCCGAACTGAGATGGAGCTCACCAATCCAGCAGATAGCCTAGGAACATCATATAGACAATGTCTTCTACTCATTTGTATACACATGCGTGGCATGAAACGCAGTGCCCCCAGACAAAGGGACGTCAGTACGAATAATGTACAGAGTATGTAACGCAGAACTGAAATAATATATCTCGACTCGGATGACAAAAGAGTAACATAGAATGGAAGGGATAACCTATACATCTTAAAATCATATGTGCACAAGCACCTACTTATATATATACACAGATATAATATAAATATTAGTGTTACGGAACATGCAACCCGATCCACAAATATTACTGCCGAGTAACGTACGGCCCGATCCATATAAGTTAGTACCGAGGAACGTACGGCCCGATCGATATAAGTTAGTGCCGAGGAACGTATGGCCCAATCCACATAAGTAAGTGCCGAGGAACGTACGGCCCGATCCATATAAGTTAGTGCCGAGGAACGTACGACCCGATCCATATAAGTTAGTGCCAAGAAACGTACGGCCCGATCCATATAAGTTAGTGCCGAGGAACGTACGGCCCGATCCATATAAGTTAGTGCCGAGGAACGTACGACCTGATCCATATACACCATGTTCATATACATAATGTAAATAGTATGCAAGAAAGCTCATATGAAAGCTACTACTTTATCGGAGTGAAGTATGGTCGGTAACGTCCGATTAATATTATGGAACAATCATTATCTCTATATCTCACCTCGAAGGAACAATTCATAAGGCGAGATCAACAACAATGAATAGAATCGAGAAAATCATGAAGTAGCTCAACATCTTCATATCATCGTTGAAATCATAATTTGAAACTTTAAACATAAAATCATCATCATCGTAATCCTCATAAAAACATTCTCATCTTTAACATCATAAGAAGCTTTAAGAGTCATAAACTTCTAGCTCTTGGAAACAAGGTGGTTATGGAAATATGTACGAGATCATAACATAAGAATCATGCCTTTGAAAGAAAGGGATGAGCCTTAACATACCTGGAAGCTCGCTTCTCGACTTTCCAACCTACCTCCTGTCTTGAAATCTACATATAAAACCATTCATACTATTATTAGGCTCACCATCATACACTTGTCTTAAGCCATCAATTTAAATCCATTTAGAATCTGCCGAAATTCGGGCAGCATCTCCCCTGTTTATATGCCTTGCCCGAAATCACAATTCAACAACCAATCAATAACAAAAACATTACCAATATTAACAACACTATTATCCATACCAATATATTCCTTAAACATCCCACACGATGATTTTCAACATACAACAACAATATACACTTCCTTTCTTCCCAATCAAGGAGAATAATCTTATCAACAAACCAACAACATTAGATGCCATCTCTATACATGTAAATCAGCCCAGCCACACCACCACAACATGCTCAAGACAATCCATAAACACAACAACTATAATACAACACTTTATGACCTTTCCTCCATAACTATTTTCACTTTTAAGACTTGTTAAACCTTCAAATCAACTCAACATAAGAGATAGGATGAAGAACATACCTTATACTTGAAGAAATTCAGCTACACCAACTTTCTTCAAGACTAAACTTACCACAACATCACGTAGAAGCAAGTACAATCACCTTTCATAGACTAGTTTGGTGTAATCTTGTTAAATTCTTAATTCAATGGGCTATAAATGTTTGGGGGTTATGTTGGGAAGTTTCTAGGACTATTGAGAATGTAAAATTCTGAAAAATAGAGTTAATGGGGGTACTTATACCCCTCATAATTCGGTTCCACCGACCTTCTCAAGTGGGACACGCGGAAGCCATTTGGCAGCTTGGAGTCTTTATCTTAAAATTACCATAACTCTTGATCCCGATATCGTGTGAGGGCCCACGACCTATGGTTGGAAATATCTTTCAATTATCTAAAACATTCAATTTTAGTGTGTTTCCAAATTCCAAATTTATAATAGTGTTTTGGCCCCTCAAAGTCAGATCATCCGAAAACGTATCCTTAAATCATCCTTTTGGAGGGATTATGCACATATTTGGCTAAGGGTCCTTTTTAAGAATTGCCTAACTTCTTATATACTACTCATATCACTTTTCATATGTCCATTATAAAACCGCGACATTTGAGCCCCACCTTAACTTACGGTTACGAGGGCTATTTATCAAATAACGTATTGACTGATTTACACCATACGGTCTGCAAATGTCATCTATATGTTATTCCTATACTCATATAATATAATCTTCATCCCTAATACTTGTATAACTTTACCCTCCCTTGAGCTCATACTAAGTTGTCTACAGCCATGGTAACACGAAATTTTCCGGGGTGTAACATCCTTCCCCCCTTAGAAACATTCGTCTTCGAATGTTTAAACTAGTCTTGTACTCTGTCCCTGATCCCCTTTCTCTGGTACATCCCCTTATCGAATAATTTTTCCCGTTAACATATCACATTTAATCATACCATCGCCATAACAGCTCTCCATTGGTTATTTACTCACTCTTTCCTACGCTTACTTCATACTCCTCATAGCCTTCTACTGAATTTACTAACATACTAGGTTTACAAACCTTTCTCTACTCTCCTAGCTAATCTCTTTTATCTTGAAACTCATCAGTCAGAAAACATGCTTCTGAAGAAATCACTAACATACCTGGATACCGAACCACGGCGCTTCTGGCCTCTTAACTGGGGTCTGAACCAATTATGCCCTCATGTACTCCAATAGCTCATATCTTCCTCATTTTTAACTTACTGACCTTTAAATCTCATAACTTTCCTCTTGATACTCTCGTAACCCTCGCTCTGCAATTGTGTTAACTCTCTAACTAGTCATAGCTTTGCTCAATGTAATCATCTCTCCATCAATGGAAAATATAAGTTCTGATTATACTTCATTTTACCGACAACTCCAGATCTGTAGGAACTAAGTAACCCCAATTCACTAATCTAACTTATATAAAATCATCTTAATATCTCCAGCATCCTAAAGTATAATAGGAATGACCCATATCTTTATGACATTCTTTAACTCAACCTTAACATATAATCCATTCCATAATCCTTTCTATAGATCATTTCTTTTGAGTTAGTCGTGAAAACCTTCTCTTTATATTAAGCCACAGCAAAACTCGTTTGTCTACTTTCCCTGAATGCCCCAATAGACATTGTTCGTACAAAACCTCGAATGTAACCCATTTTAATCTTTCAGACTACTAATCATCTTCCTCATAAACCATTCTTCATGCACACCAAGACCATCTTAAAACTCCCTTGCATTCCCTTCTATTTTCTTGTCATATCCTTCCCATTTTGTGGACATTAAGTTCCCCACTAGAATATCGTTCAATTTCTTTTCTTCCCCACGAATTATTTTCAGTCCAGTCTCAAAAGATACTCCTTAGTTACTCTATTCATTTGCTGACTTGCCTTCAAATTTTGTTAATCTTATTTCCACAACAATTCTTACTTCGACCTGTCTCTATAATCCATTCCTAATACAACATCTACCACATATTATTTCAGTCCTTGTGCTAGTACCCAAGCTTACTCACTTCCCCCCTTAAAGGCTTTATCTTATGGTGTTGTATTCCATTGCCATTCTCGATTGAAATTTAATCCCATAATAATCCTTTCGTCATCGTTTTTGTTCTTTCACTTACGAATCGTTCAAGTTCCCTACTTGTCATTACCCAAAAATGCTACTTTAAATCTCAAATCTTACCTATAAGAATCCCTAGGGATACTCGAAATAATGATGTACCCAACTATCTGTCCAGCTGGAATAGTACTTTTTATTCCAATAACTAATGCCCAATGTCCACTTGTAGTGTCATCTTTATCTTATCGTTCCATATCATCTTGTCCCATACTTTCCCATTAAGCAATCTGTAACAATCATAGACGTATAATCTTCGTGATCTTCTAAATCTTTGGTCCTTGTCCTTAAATTTTAGGAAAATTTAAGCAGAGTGTCCCTTATATTTCTTACTATCCAAGACCTACACGCAGCCCAGAGAACACATACAGTGCCTCCCAGAGCCAATCATATACATATTTATCACACATTAGCCATATAGGGCTCTCAATATAGAACAAAAATGTAAAGAGGACGAAACTTACCTCATGTGTCACAACTCAGAATATCCCCGAACCTTTATCGATTGTCCTTTTATACTTCCCTAGTCACTTCCACTTCCATTCATTAGTTATTCATTTCAATCATACTTGCAACATCCTTACCATATCTGACTCATAATCCTTTTTACCAATACTTACCTTTGTGATGATTCCTTCAACTCTTATTGTCCCTGTAATCCCAATATCATCTTTCACTTCCTTTGTCAATACCATTCTTTTGCTGAAATCAAGGGTTAGTGCAAGGAATTTCATTTCCTATGACTTGGCTCTCATCGCACAATCTTAGATATGAAAGAAAGGTAACCATCCTAAATGCCATGTAGCCTCCTGTTTATAAATGTGGCGTGCAACACACCATAAATGAGACTCTATTGGACACGACTTTCCAGACAACCCCTAGAACAAACTGCTCTGATACCACTTCTGTCATGACCTAAACTGGAGGATCGCGACTGACACCCAAGACCCTACACGGCTAAGTGCCGTACTATCATTCCATGCAGGAATCACAACTTTTTGTGAACCTTTGATCTACGAAATGACGCTTCCATTAGGTAAAAAAATAATTTTTCAATAAAACTCTTTTGTCAAATCAGGGACTTCTCATTTATCGATAATTCAAAGAAAACCTTTGGTCATAATAAAATCTATTAAAAATAAAGCATAATAAAAACACATCGACCTATATGATCACTTTGAACCACTGTCGACATCTCGATGCACTATCCACAGGACACTGTCTGCAAAAGTCTCTAACTTACACAAGATAACATAACATAAGTACTCTGACTCAACAACACTCGGAACACAGATGGAGCTCACCAATCAAGATGATAGCCGGGGAACATCCTATAGCCAATGTATTCTACTCATCTGTGTACACCTGTGTGGCATGAAACACAGCTCCCCCAGGCAAAAGGACGTCAATACGAATAATGTACCGAGTATGTAAGGCAAAACTGAAAAAATATATCTCGACTCGGATGATAAAACAGTAACATGGAATGGGAGGGATAACTTGTACATCTTAAAATCATATGTACACAAGCACCTATTTATATATATGTATACACATAATATAAATATTAGTGTTGCAGAATGTGCAACCCGATCCATAAATGTTAGTGTTGTGGAACGTACAGCCCGATCCATAATCATCATATGTTAGTGCCGAGGAATGTACGGCCCGATCCATATAAGTTAGTGCCGAGGAACGTATGGCCCGATCCATATAAGTTAGTGCCGAGGAACGTACGGCCCGATATATATAAGTTAGTGCCGAGGAACATACGGTCCGATCCATATACGTTAGTGCCGAAGAGTGTATGATCCGATCCATATAAGTTAGTGCCGAGAAACGTACGACCCGATTCATATAAGTTAGTGCCGAGGAAAGTACGGCCCGATCCATATAAGTTAGTGCTGAGGAACGTACGGCCCGATCCGTATAAGTTAGTGCCGAGGAACGTACAACCCGATCCATATATACCATGTTCATATACATAATGTGAATAGTATGCAAGAAAGCTCATATGAAAGCTACAACTTTATCGGAGTGAAGTAAGGTCGATAACCTCCGATTCATACTATGGAACAACCATTATTGCTATATCTCACCTCGAAGGAACAATTCATTAGGTGAGATCACCAACAATGAATAGAATCTAGAAAATCATGAAGTAGCTCAACATCTTCATATCATCGTTGAAGTCATAACTTGATACTTTTAAACATAAAATCATCATCATCGTAATCCTCATAAAAACATTCTCATCTTTAATATCATAAGAAGTTTTAAGAGTCATAAACTTCTAGCTCTTGGAAACAAGGTGGTTATGGAAATATGTACGAGATCATAACATAAGAATCATGCCTTTGAAAGAAACGGACGAGCCTTAACATACCTGGAAGCTCGCTTCTTGACTTTCCAACCTACCTCCTATCTTGAAATCTACATATAAAACCATTCATACTATTGTTAGGATCACTATCACACACTTTGTCACGACCCAACCCAATGAGCCATGACTAGTGCCCGAGCTGGACACTCGTATACGAACCTGTTAGACATTGTCTGACTGAAACTAAGGACATTATTGAAACTTGTAAAGGCAAACTATAGACGCATAACTCCATCTATCATAATGAACCTATCTCCTGAGGAGTCACAGCTAACCAAAACATAACATAATATGCAAGCCGACAAGGCTGCCACCATATACGGAAATACCCAAAACGAACGATATTGACATAGCTAACTAAAACCTATATTCAACCGACACATGTCTACAGACCTCTAAGAGTATCATAGTGAAATGTGACGGGACAGGGCCCCTCCGTACACCTGGATATGCATAAGTCTATATCAAAGCATCTATACCAAATTGACTTAGGCTCCGGAACAATGGAGCTCTCCAAACAGCTGAGCAGAAGTCCTAGCCTGGAGGATCACCAAACTGAGTGTCTGTACCTGCAGGCCTGAAACGCAGCCTTCGAAGAAAGGGGGTCAGTACGAAAAATGTACTGAGTATATAAAGCATGAAATACAATAAAGAAGATCATGGATGAATAAAAGATAACAGAAGGCAAGTATGATAATCAAAGATACTAATGCACCGATGCCTTACGAGATGAGAATCATGCATATCTATATCATATACCATACCCGGCCCATTTTGGGACTCGGTGAATGAAGTCATATACATATATATAGTACCCGACCCTCTAGTGAAGGTCTCGGTGAAGTAATCATATATATACCATACCCGGCCCTCTAGTGAAGGTCTCAGTGAAATAATCATATATATACCGTCTAGTGAGGGACTCGGTGAACAATGCAATGAAACTGTGCACGAATACATACCCGGCCCGGGACTCGGTGAAATGATGTAATAACTCTATGCACGATTAGAATATCATGAGCAACCATATGAAAACTAAATCATCATCTGAGACTCAACAGAATAATTAGAATGAACAAACACTTGAGAATCAAGACAACAGTCACGTCAAGTACCACTGAGAACTAGAATTCATTGGAGTCATAATGCAAGTGAGACTCATAAAATTATTTCTGAACTCCTTGAATAACCCGGGAGCACCCTCGAATGTCACTATGGATTATATTAAAATAAGACTTCAGGAATCATAGACACGTATCAGGACATAATGAAATAGCTTCTGGAAATCAAGAATATTAGCCATTCTAGTATCTCTAAGAATAGAAGCTCCTTTGGAGTTTATATGTTCGTCGTCTGTTTGTTTCATATATACCATGCCAAAAAGAAAGAAGGGATAGCTTTACATACCTGACAATCTACCTAATCACCCAACTTCTACTCCTCCAGTCCGTATCTATACAATCACGACGATAATATCCCGATTAGACCATTTACACCACTTACTATCTAATTTGTATACGAACGAAATTTAATGAAATTCAGGCAGCATTTCCTCTATAAACTGGACAATCCCGAAAATCCAATTCAATTGAATCATCAACAACATCAACAACAATACCAACCATTAATATACATCATAACTCCGCTAATCCCATCCATTTAATTCAACTAAAACAACCCCCGATCCATAAATATCAACAAAACAACAAACGAGCTTATAACGTTATTTTCTCCGTTCTAATCCGTTAAAACTCTAAATATACTTAATAAAAATGAAAAAGGGACCTTAATCTTACCTTAAGTATGCAGAAACCACGTCAATACTCTTAGTTTTGGCTAATTTTTAGCTCAAACTGAAGGCAACGCGACATACAACGCTTTTCTCTTCACGAGCTTCGGGATTCGGGCTCGGATTTTGATCAAAATGGATTTCTTAGCCTAGAAGTTCTATCACTCTCTCTCTAATGTTTTGGAAGCTCGTAGATGCAAATTAACAGCCCTCAAATGAATTTTCCACATATATTAATGTTAATGGGCCTCATGGGCCGAAATGCAAATGTTTGGGTCGGGTCTCGACTTGCTGCCCCGCCAGCCCAACTTGCATCGTCCATAACTCCTTATCCCGATATCATTTTGACGAGCGGTTTGTTGCGTTGGAAACTAGACTCGATGAACCTAATTTTAGGATTTTGAAACACCTCAAAACGCCCCATATACTATGAGATATGCCTCAAACCATATGGGCTAAAAATCGGGTTCGAGATTTTACTGAAGTTGTTCCGATTCATTTCGTTTAACTTCTAATCCTCTTCCAACCCTAATGTAACCTCTTATACATATATATACATACTCATATACATCCATAACAATCCATACACGTGTCTCGAAGGGTCCGGAGAATCACAATAACCTTAAACATAGCTAGAGAACTCACAAAGCTTCGACGAAACTCCAATCGCTGAAGTATATTCATATCTTTTGTCCATCTTCTATTTCATTACTAATAATCTCAAATACTTTAAAAGGGCACTCATATTACCTCGTATACATACTCATGACACTATTTAAAATCCTTTAGGGTGACATGTCACCTCGGGATACTTAAGGCAACCATATATATATATATATATATATATATATATATATATATATATAACGATATTCTTACTAACTCGATTAACTTCCCTTGAACTTTCTTAACTCGTTCATTTTGTCTTAAGTCAAGTAGCACGGACTCTTACAGGGCGTAACAACATAAATACTTATAACCTCAAAATAATATTGTCCTCAGAGCTTATGTCGGTTAACTTACGAATAGTCCAACGTACAGAAGTACTGGATGTAACAGACTTCCCCTCTCAAGAACATTCGTCCTCGAATGTTAAACTAGTCTATAGAGTCTTATAATAATTTTGGCAGTCTCCTCTATAGCTATACCTACCAACCTGCATTCAGTAACCTACAGATGCCTCACAAGGCCACAATAACATATAGTCTCATCTACCAATCAATATAGTCAAGTAAGGAATTAAATTACCTACAGGCATAGGGAACAAGTAAGGATACTTATTCTTCATCTCGTCTTCGGCCTCCCAGGTCATCTCTTCCCTATTATTATTTCTCCACAATACTTTGACGGAAGCCACATCCTTAGTACGTAACCTTCTAACTTGGCGATCAAGTATAGCTATAGGGCTCTCCTCATAAGACAAATCCTCTGTTACTTGGACATTGTCTACAGGGAATACTCTAGAAGGGTCACCAATACATTTACGAAGCATTGATACGTGAAAGACTAAATGTACTGCTTCCAAATCAGACGGTAGGTCCAACTCATCGGAAACCTTGCCTATCCTACGAATAATCTGATAAGGCCCAATGTATCTCGGGCTAAGCTTCCCCTTCTTGCCGAATCTCATCACACCCTTCATGGGTCACACCTTCAGGAACACCCAATCACCAATCTGAAACTCTAAGTGGCGACGTCGGTTATCTGCATATGACTTCTGTCGACTCTGGGCTGCCAATAATCTCTCCTTAATGAGCTTCACCTTATCAACAGCTTGCTGAATCATGTCTGGGCCGATTAACTTAGTCTCGCCTAAATCGAACCAACCAATAGGTGACCTGCACTTCCTCCCATATAAAGCCTCGTACGGTGCCATCTGAATACTAGAATGGTAGTTATTATTATAAGCAAACACAATAAGTGGCAAATGATCGTCCCAGCTACCTCTGAAGTTAATAATATAGGCTCGCAACATATCTTCTAGTGTTTAAATAGTACGCTTAGCCTGTCCGTCAGTCTGAGGGTGAAATGCTGTGCTAAGACTCACCTGTGTCCCCAATCCCTTCGGGAATGATCCCCAGAAGTTAGTTGTAAACTCAACTCCTCTGTCCGATATAATAGATGTCAGAACCCCATAAAGTCTCACTATCTCCCTCATGTATAACCTTGCATAGTCTTCAGCTGAATAAGTACTCCTGACTAGAAGAAAATGGGCTAATTTTGTCAGGCTATCAACAATAACCCATATAGAGTCATACTTCCGCTGAGTGCGAGGTACTTTCTAATCTTAGGTAGCACTGCTATCTTGCTATTCATAGGCACACTATCTCCCTTTTCTTTGGAGATCATTGAACTCCCTATACTTATTCCTGTTGCTAAAACTTTCATCTCTTCTAGTGCCAAGATTTCCCTTTTCTTGAGCTTCGGAATATTGTAGCTCATCTTAAAACTGAATTTGTTCTTGTGTCAAATCAAAAATGCTTATACATATCAGATACAATCCTAACGGCTTCTTTATTGTCTTATCACTTCTACCTCTCATGAATAGTAGTCCCCTAGGTTAATGAATTAATAGGGACATCGGAATTCATTAAGTCCCTTAAGGAGTGTTCGACTATACCACGCTCTTTTAGCCCTAGTCTTTCTCCACAACTACCTTCTTAATACCCTTGAAACTCTCCTTGCTGTAGGTTTTGAATTCCTATTTATGTTTATACTATACCATAGAAAGTTGATATTCAACACCATCCATTCCCCCGACTCGTCCTTCCATTATCTTAGCTCATTTGTCCCATAATTCTCCTTAACTATTCATTTGCATCGCAGCTATGCTTCATAGTTCTTCTAGTGTTCTGTTAGCTTTTTTCCTTAACATGAAATCCTCACAAAGTACACCTTTTCCTTTCTTCTTTTATCGAGTCTTCATCTTTATTTATGATACTACAACTTGTGCACACACATACAATTTCGGTTTCATGATCGCATCATTGCATCTTTTACATAAATTTTGCCTTATACTTTTAATTTGTTTTCCCTTGGGCAAGCCTACTGATTCACTAACCTTCTCCTTGTTATCGGCGGCCACATAATTCCCTTTAACCATTTCATTGACACCTTCTCCTTCCTTTAGTCCTCATAGTTTCCTTTACTTGTACAATGCCTATTTCCATTAGTCATCCTTTACTCCTGGGTTGGGAAGATTTGGAGTGTTTCGTTACGAGTGCGAATCCCTTTTACACTAAAAATCTCTTTTTGCCCTAAGTTCTCCTTCCATCTATACCATACTGTCCCGTCACTATTCCATGCCCTTCCATCCACTATTAGTCCATCTACCCGTTTAACTCATTTACTCGCAATTCTTCCTGACTATCTGTTCGTGTTGTAGTTGTACATCAGGTTTTCCTATTGTCCTACCACTTCTTGCTCTCAGCACAAAATTTTATAGTTTACACTCTCCCCATGCTTCATTCATCGAGCCTTTATCCGTCTTTCTGACGCTACGGCCGAATTGTCTTCCATACATGTTCCTTACATTTCATTCTACTCCCTCAATGACCGAATCTCTCGGCCTTTACCGGAACTCTTGTCCCATGCAATAATTTTTTTTAATCGCTTGTGTCATCCCATCATCCGCGTTCTTATCTCGATGATTGATCGGTTTCTTACAGCTAAATCGTTAAAGCATTCTGTGTACCCCCGAGGTTAAAGATTTCCAGTTACTTTACTCCTAAATGCTCTTCTCCTTTCCTTATATTATAACATTGACCCTAAAGTTCATAGAATATCCTTTTTGAGTTGCAGATCCGTTTTACTTCCAAATCATCTTTTAGGAGGGCTTCGTCCCTTCCCAAGGTGATTATGTCTGCTTGGCCGTGCCTTTAGTTCCTCGATTGCTTCTCGAGAACTGGGAATCCCCTAACATTGTTACCGAACCTGTTCATTCTTTCTCACTTACCCTTCCTGTTCGTGATTACTTCCCTTCAATCTTACTTACCAGTATTTATTCTCCTAATTCTGTACGTTCATTTCCTGTCCATGCTATCATACCCTATTTCTCTCACACCTACTCCCAAATTTTATCCAAATAGTCCCTTGCTTTGCTCGTCATTTCCCTTGGACACTTCACTCCCCCTCATTTCTCACTTCTCTCGCCTTTTCTCAAGACATTCTAATCTCTTCTCTTCCTATATTTACTTACTTTCCTCCTTTCCCCGATGTTATTGCATTAGGACTTTTCAACTCTAACCTGCAGTAAGAATAACATTAACTTACCTTGTAACATTCGTACCATTATCGCCACTTGAACTTCGTTACCTTGTTCGATTAATGGCCTCCATATGCTGCAATGTCGGTTGCGGGGATAAACATACCCGTTGGTACAACCATATATGAGATATCATACGCACACACACATATTTTCTAATGCCTTGCTCACAACTACATCCGAATACTTTTCAAACCTATCCTGATCCTAAAACTCTGATGCACCTTCCTTCTCTTTGCCGATCTAGTCCACCTAATTCTTCACGATATTTTAGAGCTCCCAAGCACTCCGCATACTCCAATTCCCCCTTAAGGTACTCTAATTTCCCATCTGCCTCTTATGTCTGACTTTTTAGGATTTCTAATACATTTCGCAGGAAGGTCACCCATCCTAGTATTTCTCTCAGCCCAGCACGCTTAACCTTGAGACTCTGATAAAATTCGGTGTGCTAGTGCTGATATAGTTTTACCCACCTTACTACATGACCTTCATCACCTAATCTTGAGCAAGTTGACATCCTAACAGATTCCAAAACATTCTCGTAACGCATCTCCCTCCGAATTAGAAAGGATCTCTTATTCTTCCGACTACACAATTACTACCTTGGCTTTTTTAATCCTCAATATCCAACTTTCACCTGTATGTATGACTACTTTCCATCCTAGATTTCAAAATTCCCATGGTGACGAAAACACCTTGGTCGTCGTTACTTATAAATACTTGGTTATCGGCCCCTTTGATTTCCGCTCACCGCTATTAGGTAATAATCTATAGCAAATGCACATACATAGGAAATTTCAATAAAGTCTCATGTACCTGTAGTCGATCGGTCTCTAGTCTGATCTGGTGATCTATAAGGTGAAGTGTGCTCCTCGTCATCGTCTACCCACCATCTGCTCATCTGGCCTTCATCATATCTCTTATCTGAGTCCGAGGAATGTAGATAATCGAGCAACTCCTGGTTTTCCGACGGCCAGGATAGGGGGCTGGAGTAATCCGTAACACTTACCGGGGTAGCTGGTCTAACGTAGTGCTCTGCCATAGGAGCAATTGGTACGGCCTCGGGGACCTCCTCTTCGGGTGTCACAGACGAATACTCAGACAGATCTGTGTCATAGCTGTCCCTTGGGGGGTCCTCCTCCCGGGATATCAAAAACTCTGGAAGAATCGTCGCTGGGTCCTCCGAGGTGTCAATCTCAATGGATTAACAAAGGCTCCTCATGCTCGGTCCTGGAGCTTGAGGTCCTGAATCTACTCTAGGGGCCTTCTTAGCACCCTCACTATCTGAAGTTGATCTCTTCATCTCTCGCCATTCTACACCTACCTATAGGAAAAGAGGTCAGAAGCGATCTTTCCTAGACTCTGGCTCTATCGCGCGATATAAGACAGAAGGAAAGATGACATCCTAAATGTCCTGTACCTTCTTGTTTATAGATGTGGTGCACAAAACATCGATAAACAAGACTCTACTAGAAACGGTCTGTAGACACTCCGAGGATGAACTGCACTGATACCACTTTTGTCACGACCCAACCCAATGAGACATGACTAGTGCCCGAGCTGGACACTCGTACACGAACCTGTTAGACATTGTCAGACTGAAACTAAGAATAGTATGGAAACTTGTAAAAGCAAACTATAGACTCATAACGAAATATATCATAATGAACCTGTCTCCTGAGGAGTCACAGCTAACCAAAACAAAACATAATATGCAAGCCGACAAGGCTGCCACCATATACGGAAATACCCAAAACGAACCATATCAACATAGCTGACCAAAACCTATATACAACCCACACATGTCTATAGACCTCTAAGAGTATCATAGTGAAATATGACGGGATAGGGACCTGCCGTACCCCTGGATATGCATAAGTCTATATCAAAGCATCTGTACCAAAATGACTTAGGCTCTGGAACAATGGAACTCTCCAAACAGCTGAGCAGAACTCCTAGGCTGGAGGATCACCAAACTAAGTGTCTGTACCTGCGGGCATGAAACGCAGCCCCCGAAGAAAGAGGGTCAGTACGAAAAATGTACTGAGTATATAAAGCATGAAATACAATAAAGAAGATCATGGCTGAATAAAAGATAACATAAGGCAAGTATGATAATCAATGATACTAATGCACCTGTGCCTTACGAGATGAGAATCATGCATATCTATATCATATACCATACCCGACCCATTCTGGGACTCGTTGAATGAAGTCATATACATATATACCGTACCCAACCCTCTAGTGAAGGTCTCGGTGAAATAATCATATATATACCGTACCCGGCCCTTTAGTGAGAGACTCAGTGAACAATGCAATGAAACTATGTATGAATACATACCCAGCCCGGGACTCGGTGAAATGATGTAATAACGCTATACACGATTAGAATATCATGAGCAACCATATGCAAATTAAATCATCATCTGAGACTCAATAGAATAGTTAGAATGAACTAACACTTGAGAATCAAGACAACAGTCACGTCAAGTACCACTGAGAACTAGAATTCATTGGAGTCATAATGCAAGTGAGACTCATAAAATTATTTCTGAACTCCTTGAATAACCTGGGAGCACCCTCGAATGTCACTATGGATTATATTAAAATAAGACTTCAGGAATCATAGACACGTATCAGGACATAATGAAATAGCTTCTGGAAATCAAGAATATTAGCCATTCTAGTATCTCTAAGAATCGAAGCTCCTTTGGAGTTTATATGTTCGTTGTATGTTTGTTTCATATAGACCATGCCAAAAAGAAAGAAGGGATAGCTTTACATACCTGACAATCTACCTAATCACCCAACTTCTACTCCTCGAGTCCGTATGTCTACAATCACGACGATAATATCCCGATTAGACCATTTACACCACTTACTATCTAATTTGTATACGAATAGAATTTAATGAAATTCGGGCAGCATTTCCTCTATAAACTGGACTATCCCGAAAATCCAATTCAATTGAATCATCAAAAACATCAACAACAATACCAACCATTAATATACATCATAACTCCGCTAATCCCATCCATTTAATTCAACTAAAACAACCCCCGATCCATAAATCTCAACAAAACAACAAACGAGCTTATAACGCTATTTTCTCCGTTCTAATCCGTTAAAACTCTAAATAAACTTCTTAACAATGAAAAAGGGACATTAATCTTACCTTAAGTATACTGCAACCACGTAAATACTCTTCGTTTTGGCTGATTTTTACCTCAAACTGAAGGCAATGCGACGTACAACGCTTTTCTCTTCATGAGCTTCGGGATTTAGGGCTCGGATTTTGATCAAAATGGCTTTCTTAGCCTAGAAGTTCTCTCCCTCTCTCTCTCTAATGGTTTGGAAGCTCGTAGATGCAAATGACCAGCCCTCAAATGAATTTTCCATATATATAATGTTAATGGGCCTCATGGGCCGAAATGCAAATGTTTGGGTTGGGTCCCAACTTGCTGCCTCGCCAGCCCAACTTACATCGTCCATAACTCCTTATCCCGATATCATTTTAATGAGCGGTTTGTTGAGTTGGAAACTAGACTCGATGAAATTCATTTTAGGATTTTGAAACACCTCAAAACTCCTCATATACTATGACATATGCCTCCAACCATATGGGCTAAAAATCTGGTTCGAGATTTTACTGAAGTTGTTCCGATCCATTTCGTTTAACTTCTAATCCTCTTCCAACCCTCATGTAACCTCTTATACATATATATACATACTCATATACATCCATAACAATCCATACACGTGTCTCAAAGGGTCCGGAGAATCACAATAACCTTAAACATAGCTAGAGAACTCACAAAGCTTCGATGAAACTCCAATCGCTGAATTATATTCATATCTTTTGTCCATCTTCTATATCATTACTAATAATCTCAAATACTTTAAAAGGGCACTCACATTACCTCGTATACGTACTCATGACACTATTTCAAATCCTTTAGGTTGCCATGTCACCTCGGGATACATAAGGCAACCATATATATATATAACGATATTCTTACTAACTCGATTAACTTCCCTTGAACTTTCTTAACTCGTTCATTTTGTCTTAAGTCAAGTAGCACGGACTCTTACGGGGTGTCACAACATAAATACTTATAACCTCAAAATAATCTTGTCTTCAGAGCTTATGTCGGTTAACTTACGAATAATCCAACGTACAGAAGTACGGGATGTAACACACTTGTCTTAAGCCTTCAATTTAAATTAATTTAGAATCTGCCAAAATTCGGGTAGCATGTCCCCTGTTTATATGCCAATCCCGAAATCAAAATTCAGCAACCAATCAACAACAACAATGCCAACATCAACAACACTATTATCCATACCAATATATTCCATAAGCATCCCACACGATATTTTTAAACATACAACAACAATATACGCTTCCTTTCTTCCCAATTAAGGAGTATAATCTCATAAACACACCAACAACATTAGATACCATCTCTATACATGTAAATCGGCCCAATCACACGGCCACAACATGCTCAAAATAGTCCATAACCACAACAACTACAACACAAAACTTTATGACCTTTCCTCCATAACAATTTTCACTTTTAAGACTTGCTAAACTTTCAAATCAACTCAACATAAGAGATAGGATGAAGAACATATCTTATACTAGAAGAAATTCAGCCACACCAACTTTTTTCAAGACCAAACTTACCATAGCATCAAGTGAAGCAAGAACAATCACCTTTCATGGACTAGTTTCGTGTAATCTTGTTAAATTCTTGATTCAATGGCTATAAATGTTTGGGGGTTGTGTTGGGAAGTTTCTAGGACTATTGAGAATGTAAATGCTGAAAAAATGGAGTTAATGGGGGTATTTATAACCCTCATAAGTCGGTTCCACCTGTTACACCTCGGAAATTTCTCCGTACTTGTATGATGTTTTGTCAAGTCGGGATTGGCTAATTAAGAATTTTTGGAAATAAGAAAGTCGCGGAAATTTTTTCAGCCCAGTGGTCGTATATGGCACTATACGGTCCGTAAAGTGATTTACGGACCGTATAGTGCAATCGTCCTCCAGCTTGTCAAAAATCTCAACTTTCTGTAAATTGTGAAAATGGTTAAATTCGACTTGGAGGACGGCCCGTAAACCTCAGTCGTAAATTGCCATAATCCTCAGCCAAACTTTCTGTTTCTGGGATGATTAAAAACGACCATGGAGGACGGACCGTAAACCACAATACGGTCCGTAAACTGCAATTTACGACCACTGTTCATCCCGACAATTTTTCATTAAAGACCAGATTTTGAATTATTAAAAGGGAACTTAAGCCTCAATTCACGTCATTTTCTTCCACACAACTCAAGAAACTTCTAGACCTCTCCACATACTTCATCTATAGAAATCCCAAAGAATCAAAAGAACATCAAGACCAACAACACCAAATTCATGAAATCAAGTGTAAGAACACAACAAAGGATCATCCAAGTGAAGAAATTTCAAAGAAGATGAAACTAGGGTTTTGGTCAATTAAAGTATTTCAACTTAAGGATTGTTCAACCATCATCCAAGGTAAGTTTCATAATTATTCCATGTTGTTTGAAGTATTGGAAATCTTGGACACTTGAAATGTAGAAGAACATAGAAATGGGTCATTATTGAGTGAATAGTGACATAAATGAATGATAGTGGAATTGAACTATGAATATTGAAGTGTTGTGAGTACAAATACGTTATAAATGCTGTTTATATCATGAAAGAAGCATTAAATGCATGAAAACACAAGGATGAGCTAGAAGTAGAAATAAGGGAAAATTGGAGGAAAATGATGGATTTTGCCAAATGTACGTAAATGACGATTGTCGATTATGATATTGCGAATAATATTATGAATATTGGGAGTTGATATAGAACGTGAGAAAAGTAGTATGAACAAAGGAGACGCTGCCCAACTTCTCCTAGAATTAGCGACACGTTCTTATAGTTAGTTTACTAATGTTGATCCAAATTCTCTTATGAAGGTAACGACGTGATATCGACGGAGAACAAGTGAGCGATATCTTAGCTAAACGACCAAGGTATGTGAGGCTAGTCCTTCTTTCTAATGGCATGAATCATTGAGCTTGAATCCCTATTCCTTTCATGAGTTCTTACATTCTAAGAAGTTAAAAGCTTATAACTATGAATGTCTATATGAGATGAATTATACGATATGATGACACTAGAATGATGATGATGTTATTCCTTGCCTACAGTCACCTTATGTACTAATCCTTTCAAGGTGAGGCAGAATGTCCATAATGGTTCCATAACGTAACCGGGGGATCACGACCTTACGTTACCCCGATAGAGTAAAGTGATCATGAGCCTTATACACGCATTATGATAAGATAAGTATTTTATGATAAGCATATTACTATGAGTATTTACATTAAGCATGTCATGAGCATTTCACACCGGGCCTAGTTGGCCGGGCAGACACCGCTTCGGCGGGCGGCGATACAGATACACCA
The DNA here is from genome assembly GCF_019175385.1 of Lycium barbarum. Classification (NCBI taxonomy): domain Eukaryota; kingdom Viridiplantae; phylum Streptophyta; class Magnoliopsida; order Solanales; family Solanaceae; genus Lycium; species Lycium barbarum. Next base: position 77,299,240 of record NC_083345.1, read on the forward strand.
CGACCTACGGGCGTGGGTAGATACCACTAGTGGGCGGCATGAGATGGTACCCCGGACACTGCAGGCCTGGACGCGGGCTAATGTTATTGATTGTCACACCGTTCCGACATGGACGGGCAGCTTGCATATGATGCATACATGTTATGATGATGAGTATGAGTAAGACAACATGCATTACTTCATTTATGATTATCAGTCAGATTCAGATGTCTTATGTTGATGTTATTCCCATATTGTTGATGTCTCCTTTCATTATATATGCCTCTCATACTCGGTACAATATTCGTACTGACGTCCTTTCTTCGGACACTGTGTTCATGCCTACAGGTAGACAGGGAGGAGAGCTTGGCCTAGGTCCTCAGTAGTTGTCAGCTGATAGATAGCACTCCATTGTTCGGAGGTGCTTATGGTTATTCTTTTGATGTACATATACATATGCATATTTTGGGCATGACGGAGTCTTGTTCCGTCTATGTATTCATTAAGTTAGTAGAGGCTCGTAGATACGCAGTGTGGGTTAGATGGTCTCACAAGATGTTTTCATATGTATGTATATTATTTTGATGGCCAAGAGGCAAATGTATATAAGGTATTTATGTTTTGATTAATGTGATTTTCCTACAATTGGTATGTAAAATTTATAAAAGAGTATTAAATGAGCAAAACAAGCATTAGAGTGAGCGGTGCTCGGTAATTTCTCCGGGTACCCATCGCGGCCCCAAGCTGGGTCGTGACAGAAGTGGTATCAGAGCAGTTCGCCCTAGGAAGTGTCTACGAGCTGTGTCTAGTAGAGTCTTGTTTATTGTGTGTTGCGCGCCACGCTAATAAACAAGAGGCTACAGGGCATTTAGGAAAATGACCATTCTATTTCTCATGAGATCGTGCGATAGAGCCATGTCTAGGATTATATCATTCCTAAAAGTGCGTTATGGTTTCAGAAAAATGCCGCCGAAAGGAAAAACTACAGCTGCCCAGAAAGGCAAAGCTACGACGAAGAAGCGGGCAGAAAGGGAGCCTCCGGCGGAGGTAGAGGAAAGTGAATCGCAAAGTGAGGCCGCGCCCAATGTAAAAGAGCAGGGAGGAGCCTCGGCTCCGATTCCTCCACCGGGTGTTTCGGGTCAACAAGTGTCCGAGGCCATATATTTATTGACACAGTTGGTTACCGCTCAGGCACAACGACAGAATGCGAGCCCAAGTGATCGTTCGTCTAGTACAAGAGCCCGTGATTTCCTTACTCTAAACCCTCCAGAATGTTTTGGGTCGAAGCCGGATGAGGACCCACAAGGTTTTATCGATGAGATGTTGCGGACGCTGAAACTTATGCATGCTTCTGAGACCGAATCCGTGGAGTTGGCCTCATATAGACTTCGTGATGTAGCAGTACTATGGTATAAAAATTGGGTGATATCAAGGGGAGAGAACGCACCACCTCCCGTTTGGCAAGAATTTGTGGATGCCTTTATTCGTCATTACTTGCCACCTGAAGTCGGCCGAGCTAGAGCGGACAGGTTCTTGAATTTGAAACAGGGAAGCATGAGTGCCCGAGAGTATAGTATGCAATTTAACTAATTGGCCCGGTATGCTCGGACTATGGTGGCTGACATGGGAGACCGAGTCTATAGATTTGTGAGTGGTTTAGGACCACACTTGTTCAGAGATTGCCTGACAGCCTCTTTGCAAGACGGGATGGATATTTCCTGAATACAGGCCCATGCTCAGAACCTCGAGGAACGACAACGACAGCAGAGAAGTGATCGTGAGGGTGACAGAAGACAAGGTAAGAGGGCTAGATCTATGGGGGAGAGCAGTGAGTACCGAGGGGGACCGAGACAGACGCATTCTAGGCACTCAGGTCAGTCAGCGACCAGTGCACCTCCCAGATTCTCGGATAGGAGATTTGACCGTTCTTTTCAGTCAGGCCAGGGACAGAGTTCGAGGGCCTCAGATTCGCAGTCTAGGGGAGACGTTAGCCAGAGGAGACCTTCAGTACCGCGGTGTAGCTAGTGCGGTAAATTGCATTCCAGACAGTGTCGTCAGGGTTCGGATGCTTGTTATGCTTGCGGGCAGGCTGGTCATATGATGAGAGATTGCCCTTCAGCGAGAGATAGAGCGGGGACTCAGCCCACAGGTTCAGCAGCGGGTTCTTCGTCAGCTCGCCCGACAGCACAGACTCCTCAGACTACAGCAGGCAGAGGCAGAGGCAGAGGTAGAGGGGGAGCATCCACTTCAGGTGTTGTTCAGCCCCGTGTGTTTGCTTTAGCTAGGCGACAGGATCTTGAGTCTTCCCCAGATGTTGTCACAGGTACCTTGACTATATTTTCCCGTGACGTATATGCTCTGATTGATCCGGGTTCTACCTTCTCATATATTACTCTGTATATCGCTGATTGTGTAAGGGTGAGACCCGAGCCGATTAAACCTTTCGAGGTATTCACTCCGGTTGGTGATCCTGTAATAGCGAGGCAAGTATATAAGGACTGTGTAGTCATTATATGTGATCGCTAGACGACAACGGATTTGATTGAACTTGAGATGATAGATTTTGACGTAATTATGGGTATAGAGTGGTTGGCATCGTGGTATGCTAATGTTTGTTGCCAGACAAAGGTAGTTCAATTCCAATTTCTGGGAGAGCCCATACTTGAGTGGAAGGGTAATACAGTTTCCCCAAAGGGTAGGTTTATTTCCTACCTTAAGGCGAGAAAGATGATAGCCAAAGGTTATATTTGTCATCTAGTTCGGGTTCATGACACGGAAGCGGAAGTGCCAACTTTCCAGTCTGTCCCGATAGTGAATGAATTCCCAGATATGTTTCCCGACGAGTTACCAGGCCTTCCTCCAGAAAGGGAAATCGACTTTGCTATTGATGTATTACCAAACACCGAGCCTATTTCTATTCCTCCGTATTGAATGGCTCTAGCAGAACTGAAAGAGCTAAAAGCACAGCTAAAAGATTTACTTGAGAATGGATTTATAAGGCCTAGTTCTTCGCCGTGGGGAGCACCAGTACTGTTTGTAAGGAAGAAAGACGGATATCTACGAATGTGCATCGACTACAGGCAGTTGAACAAGGTGACAATAAAGAATAAATACCCTCTTCCCATAATCGACGATTTGTTTGATCAATTACAGGGCGCTAAATGGTTCTCCAAGATAGATCTGAGATCGGGTTATCATCAGGTGAGAATTAGGGAAGCAGATATTCCCAAGACTGCCTTCAGGACAAGATATGGTCACTACGAGTTTCGAGTAATGTCATTTGTGTTGACAAATGCCCTGGCGGTGTTTATGAATGAACAATGTGTTCAGGCCATTCTTGGACCTCTTCGTGATAGTGTTCATCGACGATATCCTGGTATATTCTCGCACAGAGTCAGAACATGCAGATCATCTAAGGATTGTTCTTGGCGTTCTTCGAGATCGGGAATTGTATGCAAAGTTTTCGAAGTGCGAGTTTTGTCTTAATTCTGTTGCATTCCTGGGTCATGTTATTTCAGATAATGGTATCCGAGTCGACACTCAGAAAATAGAAGCTGTGAAGACTTGGCCAAGGCCTACGACGCCCATGGAAGTTCGTAGTTTCCTTGGGTTAGCAGGATATTATAGAAGATTTGTAGAGGGCTTCTCATCTATTTTAGCCCCATTGACAAAGTTAACCCAGAAGTCGGCCAAATTCCAGTGGAGTGATGCCTGTGAGCGTAGCTTCCAAGAGTTGAAAAACAGGTTGACCTCAGCGCCAGTGCTAACACTTCCAGAAGGATCAGATGGCTATGTAGTATATTGTGACACCTCCGGTGTGGGATTAGGATGTGTATTGATGTACAATGGGAAAGTTATTGCATATGCTTCGAGACAGTTGCAAAAACATGAACAGAATTAACCCACTCATGATCTTGAGCTAGCTGCGGTCATTCATGCATCGAAAATGTGGAGACACTACTTATATGGTGTGCACGTGGACATCTATACGGATCACAAAAGCCTTCAATATATTTTCAAACAGAAGGAGTTGAACCTGCGGCAAAGGCGATGGTTAGAATTACTGAAGGATTACGATGTGAACATTCTATATCATCCAGGGAAGGCGAATGTAGTAATAGATGCACTTAGCCGCCGATCGATGGGTAGTTTATGTGGAGTTCCTTCAGAAAAGAGAGAAATGGTTCGTGAGGTCCATCGGTTAGCAAGTCTCGGCGTATGGCCAATTGATTCAGGAGATGCAGGTATTAGCGTCAATGACCCCACAGTTTCATCATTGAATCTAGAAGTGAAGGAACGGCAATATGAAAATCCTAAGTTAAGCCACTATCGAGATATATCTCATGAAAAGGAAAAGTCTCCATTCGAAGTTTGCATTGAAGGGGTTCTTAGATATCGAGACAGGTTATGTGTACCGAATGTAGCAAACTTGCGCCAACGGATTTTAGAGGAAGTACATTATTCCCGGTATTCCGTTCATCCAAGTGCAACTAAGATGTACCATGATCTTAAATCGATATATTGGTGGGATGGCATGAAGCGAGACATAGCAGGATTTGTAGCACAGTGCCCAAATTGCTAGCAAGTGAAGGCCGAGCATCAAAAACCAGGAGGCTTATTGCAAGAAATTGAGATTCCTACGTGGAAATGGGAAGAAATTAACATGGATTTTGTGGTAGGATTACCCCGTACGCGAGGGAAGTATGATTCTATATGGGTGATCGTGGATAGACTCACAAAAGCAGCTCATTTTCTCCCCGTTAGAACCACATATTCAGCGAAAGATTATGCTAAATTGTATCTCAAGGAGATTGTACGACTTCACGGTATTCCTTTGGCCATTATCACAGACAGAGGGGCACAGTTCATAGCCAAGTTCTGGAAGTCCTTTCAAGAAGGTCTAGGTACTCAAGTTAAGCTCAGCACGGCGTTCCATTCGCAGACCGACGGACAAGCCGAGCGTACTATTCAGACCTTGGAAGATGTGATACGAGCGTGTGTGCTGGACTTTGGTGGTAGTTGGGATGACCATTTGCCTCTTATTGAATTTGCCTATAATAACAGCTATCATTCCAGTATTCAAATGGCTCCATAGGAGGCTTTATATGGAAGAAAATACAGATCTCCAATTGGATGGTTTGAAACCGGAGAAGTACAATTGATAGGCCCCGACTTGATCCAACAAGTAGTTGAAAAGGTTAAAGTGATTCGAGACCGACTATTAACAGCTCAAAGTCGCCAAAAGTCTTATGCAGATAATCGCTGACGAGACTTGGAATTTCAAGTGGGCAATTGGGTGTTCCTGAAGGTATCGCCGATGAAGGGAGTAATGATATTTGGCAAGAAGGGAAAGCTAAGTCCCAAATATATCGGACCCTACCAAATCATTCGCAAGGTGAGTCGAGTAGCCTATGAATTGGACTTGCCTTTAGAGCTAGAATCCGTGCATCCAGTATTCCATGTTTCGATGCTCCGCAAGTGTATTGGAGACCCAACGAGAATGGTTCTGGTTGATGATGTGAGAGTAACAGAGAAGCTAACATACGAGGAAATGCCCATTGCCATTTTGGATAGACAAGTACAAAGGCTTCGGAATAAAGAGGTTGCTTCAGTCAAAGTTCTATGGCGGAACAATAATCAAGAAGCAATGACTTAGGAAGCGGAGGAGAAGATGAAATCTATGTACCCCCATTTGTTCCAATCCGCAGAAGATATTCAAGATGAGACGTCGATGACGTAAGGTATGTATGTATGTTTTAATTTTTGTTTTTGGTCGTGTGTGGCCATAAATGTTTTGATATTGTGATATAGCCCTGTGAGGCGAAGATATTATGGGTTGTTGTAATGGAAAGGTAGTGTCCAAATTACAAAGGAAACTCTGGCAAAAAATTTCTAGAATTCCCAAGTGTCGAACATTCAAGGACGAATGTTCCAAAAGGGGGGAAGAATGTTACACCTCGGAAATTTCTCCGTAGTTGTATGATGTTGTGTTAAGTCGGAATGGCTAATTAAGAATTTTTGGAAATAAGAAAGTCGCGGAAAAATTTTCAGCCCAGTGGTCGTATATGGCACTATACGGCCTGTAAAGTGATTTACGGACCGTATAGTGCAATCATCCTCCAGCTTGTCAAAAATCTAAACTTTCTGTAAATTGTGAAAATGGTTAAATACGACTTGGAGGACAGCCTGTAAACTGGTTTACGGACCGTAAACCTCAGTCGTAAATTGCCATAATCCTGAGCCAAACTTTCTGTTTCTGGGATGATTAAAAACGACCATGGAGGATGGTCCGTAAACCACAATACGGTCCGTAAACTGCAATTTACGACCACTGTTCATCCCGACAATTTTTCATTAAAGACCAGATTTTGAATTATTAAAAGGGAACTTAAGCCTCAATTCACGTCATTTTCTTCCACACAACTCAAGAAAATTCTAGACCTCTCCATATACTTCATCTATAGAAATCCCAAAGAATCAAAAGAACATCAAGACCAACAACACCAAATTCATGAAATCAAGTGTAAGAACACAACAACGGATCATCCAAGTGAAGAAATTTCAAAGAAGGTGGAACTAGGGTTTTGGTCAATTGAAGTATTTCAACTTAAGGATTTTTCAACCATCATCCAAGGTAAGTCTCGTGATTATTCCATGTTGTTTGAAGTATTGGAAAGCTTGGAAACTTGAAATGTAGAAGAACATAGAAATGGGTCATTATTGAGTGAATAGTGACATAAATGAATGATAGTGGAATTGAACTATGAATATTGAAGTGTTGTGAGTACAAATACGTTATAAATGATGTTTATATCATGAAACAAGCATTAAATGCATGAAAACGCAAGGATGAGCTAGAACTAGAAATAAGGGAAAATTGGAGGAAAATGGTGGATTTTGCCAAATGTACGTAAATGACGATTGTCGATTATGATATTGCGATTAATATTATGAATATTGGGAGTTGATATAGAACGTGAGAAAAGTAGTATGAACAAAGGAGACGCTGCCCAACTTCTCCTAGAATTAGCGACGCGTTCTTATAGTTAGTTTACTAATGTTGATCCGAATTCTCTTATGAAGGTAACGACGTGATATCGACGGAGAACAAGTGAGCGTTATCTTAGCTAAACGACCAAGGTATGTGAGGCTAGTCCATCTTTCTAATGGCATGAATCTTTGAGCTTGAATCCCTATTCCTTTCATGAGTTCTTACATTCTAAGAAGTTAAAAGCTTATACTCATGAATGTCTATATGAGATGAATTATACGATATGATGACACTAGAATGATGATGATGTTATTCCTTGCCTACACTCACCTTATGTACTAATCCTTTCAAGGTGAGGCAGAATGTCCATAATGGTTCCATAACGTAACCGGGGAATCACGACCTTACGTCACCCCGATAGAGTAAAGTGATCATGAGCCTTATACACGCATTATGATAAGATAAGTATTTTATGATAAGCATATTACTATGAGTATTTACATTAAGCATGTCATGAGCATTTCACACCGGGCCTAGTTGGCCAGGTAGACACCGCTTCGGCGGGCGACGATACGAATACACCACGACCTACGGGCGTGGGCAGACACCACTAGTGGGCGGCATGAGATGGTACCCCGGACACGGGAGGCCTGGACGCGGGCTAATGTTATTGATTATCATACCGTTCCGACATGGACGGGCAGCTTGCATATGATGCATACATGTTATGATGATGAGTATGAGTAAGACAACATGCATTACTTCATTTATGATTATCAGTCAGATTCAGATGTCTCATGTTGATGTTATTCCCATATGGTTGATGTCTCCTTTCATTATATATGCCTCTCATACTCGGTACAATATTCGTACTGACGTCCTTTCTTCGGACGCTCTGTTCATGTCCACAGGTAGACAGGGAGGAGAGCTTGGCCCAGGTCCTCAGTAGCTGTCAGCTGATAGATAGCACTCCATTGTTCGGAGGTGCTTATGGCTATTCTTTTGATGTACATATACATATGCATATTTTGGGCATGACGGAGTCTTGTTCCGTCTATGTATTCATTACGTTAGTAGAGGCTCGTAGATACGCAGTGTGGGTTAGATGGTCTCACAAGATGTTTTCATATGTATGTATATTATTTTGATGGCCAAGAGGCAAATGTATATAAGGTATTTATGTTTTGATTAAATGTGATTTTCCTACAATTGGTATGTACAATTTATAAAAAAAAGTATTAAATGAGCAAAACAAGAAGTAGAGTGAGCGGTGCTCGGTAATTGCTTTGGGTACCCGTCGCGGCCCCTAGCTGGGTCGTGACACCACCGACCTTCTCAAGTGGGACCCGCGGAAGCAATTTGGCAGCTTAGAGTCTTTGAGCCCGTTTGGATTGGCTTATAAGTTGCATATAAGTTGTTTTCATCTTTTTTGAGTGTTTGGCTGGCCAGCTTAAAGTCATTTTGTGCTTAAAATAAGCTCAAAATAATAATTGTGCCCATTTGACTTAGCTTATCTAAAGTATCTTATTAGCTGAAAACAGCTTATAAGCCAAAAAAAATAAGTTAGACTACCCCAACTTATTTTTTTAGCGTATAAGCTGTTTGCAGCTTATAGGCATAAGCCCATCCAAACAGGCTTTTTATCTTAAAATGGCCATAACTCTTGATCCCGCTATCATGTCAGGGCCCATGAAATATGGTTGGAAAGCTCGTTGAATTATCTACAACTTTCATTTTTGGTGTATTTCCAAATTCATAACTTATAATAGCGTTTTGTCCCCTCCAAATCAGATCATCCGAAAACGTATCCTTAAATTATCCTTTTGGAGGGCTTATGCACATATTTGGCTTAAGGGTCCTTCTTAAGACTTTCTCAAATTCCCATGTACTAATCATATCACTTTTTATATGTCCGTTATAAAACCTCGACATTTGGGACCCACCTTAACTTACAGTTACGAGCGCTATTCATCGAATAATGCATTGACTGATTTACACCATACGGTCTCCGAATGTCATATATATGTTATTCCTATACTCATATAATATAATATTCATCCCTAATCCTTGTATAACTTTACTCTCCCTTGAGCTTATACTAAGCCGTCTACAGTCTTGGTAACACGAAATTTTCTGGGGTGTAACAATTGGGATGGCACCGTTTGAAGCTCTTTATGGCGGAGGTGTAGATCACCAATTGGTTGGTTCCAAGTTGGTAAAGCAGAATTGTTGGGGCTAGATTTGGTCTATCAGGCTATGGAGAAGGTTAAGTTAATCCAGGAGCGTCTGAAAACGGCCCAGAGTCACCAGAAATCTTACACAGATGTGAGACGAAGAGATCTACAAATTGAAGTTAATGATTGGGTTTTAATCAAAGTTTCACCTATGAAGGGTGTTATGAGATTTGGGAAGAAAGGAAAGCTTTGTCCCAGATATATTGGACCATATAGAATCATGAGAGGGGTTGGTCAAGTGGCTTATGAGCTTGAATTGCCACACGATTTGATTTCTGTGCACCTAGTGTTTCATGTGTCCATACTGAGAAAGTGTATGGGAGACCCATCGTTGGTTGTCCCAAATGATAGCATTACTGTTAAGAATGGTTTGACTTATGAGGAAGTCCCAGTAGCAGTCCTTGATCGTCAGGTTCGCAAATTGAGAACTAAGGAAATAACATCAGTAAAGGTTTTGTGGAGAAGTCAGAAAGTCGAAGAGGCTACATGGGAAGCTAAAGAAGACATGAAGTCCAGATACCCCTATCTTTTTGAAAAGTCAGCAGAAACTGGTGAAGGTAACGTACTTTCTCCTCTCAGATTTATCCTTCAATAGTTTCCACGTTCTCAATATTCAGCCAGTTAGACAGTCAGCTTAGTACCTATTCAGTTCAGCAGATAATCCAGTTCAACCCCTTTCAGTTCAGTTTGTATGTGCTCGTGCCAGTAGTATGCACATGTTTCAGCAGTTACTTTTAATCAAAATCTATCATTCGAGGATGAATGATCCCAAGGGGGAGATATTGTAACACCTCAGACCTTTAACTTAACCTTTGACCATGATTCTAGACATAGAATTCCAGATAAAGAATGTTGAAATTGCAAATTTCTTTTCAGTTGTTAGATGGGGATTTACTCCTAGAATATGGACTGTATTTCAGTATACAACCCGTATTTCAAATCGTGATATGGCATCTAAAATCACTGTGCATTCTAAAAATTGGCTCTGGAAATTTTATAGTTAAATACGAATCGTATTTTGAAATACAACCCGTATTTGGTGGTCGTATTTGGTAAGGAGTTTGTGCAGTGTTTCTGTCCGTTGAACATGCTTAATTACGGTCCAGTTTTAAGGGCCGTAATTCAGAATATGGACTGTATTTTGGTCCGTGTTTCTCAACCCTCACCAGAACCTATAAATACCTGGTTTCAGTTCTAATTTTATTTTTACAAGTTCCTAAAACCCTAGCACGGCTTCTTTCTCCTTTCTAACCCTAAGAACTCTAAGGTAAGCAAGTTCTACCCATTCCAATCAAATTATATCATGTAATTAGATAATCTAATATAAAATTCATTGTTCTTAATCTAGGGTTTTCATGAAAACCCACAGATAAGGTTTGAGAGACAGGCTTTTGAGTTCTTCTCAGAATTCAGACTTTTTGATTGAGGATTGTGAAGCAAATAAGGTATGTGAGTGTAACACCCCATATCTTGGAACTAATTTTTACACTCATATCATTAGAGTTTTAGTGGAAAAACTAAAGGTTTGAACGTTTTGCGAAAATGGTTGATAGGCCTACTTCGGGCAGCCATAAATCGTTGATTAGTTGAGATTTGAGAAAGTACCCTTAATGAAAGTTGTAATATGTAAAAATAGTTTTCTAAAGATATAAGTACCATTCCAATCAGAGATCGGAGCAAGGAGATATGATCGTCTCGATATGGCTAATAGTAAGGCACTTAAAATTCGATAGAATCGGCTAAATTTTCGATACGTCTGTCTTCCAGTCAAATTCGGTGCAAATCCGTTAGGAATTTGAGGAAACTTAAAACATGAAAGTTGTATCCCTTTGAAATATCTTTCAAACGGTATATTGTGGAGCCCAAACAGAGCTCTGTACAAGACGTTATGTCCATTTTACCGAACACTGTGCAAAACCGACACTCGTCGCTCTTTCAGGCGCGTGGGGGAGCGTGCGATGGCCCCGCATCGCGGGCCGATCACGCAAATCTGAGTATTGAGCTGCAGAACATTTTATGATGGTCAAGGATCGCGGAACCATCGCCAATCGGGTCAGATTCGGGTCTAAAATTCGGGTTATGCATTTTTAGTTATATTTAAGGTTTGTGGGTTTATTTCCCCAGCACCCCATTCACGAAAAATTACCCTAAAGTCAATAATAACAAGTTCCAAGCCTCAAGAACCATACAAGGTAAGTGTTATCATGATTCTAGGTTGAATTCAAGTCCCTAATCTCTTTCTAACTTGAGTAAACCCTTCTAATCAATAGATTTGTGAGTGGAACATTATTGTTGGGCGTGGAAACCCTAGAACTTGAATTCAAGAGGATTGGACTTTAAAAAGGTAATGTTTCTACTCTCTAAACATTTATAGTTGTGAATTGATGAGTTCTTGGGAGAATAGCAAATGGGTTTGATAAAGAGAATTATATGGACTATGCTAGAGTTTTTGGATTGTTGAATTGGGATTGTTGTATTCATGTGGGTGATGAAGAATGATGTTAATTACATCTAATTGAGATTGTAGAATCAGCTAGAAGTAATAGAATGGGGATTGAGTGAAGAAAACACCATTAATGAAGGTTGTGGAGCTTCATGCCCACTTAGTGTTTGATAAAATGCTTAGATGACCAAAGCATGAATACTATTGCTAATATAGAATCCCTTTGACTTGTATTGATATAGATCAAAGTTGAAAGGGTTGACGAACATTGTATTACGCTCAAAGGATGGAATTAAGGTATGTGAGGCTAACTATCTACGTTAGGGAATGTTCATGATTCTCCCTACGCCTCATTCTTCATACTTGTCAGTAATTTGACTCAGAATACAGTTTAGCCCTAGTTTTATGATATGTTGTAGGACTGTTATCTTCTAGGGTTGCAGTTACAGAATTTGTTCATGGTTATCAATTTGAATATCATTAACTCAACACGTAATCTTTATACACTTATGTATTGTTACCACATGAGTCTTAGTCTAGAAATTCAGTATGCTCAGAAACAGTCAGTGTTTTCAATTCAGTCCAGCATGTCTATTTCTGTTCAACATTGTTCATTGTTGTTATGGTCTCAGTCCTTATTAATTAACCATAATTATACATATGTGATTTTGCCCGAGGGAACAGCACAGTCTTGTGTATACGTATACATGGCCGAGGCCATTGACTGATGCACTACTAGGCCGAGGCCAGAGCGTGCATTTATTATTGGGCCGAGGCCCCACATATACAAACACAGATGATTCAGATACAGAGCAGGGAGTATTCATATCTCTACTTCCTTGCTATTACAGTTACAGTTATCAGTTTCAGTTTCAGTTTCAGTATTTTATTGCTTCAGTTGCTTTACATACCAGTATAATTCAAATGTGCTGATGTCCCTTTTATTGCTTGGGGGACTGCATCTCGCGATGCAGGCAACGATATACAGGTTGACGATTTAGCTATTTAGGAATGCACGTATCAGCTACTGGTGAGCCCCAAATTCCTTCGGGGCGTTGTCAGCTATCCAATTATTTCAGTTTATAGACAGCTATTATTCAGTACTCTTAGAGGCTTCATAGACACAGTTCAGACAACCAGATATTTATTATGTTAGCCTTGTTGGCAGTCGTTCAGTTGTTTGGTTTAGCCATGTTGGCTACTTTCAGATATGTTCAGATTGTCTATGTATTTCCGCATTATGATATTTCAGTGAGACGTTTAGTTAATCAGCATGTGTTAGTTTTATTTTATAAATTAGTGATGTTTTGGTGTCACATGTTGATTCAGCCAGCCAGTTGGTTCGCTCGGTCACATGCAGTCAGGCACCGGGTGCCGTGTTACGTCCAGGCCCAGGTTCGGGGCGTGACAGTGAGGCTAACTATCTATGTTAGGGAATGTTTATGATTCTCCCTACGCCTCATTCTTCATGCTTATCAGTAAATTGACTCAGAATATAGTTAGCCCTAGTTTCATGACCAACTATAGAATTCATGCCTTTTAGGCATTATATCCTCAGAATTCGTTCATGACTATCAATCCGAATATCATGAACTCAGTACGTAATCAGTATAGGCTTGCGAATTATATCTCATGAGTCTCAGTATGAATGCTTAGAATTATTATGAACAGTTATCAATTTTATCTTCATAATCAATAATCAGTATCATGTTATCAGTCATATCTCAGTCTTAGTGCTTGTTATTGAATACATGTATTAGGGCATCAGGCCCACATATATGGACCTAAGGTCACAGATTATGTATACATATACTTAGGCCTCAGGCCAAAGATTTTGCGTGCATCTTATTATTGGACCTAAGGTCACACACAGCAAACAGGTTATTCATTATTCAGAACAGGGAGTATCCATAACTTTACTTCTCTGTTTCAGTTCAGTTATCAGTATTGCTGTTCAGTTTCAATTCAGCTTATTATTTCATTCAGTTGCTTTACATGCCAGTACAATTCCATTATACTGATGTCCCATTTGCTCGGGGCCTGCATCTCATGATGCAGATACCGATATATTCAGTCAGTTAGCAGACAGTATTTCAGTATTAAGGTACGCCAAGGGCCTTATCCCGGTAGTTCGGAAATATTTCCTTATTCAGTAAAGGCTTCATAGTTACAGTCAGTAAGATATTTTAGTAATTTTGTTGGATTATTGAGTTAGCCAAGGCCACTTCTTATTCAGCATTGTAGACTTTTAGTATTTCTTCCGCACAGATATATTTCAGTCATTTATTTGTCACTCGATTAGCATGTGTTTATCATACTTAGATAGCAGTATACCACATGTTGATCCATCCAGCCAGTTGGTTTGCTCGATCACATGCAAACAGGCACCGAGTGTCGTGTTACGCCCAGGCCATGGTTCGGGGCGTGATAAGGACATTCCCTCACAAAATGCCCCGAGTCACCACACTCACAGAAAGTCCTACCCAACCTAGGTTATATCACGGATATCGAAGAACTATAATATCCTTCCCAGTCTGAAGATCGAGGGTATGAACCTCGAGAAGTATGTCCAGAACAGAACCTACTGAGCCTAGAAGGGCCACCAGCTATAACATGTAGTGCTGACTGAATGGGGTGGCCAGAATGGTACTGATGACTCTTGCCCACATGGCCCCCACCAATATAAGAAGAACCGCTGAAACTACCAAATCAGAGAATCTTTTTATCGTTACCCCCATCATGAGCCTGAATCCTCACAGACTCGACCTCAGTGGCATGATCTACCATAGATTGGAAAGAAGACCTAGAAGCTACTAGTTATAAAGTCGCCAACTTCAACGGATGTACTAACCCCTTGACGAACATCCTCACTCTCTCTGGCTCGGTGGGGAGCAATGGCACAGCGTAACGATCCAAGGCATGAAACCTGGACTTATACTCAGCAACTGACATCCCCTTCTGCTCTAAATTATTAAACCCATCCCTCTTCTTATCTCTTAAAGTTCGGGGAACATAATTCTCTAGAAAAACCTGGTAGAACTGGGTCTAAGTCAAAAGAGGCAACATATATGGTTGATAATCGATATAGGCCTCCACCACTTCTTCACGTCCCCACTCAACTGAAAAAGCAACATAGTCAACTTCCTGCGACTCTACTACCCCCAACTTGTGAAGCCTCTCATGACAATCAACGACGAAATATTACACATCCTTCTCTAAGGTACCATAAAAATCAAATGGCTTTATCTTGGTAAACCTCTCAAAAAAATCTTGCTCCTCATGAGTCATAGTGTTACACCCCGTACTTTCGGAGAAGCACTTGTCAAATTTGAACGTAAGTATCTCAAGCTATGGCTAGGTAAAAACTTTTGGATTGTGAGGATCAAAATAATTTGTAAGTATATAGTTAAGTAAGGGATGAATTATGATCTTTTAAGTCGTAACCGGAAAGGAGATGTTACACCTCGCAGTTTGGACGTTGAGTTCCGTAGGTGTTAACTGCTTAATTGTGAACAGTGGAGTGATATGCACCTATCGTATGGTTATAAGGGTTTAAGTTCATATAGTAAGCTATGGAAGGATTGAAGGTAAAGTGAACTAAGGAAATTAAATATGTTGGAACTTGGAAGAAAATATGAGGGGTAATTTTGGCCCAACTTGGAGAAAGAATATCTTTTAGTAGATGAGGAGTTTTGAAGCAAAGTAAAAGCCTAAAATAAAGTTCGTCGTGTATAGTTTCCAGCGCAACAAACAGCTCGTCGACACGTCATTGAAGTGGAGAATTATGGATGTTACAAGTTAGGCTGACAGAGTAGAAATGCTGCTACAGTAACCGAACTGCTACAGTGACCCCGACCCGAATTTGACCCACTATTTAAGGATCAAATCTAATCCTAAACCTCATATTTTCAGCCAAAAACACTTCAAATATTTCCCAAATCTTCTAGAAAACTCTCCCAACTTGCGTCCATTAGATTTTAACATAAATTAAGTGAAATCCCCGAATTTAAGTCTGGACAACACGTAGCTGTGATTATAATATCGAATTGCGGCGAAACTTGGCTTTGATTCAAGGTGGTAGTCGAAGATATTACAATTCTAGCGGGCGAAAGATATGAATCTTTCCTTATTAGTATTTATTTAAGCTTATCTACGGAGGAAAAGTTACTAAATGAGCGTATAATGAATTTATGGGTTGAGAAATTGGATAAAACATCGTGTGGGATGTTTATGGAATATTTTGGTGCTGATAATATTGTTGTTGATGCTGGTATTGTTGTTGTTGTTGTTGGTTGCTGAATTGAGATTTTGGGCTAGGCATATAAACAGAGGAGATGCAGCCGAAATTTCGGCAGATTCTAGAAAGATTTATTTGGAGGCTTAGGATAAGTATATGACAACGGGCCTAACAATAGTACGAATGGTTTTATATGTAGATTTTAAGACAACAGGTGGGTTGGAAAGTCGAGAAGGAAGCTTCCGGGTATGTTAAGGCTCGTCCCTTTCTTTCCAAAGCATGATTCCTATGTTTTGATTCCATACATGACATCCATAATATTTTACTCCTTAAATGCCAAAAGTCTATAGTTTCTGAAGAATCTTACGATGACTCCAATCTTAGAGATTTTCAAGCTTAAGGTTCTAGATGATTTCATGACCTGACTGAGCGTTCTATATAACATATGGCCTCAACTTATGCCTGAGTATGCTATATGACATATGGCCTCAACTTATGCCTGAGCGTGCTATATGATATATGGCCTCAGCTTATGTCTGAGCGTGCTATATGATATATGGCCTCAGCTTATGTCTGAGCGTGCCATATAACATATGGCCTCAGCTTATATCTGAGCGTGCTATATAACATATGGCCTAAACTTATGCCTAGGTGTGCTATATAACATATGGCCTCATCTTATGTCTGAGCGTGCTATATGACATATGGCCTCAGCTTATGTCTGAGCATGCTATATAACATATGGCCTCAACTTATGCCTGAGTGTGCTGCATAATTCTTGATTATATTCAGGATATGTGGTCTCAGCTTATGTTATGGATCATTCAAAGTGAGACATGATAGTGGTGATGATTATGGTAGTGATGAAGATCCTTATCATCTGAATGAACCCAGCAAATAAATAAATTCCAAAGACTCTAGTCTTAGACAGTGTAGGGATATTCATATCTTTGACCTCTTAAGTCCCGAAGGGGGCACTAATAAGTTGTCATTTTCATTACGATGTCTAATTCTCGAAGGGGACATTATTAAGGTTTTCTTATTCCCATGAATTTCACATTTGATTTTTGAGTCTTGAAGGAGACAAGTAAAAACGGGAAGAAGTTCCCATTTTTAAGAAAAAGAAAGCAGTTCTCGTTTTGAACTAAAAGTTGCTCCGAAGGGAGTCTTTTGATTGTTTACAAAGATTTTCATGCATTTGCATATTTACATACATGCACAACATCATTTCATGGGGAAGGAAAAGGGCTAAGGCGTTATATACGCAAACCACCTGATCAGTTGGTATACGATGAGTGTGATGCCCGAAGGGTCTGCCCGAAAGGGCCATTATGCTATTATGCCTGAAGGGGCTACGAGTAGGGTGAAGGCATGCCTTTTGTGTGTGTGTATATATATATATATATATATACATACATACTCATGCGACATCAAAAGTTCATGTGTATATATATGTTTATCACAGTTAGTTACATGTACAGATTTAGTCTGTTACTCTTTTATCATCCAAGTCGAGATATCTTGTTTCAGTTCTGCCTTACATACTCGGTACATTATTCGTACTGCCATCCCTTTGCTCGGGGGCGCTGCGTTTCATGCCACACAGGTGTGTACAGATGAGTAAAGGACATTGTCTATAAGATGTTCCCAGGCTATCAGCTGGATTGGTGAGCTCCATCTCATTTCGGAGTGTTGCCGAGTCAGAGTACTTATGTTATGGTATCTCATGTATGTTAGAGACTTTTGCAGACAGTGTCCTGTGGATAGTGATTCGAGGTGTCGACAGTTGTGTAAAGCGGCCATATAGGTCAATGTTTTTTTGTGCTTTGTTTTAAAGATTTTATTATGACTAAAGGTTTCTTTAAATTGACGATAAGGGAGAAGTCCCTGATTTGACGAAAGAGTTTTATTGAACGGTTTGTCCTGTTTTACTTACCAAAAGCATC
Source organism: Lycium barbarum (assembly GCF_019175385.1). Lineage (NCBI taxonomy): Eukaryota > Viridiplantae > Streptophyta > Magnoliopsida > Solanales > Solanaceae > Lycium > Lycium barbarum. Next base: position 77,317,070 of record NC_083345.1, read on the forward strand.
ATTTTGTAGATTAAAGGTTCACAAAATGTTGTGACTGCTGGATGGAATAGTAGTATGGCATTCAATAGAGTAGGGTCTTGGGTGTCAGTCGCGATCCTCCGGTTTGGGTCCTGACAGAAGTGGTATCAGAGCAGTTCATCCTAGGGGTTGTCTGCAAAGTCGTGTCCAGTATACTCTTGTTTATGGTGTGAAGAGCACCACATTTATAAACAGGAGGCTGCAGGACATCTAGGATGGTTATCTTTCTTTCTTATCTTAGATCGTGTCGTAGAGCTATGTCATAGGTTATGAAATCCCCGATCCTAACCCCTGATGTCTTGATTATTGATAAGTGATTGCTTGCTTTGTTTTAAGGTTACTAGTAAGGATTGATGCTCGTATGAAAAAAGGTATGTTTTCCGTCTATTGGTGTTGATATATGAGAAGAATTTGGTATAGTTGAACTATGGAACGTTTATATTTCTGCGATTGCCCTGTGAGGCATTGGACTTGCTTTCTGAGCTGTGTGTAGGTTTAGGATAGTAAGAATTGCAGGGGAAGCTCTTTTAAAAGTCTCTCATAGCTAAATCTGAGTATGTGTACATTACAGAAGTAAAGGAAATGGGAAACCTAGTGACAAGATGGTAAGTGAAATATGTTGAATTAATACTTGTGAACTGCTCTAGAAGGAATTCTTAGATGGCTCAGTTGAAATTAAAGGGATTCAGATGGGTTATATTAAAGGCCTTATAGGAATGAGACTTATAGGGATTATAAAGAAAATTGATAAACAAGTAAGATATCCTGAATGATCTGCAAGGAATGTGATCAATAGTACAATTTGAGGTTTCATAGAAACAAGTGAGTAAAGTATTGTGAGTCATATGAAGACAATAAGGTAGTGTATTATCGAAAGGATTATGGAATCGGCTATATATTCAAGTCAAGTTAAAGAGTATTGTTGCACATAGATACGGACGGATTTTGAGATATATGGTCGAAGCTATTGAGATAATTGTATATGAGTGGGATTAAGGGGAATAGTAGGGTTTTGATAATGAGGTGATACAAAATGAGAGAAAGGACTAAGTGAAGAGTTGAGGCCAAATGTGGGATAACAAGCGGAGGATATGAAACTAATGGATGAGTTCGACAAAGAATTAACTGAATACTGACAAGCCCATGATTATAAAAGTATGGAGATCTGGTACTATAGGAGGAAAACCATTTCAAGAGATAAATGATAGCGTCGTAAGCTAGCAAGTTATAACATTCGAGGACAAATGTTTCTAAAGGAGGGAAGGGTGTTACACTCCGTACTTTCGGAGAAGCACTTGTCAAATTTGAACGTAAGTATTTCAAGCTATGGCTAGGTAAAACAATTTTGGATTGTGAGGATCGAAAGTATTTTTAAGTATATTGTTAAGTAAGGGATGAAATATGATCTTGTAAGTCGTAACCGGGAAGGAGATGTTACACCTCGCAGTTTGGACGTTGAGTTCCGTAGGTGTTAACTGCTTAATTGTGAACACTGGAGTGATATGCGCCTATCTTACGGTTAGAAGGGTTTAAGTTCATATAGTAAGCTATGGAAGGATTGAAGGGCAAGTGAACTAAGAAAATTAAATTTGTTGGAACTTGGAAGAAAATATGAGGGGTAATTTTGGCCCAACTTGGAGAAAGAATATCTTTTAGTAGATAAGGAGTTTTAAAGCAAAGTAAAAGCCTGAAATAAAGTTTGTCGTGTCTAGTTTCCAGTGCAATAAACCGCTAGTCGATATGGCATCGAAGTGGAGAATTATGGACGTTACAAGTTAGGCTGACAGAGTAGAAGCGTTGCCACTACAGTGCTGCTACAGTATTGCTACATTAACCGACTTGCTACAGTACTGCTACAGTGACCCGACCAGAATTTGACCCACTATTTAAGGATCAAATCTAATCCTAAACCTCATATTTTCAGCCAAAAACACTTCAAATATTTCCCAAATCTTCTAGAAAACTCTCCCAACTTGCGTCCATTAGATTTTAACATAAATTAAGTGAAATCCCCGAATTTAAGTTTGGACAACACGTAGCTGTGATTATAATATCGAATTACGGCGAAACTTTGCTTGGATTCAAGGTGGTAATCGAAGATATTGCAATTCTAGCGGGTGAAAGGTATGAATCTTTCCTTATTAGTATTGATTTAAGCTTATCTACGGAGGAAAAGTTACTAAATGATCGTATAATGAATTTATGGGTTGAGAAATTGGATAAAACATCGTGTGGGATGTTTATGGAATATTTTGGTGCTGATAATATTATTGTTGATGTTGGTATTGTTGTTGTTGTTGTTGGTTGCTGAATTGAGATTTTGGGCTAGGTATATAAACAGAGGAGATGCTGTCAAAATTTTGGCAGATTCTAGAAAGATTTATTTGCAGGCTTAGGATAAATATATGACAACGGGCCTAACAATAGTATGAATGGTTTTATATGTTTCAAGACAGGAGGTAAGTTGGAAAGTCGAGAAGCGAGATTCCAGGTATGTTAAGGCTCGTCCCTTTCTTTAAAAGGCATGATTCTTATGTTTTGATTCCATACATGACATCCATAATATTTTACTCCTAGAAATGCTAGAAGTCTATAGTTTCTGAAGAATCTTACGATGACTCCAATCATAGAGATTTTCAAGCCTAAGGCTCTAGATGATTTCATGACGTGACTGAGCGTGCTATATAATATATGGCCTCAACTTATGTCTAGAGTGTGCTATATAGCATATGGCCTTAGCTTATGTATGAGGGTGCTATATAGCATATGGCCTCAGCTTATGTCTGAGCGTGCTATATGACATGTGGCCTCAGCTTATGTCTGAGAGTGCTATATAACATATGGCCTCAGCTTTTGCCTGAGCGTGCTCCATAATTCTTGATTATATTCAGGATATGTGGTCTTAGCTTATGTTATAGATCACTCAAAGTGAGACATGATAGTGGTGATGATTATGGTACTAATGAAGATCCTTATCATCTGAATGAACCCATCAAATAAACAAATTCCAAAGACTCTATTCTTAGGTTTGACCGCATAAGTCCCGAAGGGGACACCCATAAGTTGTATGTTTTCATAACGATGTCTAATTCCCGAAGGGGACATTCTTAAGGTTTTCTTGTTCCCATGCATTTCACATTTGATTTTTGAGTCTCGAAGGAGATAAGTAAAAAGGGGAAGAAGTTCCCATTTTTAAGAAAAGGGGAAGAAGTTCCCATTTTTAAGAAAAGAGAAGAAGTTCCCGTTTTGAACTAAAAGTATCTTCGAAGGGAGTCTTTTGATGGTTTCCAAAGATTTTCATGCATTTGTATATTTACATACCTGCACGACATCATTTTATAGGGAAGGGGAAAAGGGCTAAGGCGTTATATACGCAAACCACCTGATCAACTGGTATACGATGATTATGATGCCCGAATATATATATATATACACACAAACACACTCATGCTGCATCAAAATTTCATGTGCACAGATATGTTTATCATAGTTGGTTACCGGTACAGATTGAGTCTGTTACTATTTTATCATCCGAGTCGAGATATCTTATTTCGATTCTGCCTTACATACTCGGTACATTATTCGTACTGATGTTCCTTTGCCTGGGGGCGCTGCGTTTCATGCCACGCAGGTGCATACAGATGAGTAGAGGACATTGTCTATAGGATGTTCCCAGGCTATCAGCTGGACTGATGAGCTCTATCTCAGTTCGGAGTATTGTCGAGTCAGAGTACTTATGTTATGGTTTCTCGTGTATGTTAGAGACATTTGCAGACAGTGTCTTGTGGATAGTGAGTCGAGATGTCGACAGTTGTGTAAAGCGACCATATAGGTTGATGTGTTTTTATGCTTTGTTTATAAAGGATTTATTGTGACTAAAGGTTTTCTTCGAATTAACGATAATGGAGAAGTCCCTGATTTGACAAAAATGTTTTATTGAAAAGTTTGTCTTGTTTTACTTGACGGAAGCGTCATTTCGTAGATTAAAGGTTCACAAAAATTTATGACTCCTGGACGGAATAGTAGTATGGCACTCAGCCGAGTAGGGTCTTGGGTGTCAATCGCGACCCTCCGGTTTGCGTCGTGACACATAGATGGGCCCATAATGGGTCTAGGAGAAAATTTGAATGAAAGGATCTCATCGATACATGGAGCGACAATAGCAGTAGGTTGTGCCTCTGAGGTACGGAACTGGTCAGGAGTCTAACCTCAAGAAAGTGCAACAAGAGTAGTGTGAGTACAACAGTACTCGTAGGAATCATAGGTCGACAATGATTAGGTCACAACTATAAATGGAAAGAAATCAACAAGTAGAGCAGATAAGCAGTGAAAAACAGTCACGAAACCATGTTAAAAATATAAGATCAAACGGAGTGTATAAGATGTCAATAAGTAGTCATGAATAATCAAGTGAATGTAATGCAATCCGATGTCATACTATGATATGCTATGCAATGCCCCCAGGCCTCTTGTCCGATCACATACACACATGCTTAGGGCAACACCTCAAAGTCATGATCCATGGGGACCTGCAAAGTCCATGTACCCATACAGAATTTGCCACTAAAGCCCACACAGATTATCACTCGGGTCCGCATAGATTATCATCATTACCATTGTCACTCGGGCCCAAACAGATTATCATTGTTATCATTTTCCACTTGGTACCACAAAGATTATCATTCTTTCCACTCGTAACCTTTCATGCATGTAGATTGGACGGTGTGTAATGCATGGATCAATTTCAACATCTCAAATCATGGAACCAGTAAATAAATATCATGAATGCCAAACTCAACCAAGGCATCAATATGTAATCCTTCTCCTTCCATGAAATAAGTGAAATATATAGGATAAATAATTCAATCAGTAATCACAACAGATCAACAAGTATGGCGGCAAGTACATATAACAACATCCATACCAAACCAGTGGATTCATCACCACCACCATGCCCGAAGGTCTACCATGCTTTCCCCGTCAATAACTACCATCAATATACATTTCCCTAATCGGAGTTTAAACATAAGTAATTCATAACTGTCACACCCCAAACTATAGCCTGAGCATAATACGGCACTCGGTGCCTCGCATGCATGTGACCGAGATAACCATATGGTTTGCAGAATCAACATGGTGCATGAACTGATGCGGAGTATAAGTTAAAACATGAATAGTCTGAATAAAACATGGGACATCACAGTAATACCCAAAATAATATTTATATTATGATAAGGAAATAGTTTGAAAAATTAATAAATGCTGAGCCAATACGACTCTGAATATCTGACATTACATAACTGATCTAGTTTGGTCTACAAAATCTCCGGCATGAGTCTGACTCCTAAATACAGAGACAAGGCTCCCGACATATCTTAACTGCATAACTGACATGAAGTAAATAAAGATAAAACCCGAATGAGATGGGGTTCACCAATTGCTGGTACGCGCAAAGTCCTACCGAATTGATCTGTCGTCCTATAAATTTGCATCATGAAATACAGGCCCCCAGGAAAACAAAAGGGGATGTCAGTACATTCGAATTATGTTGGTATGTAAACAAACTGCATAAAATAAGTATGGCGTATGAAATAACCAAACTGAAACTAAAACTGTATTTGTAAGCTGAACATGAACATGAATATCATCTAACATGAATATGTCTAACAAGAATAAAATATTTTAAGTCTGTAAAGGTATCTGTGGGAGAGCATTAGTATAACCGACATGTAACCATCACGTAAGCCCGTGGCGTCTAATCTCTGCCCGATCAGCTAAGCCATCCCGTACCTCGCCGGGGTACAAGACATTAACATGACATGAATGGATCCAATAACCCGCAATGGGTAAACACGAAGAAATCATCCTAACTGGGCGGAGAGATTCTTATGTTATGCTGGCATACGTAGTTTCAGGCTGTCTGAGCCTTCTCGGTAATTTGTGCAACTCTGAAAACAAGAACATGGATATAATTGGCTTAGTAGCCAATGAATTATATGAACATGATTGTAAACATGGTTCTTGATTGTATTATGGCATAAAGATAGATATATAGTATAACTTGTTAGAAAACATAGAAGCATGTAGAATTTCATGAAAATTGTAACGACCCAATTGGTCGTTTTGAGAACCGGTGCTCTAATTTGCATGTCGTCTATTCAAGAAACTCAGTTAAAATTATTTTGACTTGCTAGCCAAATTTGAAGTCAAACAAATATCATTTGGTTCACTTTGGGAGAAGGTTTCACTTTGTAAATTCCGACATTCAATTATTTGGATAAATTATTTATTGTGGGAAAACATGTTCTGATTGGCAATCTAATGATTCTGTTAAATTTGGAATATTATTTATGACCTCTAAAAATTGACAGAGCTAATTTTAGAGTTCGTCTAGTTGGTTTTTTACAATTAAGACTGTTTTAATATTTAATATGCCTATATATGGTGAAAAGATGGTCAAGGGAAGAAATAAGACCTGAATTCGAGATTTGTTATTTCAGTTAGCATTGTTTTTATGTTTATGAATTGCGGAGATGGGTGGCTCCATTCCTGAGGTGATCGGATGAGAATCGAAGAAGAAAATCTATGTTTTGGAATTTGAGAATCAGAGGCTTAAGTGTTAGAAGTTTGACCAAAACCTTACTTTTGGGTAAACGTACTCCTAATTGAATTCCGACAGTTCTTTTAGGTTCGGAATGTGATTTATGACTTAGCCTAGTTGTTGGTTTGATTCCCGAAAGGTTCGGGTGTGATTTAGGTAGTTGGTTGAGAAACTAGCTTTTGAGATGATTTGGAGTTGACCACAATCAAAATTGAGTCAAGACGGTCTTGTTTAGATGTTTTGAGAGTTCGAGCAGGTTCGTATGATGATTTTGGTCTTGTCCACAAATTTTGGTTAGATTCCGATGAGTTTCGGATGTGCTTAGGTTGTATGGTGTTTGTTTTTGGTTTTGACGCTGTTTTGAGAAAAAAGGGTACCATAATGAGCAAACGACCTTTGTTTTGTGTTTTGATTGAACCGTTAGAACTGTATCTAATTTCGGAGCTATAGCAACAAGAATCGTCGCGTTTCGCCGTCGTATGAGGGATATATAGGCATTTTACTAAAATTTTGCTGTGCTGATTTTCTGGTGTAATTTTTGCTGAAAATTACAATTTTGCCCCTAAGTTCGCCCTTAAAAATTCTGCAGTCTTTCCACAACTTAAAAGCAGCATATCTCTCTCATTTTAAGGCCAAATTGGGTGATTCAAAAAGCTATCTTGGGTGAAATTTCACGAGGATTTTATGGGGATTGTCAAAAGTGAGCTTTGTGATCATCTAGAAACTGTTTTTGATTGAAACAACTGCTGGTTTTTTTAATTTCCACTTGTTTCGGGATTTAGTTACTTTTCTCACAAGTTCTAGAGTTCGGTTTAGAGAGTTTCAAAGGGGTTTTGCTCATCTAAGCTTGGAGGTAAGATTATAATCCTAAATCCTTAATTTTCCCTTGATTCCTATCCTCAATTCGTATTTTTAATCATTTGTTTGGGTTCAAAATTGGGGTTTTAGCCTATGTTTCTTGGACTCTCCCCAAATAATGTCGTAACTGTGTCAGATTCTTCAAAAATACACTACTTTTTGAGGATCCGACACGCACCTGTGTCCATTTTTAAAGAGAGAAGTAACATAGATTTTAGCCCTAAAGTGAAAATTGGGGGAAAAGGGAAATTGGATGCCAAGATTATGGCTTTTTGATTGGATATTTTGGATTTGGACTAATTAGACTGTGTGTAAACTTTTGTTAAACTAAAATTTTAGTTTTGTCCTTTCGAGCTCGGGGCCACCTTTTTTGGGTTCATTTTATTTCGAATTAGGTATAGCAATATGGGTATCATTGGAGTCGTCTAAACTCGTAGGGTTCTATTTTGACTATATTGAACCTAGTTTTTTAATGAACTTACAGTGCCCTTGTGGCTCGGATTTGGCTATTTTGGGTCTGTTTTCAGGTTTTGGGTAAACCATTGCATTATAGGTATTGAGACGTATTAAAATAAACGCGACAAGTTAAAGACAAGACTATCTTAAGATACGAAGTAGAGATTTTAACTTCCGGTTTCGTTTCAAGTCACAATTTACCTACAATTTTGTTTGGCATGGAAGTATTAATGTTAATCTTCCAAGGCTCTCCAAAGAAGAAAGGAATGGCTCAAGCAGATTGGTTCACGTAACGACCCGTTTGGTCATTATAGTTCTTTCGGCGTTTTCGCCCGTTTCGAAGCATTGATTAGCTCACTTTTGACCCGAGGTGACCGCTGATATTCTCCCCATGGTGTCTAGACCGGATTCGGGAAACATTGGTGGAAATATAGGTTTGAAGTGAAAAAGGTTTGACCCGAGGTTGACTTTTCGACAAACGGACCGTCTTCAGAATTTTGTCGATTCCGAGAGGTCCAGATGGTCGTTTAGAACCTGTATGTATGTTTTTTTAAGTTCCCAATGCATTCAGATGCATTCTGGGACTTTGGATGGGAAATGGGAATTAAGGCATCGGTGGTTGACTCGGTCAACGAGACCTCCGTTGGGAATTCCAAGACCACAGGTGTGTTCGGAGCATTTTATTATGTGGGACTAGGTATCTGGTATGTCAGCAAATGGCCTTGGGAGTTAGTCAAAATATCGGATTGAAAAGAAAAACTTAGGCCAAGTTATGGTGTATGGTGCCCGCCTTGGCGGCACCAGTACCGCAGCAGTGGCACCGCTGCGGTGGTACCCTGCCGCTGCAGCGGTCCTAGCCATTTAGGCTTGACCACTGATGCGGTCAGGTGGCAGCTGGGGCAGTCACGGTACCGCTGTAGGGGGTGATGGGCAGTTAAATCTATTAAATGAGTCTTAGACCCTTCATTATTTCATATCTCGATATTGGAGCTTTGGAAAGCTGTTCTTGGAGACAAATTGAAGGAATTCTTGGAGGTAAAACTTTCCTAATCCTTTACCCTTCCTTAATCTCAATCATCTTAGATTTCCCTCTTCCCTTTAACAATCCCTTAGAGATGGAATTTGAGAGAGGGTTTTTGAAGAACATTTCCCTAGACTATTAATGATAAATTGATGAGGGTTATGCTAGATATTGACTAAACTATGCTTATTAAGCATATATCTTCCACTTTTAACGTTAAATTTCGTATTTGGAGAATTAGGGTTTATACCCAACTTCGAAATTTTTACTTGAAATCAGATTTAGGCCAATTCTTGAGTTAAATCAACAATTAATGGTTGGGCTGATTCCCTAATACTTAATTTGGTATTTTTCCCGCGAATTTCCCGTTTTGCCCTTGCGGCCTTGTTTCCCTAAATTATAGGGTTAAATGGACCTAATTTATATCATAGCCATATTTGTATCATTCTTCATGATTTCTAATTTAGAATTCGATTATGCTTAGACTACTTTTGTTCTGAGCTTCAGAGGAAGGGAAGGGAAATAGAGTGACTTGTTGGTGTTGTGGTTAGGCAGTCCAAGTAGGTTACGGTTTATTTTTATGAGACTTCGTATAGTGAATCACATATTTAGATTATAAGGTCGGAGACAGGATGTGAACCTTCGGGTATGAAGTTGAGATGGATATTGCCTTAGGTTGGACCCTGATGTGTGTTGGGACTAGCCACCCCATTATGTGTGTTTGATTGATTAATAGTGTTGGCTTGATGCCATGTGTAGTTGATAGATATCGAGTCCTGCTTGTTGTCCTAATTTGGATATAATGGACATACCATTGTTAGTATTTGTGCTCGATATATGTTGGCGTACCTACTGTTAGTAATTGAGTTATTGATATGTGTTGGCGTACCTACTGTTGGTACTTGACTTGATATATTGTGGCATACCTCGTTGTGGTATTTGTGATATTAAATCGGATTGTTTATGATTGACATATGTATTGTACGCATTCTCTCATATTCATGCATGGCTGATACCCGATGATGATCCGGTATCGTTGATTGAGCAAAACTGATATTTGATAAACTCCTTTACTGGAGTGATTGTGAAAAGGCCGATGTCCGAAGATCCATTTCGGAATCGTTGTTTATATGAAACTGATATTTGATAAACTCTTTTACTTAAGTGATTGTGACAAGGCCGATGTTCGAGGTTCAATTCCGAAATTGTTGATTTATGAAACTGATATTTGACACTCTTTTGAGTGACTGTGAAGAGGCCGATATCCGATGGTTATATTCGGGCATCGTTGTTGCATGGCCGATTTCGATGTATCTAGGAATCATTTTTAGTGCATGGACTCTGCGGGTCCCCCAGGGTGGTGCCGGTGAGACTCCCCCTATGAGCAATTAGCCAGGGTCTCGTCCGTCTATTGTGCAAAGATCCGGGACAGGTGGCACTTAAACTTCGCGAGTCACGCTGGATTGTGCTACCGAGACATCGATATTTTCGTCCGAAGTACATGTGTACACCTCATTTGCATATCCCGACATCGCATTATTACTTGACCGAGAGTGCTGATTGTTGGTATTGCGATGTCTCCGTTGTGATGATTGGATTGTCTCAATTCTATTGTGGTGATCAGATTAGATCAGATATACTCGGACTTATCATATTGGAGTTTAGATTCTTACATAGGTGAGGACAGATTTCGGTTATGATTATAGTGTCTCATGCTTGATTATTTTATTTGCTTATCTGCATTATTTTCTGAATTGTGTTAACCATGCTGGGTCGGCCGATGATGCCTACCAGTACTGTTGTTTGTACTAACCTGCACTTGCTGCATTCTTTTATGAATGCAGAGCATCAGGTCGGATCTACTTCTCTGACTCGTGGCTGATCGACTCTTCGGCTTCCACTTGAGTTTTCTAGGGTGAGCATGGCGTCCGCTGACCTCGAAGACTTTTCTATTACTTATGTCTTGCTTTCTTTTCAGAGACATGATTTGAGATTACTCATGTATTATTATTCAGACTTTAGTATTCGGATTTAGATGCTTTTGTATGACCATACCAAATACTGGGGTGGATTTCATTTACTTCCGCACTTGTTAACATTATATTATATTGTGAGACTTACATTATTTTACTTTTTTTTGTTATTTTCTATTATTGTGAATGTTGAGTTAAGGGTTCGCCTACCGAGGTGGGAAAGGTAGGTGCCCGCATGACCTAGGTTAAAATGGGTCATGATAAGTTGGTATCAGAGCCCTAGGTTACTCGGTCTTTAATACAAAAGCGCGTCTAGTAGAGTCTCGTGGATCGGTACGATGAGCTCCGTACTTATCTGCGGGAGGCTATGGGACATTTAGGAAATTTCACCTTCTTTCTTTCCATCGTGCTACTTTATTCAAATTGGTATCTGAAAAGACCAAATTAGTATTTGACTCTTATCTCTTCCATTACAGCTGGTGAGGATTCGCGACACGCCAGTATAGAGGATGTACGTGAGGTTAACCCCACCGATTTGCACGGGCTCACCGAACAAGGATGCTTATGAGTTCATCGCGATCACGCAGGAGCTACTCCATGCAGCAGGGATCATGGAGACCTTTGGAGTTAGGTATGTTACCTTTCGATTCAGTGGTGGCGCGAGGTCATGGTGGAGAGACTACCTTGCTATCAGGCCAGCGTTCGCATGCCCATTTACATGGGACCAGCTCTATGGGGTATTTCTGGAGAGGTACGTTCCACGTCCGCGGAGGGACGAACGTCAGCGTCAGTTCCTTGATCTCCGTCAGGAGGGCATGCCAATTGCTACCTATGCACTATCCTTCTCCTATCTGGCTCGTTACTCCTACCAATTGATTTTGACGGAGGTCGGCAGGATACGGTGGTTCATTAGCGGGCTGGATGGTCCTCTCCAACTACTCTATATCCAGCTGGAGGCCGAGGGCGCTTCATTCCAGACCATTGTTGATAGTGCAGTGAGAGATGAGGCAATGGGACCTAGGGCTTCTTCATCCAGGTCTTCAGTTTCCATGTTTCAGCACTCGACTCCACTTACCTATTTCTCTTGTGGAGAGGTTGGGCATGTTTCCAGGAGATTTCCCTGACCTAGGTGGGATTATCAGCCATCGAGGACTTCTGTATCATCTAGTGGTTGAGGAAGGACTTCTCATAGAGGCGGTGCTCAGTCAGGCTGCGGTACTTCCCATGGTTCTAGAGGTGGATCCCAGTTAGCTAGAGGTGGTACTCAGAGTGTGAGAGAGGGATCCCAGACTGGGTGTGGTGGAGCCCATTGTTACTCATTTTCTGGTAGGTCCGAGGTAGAGGCCTCATATGCTGTGATCTCAGGTACCATTTTTATCCGTCATAGCGCAGCATCTGTGTTATTTGATCCAGGATCCACTTATTTGTATGTATCTATATTTCATGTCATAAGTAGGGATTTTGCTTGTGATAGCATAGATATACCTGTTTATGTGTCTACCTCGGTCAGAGATTTAGTGGTTGTTGATCGAGTCTACCGTTCTTGTTTGGTAAATTTTATGGGATACGACACTTGGGTAGATTTGATGACTCTTGATATGGTGAACTTTGATATTATATTGTGTATGTCCTGGCTTTCTCCTTACCATGCGATCTTGGACTGTCACGCCAAGACGGTCACTTTTGCCATGCCGGGCATTCCTAGGCTTGAGTGGAGAGGTACTCCTAGTACCGCTCCGAAGAAGATTATTTCTTTCCATCGGGCGAAGAATTTAGTAAGTAAGGGGTGTTTAGCGTATTTGGCGCATGTTCGTGATGACTGTTGCATCTCCACCCCTTGAGTCTATTCCTATAGTGAGTGAGTTCGCGGAGGTATTCCCGTCATATTTACCGGGTATACCGCCCTATCGCGACATTGATTTCTGAATTGATGTGGACCCAAGCACCCGTCCTATTTCCAGCCCACCATATCGGATGGCTATTGTCAAGTTGAGGGAGCTTAAGGAACAATTACTAGACTTATTGAGCAAGGGGTTCATTAGACCGATCGTCTCCCCTTAGGGTGCTCTCATGTTATTTGTGAAATAAAAAGATAGGATTATGAGGATATGTATTGATAACCGCCAATTGAATAAGGTCACCATTCGGAATAATTTCCCTATACCTCGTATTGATGACCTGTTCGACCAGCTTCAGGGTGCTTCGGTGTTTTTGAAGATCGATTTGCGTTCTGGCCATCACCAGCTGAAAATCAGGGCAGAGGATATTCCGAAGATAGCATTTCAGATGAGATATGGCCACTATGAGTTTCTAGTGATATCTTTTGGGCTTACCAATACCCCGTCTGCATTTACGACTTTGATGAATGGCATCTTTAGGTCGTTCCTTGACTCTTTTGTGATTGTTTTTATTGATGACATCTTGGTGTATTCCAAGAGTAGAGTGGAGCATGAGAGCCATCTTCGCACTGTCCTTTGGTTGTTGAAGAAACATTGTTGGGTTGCTAAATTTTCTAAGTGTGAGTTCTGGTTAGAGTCTGTGGCATTCTTAGGTCATGTGGTGTCCAAGGAGGGGATTATGGTTGATCCATAGAAGATTGAGGCTGTGAGGGATTGGGCGAGGCCCACTACTGTTATCGAGATTCGTAGTTTTGTGGGTTTGGCTAGTTATTACTATCGCTTTGTGAAGGATTTTGCTGCCATTGCTTCGCCCTTGACCAGATTGACTCAAAAGGATGTTCCCTTCCGGTGGATGGATGATTATGAGGAGAGCTTTCAAAAGCTCAAGCTTTTTTTGACCACAGCCCCAATCCTAGCCTTACCTGTGGAGGGCAAGGACTTTGCTGTCTATTGTGATGCTTCCCGTATAGGTTTGGGTGCGGTGTTGATTGAGGAGGGTAGGGTGATAGCTTATGCCTTCCGTCAGTTAAAAGTTCACGAGAAGAATTACCCTACCCATGATTTGGAGTTGTTGGCCGTAGTTTTTTCCTTGAAGCTTTGGAGGCCTTTCTTGTACTGTGTCCATTATGAGATTTTTACCGATCACCGTAGCCTTCAGCATACGTTTACCCAGAGAGATCTTAATTCCAGGCAGCGCCGATGGATGGAGCTCCTGAAGGACAATGACATCTCTATTCTGTATCACCCTAGTAAAGTCAATGTGGTGGTTGATTCCTTGAGTCGCAAGGCAGTAAGTATGGGGAATTTAGCTCGATTGATTGTTTTCGACCGCCCATTGGCCATGGAGGTTCAGACTCTAGCCAACAGTTTCGTCCGTCTTGATATTTCAACCGCGGGTAGGATTTTGGCTTGTATATAGGCGAGGTCATCATTATTGGATAGGATCATGGCTCATTAGTTTGAGGATGCTCAGTTGAGCAAGATCCGAGATAGGAATTCGAGGGGTGAGGCCAAGGATGTCGTGATCGATTCTGAAGGCATACTGAGGATTAGAGGGCATGTGTGCGTTCCTCGTGTTGGTGACCTGATTCAGTTTATTTTATCTGAGGCCCATAGCTCTCGCTACTCCATTCATCCGGGAGTGACCAAGATGTACCGTGACCTGAGACAGCACTATTGGTGGCGCCGTATGAAGAGAGATATAATTTTATTGGCTAAGTGTGGAAATTGTCAACAGGTAAAGTATTAGCACCAGCGACCCAGTAGGGTGCTTCAGAGGATGCCCATTCCCAAGTGGAAATGGAAGAGGATTACTATGGATTTTGTCACGGGTCTTTCGAAGACCCTTGGCAAGTTTGATTCTATTTGGGTGATAGTGGATCGGTTGACTAAATCCACTCACTTTGTTCCGGTTCAGATTTCCTATACCGCGGAGATGTTAGGCAAGATGTATATTCGGGATTTTTTGAGATTACATGGGATCCCTATTTCTGTTGTATCTGATCGGGGTACTATCTTCACTTCTCGATTCTGGAGAGCATTTCATGATGAGTTGGGTACCCAATTGGACTTTAGTACATCTTTCCATCCCTAGACCGATGGCCAGTCCGAGCGGACCATCCAGGTGCTTGAGGACATGTTGAGAGCTGGTGTTATTGACTCTCGTGGTTATTGGGATCAGCACTTACCCTTGGTAGAGTTTGCGTACAACAATAGTTATCATTCAAGTATTGGTGTGGCGCCTTTTGAGGCCTTATATGGTAGGAGGTGTAGATCTCCGATTGGTTGGTTTGATGGTTTCGAAGCTCATCCTGGGAGCACGGATCTATTGAGAGAGTCCCTTGATAGAGTGAGAGTTATTCAGGCCAGGCTCGTGGCAGCTTAGAGCCAGCAGAAGATGTATGCCTACCGGAAGGTCCTGAATTTGAAGTTTGCTATTGGTGACTAGGTTCTATTGAAGGTCTCACCCATGAAGGGTGTTATGAGGATTGGTAAGAGGGGCAAGTTGAGCCCTAGATACATAGGCCCGTTTGAGATCCTGGATTATATTGGTGATGTAGCCTATGAGTTGGCATTGCCGCCAGGCTTGGCGGGATTTCACCCGATCTTTCATGTTTTGATGTTAATAAATACCATGTCGATGGTACCAACATTGTTCGTTGGGATTCCATGTTGCTTGATGAGAATTTGACTTATGAGGAGGAGCCTATCACGATCTTAGATAGGCAGGTTCGAAAGGTCAAAAGAGATTGCTTCTCTGAAGGTGCAATGGAAGCACCGTCCTGTTGAGGAGGCTACCTGGGAGACTGAGTCCGATATGCGTAGCCGATATCCCCAGTTGTTCACTGATTCAGGTATTTCCCTATTTTCCCTCTTTTCAATTGGTATTTGATGTAACGGCCCGTTTGGTCGTTATAGTTCTTTCAACATTTTTGCCCATTCCCGAGAATTGATTAGCTCGATTTTGACCTGAGGGGATCACTGATACGCTCCCCAAGGTGTCTAGACTGGACTCGGGAAACTTTGGTGGAAATATAGGCTTGAAGTGAAAAAGGGTTGACCCGAGGTTGACTTTTGGGAAAACGATTTTTTTTTGAAATTCTATCGATCTCGAGAGGTTCAGATGGTCGTTTAGAACCTGTATGTTTGATTCGGTTCCCAATGCATTCGGATGCATTCCGGGACTTTTGATGGGAAATGGGAATTAAGGCATTGGTAGTTGACTCGGTCAACGAGACCTCCGATGGGAATTTTGAGACCACAGGCGCATTCATAGTGCATTTTTATGTGGGACTAGGTATCTGGTATGTGAGCAGATGGCCACGGGAGTTATTCAAAAAATCGGATCAAAAAGAAAAACATAGGCCAAGTTCTGGTGTTTGGTGCCTGCCTTGGTGGCACCAGCACCGCAGTAGCGGCACCACTGGGGTGGTAGCCCTGCCGCTGTAGCTATCCTAGCCATTTAGGTTGGACCGCTGATGCGGTCACGGTACCGCTGTAGCAAGTGACAGTCAGTTACCATTAAATGAGTCTTAGACCCTCATTATTTCATATCTAGATATTGGAGCTTGGGAAAGCTGTTCTTGGAGACAGATTGAAGGAATTCTTGAAGGTAAAACTTTACTAATCCTTTACCCTTCCTTAATCCCAATCATCTTAGATTTCCCCTTCCCTTTTACCAATCTCTTAGAGATGGAATTTGAGAGAGGGTTTTTGAAGAACATTTCCCTAGATTATTAATGATAAATTGATGATGGTTATTCTAGATATTGACTAATCTAAGCTTATTAAGCATATATCTTCCACTTTTAACGTTGAATTTCGGATTTGGAGAATTAGGTTTTATACCCAATTTGGGGTTTTTTACTTGAAATCAGTTTAAGGCTAATTCTTGAGTTAAATCAACAATTAATGGTTGGCGATGATTCCCTAGTACTTAATTTGGTATTTTGCCCGCAAATTTCTCATTTTACCCTTGTGGGCTCGTTTCCTCAAATTCTAGGGTTAAAATGGACCTAATTGATATCATAGCAATATTAGTATCAATCTTCGTGATTTCTAATTTAGAATTTGATTATGCTTAGACTACTTTGGTTCAGAGCTTCAAAGGAAGGTCAAGGAAATAGAGTGACTTCTTGGTGTTGCGGTTCGGCAGCCAGGTAGGTTATGGTTTATTTTGATGAGACTTCGTATAGTGAATCACATATTTAGATTATGAGGTCGGAGATAACATGTGAACTTTCAAGTATGAAGTTGGGATGGATATTGCCTTAGGTTGGGCCCTGATGTGTGTTGGGACTAGCCACCCTGTTATGTGTGTTTGATTGATTAATTATGTTGGCTTGATGCCATGTGTAGTTGATAGATATCGAGTCCTGCTGTCATCCTGATTTGGATAGAATGGACATACCGTTGTTAGTATTTGTGCTCAATATATGTTGGCGTACCCACTGTTGGTACTTCACTTGATATATTCTGGCATACCTCGTTGTGGTATTTGTGATATTAAATCTTATTTTTGATGATTAACATATGTATTGTACGCATTCTCTCATATTCATGCATGGCTGATACCCGGTGATGATCTGGTATCATTGATTGAGCAAAACTGATATTTGATAAACTCCTTTACTTGAGTGATTGTGAAAAAGACGATGTCCGAAGATCCATTTCGGAATCATTTTTTATATCAAACTGATATTTGATAAACTCTTTTACTTGAGTGATTGTGAGAAAGCCAATGTCCGAGGTTCAATTCCGGAATCGTTGATTTGTGAAACAGATATTGGACAGACCCTTTTGAGTGAGTATTAGGAGGCCGATGTCTGATGATTATATTTGGGCATCGTTGTTGCATGGCCGATTCTGATGTTATCTCATAATCGTTGTTAGTATGTGGAATCTGCAGGTCCCCCAGGGTGGTGCCCGTGAGACACCCCCAGTAAACAATTAGCCAAGGTCCCGTCTGTCTGTTGGGTAAAGATTCGGGACGGGTGGCACTTAGACTTCGCGAGTCACGCTGGGTTCTGCTACCGAGACGTCGATATTTTTGTTCGGAGTACATGTGTACACCTCATTTGCATAGTACAGCATCGCATTCATACCATTATTGCACTGCATTGCATTATTACTTGATTGAGGGTGGTGATTGTTGGTATTGTGATGGCTCTATTGTGATGATTGGATTGTGTCGATTCTATTATGGTGATCAGATTGGATCGGGTATACTCGGACCTATCATATTGGGTGTAGATGCTTACATAGGTGATGACAGATTTCGGTTGCGATTATATTATCTCATGCTTGATTGTTTTATTTGCTTTTTTACTTTATTTTCCGAATTGTGTTAACTATGCTTAGTCGGCCGATGATGCCTATCAGTACAATTGTTTTTACTGACCTGCACTTGCTGCTTTGTTTTATGAATGCAGAGTATCAGGTCGGATTCACATCTCTGACTCGTGGCTGATTGACTCTACAGCTTCCACTTGAGTTTTCCAGGGTGAGCACGGCGTCCGCTGACCTCGAAGACTCTTTTATTACTTATGTCTTTCTTTCTATTCAGAGATATGATTTGAGACTACTCATGTATTATTATTCAAACTTTAGTATTCGAATTTAGATGCTCTTGTATGACCAGAACAGATACTGTGGTGGATTATATTTACTTCCACACTTGTTAACATTATATTATATTGTGAAACTTATGTTATTTTATTTGTTTCCGCTATTTTCTATTATTGTGAATGTTGAGCTAAGGGTTCGCCTACCGAGGTGGGAAAGATAGGTACCCGCATGACCTAGGTTAAAATGGGTCGTGAAAATTTGAGGTTCCAGTTCAGCATTCCAGGTAGGTTGTCGCTTACCTTATGGTTAGACTTTGGTTAGCAAAGCATATGTAGAGTTAGTGATTGTCGGAGAAAGCATGTTACGCCTTCGGGTGTTAAGTTGGGATGGATTACTTTGGTTGGTATTGTAGTTGAATATGGCTTGTCGCCTTGTTGTGTTCTATTAAGTTGTTTCCTTGTGTGTATTTATTGGCTTGTTGCCACCACGTGAGTGATTCCAAACTTGTTGCTTAGTGATTTACTTTAAGAAGTCGGAAATCGTATTTTATCACGTGTTGATGTTGTTGGGAAGGAAGGGAAAGCTATGAAATTAACACTGTTATTGTGATATGTGTCCATGTGTGACGCGATTGATATGATACGTTTTCATCATTCATCGGTATTATGTAGTGTACTCATTATCATCTTTCATGAGACTCTCATATGAATATTTATCGACTTATTTATGGTTGTTATCTCGTATCTCTCAGTTATTGGTTATTGACTTGTGAAGAGGAAGGAATTGATATTGATCTTGATATTAGGGTATATGTCCATGTGTGGCACGGTTGTCATTGATATACTCTAGTTGGCTTTGATATCATGTATGCATTAATAATCATATATTTGGATTGGGTTGCGCGCCACAACACACACACACACACACACACACACACACACACATATATATATATATATATATATATATAGATATATATCCACTTACTTGGATCGAGTTTCACGTACCACAAAACTAACTAGGATCAGGTTACACGTTCCGCAACACTGACTTGGATCGAATTGTGCTCCGCAGCAGGTACATGGACTTCGTGGGTCCCCCATGGGTCATGACTGTTGAGGCATAGATATCATCCTCCTGGAGCATGTATGTATCATTTCATTGCATTGCATTCATATTTCATTAATTCATACATTTGGTTTCTAGTAGTGGTTATTTATCAAATTGTACGTTGCTCGTGAATATTGACTTCCTGGTTGTTTACTTATTTGACATCGTCGTGTGCCTGATTAGTATATATTTGGGAATTGATGGAATCGAGGAGTATAAACTTTCTCCTAGGTTGAAACTTGAGGTTACGGAGTGACATTGTTGGCTGTACTAGTGTTTATGGTTATTCTGTGGAATCGTGGAAAACATGGCAAGACTTGTGTTTAGGTGCTTCACCACAGGCTATGATTCGGCTAATTGATCTTTATGTACTTGAGTTGTTATTCTTGGACCGTGTGGTGTTTATACCTGATAGTGAGCATGTCTATTCTTCAGTCTCTCCCTTTATACATGTTAACTAACTATTGTAGGCCTACGATGCCTACTCCGTATGTGTTGTTTTTACTGATGCTGTCTTGCTACACTCCTTTTCAGGGTGTAGAGTTTGAGACATGTTCCACTTCCACTTCGCGAGGCAGATTTTCGAGGCCTAGCTTGCGAGTGTCTAGGGTGAGCATTTGACGAGTCGCTGCCGCGAGGCTCATTTATCCTGACTTTATATTTTATCATTCAGACAGCTTTTTATTTGGCTTTCAGACTTTTATATTAGACATTCTTGTAGTTTCTCTTATACGAGTCAGACTCGTTCCTTGGGGATTGTATTTATATTATGCATTTATCATTATTTATGATTCAGTCTTCTACTTTTTCTACTCTATTTACTTTATTATGGTTTGAATTGATGATTTGGGAAAGGGTTCGCCTACCGAGGTGGAAAACATAGTTTCCCGCACGACTTAGTGAATTTGGATCGTGATAAGTTGGTATAGTAAATTTGGGTAGTGACAAGTTGGTATCAGAGCCTTAGGTTACCCGATCTATAAGTACAAGAGCATGTCTAGTTGTGTCTTGCGGATCGGTACGATGTGATCTGTACTTATCTCCAATAGGCAATAGGATATTGGGAAACTTCCAATTCATTCATTCTTTCATGCTACTTCATTCAAATTGGTATCTAGTCAATTCCAATTGGTATATGAATTTTCTAGTCATATTCTCCCACAAATGGTGGGACCTCTTATATGAGCGATTTTGTTATGACATGGCTATTGTACGAGACATGTTGTCCTGATTCGGACACATGACTAAGCTCAATTTCTAGATATGGCTTGAGGATTTATTTGTGCGGGATCGTGATTAAGACTCGTTTATTGTGGGAGTCTTCTTGAGAAATGGGAGAGAGAGTACAGAGGGTCAAATGATCTCTATGTTCCAGTGTTGGGTTGATCGGAAGTCTCAAAAGTGCATCTATGGCTTAACAAGAGTGATTTGTTCAATGATATGATTGGTTTTTGTAAAAGTTTCAACATTGTCAAGGTATTATGATGGTTTGCGTGACACGATTCTACCAATGACAGGTCAGCGATTCATCAGTGGTATGGTATAAAATGTCGATATGCGGGGACAAGTATAAGTTTGGTAAGGATCATCGAATTTGTCAAAAGTTTAGTGACAGCATGTAATAAAGAAGAGAAGTTGAGAATAAGGACATGAAGGACAACTTTTGTAGGGAACGTGTAGTGAAGTAAGATTTCTTAAGGTATTTTGATATGAGTACTTTTAGAGTTAATGGGACGGAGACGTAAGGAAGAAGATTTGAATAGACTAATCAGCTATTAGGAAGAGAAAATTTGTATCTGCCGTGCTTGTTAGGATAAGGTTGCAATTGGTACGAGAGTGGATTTTGGATTCGACCGTGAAAAGTTAAGTTGGACTTCGACGTGACTATATGCTAGTGGTTTTAGGTTACTTCAGGGAAAAGATTATCCGTTCTAGATCGGAAAGCAAAGTTACTTGTGATGAGTGGAGACTTAAGATGTTGGGCAGCTGTGGTCAGGGTCCTTCAGTAAAGGGTAGGTTCACCAGATCTTCATATTTAGGGGAATGGTAAGGATATTGTGGAATCAAGAGCTAGTTGATTTGAGAGTTATGATTTGATTTAAGGGAATCGTGAGACTTACATTATTCTATTTTCTTGTGCTTTACTTATGTTTTATGATTGTTGGGATAAGGGTTCGCCTACTGAGGTGGGAAAGGTAGGTGCCCGCATGACTTAGGGAAATTGGGTCGTGATAAGTTTGTATTAGAGCGTAGGTTACCCGGTCTATAATACAAGAGCATGTCTAGTAGAGTCTCGTAAATCGATGCGATGAGCTTCGTATATATCTGCGAGAGGCTATAAGGAATTTTAGGAGACTTCAATTATTTCATTCTCTCATGTGACTTTATTCAAATTTGTATCTAGTCGATTCCAATTGGTATCTCAAATTTCTTATCTTAATGATCTACAGAGAGTGGAAATTCGTCCTCAAATTCTTATACAACTGGTCGATCTATAATGTGTTGTGGTATGGTACGAGATGTGTTATTCTGATTCGGATGCATGATCAAGTTCCGTTTCTAGATATGGCTTAATGATTCGATTGTGTGGAGTCGCGATTAGATTTGTTTGTTGTGTGGAGTCGCGATTAAACTCGTTTATCATGGATAATTTCTTGAGCAACGGGGAAGACTTTTGTGGAAAGCGTGTAGCAAAGTAACATTTCTTAGGGTATTTTGATATGAGTACTTTTAGAGTTAATGGGACAGAGACATAAGGAAGAAGATTTGAATAGACTAATCAGTTATTAGGAAGAAAAAATCGGTATCTGCCGTACTTATTAGGATAAGGTTGCAAATGGGTATGAGAGTGGATTTTGTATTCGGTCATGAAAAGTTAAGTTGGACTTCGACGTGACTATATACTAGTGGTTGTGGGTTCCTTCAGTGAAAATATTATCGTTTCAAGATCGGAAAGAAATGGTACTTGTGACGAGTGGAGATTTAAGATGTTGGGCAGTTGTGGTCCTGGTCTTTCGGTAAAGGGTGTGACTGATGAGCTTGATTGGTGTCTTTGAGGTTAAAGGCAGAAGGGGAATTGTGAAATCAAGAGCTAGTTGATTTGAGAGTTATGTTGTGGTCATACATGGTAGAATAGACATAAGGTTTCAGGGGTTGTGCATTTATTCTAGGTCAGGATTGTTAGATTAGAGCTTGATGGACTATGTTTATACTCCCAGAAGGACTTATGGGTTTCCTAGAAAATCACCGTCACAGATTCGATGAGTTTCAATTCAGATTTGAGGTACGACGGGTTTTACCGAGCTTTATCAGGGTTTGCGAGTGGACTTGATAATAATTTACCGAGAGCAACTGCTCGGACAAAGGTAATGGTTACGTCGGTACTTGGTAATGATTTGAGGAGGTACCATGGTTGCAAGAGGTCTTTAGAATGATCAGATAGTTTTCTACAAACTTGGCTCGGTGAGGAATTCAATGTTATGCTTCTTGTATTATGATTTGAAGGTCTAAGAAGACTTGAGCCTAGCGAAGTCGGCTATGAGTAAAATCAATTTCATGGAATTGGTTAGAGTTGCTCCGATAAAGTAAGAATTCTGTTCTGGCGAGAGCAAGTCATGGTTTCGAGCTTGTGTGTCACGACCCAACTAGGGGCCGCGACGGGTACCCCGAACTACATACCGAGCACCGCTCACTCTACTACTCATTTTACTCATTTAATGATCTTTTGCCAGTATTACGCATGAAAGTATAGGAAACATAATTTGTATCAAAACATAAGTACTTTATATACATATGTCTCTCGGCCATCAAAATAATATATACATAATAATAGCATCTTTTGAGACCACCTGACCCACACTATGTATCTACGAGCCTCTACTGTCATAATGAATACATAGACGGAACAAGACTCCGTCGTGCCCAAAATATATATACATATATACCAAAGAGAAATCATAAGCACCTCCGAACAATGGAGTGCTCTCCACCGCTGACAGCTCCTAAGTATCTGGATCAAGCTCGCCTCCCTGTCTACCTGTGGGCATGAACACAGCGTCCAAAGAAGGGACGTCAGTACGAATATTGTACTGAGTATGAGAGGCATGAACAATGAATAAAGGCATCAATTATATAATGAGAGCATCAATATAAAGCATATGGATCTGACCGATAATCATAAATGGAATAATACATGCTGTCTTACTCATACTTATCATCGTAACATGTATTCATCATATGCAAGCTGGCCGCCCATGTCGGAACGGTGTGATAATCAATAATATAAGCCCGTGTCCAGGCCTACCGCGTCCGAGGTACCATCTCATGCCGCCCACTAGTGGTGTCTGCCCACGCCCAAAAGTCGTGGTGTATCCGTATCGCCACCCGCCGAAGCGGTGTCTGCCCGGCCAACTAGGCCCGGTATACAATGCTCATGCCATGCTTATCATAAAATAATCATAATAATGTACTCATTGTGAAATATTTATCTTATCATAGCACATGCGTAAGGTTTGAGAACAACTTTACTCTATCGGGGTGACGTAAAGTCGTGACCCCCTGATTACTTTATGGAGCAATTACGGACATTCTGTCTCACTGTTATATCCCGTATTTTTGAACGTCAGATTATTTGCTGAGGTGGGACCCACACATCGATATTTTTTTGGGACATCTAAAAAAATTCATATGAATCACATATGAGAAGTTAAACACGACTCAAGAAGGACCCTTGGGCCAAATCAAAGTGGAAGTCCTCCAAACAAATATTTTTAAGAAAACGTTTTCGGGTGATCTGACTTCAAGGGGCATATACGGTATTATAAGTTTGGAATTTGGAAGAGTACCAAGATATAGAAGTTGTAGATAATTGAATTAGCTTTCCAACCATAGGTCGTGGGTCCCCAGGTGACGTCGGTACAAGGGGATATGGATGTTTTAAGGTCGAAAGGTCAGTGGGCTAGGCCCAACTCGGGACCAACCGGGTTGGCCCAAAAAAATAAAAAAATAATAATAAGGCCCAAATTTGTGAGGGATGGCCGGCCAACATTGCCCAAGCCCATGATTTTATTAATTATCCATGTGATAATTAATATAAAGGATCAATTAATGAGTCATATCTCATTAGAAACTTCAAGAACACTTGAGAAAAAGGAAAGAAGGAGAAATCTCCAAGGCCATTTCGGCCAAGTGCAAAAATTGACAAGAAAATTGACAAAAATTTCTTCAAAAATTATTTTCTACCAATTAAAGGATTCCTAGCAAGATGGAGTGGTCTTTGAAGCAAGAAAAATTCATATTCTAGCAAGTTGCAAGACTTAGCTAAGTGAAAGATCAAGGAAGAAGGTAAGAACTTATTCTTTACATGTTATGGATATTTTTGCATGTTGTAGTGTGCAAAAGTGAGTGAAATTCATGAATAGCAAGAATATAGTTGTGTGGCGGTGAGTTGTATATCACATGTATAGCCGTGTATATTTGGTGAATCATGAATGCATGGTGAGCAAGTTTTATTTAGTATGTTGGTTGTTGTGTTGTGGATTTTATATTGCAAACAAAAGCCTAATGAGCTTAGTGAAGTATTAGTAGTTGGAGGCTTGTCTTGGAAGATTATGTAAATTGAATATTATGTTCTTACATGTATGGAAGATAATGATATTAGTATGGTGTTGTTGGAATATATATTATAAGGTTGTTATTGTTTTCATTGGAGTTGGAAGGTTTTGAAAGAAGTAGTAAGTTGATTAAGTTGTTATAATGTATCTTGGATTGAATATGGAAATTGTTAGTGTGGTTGAGTTATGTTAATAGTTTGGCCGGGTTTGAATTCCCGGGTTGTTGTTGATTGAAAACTTGCTAGGTAAATGTTGAGGATGGTGTATTTACAGAGGAAATGCTGCCGAAATTCCGGTAGCCAAGTGTTTCCTTAAGATTCTAACTCTAAGTACCCTAAAGAAAGTTTGGGTAAATGTGACCAAATCGCAGATTTTGGCGGATTTGCAGCTTGAATTCGGAATAGCAAAAGAAGAGGAAAGAGGTATGTAAGGCTTCACCCTTCTTTCTATGGCATGTCTTAGTTGAAATAAGTTGGGTACGAGCCTCGGGGACAACTCGGTTCCCCGGAATCTGCACCTAAAGTTTTCCACTTTTTGTTCAATATAATTGAACTAGAAAGTGTGCCAATTGTTGGAAAAACCTCCTACACCCTTAGAACTTGTATAAATGGGACCCGATTACCCTAAGACCCTCACAAGTAACGCTATGACATGTAACATACGTAAATCGTATACGCTACCTCATCCGGCCCGAGGTGGGCCCACTACTCTCGGATTTTTCCTTACAGTCTTGCTTGACTTACTTGAAGTGAATCCAAAGGGAACCTTTGATCCCGATTTCGTTACAAAATGATAAATACTATGACTCCTCTAATGAGGGCACTTCCATGACGATAATGATAACAATGATGTTAGATAAGAGAATATGCCTATGATACGTACTACCGGAACGACTCTATGACTAAGATGACTAAGCTAAGTATCTTATGTAAACATGAAAATGATAAACTAATTTTTGAATATTATTTATATTTCCTAGCTATGACTTTATTTTCTAAAAGATTTCAAAGTCTATGAACTGTCATCTATGATGCCCCGATTTCATTCTACGTTTACTTTAATATTATTCCCCGTTGATAGTCTCACCTTAAAATACTCGTTCCTTCAAGGTGAGACAGAGCGATCACGAGTATTCTATAATGTAATCGGATGTTACCGACTTTACGTCACTCCGATGACTACATGATGCTTCTTTGGGCTCTCCTGCGTGCATATGAGATATATGTTTATAGGATACGTAAATGCATATAAGACATGTAAATGTATGTAGGATATATTTTTAAAATATGCACATGACGAAAGAGCTAGAGCGCTATAGACGCTGATGTACCTACATGACACACATATATGTATATGATAAAAGCACCAGAGCGCTATAGACGCTGATGTACCTACATGACACACGTATATGTATATGATAAAAGAGCTAGAGAGCTATAGACGTTGATATATGTACATGATATATGCATATGTATACGGGGGAAATGGAGGTAAGGGCAGAGCGTTATGAACGCATATCCACCTGATCAGTTGGCATTACATGATATGATATCGTCCCGGACGCAGGATGTGTATATTTATGGTTAAATGGATCGGCTGCCGACGCCTCGGCAATATGAGATGTCCTATTTTATATGTATATGTATATGAACAAGGAAAGATTCTTAAAGGAAAGCTAAGTACGCATAGCACCTGCCAAGGGTATATATATATACAGGTTATGTTTCTATCCCAGGACATGTGTTGTAACCCTCTTATGTCATTATACATGATTCATATTTTCTGTATATTACTATTCATGCCATACATACTCGGTACACTATTCGTACTGACGTCCCTTCTTGTGGACGCTGCGTTTCATGCCGCGCAGGTCAGCAGACAGGCGGATTTGATCCTTAGAAGCCTTACCAGCAGCGTTGACAGCGCTCCAGTTGTTCCGGAGCCCCACTTTCGTGGTACTATTTTGTGTATGTATTTTCGGGCACGACAGTACTCGACCCTTTCTATGTATAAGTGTACTATGTCTAGAGGCTCATAGACAGATATGTACAGTCAGTCAGGTACAGTTAGATATATGGTGTTCTAGCATGTTAATGTTGTTGTAGAAAGTGATAATGAAGTTGACTAGCCTATGCTCATAATGATGCTGCTAATGTTCAAAAACAAAAATATGGCACAGTTCATACGGCCTGCTAAGAGGAAAAAGTAAAAGGATAAGCAAGGGGTGCTCGGTACAAGTATCGGGTACTCGTCACGGCCCCTAGTCGGGTCGTGACACTCACCTTGAAAGGACTAGTACATAAGGTGAGTGTAGGCAAGGACTAACATCATCATCATACTAGCATCATCATATCGTAGAACTTATCTCATATAGGCATTTAACTTTTTGGAATGTAGGAGCTCATGGAAAGATGGTAATTCGGACTATAAGATTCATGCCATTGGAAAGAAAGGACTAGAGTCACATACCTTTCCATTTATCTAAGTTGTTGTCCACTTATTCTCCTTCGATACCACGTCGTCACCTTCATGAGAGAATTCGTATTACATTAGTTAATTAACTACAAGAAGGGATCGCTAGTTCTAGGAAAATTTGGGCAGTACTTCTTTCGTTTATACTACTTTTCCCATGTTCTATATCTACCCCCAACATTCACAATGCTATTCGCAATATCGCAATCAAAATCATCATTTATGCACCATTAGCAAAATCCACCATTTTCCTCCAATTTTCCCATATTTATCCCTATAGCTCACCTTAGTGCTTTCGTGCATTTACTACTTGTTTCACGTTATAAACATCATTTATATCATATTTGTACTCACAGCACTTCAACATTCATGATTCAATTCCACTATCATTCATTTATGTGACTATTCACTCAATAATGACCCATTCCTATGTCTTCTACATTTTAAGTATCTAAGCCTTCCAATACCTTGAATCACGTGGTATAGTCATGAAACATACCTTAAATGATGATTGAATAGGCCTTGAGTTGAAATACTTCACTTAGCCAAAACCCTAGTTCCACCCTTTTAAGGATTTCTTGACTTAGATGATCCTTTGATGTGTTCTTACACTTGTTTTCATGAATTTAGTGGTGTTGATCTTGATGTTCTCTTTGATTCTCTTGAATTCTTATGGAGGAAATATTTGGAGAGTTCTAGAGCATTCTTGAGTTGTATGGAAGAAAAATGAAATGAAATGAAATGAAGCCTAAGTTCCTTTTAATAATCACAAAACTGATCTTTAATGAAAAATTGTCGGGATGAACAGTGGTCGTAAACCACAGTTTATGGATTGTATTGTGGTTTACGGTCCGTCCTCCATGATCGTTTTTAATCATCCCAGAAACAGAAAGTTTGGCTGAGGGACGTGGCAGTTTACGACCGAGGTTTACGGTCCGTAAACCAGTTTACGGGCCGTCCTCCAAGTCGTGTTTAGCCATTTCATCACTTGGCAGAAACTTTGAGATTTTAGAAGGCTGGAGGAAGATTGCACTATACGGTCCGTAAATCACTTTACGGGTCGTATAGTGCCCTTTACGACCACTGAGCTGAAAATGTTCCGCATGCTTCTTATTTCCAAAAATTCATAATTAGC
This sequence comes from Lycium barbarum, assembly GCF_019175385.1. Lineage (NCBI taxonomy): Eukaryota > Viridiplantae > Streptophyta > Magnoliopsida > Solanales > Solanaceae > Lycium > Lycium barbarum. Next base: position 77,345,792 of record NC_083345.1, read on the forward strand.
CATTCCCGACTTAGTAAAACATCATACACTCAAGCCCTTCATTGTTCTACTCATCACACAAGTACGGAAAAATTTCCGAGGTGTAACATTCTTCCCCCCTTTTGGAACATTCGTCCTCGAATGTTCGACACTCAGGCATTCTAGAAAATTTTTGCCAGTCTCCTTTGTAATTTGACTCTACCAACCTGTCACAGCAACCCACAATATCATGGCCTTACAGGGCTATATCACACTATCAACACATCCATAGCCACACACGACTAAAAGCATAATACTAAAGTGTACATACCTTACATCTTCGACGTTTCATCTGAATCCCTTCCGGGGGTTGGAATAAATGCGGGTATTTGGCTTTCATCTTTTCTTCCACTTCCCAAGTCATTTCTTCCCTATTGTTGTTTCGCCATCGAACCTTGACCGAAGCGACTTCATTATTTCGGAGTCGTCGCACCTGTCTATCTAAAATTGCAATAGGTACTTCTTCATATGTCAGCTTCTCTGTCACCTGCACATCGTCAACCGGAACTATTCTTGTAGAATCCCCGATACACTTGCGGAGCATCGAAACATGGAACACCGGATGGACTGATTCAAGCTCCGAAGGTAGGTCCAATTCATATGCTACCTGTCCCACCTTACGGACAATTTTATAAGGTCCGATGTATCTTGGACTCAACTTCCCTTTTTTTGCCAAATCTCATCACCCCTTTCATTGGCGATACCTTCAGAAATACCCAGTCATTTACCTGGAATTCTAAATCCCGTCGGCGGTTGTCTGCATAAGACTTTTGGCGACTTTGAGCTGTTAACAGTCGGTCTCGAATCACTTTAACCTTTTCAACTGCTTGTTGGATCAAGTCGGGGCCTATCAATTGTACTTCTCCGGTTTCAAACCATCCAATTGGAGATCTGCATTTTCTTCCATATAAGGCTTCATACGGGGCCATTTGAATACCGGAATGGTAGCTATTGTTATAAGAAAATTCGATAAGGAGTAAATGCTCATCCCAACTACCCCCAAAATCCAACACACACGCTCAGAGCATATCCTCCAAAGTCTGAATGGTGCGCTCGGCTTGTCCGTCAGTTTGTGGATGAAATGTTATGCTGAATTTGACTTGAGTACCTAACCCTTCTTGAAAAGATTTCCAAAAATTGGCTGTAAACTGTACCCCTCTGTCTGTAATAATGGTCAAAGGAATTCCATGAAGTCGCACAATTTCTTTTAGATACAACCTGGCATAGCCTTCTGCCGAATACGTGGTTCTAACTGGGAGGAAATGAGCTGCTTTCATGAGCCTGTCCACGATCACCCATATAGAATCGTATCTGCCTCGGGAGCGGGGTAATCCCACAATAAAATCCATATTAATCTCCTCCCATTTCCAGGTAGGAATTTCCATTGCTTGCAATAAGCCCCCTGGCTTCTGATGTTCTGCTTTCACCTGTTGGCAGTTCGGACATTCCACTACGAAATCTGCTATGTCTCGTTTTATGCCATCCCACCAATATAGCAATTTAAGGTCATGATACATTTTGGTCGTACCTGGATGGATGGAATACCGATAATGGTGTGCTTCCTCTAAAATTCGCTGGCGTGATTTTGCCACATCCGGTACACACAGTTTGTCTCGGTATCTAAGAACCCCATCTATGGAAACTGCAAATGGAGACTTCTCTTTCCCACGGGATACATCCCTGTGATGACACATCTGTGGATCTTCGTACTGGCGTTCTTTTATCTCCACATTCAAGGGCGAGACTGCAGGATCATTAACACTAATTCCTGCCTTACCCGAATCAATTACACGTACCCCAAGATTTGCTAGTTGATAGAGCTCACGAACCATTTCTTTCTTTTCTGAAGGGACTTCACTTAAACTGCCCATTGATCGACGGCTAAGCGCGTCTGCTACCACATTCGCTTTCCCGGGGTGGTATAAAATATTCACGTCATAATCCTTCAACAATTCCAACCACCGCCTTTGTCGTAGGTTCAAATCCTTCTGCTTAAAAATATGTTGAAGACTCTTGTGATCTGTTTAGATATCGACGTGCACAGCGTACAAATAATGCCTCCATATCTTTAAGGCATGAATAACCGAAGGCAATTCGAGATCATGAGTCGGATAATTCTGTTCATGTTTCCGCAACTGTCTCGAAGCATATGCAATAACCTTGCCATGCTGCATCAGCACACATCCTAGTCCCACACCGGAAACGTCACAATACACGACATAACCATCCGGCCTTTCTGAAAGTGTTAACACTAGAGCCGAGGTCAATCTATCTTTTAGATCTTGGAAACTACGCTCACAAGAATCATTCCACTGAAATTTCGCTGACTTCTGGGTTAGCTTCGTTAATGGGGCTGAAATAGATGAAAAGCCCTCTACGAATCTTCGATAATAACCTGCCAAACCCAAAAAACTACGAACTTCTGTAGGCGTCGTAGGCCTTTGCCAAGTCTTCACAGCTTCTATTTTCTGAGTGTCGACTCGGATGCCATCATCTGAAATAACATGGCCTAGAAATGCCACAGAATTTAGCCAAAACTCGCTCTTTGAGAACTTCGCATATAATTCTCGGGCTCGGAGAATGCCAAGAACAATTCTTAGGTGGTCTGCATGTTCTGACTCTGTGCGAGAATATACCAGAATATCGTCGATAAATACTATCACGAAGAGATCCAAAAATGGCCTGAACACCGCCGGGGAATTTGTCAATCCAAACGACATCACTCGGAACTCGTAGTGACCATATCTTGTCCTGAAGGCAGTCTTAGGAATATCTGCTTCTCTAATTGTCACCTGATGATAACCCGATCTCAGATCTATCTTGGAAAACCACTTAACGCCCTGTAACTGATCAAACAAATCATCGATTCTGGGAAGAGGATATTTATTCTTTATTGTCACCTTATTCAGCTGTCTGTATTCGATACACATTCGTAGAGATCCGTCTTTCTTCTTTACGAACAAGACTGGCGCTCCCCACGGCGATGAACTGGGTCTTATAAACCCCTTCTCAAGTAAATCTTTTAGCTGTGCTTTTAGCTCTTTCAGTTCTGCCGGAGCCATTCCATAAGGGGGAATAGAAATAGGCTCGGTGTCTGGTAATACATCGATATCAAAGTCAATTTCCCTTTCTGGAGGAAGACCTGGAAGTGCATCTGGGAATACATCTGGAAATTCATTTACTACCGGGACAGATTGGAAAACTAGTGGTCTTGCCTCCGTGTCATAAACCCGAACTAGATGATAAATATAGCCCTTGGCTATCATCTTTCTCGCCTTGAGGTAGGAAATAAACCTACCCTTAGGGGATGTTGTATTACCCTTCCATTCAAGTACGGGCTCTCCCGGAAACTGGAATCGAACCATTTTTGTTCGGCAATCAACATTTGCGTAACACGACGCTAACCAATCCATTCCCATTATTATGTCGAAGTCTATCATTTCCAGTTCAATCAAATCGGCCCTTGTTTGTCGGTCACATATAACGACTACACAATTCTTATATACTTGCCTCGCTATTACGGGATCACCAACCGGGGTGAACACATCGAAAGGTTTAATCGGCTCGGGTTCCACCCCGATACAATTAGCAACAAATGGGGTAACATAAGAGAAAGTACAACCCGGATCAATCAAAGCATATACCTCACGGGAAAATATAGTCAAGGTACCTGTGACAACATCGGGGGAGGATTCAAGATCCTATCGCCCTGCCAAAGCATATACGCGGGGCTGAACAACTCCTGAAGTAGATGCTCCCCCTCTGCCTCTGCCTTTACCTACTGTAGTCTGAGAAGTCTGTGCTGTCGGACGCACTGAAGAAGAACCTGCAGCTAAACCTGTGGGCTGAGTCCCTGCTCTATCTCTCACCGAAGGGAAATCCCTCATCATGTGACCAACTTTCCCGCAGGCATAACAAGCATCGGTACCATGACGACACTGTCCGGAATGTAATTTATCGCATTGGCTACACCGCGGTACTGGGGGTCTCCTCTGGCTATAATCTCCCCTGAACTGAAAATTGGAGGCCCTCGAACTCTGGTCTTGTCCCGACTGAAAAGAACGATCGGACCTCCTGTCTGAGAACCTGGGAGGTGCACTGGTCGCTGACTGACCTGAGTGCCTAGAGTACGTCTGCCTCGGTTCCCCTCTATACTCGCTACTCGCCCCCATCGATCTAGCCCTCTTACCTTGTTTCCTATCACTGTCACGCTCACTCCTTTGCTGTTGTTGTCGTTCCTCAAGATTTTGAGCGTGAGCCTATATCCGGGAAATATCCATCCCATCTTGCAAAGAGGCCGTCAAACAATCTCTAAACAAGTGGGGTCCTAAACCACTCACAAATCTGTAGACTCTATCTCCCATGTCGGCCACCATAGTTGGAGCGTATCAGGCCAACGAATTGAACTACATACTATACTCTCGAGCACTCATGCTTTTTTGCTTTAAATTCAAGAACCTGTCCGCTCTAGCTCGGCGGACCTCAGGTGGCAAGTAATGACGAATAAAGGCATCCACAAATTCTTGCCAAACGAGAGGTGGTGCATTCTCTCCTCTTGATATCATCCAATTTTTGTACCATAGCACCGCCACACCGCGGAGTCTATAAGAGGCCAACTCTACCGATTCGGTCTCAGAAGCATGCATAAGTTTCAGCGTCCTCAACATCTCATCAACAAAGCCTTCGGAGTCCTCATCCGGCTTTGACCCGAAAAATTCCTGAGGATTTAAAGTCAAGAAATCACGGTCTCTCGTACTGCCGGAACGGTCACTCGGGACCGCATTCGGCCGCTGTGCCTGGGCGGCAACCAATTGTGTCAGTAGGTGTATGGCCTCGGTCACTTGTTGACCCGAAGCAACTGGCAGAGGAATTGGGATTGAGGCTCCTCCCTGCTCTCCTACATTAGGCGAGGCCTCATTCTGTGATTCACTTTCCTCTACATGCGCCAGAGGCTCCCTTTCTGCCCGCTTCTTCGTCGTAGCTTTTTCTTTCTAGGCAGCTGTAGCTTTTCCGTTCGGCGGCATTCTGAAATCACAACGCACTTTTAGGGAAGGATAAAATCCTATGCATGGCTCTATCGCACGATCTAGTAAAAAGAAGGATGGTTATTTTCCTAAATTCCCTGTAGCCTCTTTTTTATTGATGTGGTGCGCAACAGAAAATAAACAAGACTCTACTAGACACGGCTCGTAGACACTTCCTAGGACGAACTGCTCCGATACCACTTCTCTCACGACCCAACTAGGGGCCGCGACGGGTACCCGGAACTACATACCGAGCACCACTCACTCTACTACTCATTTTACTCATTTAATGATCTTTTGCCAGTTTTACGCATGAAAGTATAGGAAACATAATTTGTATCAAAACATAAGTACTTTATATACATATGTCTCTCGCCCATCAAAATAATATATACATAATAATAATAGCATCTTTTGAGACCACCTGACCCACACTACGTATCTACGAGCCTCTACTGTCATAATGAATACATAGACGGAACAAGACTCCGTCGTGCCCAAAATATATATACATATATACCAAAGAGAAATCATAAGCACCTCCGAACAATGGAGTGCTCTCCACCGCTGACAGCTCCTAAGTATCTGGATCAAGCTCGCCTCCCTGTCTACTTGTGGGCATGAACACAGCGTCCAAAGAAGGGATGTCAGTACGAATATTGTACTGAGTATGAGAGGCATGAACAATGAAGAAAGACATCAATAATATAATGAGAGCATCAATATAAAGCATATGGATCTGACCGATAATCATAAATGGAATAATGCATGTTGTCTTACTCATACTTATCATCGTAACATGTATGCATCATATGCAAGCTGCCCGCCCATGTCGGAACGGTGTGATAATCAATAATATAAGCCCGCGTCCAGGCCTTCCGCGTCTGGGGTACCATCTCATGTCGCCCACTAGTGGTGTCTGCCCACCCCGAACGTCGTGGTGTATCCATATCGCCGCCCGCCGAAGCGGTGTCTGCCCAGCCAACTAGGCCCGGTATGCAATGCTTATGCCATGCTTATCACAAAATAATCATAATAATGTACTCATTGTAAAATACTTATCTTGTCATAGCACATGCGTAAGGTTTGAGAACAACTTTACTCTATCGGGGTGACGTAAGGTCGTGACCCCCCGATTACTTTATGGAGAAATTACGGACATTCTGCCTCACCTTGAAAGGAGTAGTACATAAGGTGAGTGTAGGCAAGGACTAACATTATCATCATACTAGCATCATCATATTGTATAACTTATCTCATATTGGCATTTAACTTTTTGGAATGTAGGAGCTCATGGAAAGATGGTAATTCGGACTATAAGATTCATGCCATTGGAAAGAAAGGACTAGCCTCACATACCTTGTCGTTTAGCTAAGTTGTTGTCCACTTATTCTCCTTCAATACCACGTCGTCACATTCATGAGAGAATTCGTATTACATTAGTTAATTAACTACAAGAACGGATCGCCAGTTATAGGAAAATTTGGGTAGTACTTCCTTCGTTTATACTGCTTTTCCCATGTTCTATATCTACCCCCAACATTCACAATGTTATTCGCAATATCGCAATCAAAATCATCATTTATGCACCATTAGCAAAATCCACCATTTTCCTCCAATTTTCCCATATTTCTCCCTATAACTCACCTTAGTGCTTTCGTGCATTTACTACTTGTTTCACGTTATAAACATCATTTATATCGTATTTGTACTCACAACACTTCAACATTCATGATTCAATTCCACTATCATTCATTTATGTCACTATTCACTCAATAATGACCCATTCCTATGTTCTTCTACATTTTAAGTATCTAAGCCTTCCAATACCTTGAATCACGTGGTATAGTCATGAAACATACCTTAAATGATGATTGAACATGCCTTGAGTTGAAATACTTCACTTAGCCAAAACCCTAGTTCCACCCTTTTAAGGATTTCTTGACTTAGATGATCCTTTGATGTGTTCTTACACTTGTTTTCATGAATTTAGTGGTGTTGATCTTGATGTTCTCTTTGATTCTCTTGAATTCTTATGGAGGAAATATTTGGAGAGTTCTAGAGGATTCTTGAGTTGTATGGAAGAAAAATGAAATGAAATAAAGCCTAAGTTCCTTTTAATAATCACAAAACTGATCTTTAATGAAAAATTATCGCGATGAACAGTGGTCGTAAACCACAGTTTACGGACCGTATTGTGGTTTACGGTCCGTCCTTCATGATCGTTTTTAATCATCCCAGAAACAGAAAGTTTAGCTGAGGGACATGGCAGTTTACGACCGAGGTTTACGGTCCGTAAACCAGTTTACGGGCCGTCCTCCAAGTCGTGTTTAGCCATTTCATTACTTGGCAAAAACTTTGAGATTTTAGAAGGCTGGAGGACGATTGCACTATACGGTCCGTAAATCATTTTACGGGCCGTATAGTGCCCTTTACGACCACTGAGCTGAAATATTTTCGCAACCTTCTTATTTCCAAAAATTCATAATTAGCCATTCCCGACTTAGTAAAACATCATACACCCAATCCTTTCATTGTTCTACTCATCACACAAGTACGGAAAAATTTCCGAGGTGTAACATTGTGTTTATGTGCTTCGAAGAAATCATGGTTCGAAGAATGTCGATGGGTGAAAGAAAGGTTAGCAGGATCATAACATTTTACCGGTTCAGAGTGGGATATGATTATGTCTATATCTAAAGGTTTGTTATTTTGAGGAACGTTTGCGAGACCTATCGATCACGTTCAGAAGTATGGTTATATCGAATTAGAGAATTCCAACAAAAGCAGTTCATATATGGGATCATCGGTAAAGAAATTTCGAATGTGGAAAATATGAAAAATTGGGTCTTTTAGCTAAGTTAGAGAATGTTTTGACTGATAAGATGAACAAGCAGTGATTTTGGCATACTTCGTACCGTGGAGGCTCCCATGTTGTTATTTTAGAGATTCCTTGGTTTCCGTCAGCTTTCGTACTTTTCTCTATCATTCGAGGACGAACAATTGTTTAATTGGTATTTGATGTAAGGACCCGGTCGGTTGTTTTGAGAACTGGTGCTCTAATTTGCGTGTCGTCTATTCCAGAAACTCAGTTATAATTATTTTGACTTGCTAGCAAAATTTGAAGTCAAACGAATATCATTTTGCTCACGTTGGGAGAAGGTTTCACTTTGTAAATTCAAGCATTCAATTATTTGGATAAATTGTATATTGTGGGAAAACGTGTTCTGATTGACGATATAAAGATTTCGTTAGATTTGGAATATTATTTATGACCTTTAAAAATTTATGGAGATAATTTTAGAGTTCGTCTGGTTGGTTTTAGACAATTAAGTCAGTTTTAATATTTGATATGCATATTTATGGTAAAAAGATGGTCAAAGGAAGAAATACGACCTGGATGCAAGATTTGTTGTTTTGTTAGCTTTGTTTTGATGTTTATGACTTGTGGGGATAGGTGGCGCCATTCCCGAGGTGATAAGATGAGAATCGAAGTAGAAAATCTAAGTTTTGGAATTTTGAAGGCTTAAGTTTGAGAAGTTTGACCAAAAGTTGACTTTTGGGTAAACGTACACTTAATCAAATTTTGATAGTTCCTTTAGGTCCAGAATGTGATTTATGACTTAGTTGAGTCGTAGGTTCGATTCCCGAGAGGTTCGAGTGCGATTTAGGTGGTTGGTTGAGAAACTAGCTTTTGAGATGTTTTAGACTTGACCACAGTCAAAATCGGGTCAAGACGGTCCTGTTTGGATGTTTTAAGAGTTCGAGCAAGTTCGTATGATAATTTTGGACTTGTCCACAAATTTTGATTAGATTCTGATGAGTTTCAGATGTATTTGGGTTGTATGGTGTTTGTTTTTAGTTTTGATGCTGTTTTGAGCAAAAAGGGTACCATCATGAGCAAATGACCTTTGAACCGTTAGATCCCTATTGTAATTTCGGAGCTAAAGCAACAAGAATCGTCAGTTTCGCCATCGTATGAGGCAGATATGGGCATTTTACTAAAATTTTGCTATGCTAATTTTCTAATGTGATTTTTGCTAAAAATTACGATTTTTCCGCTAAGTTCGCCCTTAAAAATTCTGCAGTCTTTCCACAACATAAAAGCATCATATCTCTCTCATTTTATGGACAAATTGAGTGATTCAAAAGGCTATCCTGGGTTGAATTTCATGAGGATTTTATTGGGATTGTCAAAAGTGAGCTTCGTGATAATCTAGAACCTGTTTTTGAATGAAACAGCTGTTGGTTTTTAAATTTTGTAACAACCCTTCTTGTCGTTATGGAAAATATAGGATCACCCTACCAAATAGAACCTTCCCAAGGTTAGAACAAGCTAATAGCAACTCGATTTTATAAGTCTAAGAACTGAAAACTTGACTTGTTTGTGATTATGTTGTGTCCATCGGGGAGGGGGGTGACATAGGAAATTAGAACTCCGTTTGCAATTCCGAGGACACAAGTGGATTCGTATGGTGTTTTTATGTTTATGTGCATGTTTTGTTTGTGTTTGTGAGGCCTCAGATGAAATGTTGGGTGGTAGAGTAGAAAACTGGGAAAAATTGCAAACCTACTGCCTAAATGGTACCGCTGCGACGGGGTAGGTACCGTTACGGCAGCACCGCTGTAGCGGTGAGCCCCTCACTGCAAGAAGTCAATCCTGATCGATGTGTCCGCTCTGCCAGGCAATGGCCCGCTATGGCGATGTCGCTATAGCAGGATATGGCCCACCATAGTGGAGGTCGGATTCCTTTTAGTCTGCTATAGCGAGCCCTTGGACGCCATAGTGAGACTGCTGTAGCGGTGAATTAACCGCCGCAATGGTCGACGGGGACAAAATTTTAGGTTTTAAACACTTAGTTCCTAGTTTTTTATTCATAAAACTCCGACACTGTTCCCCACAAGCACCTAGGGCGAATTTCCAAGCTAGGGCAAGAATATTCTTGTGAGGTAAGTCTCTTCCATCCCTTTCAATCATTACGTATCATCTTCATGATTATCATCCTTTTTACGGGTCTTTAATGGTGAATTAGTAATAGTAACCCTAGACCCTAATAGACCTTCTACAATTGATGGGTTATGATTGTTACCACTTATTTATCATCTAATAGCTTGGGCTAACTTCTCTTAATCATGAATTAAACTATTAGAGCCATGAACTAAGTGAATTGAGACTTAGGGTTTTATAAAAACGGTAGCTTGACCATGGGAACTGCTTGTAATTGATGTGTTGATCAAATATTATTATAGATTGATGAATAGTGGTTACTAATGCCCTTGTTAGGTTGTTTTACACCTAGAAATCATTCACTAATGGGAATGGGGCTAAAGGGAAGGATATTCTTGAATTGATTTTGTGACTAGAGTAAGCATGAGTCATTGATCATTCTAATTTCTATACTTTGAGTGTTTCGAGGATTACGAAAGGGAAAGGTCATAGCGGAGTGATTCGCATTGTTGCAGCTCTACGTTTGAGGTAGGTTACAATCTACTCTAGTTAGACTTTGATTTGTTGATTGTATGTGTTGTGAATTCAATAGGAGGAAGCATGTCTAGTCTTCATGCATAATGTGTGTGTGGTTGAACTCCTATATGCAGTTGATTGTGTGACTGTGTGGGCTTCACGCCACTATTCATTGTGTTAAACCTACAGTTTGATGTTGTTGTGATTGGAAGTTAATATGATGTTCTCGGTGAAATTGCGATACAAAATGATGATTGAGTATTGATAACAAGAGGATAAGAAATACTACAGTATATATACATAAAAAGGTACAAATGTGACCCAGATTATAGGCTCGTGGTCCGATGTTCATTCCGAAAACGAATGATACATGATGTGGACCGGGTCCGAGGTTCTTTCTGGAGCGGAGGATTTATGGCTCGGGTCCAATGAGTATCCGAAACGAGTGGTACATGGACACCATGGGTCCCTTGCCGGTCATGACTACTGAACAATGACATCAGTTAGCATGTGTGCACAGTGAGTATATGGTTATTGTTGGTAGACTGGTTCTCGTTTGTTGTTCCCGTTGATTTGATTCTTGATATCTTTGGGTAACTTGATTTGTGATTATCCTTTGTTGACTTATTGTTGGGTTATTGATTTCATGTTTTTGGCTGGCTTGTTTATTCTGTTGACTTTATGATGTATGCATGATACTAATCTTAGTCGCCCTATGATATCTACAGGTACATAGTGTTTGTACTAATACTACCTTGTTGCATTCTTTTGAGTGCAAATTGTGATCCAGGGACTGCTACTCGTCGTCATATCTAGAGTTGATGTCGTTGCTGACAGATTTAGGGTGAGCTTCTATCCATGCCAGTTTTACACCTTGTAGTTTTGTATGTTGAGATTCGTTAGGTGTTAATTGTTCAATCGTAGACACTGGAGTTATTTTCTAGGATATATGAGGTTATATGCGCCTATCTTATAGTTATGAGAGTTTAAGTTCATGTAATAGGCCATGGAAGGATTGGAGAACAAGAAAATTAAGGAAATTAAGTTTGTTGGAATTTTGGAGAAAGGATGGGCAAGGTTTCATACGGTAATTTTTGCCTAATTTGATAAAGGAATATCTCCTAGTACATCAGGAGTTTTGAAGTGAAATTAAAGCACAAATTGGAGTTCAGGAAGTCTAGTTTCCAACGCAGCAAACCACGCGTCGATCCGACATCAGAATCAAACATTATGAGCATTTCAAGACGGACTGCCAGAGCAGGAATTAACCCTGCGCGAACGCACCTGGGAGCAACACGAACGCACAGAGGAGCACTGAGCAACTCTGCGCGAACGCGCCCAAGGCTGCACAAACGAGCAGAGCAATTTTTAAGTCAGTTTCCACTGACTTCAACACACTATATAATGGTCAAAACCCTCAGTTTTTCCACAAATGATTCCCCAAACAACTCAGCATATATATAGGGGTGTGTGTGTCATAAAAATTGAGGGATTGGAGTGATTTAGAGTAGCGGAGTATTAATCGAGGCTCGGGTAGCATATAGTTATGATTATAGTATCATATTGCGGTGGATCTTAGCTTGAAATCAAGGTGGACATTGAAGATATTGTTGTTCTACTTATAAAAAGGTATGAATCTCTCCTTAATGATATTGATTTAGGTTTCCTTACGAAGATAGGGCTATTAAATAGTCATATAATGAATTAGTTGGTTGTGAAATTGGATAAACATCGTGTGGGATGTTTTATGGAGTATTTTGGTATTGATGATGATGTTTTTGATGTTAGTGTTGTTGTTTGTTGTTGGTAATGCGATTTTGGGCTACGAATATAAACAGGGGAGATGATGCCCGAATTTCGACATATTCTAAAAGAAATTAATTTGAAGGCTTAAGACAAACATATAACGATAAACCTAAAAATAGTATGAATGGTTTTATATATAGATTACGAGACTACGAATGATCTTATGTAGATTGCAAGACAGGAAGTAAGTTGGAAAGTCAAGAAGTAAGCTTCAAGTATGTCAAGGTTGTTCTTTCATTTCTTGGCATAATTCCATATATGGTAAGAGCGTAATGAACCTTATGACTAGAGATTTGTCAAAGTAGAGTTTTTCATATTGTTGCATAGTTTCCGAGTGTTATGTTATTCGTTCTGACGGGCCATATCCCCTCTCTATGTCCTTGAGTTTATAGAGAGGCGGGAGAGACATGTTACAGTATCAGTATTTTCGGCATATGCATGATATACATATATTTTCTTTAGCCTGGGCTACGGGTCAGTGAGACAAACAAGCCTGGCCTACGGGTCAGTGAGATAGACATGCCTGACTTACGGGTTAGGGAGACAGATTGCCTTGCCTACAGGTCAGTGAGACATATTGCTTGGCCTACGGGTTAGTGAAATAGATATGCCTGGCCTACGGGCCAGTGAGGCAGATTGCATGGCCTACGGGTTAGTGAGATAGATTGCCTGGCCACTTGGTCAGTGATATTTTACAGTTGCTTGGCCACTTGGTAAGTGAGATGTATGATACTGTTGCATTGCATTTAATTTGAGACAGATCATAGAGACATTCTTGGCACTCTATGGCCTCCAGATTGCATTGTTTTCAGTTCAGTTTCAGTTATCATTTGTCGTACATACTCGGTACATTATTTCGTACTGACGTCCCTTTTGCCGGGGGCGCTGCATTTATGCTTGCAGGTACAGATTGACAAACTGATAGACCTCCCCAGTAGGCAGGATCTGATATCAGCTGATTGGTGAGCTCTCTTTTTGTTCGGAACTGCACGGTCTTTGGGGTCTCTCTCTTTTTTGTTACAGATTGTATGGGCCGGGGCCCTGCTCCGACCATGGTACAGTCATACTTTCCCTAGAGGCTTGTAGAAGTGTCCTGTATGTAGTGTGTCTATGTGATACCCTGGTCGGCTTAGATATGTCTATTGGATAATGTTGGCTTTGTACGATCATAGCAGTCTCGTCGGCTTGCTCAGTTGTGTATATATTTTTTGGGTGTGTGTGCCCAGTTCAGGCGAGATAGTCATTATTTATATATATATATATATATATATATATATATATATATATATATATATATATATATATATATATATCCAGATTGCGGCCTCATCGGCTTGTTGGTAATTCTTGTGTGCAGGTAGGCCTTATCGGTTTAAGTTGGGGGTTACTTCCAGAGTTTCAGATTTAGAATGGTTCGCTCGGGCCTAGTTTGGCATCGAGTACCGATCACACCACTCCAGATTTGGGGCATGACAAACTTGGTATTAGAGCAGGTTTGTCCTAGGGAGTCTACAAGCCGTGTCTAGTAGAGTCTTGTTTATAGATGTGTTGTGCACCACATCAGATAACCTGGAAGTTACAGGGCATTTAGGAGTTGGTTATCTTTCTTTCAGATCTAAATCGTGTTGTAGAGCCAAGTCATAGGAGATTTGGGTTAAACATACCCTTCCATATTTGTACACAGCTATGCCGGTGACTAGATATGGTTATTTTGAGTTTCTTGTTATGTCTTTCGGGTTGACTAATGCGCCAGCAGTGTTCATGGGATTGATGAATAACATATTCAGACCCTTCTTAGATCTATCCGTGATAGTAATTATTGACGACATTCTGGTTTATTCTCGATCAGAGGCTGAGCATGCAGATCATTTGCGTGCGGTACTTAGGGTCCTTTAGGACCAGAAGTTGTTTGCGAAATTCTCCAAATGTGAATTCTTGCTAAAGTTTGTGGCTTTCCTAGGGCATATTGTTTAGAGGAGGGCATCAAAGTAGATACTCTGAAGATAAAGGTTGTAAAGACTTGGCCTCGACCCACAACGCCGATAGAGGCTCGTAGTTTTCTGGGTTTAGAAAGGTATTACACAAGATTGGTGGAGGGCTTCTCTTCTCTTTCTACCCTGTTGACAAAGTTGACCCAGAAGGCAGACAAGTTCCAATGGACAGTTGCTTGCGAGCGGCGTTTTCAAGAATTGAAGGATAGGTTGACTTCAGCACTAGTTCTGGCGCTTCTAGAGAGATCCGAGGGTTATGTTGTCTATTGTGACGCTTTGGGGGTTGGATTGTTGTGCATATTAATGCAGCACGGCAAGGTGATTGCTTACGCTTCCAGACAGCTCAGGAAGCACCAGAAGAACTACCAGACTCACGACCTAGAGTTAGCAGTCATGATTCATGAACTTAAAACCTAGAGACATTACTTATATGGCGTTCATATTGACATCTATACAGATCATAAGAATTTTCCGTAAATCTTCAAGCAGAAGGAGCTAAACCTGCAGCAGAGGCGGTAGTTAGAATTATTGAAAGATTGTGATGTTGATATTTTATACCACCCAGGGAAGGCGAATGTGGTAGCAGATGCCCTCAATGGAAAATCTATGGGTAGTTTAGCATACCTGCAGGCTGGAAAAAGAGAGTTAGCTCATGAGCTTCTTCAGTTAGCCAATTTGGGGGTCAGAGTGATAGATTCAGGAGATGTAGGTGTTACTATACAAACAACAGCAACATCATCCTTAGTAGCCAAGGTGAAAAAGCATTAGTATGAAGACCCTTCATTGACGCATTACAGTATACAGCTCCGCAAAGGAAAAAATCACCATTTGGGATTAATGGAGATTGAGTCCTCAGGTATTGAGGTAGGTTGTGTGTTCCCAATGTTGCAGGGTTACGTCAGAAGGTTATGGCAGAGGCTCACTGCTCTCGCTATTCTATCCATCCAGGGTCAAAAAAGATGTACCGCGACATCAAAAATGTTTATTGGTGGAATGGAATGAAGAATGATATAGCAAAATTCATAGCCTAGTGTCCTAATTATCAACAGGTGAAGCTTAAACATCAGAAGCCCAGCGGATTATTGCAGGCTATGGACATTCCAACTTGGAAGTGGGAAGTAGTTAATATGGATTTCATTTCAGGCTTACCCCGGTGTTAGCGTGGTTTGATTCTATATGGATAATTGTTGCTAGACTGACAAAATCAGCACATTTTCTGCCTGTCAGGACTACTTACTCCGCTGAGGATTATGCGAAACTTTATATTAAGGAGATAGTCCAACTTTATGGTATTCCCGTATCCATTATCTCCGACAGAGGTGCGTAGTTTGTGGATAACTTTTGGAGATCCTTTCAGGAGGGCTTGGGGACTCAGGTGAATCTCAGCACAACATTTCACCCTCAGACAGACGGGCAGGCTGAACGTACTATTCAGACCCTTGACGATATGTTAAGGGAATGTGTGCTAGGTTTTGGAGGTAATTGGGATGGTCATTTGTCGCTTATTGAGTTTGCATACAACAATAGTTACCACTCCAGTATTCAGATGGTCACGTATGAAGCTTTATATGGGCGAAAGTGTAGATCACCAATTGGATGGTTTGAAGTGGGAGAGATGAAATTAGTAAGGCCAGATTAATCCAGCAAGCGGTGGAGAAAGTTAAGCTTATTCAAGATTGATTATTAACAGCCCAAAGTCGACAGAAGTCTTATGCGGATAATCACCGACGAGAGTTGGAGTTCCAAGTGAATGATTGGGTATTCCTGATGGTGTCATCGATGAAAGGCGTTATGAGATTTGGCAAGAAGGGAAAGCTTATCCCTCGATACATTGGACCCTAAAAGGTTGTACGTAAAGTGGGCCAAGTAGCCTATGAGTTAGATCTACCCTCAGAATTGGAGAAAGTGCATCCAGTCTTTCATGTGTCAATGCTTCATAAGTGTATTGGAGATCCTTCTACAATTTTACCTGTGAATGATGTCCAGATCACTTAACAATTATCCTATGAAGAAGTTCCCATTGCAATCCTGGATAGACAAATTCGGAAGCTAAGAACTAAAGATGTAGCCTCAATTAAAGTTCTATGCAGAAACAATAATAGGGAAGAAATGACTTGGAAAGCTGAAGAAGACATGAAGTCTAGGTACCCACATTTGTTTCCACTCCTAGAAGAAATGTAGACAGAGACATCATTGTCTTCAGGTGCGTAACGCTTTCCTTCTTATAGTTCCTTAGTCGTGTGGAGCCATTATTGTTGTTGTTGTTGGAGCCCTGTGAGGCACTATATATTTTGGGTTGTTGTGACAGGATGGTAGTGGTACAATTACAGGGGAAATGTAACACCCCAAAATTTTTAAACTAACATTTGAATTTTCGATTGAAGATATCTTGATAGTAAAGGTATATTTTACTTCGCACTTCCTCCACGTGAATTTGATGATATTTGGAACTTGTTTGAAGTGTTATGGGTAGTCATGTAAACTACTCCTACAATTATTATCTTAGTAAATTATTAAATGGATTAGATATTTATGTATTTAGGGCAGCCTCTTTTTGTAGTTATCCAAAAAGAAAAAAGAAAAAAAAAAGTTTTTGGTTATCCAAAGGTAAATATATATCTTGTTGGCTAAGATTTTCTCCATCTCCTCTTGATATTTCGTTTTCTCCACCAAATAAAACCCCAAATATTCTGTTCTCTCATAATATTCATCCACTAAATCAATCATCAAGACTTGTTTTGGTTGAGCCACAAGCTACTCCACACGATTGAGGTAAGTTGCAAAACCCGTTTTTGAACAGGATAGCTGTTAGTTTTTTCAGCATAATTCCTTGTATAAAATTTGGTTTTAAATGATCCAAGATGTTCTACAAATCTATTTCACATATCTACAACTTTCAAGAAGGCCACAAAGTCTATTTTTGCTATTTACCCTTTTGAAACTGAGTCACAATACAAGATAGTAGTACTGTCCAGAATTTCTGTTTTGCTAGTTTAGGGTGATTTTCACTGATATCGTGGTTAGTTTTGATGTGCTGAAACTATTGAAATTAATTAGACATTTGATTGTGTGTTTAAGGTATATATATATATATATATATATATATATATATATATATATATATACTCTTGTAGAAGCTAAGGGAAATTAGCTAAGGAAGTCGACATATTTACTTGATCGCTACTTTGGGATTTATAACTTCTTGATGTTTGTTTGAGCTTTAGAAGTCTAAAGCTCCAAGGTTGCACCTATGCTGGAACTTTTCTTTCAATTTTTTTTGGTTGAAATATTGTGAGAAGCTTGAATCTTGGTGAAATAATATCTACTTTAAATTGTTGGCATATTGTCCTTGTTGGTACTTTGATAGCTTACTTGTTTCGTGGGATGATAAGAATATCTTGAGACACATCAATATGATAACATGATCGTTGAGAGTATAATTTTGTAATTGAGTTATAAGTATGCTAAAATCACATTGGTGTTATGTGAAGCATTTTTGTAAGACGACTTAATTTGCCCATATATACGGATTGGTTGAGAATTATTGCATTCTTGATTATAGGGTGACGACCCTTCTTGATTTTGAATCTTGCCCATCTTGACTTTGGATTTGCATTTCGTCTGGATGATGGACTTCTGTCCATTCTCGAGTATGAGTGGAAAGCCACTTTCAACATGGCACATGATTCTCTTGATTATTGGGTGACGACCCTTCTTGATAGGGGCTTTGGTCCTTCTTGATAGGGGCTTCGTTCCTTTTTGATATGGGCTTCGGTCCTTCTTGATAGGGGCTTCGCTTCTTCTTGATATTCGATAGTGCTTGATTTGATGGCATGACGTATGTGTTGGGCGAAATTAACTAACTGAATGACGTTTCGTGAATTAGCTTCGAAATCTTTCTTGACACTTGGTATTTAAAGCTTCGAAGGCTTTCTTGACACTTGGTGTTTGAAGCTTCAAAGGCTTTCTTGACACTTGGTATTTGAAGCTTCAAAAGCTTTCTTGACACTTGGTATTTTAAGCTTCAAAGGCTTTCTTGACACTTGGTATTTGAAATATTAGTACCTTGAACTATCCTATGGTTTGGTGATTCTCTTGAAATGTCGTACACTGATTAAGTACTTGCTTATTATTCGGATGAGCTTATGTCTTGAACTTATTTCTTGCACTTATATTTGATTCATAGCTCACTATTAAATTAACCAAATGGTGGAATTTCTTGGATTTTCTTTGGAAAGCTTCTTGATATGTGAGATTTTGAATATTGATAATTGAACTATTTTAATATATGATATTTACTTTCTTGAAAGGATTGTACCTTCATTTAGTTCTTGTTTGATATTTCATTTCCGTGAAACCATTGTAACTTCGTTAAGTACTTGATGATGATTTTGACAAGCTTATTCCAAGAATTTATTTTTGTATTCCTTGCATAGCCTGCTTCTCTTTTTTATATGAAATGTTAGTTAAGTTTATGTGTCACTAAGCTTTATGCTTTTGTTACTATCGTAGGTGATGTTCAGAGGGAGACTTAAGGATGGCCAATTGAGGTAGACTATTTGGAAGCTTAGATGAAGATCACATTTGCAAGAGCATGTTCATTTTGCATAGGTTTGGGGACTTGTACGTGATCCATGTGACGCACTTAAATATGCACTTTTGATTGAAATTTGGGTTAGGAGGCTAACATTTTATAACTTGATCTTGATGAATGATTTAACTATTTTGGGAATGTCCATTTTCGAGTTTTGTAATATTTTAAAATTAGTACTTGTGTTGAACTTGGGAAACTTAACTAGTTTGTATTTGAGATTGGGAGTTGAATTTAATGTTTGGTATGATCCTTGGATGTTGTAGCATGAAAGATAATTCTCCACTACGCGTTTGATGAACTCTAAAGTGTTGATTTCACTCAAAATTGGTGTTGTCCATTTTTTACAAAAATAGTTTCGCCATAAATATATTTAACTTAGTAAGTTTGATTAGTTTTGTTAAGTGGCACCCTTCCTAGGGGGTTGCTACAGGAAACTCTGGCAAAATTTTCGTAGAATTCCTAAGAGTTTAACATTCGAGGACGAATGTTTCTAAGGGGGGAGGAATGTTACACCTCGTAGTTTTGTACGTTGAGATTCGTTAGGTGTTAATTGCTCAATAGTAGACACTGGAGTTATTTTCTAGGATATATGAGGTTATACACACCTATCTTATGGTTATGGGGGTTTAAGTTCATGTAATAGGTCATGGAAGGATTGGAGAACAAGGGGAATTAAGAAATTAAGTTTGTTGGAACTTTGGAGAAAGGATGGGCAAGGTTTCGTACGGTAATTTTGGCCTAACTTGAGAAAGGAATATCTCCTAGTACATCAGGAGTTTTGAAGTAAAACAAAAGCCCAAATCGAAGTTCAAGAAATCTAGTTTCCAACGCAAAAACCGCGCATCGATCCGACATCGGAATCAAACGTTATGAGCATTTCAAGATGGAATGCCAGAGCAGGGATTAACCCCGTGCAAACGCACCTGGGAGTGGCATGATCGCGCAGGGGAGCACTGAGCAGCTTTACTCGAACACGCCCCAAGGCTACGTGAACACGCAAAGCAATTTTTAAGTCATTTTCCACTGACTTCAACACATTATATAAGGGTCAAAACCATCATTTTTCCCCAAATGATTCCCCAAAAAGCTCAGCACATATATAGGGGTATGTGTGTCATAATAATTGAGGGATTAGAGTGATTTTGAGTAGCAGAGTATTAATCGAGGCTCGGGTAGCGTATAGTTGTGACTATAGTATCGTATTACGGTGGATCTTAGCTTGACTTCAACGTGGACATTAAAGATATTGATGTTCTAGTAAGAACAAGGTATGAATCTCTCCTTATTGATATTGATTTAGGTTTACTTACGAAGATAGGGCTATTAAATAGTCGTATAATGAATTAGTTGGTTGTGAAATTGGATAAACATCGTGTCATATGTTTTATGGAGTATTTTGGTATTGATGATGCTAGTGCTGTTGTTGTTGGTTGTTGGTATTGTGATTTTAGGATTGGGATATAAACAGGAGACATGCTTCCCGAATTTCGACAGATTCTAAAAGAAATTAATTTGAAGGCTTAAGACAAGCATATGACGATAAGCCTAACAATAGTATGAATGGCTTTATATGTAGATTACAAGACTACGAATGATCTTATGTAGATTGCAAGATAGAAAGTAGGTTGGAAAGTCGAGAAGTAAATTTCAGGTATGTTAAGGTTGTTCATTCTTTTCTTGGCATGATTCCATATATGGTAAAAGCGTAATGAACCTTATGACTAGAGATTTGTCAAAGTAGAGTTTCTCATATTGTTGCATAGTTTCCAAGTGTTATGTTATTCTTTCTGAGGGGTCATATTCACTCCCTATGTCCTTGAGTTTATAGAGAGGTGGGAGAGACATGTTTTAGTATCAGTATTTTCAGCATATGCATGATACACATATTTTATTTAGCGTGGCCTATGAGTCAGTGAGAAAGACATGTCTGGCCTACGGGTCAGTGAGACAGATTACCTGGCCTACGGGTCAGTGAGATAGATTGCTTGGCCTACGGGTCAGTGAGATAGATATGCCTAGCCTATGGGTCAGTGCGGCAGATTGCCTGGCCTATGGGTCAGTGAGACAGATTGCCTGGCCTACGGGTCAATGAGACAGATTACCTGGCCTACGGATCAGTGAGATAGATATGTTTGGCCTACGGGTCAGTGAGGCAGATTGCCTGGCCTATGGTTCACTGAGATTTTGCAGTTGCCTAGCCGCTTGGTCAGTGAGATTTTACAGTTGCCTGGCCACTTGGTCAGTGAGATATAAGATACTATGACATTGCATTTAATTTGAGACAGATCAGAGAGATATTCTGGGCATTCTTCGGCCTCCAGATTGCGTTGTTTTCAGTTCAGTTTCAGTTATCATTTGCGTTACATACTGGGTACAATATTTCGTATTGACGTCCCTTTTGCCGGGGGCACTGCATTCGTACCTGTAGGTACAGATTGACAGACTGATAGACCTCCCCAGTAGGCAGGATCTGATATCAGTTGTGTCACGACCCAACCCGATAGGCCATGACTAGTTCCCGAGCTGGACACTCGTATCCGAATCTACTAGATATAATCAGACTGAAACTAAGGACAATATGGAAATTTGTAAAATCAAGCTATCGACACATAACGTCGTATATCATAATGAACCTGTCTCCTGAGGAGTCACAACTAACCAAAACATAACAAAATATGCAAGCCGACAAGGCTGCCACTATATATGGGAATACCCAAAACGAACCATGTCGATATAGCTGACCAAAACCTATATACAACCCACACATGTCTACAGACCTCTAAGAGTATAATAGTGAAATATGACGGGAAAGGGCCCCGCCGTACCCCTTGATATGCATAAGTCTATATCAAAGGATCTGTACCAAAATGACTTAGGCACCGGAACAATGGAGCTCTCCAAACAGCTGAGCAGAATTCCTAGGCTGGAGGATCACCAAACTGAGTGTCTGTACCTGCGGGCATGAAACACAGGCCCCGAAGAAAGAGAGTCAGTCCGAAAAATGTACTGAATATATAAAGCATGAAGTACAACAAAGAATATCATGACTGAGCAAAAGATGACAGGAGACAAGTATGATAATCAAAGATAGCACTTGTGCCTTATGAGATGAGAGTCATGCATATCTATATAATATACTGTACCCGACCCATTATGGCACTCGGTGAATGAAGTCATATAGATATATACCGTACCCGACCCTCTAGTGAGGGTCTCGGTGAGATAATCATATATATATATAAACCGTACCCGGCCCTCTAGTGAAGGACTCGGTGAACAATGCAATGAAACTGTGCACGAATACATACCCGGCCAGGGACTCAGTGAAATGACGTAATAACGTTATGCACGAATATAATATCAGGAGCAACCATATACAAATTAAATTATCATCTGAGACTCAATAGAATAATTAGAATGAACCAACACTGGAGAATCAAAGACAACTATCATGTCAAGTATCATTGAGGACTAGAATTCATTGGAATTATGTACGTTCATCGTCCACTTGTTTTATGTAACTCATGCCAAAAAAGAAGGAAGGGATAGCTTTACATACCTTGAAGCGAGTCTATTCGTCTAAAATCTACTGCTCTGGTTTGTAATCTATAACAAGGCATTAATTACGCCACAATTAGATGAAAGTCATTCTTTACTACTCATTGTAAGCTAACAAACAATCTAACGAAAATCCGGAAACATTTCCCTTATTTTTCTTACTCCGTCCCAACTCATCAACAACCCAAAATAATCACAACAATATCAACAACACACAGCCACGAAAATCATACCAAACAACCCCAAAATATCATCACAAAACAGCCACAAAAATCATACCAAACAGCCCAAAAATATCATCACAAAACAGCTACGAAAATTATACCAAACAGCCCCAAAATATTATCACAAAACAGCCACGAAAATTATACCAAACAGCCCCAAAATATCATCACAAAACAGCCACGAAAATCATACTAAACAGCCCCAAAATATCATCACAAAATGGCCACGAAAATCATACCAAACAGCCCCAAAATATCATCACAAAACAGCCACGAAAATCATACTAAACAGCCCCAAAATATCATCACAAAACAGCCCCCAACTTACAATAACATCTAGGTCCATATATCGCTTGTATATCAACGTTTCCTTCACGTACACACCATGTTAAACAATTAATCCAACATAATATCATGAGTAGGAGGTTGAACTTACGTTTAACAATCAGAATCTTCAAGAATCTAGTTCCTCTTTCCAGCTGCTTGCTTATCAACACAAAGAGAACGTAGGCTACAACTTCTCTTTAACTAATCTCATGTCAAGGAGCTAGGATTTAGTTTATATGATGGCTAAATTAGAAAGGGGGTTTGGGAGAGAGCATAAGGGTTCTTGGATCTGTTTTAGGTCGTGTGAAGTGATATAGGACAAAGTGGTGACTTATATATTAAGTTTAATGGGCCTTATGGGCCGAAATATGAATGTTTGGGTCGGGTCTAACTTGCTGCCCCGCCAGCCCAACTTGGATCGCCCATAACTCCTTATCCCCATATCATTTTGATGAGCGGTTTGTTGAGTTGTACACTAGACTCGATGAAATTCATTTTAGGATTTTGAAACACCTTAAAACTCCTCATATACTAGGAGATATGCCTCCAACAATATGGGCTAATAATCTGGTCCGAGATTTTACTGAAGCTGTTTCGATTCATTTCGTTT
Source organism: Lycium barbarum (assembly GCF_019175385.1). Lineage (NCBI taxonomy): Eukaryota > Viridiplantae > Streptophyta > Magnoliopsida > Solanales > Solanaceae > Lycium > Lycium barbarum. Next base: position 77,369,408 of record NC_083345.1, read on the forward strand.
AGATTCGTTTAACTTCTAATCCTTTCCCATCCCTCGTGTAACCTATTATACATACATATAACTACTCCTATAAATCCATAACAATCCATACACACGTCTCGAAGGGTCCGAAGAATCACAATAACTTTAAACATAACTAGAGAACTCACAAAGCTTCGACAAAACTCCAATCGCAAAAGTATTTTCATATCTTTTGTCCATCTTATATATCATTACGAATAATCTCAAATACTTTAAAAGTGAACTCACATTACCTCGTATACGTACTCATAACATGATTTCAAATCCTTTGGGTTACCATGTCACCTCGTGATACTTAAGGAAACAATATATATAACGATATTCCTACTAACTTGATTAACTTTCCTTGAACTTTCTTAACTCATTCATTCTTGTCTTGAGTCAAGTAGCATGGACTTTTATGGGATGTAACATCCTTCCGCTCTTAACAAAACATTCATCCTCGAATGTTAAATTAGTCTATAGAGTCTTATAAAAATTTCGATAGAGTCTCCTCTATAGCTATACCTACCAACCTGCATTCAGTAACCCACAGAGGCCTTATAGGGCCACAATATCATATAGTCGCATTTACCAATCAATATAGTCGAAGTAAGGATTTAAATTACCTGCAGGCATAGGGAACAAGTAAGGATACTTATTCTTCATTTCGCTTTCTGCTTCCCAAGTCACCTCTTCCCTATTATTATTTCGCCACAATACTTTGACGGAAGACGCATCATTAGTACGTAACCTTCTAACCTGGCGATCAAGTATAGCTATGGGGCTCTCCTCATAAGACAACTCCTCTGTTACCTGGACATCATCTACAGGGAATACTCTAGAAAGGTCACCAATACATTTACATAGCATTGATATATGAAAGACTGGATGTACCGTTTCCAAATCAGATGGTAGGTCCAACTCATAGGCAACCTTGCCTACCCTACGAATAATTTGATAAGGCCCAATGTATCTCGGGCTAAGTTTCCCCTTCTTGCCGAATCTCATCACACCCTTCATGGGTGACACCTTCAGGAACACCCAATCACTAATCTGAAACTCTAAGTGTCGACGTCGGTTATCTGCATATGACTTCTGTCGACTCTGGGCTGGCAATAATCTCTCCTGAATGAGCTTCACCTTATCAACAGCTTGATAAATCATGTCAGGGCCGATTAACTTAGTCTCGCCTACATCGAACCAACCGATAGGTGACCTGCACTGCCTCCCATACAAGGCCTCGTACGATGCCATCTGGATACTAGAATGGTAGCTATTGTTATAAGCAAACTCAATATGTGACAAATGATCATCCCAGCTACCTCTGAAGTCAATAATACATGCTCGCAACATATCTTCTAGCGTCTGAATAGTACGCTCAGCCTGTCCATCAGTCTGAGGGTGAAATGTTGTGCTAAGACTCACCTGTGTCCCCAATCCCTTCTGGAATGATCTCTAGAAGTTAGCTGTAAATTGAGCTCCTCTGTCCGATATAATAGATGTGGGAACCCCATGAAGTCTCACTATCTCCCTGATGTATAACCTCGCATAGTCTTCAGCTGAATAAGTAGTCCTGGCTGGAAGAAAATGGGATGATTTTGTCAGCCTATCCACAAGAACCCATATAGAGTCATACTTCCATTGAGTGCGAGGTAAGCCTGTAATGAAGTCCATATTAATCACTTCCCATTTCCCAGTTGGGATATCTATCACCTATAATAATCCACCAGGCTTCTGATACTCGACCTTAACTTGTTGATAATTCGGGCACTGAGCAACAAACTCCGTTATGTCCTTTTTCATGCCATCCCACCAATATAAGCATTTGAGGTCATGATACATCTTTGTTGACCCTGGATGAACAAAATAACGGGCATAGTGTGCCTCTCCCATAACTTGCCGTCGTAACCCTGCAACATCAGGTACACACAGTCTGCCTCTATATCGTAGCACTTGTCAGGTGGAACCTCGAATAGGGTCTTCTCTATTCGAAGAGTTGTATCTCTATACTGTGCCAGAACAGGGTCCTTGTACTGATGTCTCTTTACCTCTTCTATGATAGAGGACTCAGCAACTTCTCGAACAAAAACTCCTCTATCTCCAGAATTAGCCAAACGGACTCCAAGGCTAGCTAGCTGGTATATCTCCCGAACCATCTCCTTTATTTCTGGCTGCACATCTTTCAAGCTGCCCATAGATTTACGGCTAAGAGCATCTGCTACAACATTTTCCTTCCCTGGATGGTATAGAATACCAACATCATAATCCTTTAGTAACTCTAGCCACCGTCTCTGTCGTAAATTCAGCTCTTTCTGCTTAAAGATATATTGGAGACTCTTATGATCTGTATAAATATCAACATGAACACCATACAAATAATGCCTCCATATCTTCAAAGCATGAATCACTACTGCTAACTCCAGATCATGAGTAGGATAATTCTTCTCGTGCTTTCTGAGCTGTCGGGAGGCATAAGCTATAACCCTACCATGCCGCATCAACACACAACCCAGTCCAACACCTGAAGCATCACAATAAATAACATAACCATCTGGTCCCTCAGGAAGAGTTAGAACTGGAGCCGTAGTCAACTTGTCTTTCAGCAACTGGAAACTTTGCTCACAAGTATCAATCCACTGGAACTTAGCTGCCTTCTGAGTTAGCCTTGTTAAAGGCGCTGAAATTGAGGCAAACTTTTCTACGAATCTCCTGTAATATCTTGCTAGCCCCAAAAAACTGCGTACCTCAGTAGGTGTCGTAGGTCTGGGCCGAGTCTTTACTGCCTCAATCTTCTGCGTATCTACCCGAATACCGTCAGCTCCAATAATATGCCCCAACAACGCTACTGAAGTCAACCAGAATTCGCATTTAGAAAATTTGGCATACAACTTTTGGTGCTGGAGTACCCTAAGTACCGTCCTCAAATGGTCTGTATGCTCCTCTTCTGAACGTGAATAAACCAGAATATCATCAATAAATACAATAACGAACATATCAAGGAATGGTTTGAATACTCGGTTCATCAAATCCATAAATACCGCTGGAGCATTGGTCAGCCCAAAAGACATCACTCTAAATTCATAATGCCCGTATCGGGTCCTGAATGTTGTCTTCAGAATATCTGCCTCCTTTACTCGCACCTCATGATAACCTGGCCGCAAGTCTATCTTCGAAAAACACTTAGCACCTTGCAACTGGTCAAATATATCATCAATCCTGGGGTGGGGATACCTGTTGTTTATTGTTACTTTATTCAGCTGCCTATAATCAATACACATCCGCAGCGACCTATCTTTCTTTCTCACAAATAGTACCGGTGCTCCCCAAGGTGATGCACTAGGCCTGATGAAGCCTTTTTCTAACAAGTCTCTTAGTTGCTCCTTTAATTCCTTCAGCTCTGCAGGTGCCATTCTATAAAGAAGAATAGATATGGGTTGGGTATCTGGCAGTACATCTATAGTGAACTCTATCTCCCGTTCTGGAGGAAGACCTGGAAGGTCATCTGGGAATACATCTGGGAATTCATTAACTACCGAGACTGACTGAAGAGCCGGTATGCTTTCATATCGTGCACTCGAATCAAATGATAAATATAACCTTTTCTAACCATCTTCCTTGCCTTGATGTATGAAATAAACTTACTCCTCGGCGATGCTGTATTCCCTCTCCACTGTATAATTGGCTCGCCTGGGAACTGAAATCGAACTATCTTTTCTCTACAATAGACATTAGCATAACAAGAAGCAAACCAATCCATACCTATAATAACATCAAACTCAGTTATGTCTAACTCTATCAGATCTGCTATGGTATGACGACTATATATATCCACCGAACAATTTCTATATACTTGCTTAGCTATGACAGAATCTCCTACCGGTGTATCTACCTCAAATGGTTCTATTAACTCAAGTTCTATTCCGATTCTTCTAGCAACAAAGGGAGATATATATGATAAGGTGGAACCTGGATCTATCAATGCCTATACATCCCGGGAAAAAATCGATAATATACCTGTAACCACATTCGGTGACGCCACGTGATCCTGCCTACTAGCCAAAGCATATATGTGGTTGGAGGGACCGCTAGAACTGGAAGCTCTGCCACGACCTCTACCACGGCCTGCTGATGTCTGAATACCCTGCCCTGTGGGGCGTATAGCTACAGAAGAAGATGAACCAGCAACCGATTCAGTAGGCCGAGCCATACCACCTGTACCACCTCCATAAGGACACTCTCTCATCACATGGCCTTGACGGCCGCAAGAAAAACAAGCACCTGTAGTAATACGGCATTCCCCAAAATGGGGCCTACTATACTGAGGCAAAGGTGGCCTCGACTGACTCGAACCTCTGTTCATCTGTGAACCTGATTCCTTGCAGCTCTGACCAGCTCCTGAATACCCTGTGCGGTCGAATCTTCTACCTGTGAACAGTGGGGGTGCACTCTGTGCTGGCTAGGAAGAATATCTAACATGTTGCTGAGGCTTCCCGCCTCGAAACTCACCAGGATAACCCGCCGATCTAGCCCTCTTATGCTGGCCTCTATTATGATCTCTATCTGGCTGACGTCCCCTGTGCCGATCCTCTCCCCCTGTGCATATGCTTGTACCCGAGCAATATCCATACCTGGCTGAAGAGCCACTGCCATACAACCATCAATCAAGTAACGATCCAGTCCCATCACATAACGATGTACTCTATCTACCATATCAGCTATAATAGTAGGCGCATATCTAGCCAACGAATTAAACTCAAGACTATACTCTCGAACGCTCCTGTCATTCTGCCTCAAATGTAAGAATCTATCAACTCTAGCTCGCCTCATATCTGGAGGCAGAAGGTGGCTAAGGAAGGCCTCCACAAACTCATCCCATACGGCTGGAGGAGCACCCTCGCCCCTAGATAACTCCCAAGACTCATACCAATTAATAGTTACATCCCGCAATCGATACGAACCCAACTCAACAGACTCAGTCTCATAAGCCTTGATTATCCTCAATATATGCTGTATCTGCCGAATAAACTCCTGTGGATCATCCTCGGGCTTTGACCCAAAAAACTCTGGAGGATTACAACTTAAGAAGTCACGAACCCTCAAACTATGAGATCAATCCGCATGGTCAACTCCTTGTCCATGCCTGCGAGCCTGCCTTGCCACTAATCTGGTCAGAAGGTGAACTGCGTCTCTCATTGCCCTATCCTCTGCCCCTGGCAGAGGAGCTAGAGGCTTAGGTGCTGGGGCCTCGGGAGCTGGCGGTGGTGCTGCCCCCTGAACTGGAGTTGCTGCTGCTCTAAGTTCCTCTGGAGGTGGGGGTGTAGCAGAGCTCGCTGACTGGAGTACAACCTCAGGCATAAACTGGGCACGAGCCCTAGTAACTCTCCGGGTCTGACTAGTATCTCCTGCTACCTATTTGCCCTTCTGGGCAGCTATCGCTTTCTTTGGAGGCATAGCTGAAAACATAATAATTCGTTAGAGAGGGATTATCCTGATAACAAAGCTCTATCTCACGATCTAGAGTAAGAAGGAAAAGTGAAATCCTAAATGTCCTGTAGCTTCCTGTTTATAGATGTGGTGCACTACACACTGATAAACAAGACTCTACTAGACACGGTTTGTAGACACTCCGCGGATGAACTGCTCTGATACCACTTTTGTCACGACCCAACCCGATGGGCCATGACAAGTTCCCGAGCTGGACACTCGTATCCAAATCTGCTAGATATAATCAGACTGAAACTAAGGACAATATGGAAATTTGTAAAAGCAAGTTATCGACTCATAACGTCATATATCATAATGAACCTGTCTCCTGAGGAGTCACAGCTAACCAAAACATAACAAAATATGCAAGACGACAAGGCTGCCACTATATATGGGAATACCCAAAACGAACCATGTCGATATAACTGACCAAAACCTATATACAACCCACATATGTCTTCAGACCTCTAAGAGTATAATAGTGAAATATGACGGGGCAGGGCCCCGCCGTACCCCTGGATATGCATAAGTCTATATCAAAGGATCTGTACCAAAATGACTTAGGCTCCGAATCAATGAAGCTCTCCAAACAGCTGAGCAGAAGTCCTAGGCTGGAGGATCACCAAACTGAGTGTCTATACCTGCGGGCGTGAAACACAGGCCCCGAAGAAAAGGGGTCAGTACGAAAAATGTAATGAATATATAAAGCATGAAGTAAAATAAAGAAGACCATAACTGAGCAAAAGATGACAGGAGACAAGTATGATAATCAAAGATACCAATGCACATGTGCCTTATGAGATGAGAGTCATGCATATCTATATAATATACCGTACCCGGCCCATTATGGGACTCGGTGAATGAAGTCATATACATATATACTGTACCCGGCCCTCTAGTGAGGGTCTCAGTGAGATAATCATATATATATATATATATGTATATATATATATATACCGTACTCGGACCTCTAGTGAGGGACTCGGTGAACAATGCAATGAAACTGTGCATGAATACATACCCGGTCCGGGACTCAGTGAAATGATGTAATAACGTTATGCACGAATAGAATATCAGGAGCAACCATATACAAATTAAATCATCATCTGAGACTCAATAGAATCATTAGAATGAACCAACACTGGAGAATCAAAGACAACTATCATGTCAAGTATCACAGAGGACTAGAATTCATTGGAATTATACACGTTCATCGTCCGCTTATTTTATGTCACTCATGCCAAAAAAGAAGGAAGGGATAGCTATACATACCTTGAAGGGAGTCTATTCGTCTAAAATATACTACCCAGGTTTGTAATCTATAACAAGGCAATAATTACGCCATAATTTGATGAAAGTCATTCTTTATTACTCATTGTAAGCTAACAAACAATCTAACGAAAATGCGGAAACATTTCCCTTATTTTTCTTACTCCGCCCCAACTCACCAACAACCCAAAATAATCACAACAATATCAACAACACACACAGCCACGAAAATCATACCAAACAGCCGCAAAATATCATCACAAAACAGCCACAAAAATCATACCAAATAGCCCCAAAATATCATCACAAAACAGCTACGAAAATTATACCAAACAACCCCAAAATATCATCACAAAACAGCCACGAAAATCATACCAAGAAGCCCCAAAATATCATCACAAAACAGCCGCGAAAATCATACTAAACAGCCCCAAAATAGCATCACAAAATAGCCGCGAAAATCATACTAAACAGCCCAAAAATATCATCACAAAACAGCCCCCAACTTACAATAACATCTAACTCCGTATATCGCTTGTATATCAACGTTTCCTTCACGTATACACCATGTTAAACCTTTAATCCAACTTAATAACATGAGTAGGAGTTTGAACTTACCTTTAACAATCAGAATCTTCAAGAATCTAGTTCCTCTTACCAGCTGCTTGCTTAACAACACAAAGAGAATGTAGGCTACAACTTCTCTTTAACTAATCTCATGTCAAGGAGCTAGGATTTAGTTTATATGATGGCTCAATTAGAAAGGGGGTTTGAGAGAGAGCATAAGGGTTCTTGGATCTGTTTTAGGTCGTGTGAAGTGATATAGGACAAAGTGGTGACTTATATATTAAGTTTAATGGGCCTTATGGGCCGAAATATGAATGTTTGGGTGGTGTCTCAACTTGCTGCCCCGCCAGCCCAACTTGGATCGTCCATAACTCCTTATCCCGATACTATTTTGATGAGATGTTTCTTGTGTTGGAAACTAGACTCAATGAACTTCATTTTAGGCTTTTGAAACACCTTAAAACTCCTCAAATACTACGATATATGCCTCCAACAATATGGGCTAAAAATCTGGTCCGAGATTTTACTGAAGCTGTTTCGATTCATTTCGTTTAACTTCTAATCCTCTCCCAACCCTCATGTAACCTCTTATACATACATATAACTACTCCTATACATCCATAACAATCCATACACACGTCTCGAAGGGTCCGAAGAATCACAATAACCTTAAACATAACTAGAGAACTCACAAAGCTTCGACAAAACTCCAATCGCAAAAGTATATTCATATCTTTTGTCCATCTTCTATATCATCACTAATAATCTCAAATACTTTAAAAGGGCACTCACATTACCTCGTATACGTACTCATAACATGATTTCAAATCCTTTAGGTTACTATGTCACCTCGGGATACTTAAGGCAACCATATATATAACCATATTCCGACTAACTCGATTAACTTTCCTTGAACTTTCTTAACTCATTTATTCTTGTCTTGAGTCAAGTAGCACGGAATATTACGGGGTGTAACAAGCTGATTGGTGAGCTCTTTTTTTTCGGAGTTGCTAGGTCTTTGGAGTCTCTCCCTTTTTTATGACAGATTGTATGGGCCAGGGCCCTGTCCCGACCATGGTACATTCATACTTTCCCTAGAGGTTTGTAGACGAGTCCTGTACATAGTTTGTCTGTGTGGTAGCCTGGTCGGCTTGTATATGTCTGTTGGATACTATTGTCTTTGTACGATCATAACAGCCTCGTCGACTTACTCAGGTGTGTATATATATTTCGGTTGTGTGTGCCCAGTTCAGACGACATTGTTAGTATTTATATATATGTATCCAGATTGTGGCCTTGCCGGCTTGTTGGTATTATTTGTATGCAGGTAGGCCTTATCGGTTTAAGTTGGGGGTTACTTCCCAGAGTTTCAGATTTAGAATGGTTCACCTAGGCCTAGTTTTGCATCGAGTGCCGGTCACCCCACTCCATATTTGGGGCGTGACAGCCAGGCCGCCGAAGATCTTCTTTTATGATGTCTATTTCCTACTCCAGACATTGTGGTTATTTGTTTAAACGGTTTTCATTCCTCAGACATGTTTTAGATTAGAGTCCTTGTATGGCGACTATTGGATTTTGGGGATTTGTAATAGTTAGGACATCTGCATTGACTTCATTGTTTTATGGCATGGCTTATTTTGATTATCATGTGCTTGAATAAGTAATAACTGACTGAATTTGCTAATATAAGAATGGACTTGAGTGAATAGATGACTCATATATTGGTTCACCCACTAGGAGTTAGTGTGGGTGCCAGTCATGGCAAGTTGGGTCGTGACAAATTTCCACTTGTTTCGGGATTTAGTTACTTTTCTCACAAGTTTTAGAGTTCGGTTTGGAGAGTTTCAAAGGGGTTTTTCTCCTCTAAGCTAGGAGGTAAGATTATAATCCTAAATCCTTAATTTTCCCTTGATTCCTATCCTTAATTAGTCTTTTTAAATCATGTTTTTGGGTTCAAAATTGGGATTTTAGCCGTAAAGTGAAAATTGGATGCCAAGCTTATGGATTTTTGATTGGATGTTTTGGATTTGGACTAATTATACTATGTGTAAACTTTTGTTAAACAAAAATTCCAGTTTTACCCTTTTGAGCTCGGAGTCACCTTTTTGGGTTCGTTTTGGATTTCAAATTAAGTATAGCAATATGGATATCATTAGCCGTCTAGACTCGTAGGGTTCTATTTTGACTATAGTGAATCCGATTTTTCAATAAAATTACAGTTTTGCCATTATGGCTCGTATTTGGGTATTCTGGGTCCATTTTTGAATTTTGGGTAAACTATAGTATTATGGGTATCCTTAGATTCGTATTTTAACATAGAATTCATACTTGATAGACGTTAATCGTTCCAACTCTCCGAAGAAGAATGGCACGGCTCAAGCGGATTGGTTCGAGGCTCCTGTTCGGCATTCCAGGTATGTTATGGCTTACCTTATGGTTAGACTTTGGTTAGCAAAGCATATGTAGAGTTAGTGATTATCGAATAAAGCATGTTACGACTTCGGGTATGAAGTTGGGATGGATTAGTTAGGTTGGTATTGTTGTTGATTATGACTTGTCTCTTTGTTGTGTTCTACTGATCTTGAGTTGTTGCCTTGTGTTTATTTATTGGATTATAGCCACCACGTGAGTGATTCTAGACTTGTTGCTTAGTGATTTACTTTATGAAGTTAGAGATTGTATTGTATCATGTGTTGATGTTGTTGGGAAGGAAGGGAAAGCTATGATATCGAGACTATTATTGTGATATGTGTCCATGTGTGGCACGATTGATTTGATATGTTATCATCATTCATTGGTATTATGTAGGGTACTCATTCTTATCTTTCATGATACTCTAATATGAATATTTAGTGACTTATTCATGGTCGTGAACCCATATCTCTCAATTATTGGTTATTGACTCGTGAAGAGGAAGGAATTAATATTGATCTTGATATTGGGATATGTATCCATGTGTGGCGCGGCTGTCATTGATATACTCTTGTTGGCATTAATATCATGCTTGCATTCATAATCATATATTTGGATCTGGTTGCGCGCCTCAACATTTATATATACACACTTACTTGGATCAGGCTGCATGTACCGCAACACTAACTAGGATCGGGTTGCACGTTCCGCAATACTGACTTGGATCGAGCTGTCCGCCGCAATAGGTACATGTACTTCACTGGTCCCCATGGGTCATGACTTTCGAGGCATAAATATCATCTGTCTGGAGCATGTGTGTATCATTGTATTGCATTCATATTTCATTAATTCATACATCTGATTTTTTGTAGTGGTTATTTATCGTATTGTACAGTGCTCGTGAATATTAACTTATTGGTTGTTTACTAATTTGAGATCACCTTATGCCTAATTAGTATATATTTGGGAATTGATGGATTCGAGGAGAAGAGACTTTCTCTTAGGTTGAGACTTGAGATTACGGAGTGACATTGTTGGTTGTACTAGTGTTATGGTTATTCTGTGGAATCGTGGCAAACTTGGCAAGACTTGTGTTTAGGGCTTCAGCATAGGCTATGATAAGGCTAATTGATCTTTATGTACTTGAGTTGTTATTCTTGGACTGTGTGGTGTTTATACCTAATAGTGAGCATGTTTATTCTTCAGTCTCTCCCCATATATGTGTTAACTAATTGTTGTTGGCCTATGATGTCTGCTCAGTACGTGTTTTTTATACTGATGCAAAATGGATGAGATTGGGTCCCAACGGATCTAAACAATCTTGTTTTTTTAACATGAAGAAATAAAGAAGCCATTGCAATTGGCTTTGGCAGCATTTATCATGCACTTCTGTTACACCCCTTTCGGGGTGTAGAGTTTGAGACAGGTTCCACTTCGAATTCTCGAGGCTAATTTCGGAGGCCTGGCTTGCGAGTGTCTAGGGTAAGCATCTGATGAGTCGCTGCCTAGAAGCTCATCTATCCTATCTTTATATTTTATCATTCAGACAACTTTTTATTGACTTTCAGACTTGTATATTTGACATTCTTGTAGTTGCTCCTGTACGGGTCAAACTAGTTCCTTGGGGATTGTATTTATATTATGCACTTATGATTATTTATGATTCAGGCTTCTACTTATTCTACTCTATTTATTTTATTGTGGTTTGAATTGATGATTTGGGAAAGGGTTCGCCTACCGAGGTGGAAAACATAGGTGCCCACGCGACTTAGTCAATTTGGGTCATGACAGAAATAAACATAAAAGTTCATACCTTGCATTTAAGAACCCATGGAATGCGCCTACCGAGGTGGAAAACATAGGTGCCCGCGCGACTTAGTGAATTTGGGTCGTGACAGAAATAAACATAAATGTTAATACCTTGCATTTAAGAACCCATGGAATGAAACATATGGGTTTTCATGGATTATGGACAAATTCTCAATAACCAAAAGGGAATATTAAGAACAAAATAACGAACTATTAATATAAACATAGTATATTATGGTATATGCACCTAGGATTATCATGAATATGTCTAGAAGCCTAGTATTGGTGAACTTTCATATAATCATGGAAGAATGTGGCGTGGGGAAGAACAATGATGTTTCCATACATAGATAGAAACCCTAAATACATGTTAATGCTCCAAAACTTATAACTAATGGTTTGAACTTGAGAAGAATCCAAAAAGCCTTAATCTTGAATCCTTGTGATGAGTTTTCTTGAAAACCCTAGGTTAGGAACAATGGATTCTTGTTTACAAATCATGGAAACATGTTAGAATTCACTTGAAAGACTTGGAATAGGTTTACCTTAGTGTATATTGATGGTGGGAGAAGAAGACTTAGTTTAAGGGCTTGGAGAGAATGAAAAATAAGATAAAGAACTCCATTCTAGTATTTATACTTTTTCTGATTCAGATAAATGTACGACCAACATGTATGCCCGTACAATCTGGGCGTACCTTATGTGCCAAACTCCAGATATTATGATTTTTAGTTTGTGACGTATGACTTGAAAAGTATGGCTCGTATAAATTGTACGGCCAAGAAGTACGGCCCATACATTCAAGCCTTACCTATAATGCCAAATTCCGATAGCTTCTTTTTTTTCTCCTAGCTTATGTCCCATAAGTACGGCCCGTACAAATGTTGTAGAATGTCATTTTAACGATTTAAGGCCAATTATTAATCCCAACACTTCCCATCTTGGTTTCTAAGTCCCAAATCATGAACGTAGCTTAGTTTAAAGGTACGAGGTGTTATAATATCTCCCCCTTAGGATCATTCATCTCCGAATGATGGGTCGTGGTTAAGAACGTGATTTGACATGGCTTGAGTACATGAACGTGAAGAAAACATGACATGAAACATGGGGACTGAACTGACATGACATGATTTCATGAAAACAGAAATTCTAGGACATGAGACATGAATACTGAATACATAAATGTGAACGTGAAACGTGAGGCATGAATACGTAAAGGACATGACATGGATTTAGAAGGTATTTAACTTGACCTTTTTCTACTTACTCTTCAACCAAATGAGGATGTCTAGATTTCATGTCCTCTTCGGCTTCCCATGTAGCCTCTCCAACTTTCTGACTCCTCCATAGGACCTTGACTGAGGTTACTTCCTTAGTTCTCAACTTGTGAGCCTGACGATCAAGAATGGCTATGGGGATTTCTTCATAGGTTAGGCCATCCTTAACCATTATAGTGTCAGCAAGAACAACCATTGATGGGTCTAACATACACTTTCTCAATATGGATACATAGAACACTGGGTGAACAGCAGCCAACTCTTGTGGAAACTCTAGCTCATAAGCTACTTGACCGACCCTTCGCAGAATTCTATATGGTCTAATATATCTGTGACTAGGATTTCCTTTTTTGCAAAATCTCATCATACCTTTTATAGGTGAAACCTTTAAGAACACCCAATCATCAACTTGAAACTCTAAGTCTCTACGCCGCACATCTGTATAAGACTCCTGGTGACTCTGAGCCATTCTCAAATGCTCTTGAATCAACTTGACTTTCTCCATAGCCTGATAGACCAAATCTGGTCCCAACAACTCTGCTTAACCAACTTCAAACCAACCAATGGGGGATCTACACCTTTACCCATACAGAGCTTCAAATAATGCCATCTTGATACTAGCATGATAACTGTTATTATAGGAAAATTCAATGAGTGGAAAATGATCATCTTAATTTCCTTTAAAGTCTAGGACGCATGCTCTAAACATGTCCTTAAGAGTCTGAATAGTACGTTCTACCTGACCATCTGTCCATGGATGAAAAGTTGTGTTGAGGTTCATCTTGGTACCCAATCCCTTCTGAAAGTATTTGCAGAAGTTCACTGTGTACTAAGCACCATGATCTGAAATAATGGACACTAGGGTCCCATGTAATCTGACAATCTCATGAATATACAATTTGGTGTATTCTTCCACTGAATTCATGGTCTTAACTGGCATAAAGTGTGTTTACTTGTTAAGTCAGTCCACAATCACCCAAATCAAGTCATGTCTACGGGATAAGCGAGGTAAACCTATTATGACGTCCATATTTATAATCTCCCATTTCCATACAGGAATATCAAGAGCTAACCCACCAGGCCTCTGGTGCTCAGCTTTCACTTGTTGACAAATCGGACACTTACCACAAAATCTGCTACATTATTTTTCATATCATCCCATCAATAAATTTCCTTAAGGTCATGATACATCTTCGTGGAATCTGGGTGAATGGAATACCTGGAATTGTGAGCTTCTGACATAATCCACTCTCTCAGCTCGTCAATATCTAGAACGCATAATCTGCCTTGGTACCTCAAGGTACCAGCATCTCCCCCTTATTCAAAATCCGTCGTCTTATGCTTGTGAATCCCCTCTTTTAGCTACAACAACTACGAATCACTAAAATGTTTCTCCTTCACTTCGGCCATTAAGGAGGAATAAGCCCTGTTCTGAACAACAACTCCACCATCTTCAGAGTCCAAAATTCGAACTCCTAGGTTAGCTAAGCGGTGAACTTCCTTGGTCATAATTCTCTTATATGCCTCAACGTGAGACAAACTATCAATGGAACGCCAACTAAGAGCTTCGGCTACAACATTCGCCTTTCCTGGATTATAAAGGATATCTACATCATAATCCTTAAGAAATTCAAGACATCTCCTCTGTCTAAGATTCTGCTCACTTTTCTTGAAAATATACAGCAGGATTTTATGATCGGTGAAAATATCTGTTACACCCCGTATCTTAGAAGAGCACTTACCAAATTTGAAACATAAGTACGCTGAGTTAGGGTTCAGTAAAACCACTTTGGAATATAAGGAGCAAGCATTATTAAGTATATTTAATAAGTTAAGGATGTATAGAAGATATACCGGAAGGTTTTATAAGGAAATGAGTGGAAGAAATGAAGTAGACGACTTCGGAGAAAGGACGGGTAATGTTTTGTGTGAAAGTTTTGGTCCAACTTGGGGGACGCATATCTCTTAGCATATGAAGTGTTTTAAGGTGAAACAAAAGCCTAAAATGAAGTTCGTCGAGTCTAGTTTTCAACGCAACAAACTGCTCGTCGATAGGACATCGGGTAGAGAATTATGGACGTTACAAGTTCAGCTGACAGAGCAAAAAAGCGTGCTACAGTACTGCTACAGTACCAGCTGCTACAGTGAACCGACCCGAATTTGACCCTTATAAAAAGGGTAAGAACCCTTTTTTTTTTCAGCAGATTTTGCTGGAAAATTCCAGAAATTAAAGAGAGAGAGTTAGGAAAATAAAAAGTGAGTCATTTTCAAGTATCGGAGTAGTAGTTTAGGTCCGAGTAACGCATGGTTGTGATTCTAGTATTGTTTTGCGGTGGATTTTAGCATGGATATTGAGGGTATTTCTGTCTTAACAAGAAAAGAGGTATGAATCTTTCTCTTTTGGTATTATTTAAAGTTTATTTACGGAGATAAAGTCGTTAAATCATTGTGTAGTAATTTGGTTAGTTATGGAAGTTGGAAAACAGCGTGTGGGCTGTTTTATGGTACATATTGGTGTTAGAAATGATGTTGTTGATGTTGGTATTGTTGTTGTGTTGTTGGTTGTTGGATTATGATTTCGGGCTAGGCATATAAATAGGGGAGATGTTGCCCGATTTTCGGTAGAATATAAAGTAGTTTAAATTGAAAGCTTAGTACACGTATGAAACGATGAGTCTAACGATAGTGTGAATTCTATCAAATGTAGATTTACGAGTACGGATAGATAAGCGTAGAAAATAGGAGGCTGAACAGGTATGTTAAGGCTCGTCCCTTTCTTTGAAAGGCATGACTCCTATGTTACGATTTCATAAATGCTTCGATGACCTCTTTGTTTTTCAAAAGTTAGAAGTCTATGATTCCAACGCATGATTCCCTTCATGATAACCCGTAAATGTTTTCCAAAATGTCCGTATTTTTCCAACACAAAGGTTTATGATTTTGTAAGCTTTTATGACTATAACGACATACATGTTTTTGTAATGACAACGATGATGTCAAAGATGAGAATATGTCTATGATGATTATGATGAGAATAGTTTCATGTTTGAAAGTCTCAAGTTGTGGATTTAATATGAATATGAGAATATTGAGCTATTTCTTGATCCTCAATTTTATTCCTTGGTAATGACTCTATTTTCTAAAGACTTCAAAGTGTATGAATTGACGCCTTATGAGATTTATGACGTTATTCTATGTTTTCTCTTGATATTATTCTTCATTGATAGTCTCACCTTAAAATAAATGTTCCTTTAAGGTGAGATAGAGCGATGATGATTATTCCATAATATAATCGGAGGTTACCGACCTTACGTCGCTCAGATAAAGACATAACTTTCCTTGGGTTCTCCTACATGCTGCTTACATGATACATGAACATGATATATGTACATGATACATGAACATGATACATGTATATGAATATGGGAAAGAGGGCCAGAGCGCTATAGACGCATGACCACCTGATCAGTTGGCGTAATATGATATCATCCCGGACGCGGGATGCCCAGACGTGGGACACATGTGGCTAAATACATCGGAGCCGATGCCTCGGCATATTTTCTGTTTATATGAACAAGAAATGTTTTTCAAAGAAAGCTAAGCATGCATGGCATCCGCCCTAAGAGGCACTCATATGTACAGGTTACTCTTTTATCTTACGATATGCTGTATATTCCATTCTGTTATTATTCATACTTGTATCCCTTATTATATTATCGTTCATGCCTTACATACTCGGTACATTACTCGTACTGACGTCCCTTCTTGCGAACGCTGTGTTCATGCCCACAGGTAGATGGAAAGACAGTGCAGATCCCTAGGAGCCTTGTCAGCAGTTTTGCAGAAGCAATCCACTACTTCGGAGTTGCCGCACATTGGTACATTCTTTTGTGTACATATTTTGGGGCACGGCGGGGTCCTGTGCCGTCCTAATGTTCAGTATTCCAGATAGAGGCTCGTAGATACATATGTATGGGTAATAGATGTCTCATGATCACCTCAGTGTATATTTTTGTATATCACTTTTGACACCTCGAGAGCTTATGCACATATGCATGTTTTGTGAAGATATTTAGTGAGCACTTCACCGCAAGTATGTTGGGAATTATAATTGCACAGGTCAAGCGATAGATAGTATAATAAGGGGTGCTCAGTAGCTAATACTGGGTACCTGTCATGGCCCTCTTGTTGGGTTGTGACAAAAGTGGTATCAGAGCAGTTCTGTCCTACGGCGTGTCTACGAGCCGTGTCCAGTAAAGGCTTGTTTATGGGTGTGAAGCATGGCACACTTATACACAAGAGGCTGCGGGACATTTCGGAACCATGACCGTCTTTCTTCTTCATAGATCGTGCGATAGAGCTATAATAAGAGGATTTCCTTATTCCTAATTGAATGTTACGTTTTCAGCGATGCCAGAGAAGAGGAAACCAACAGCCGCCCAGAAGGGCAAGATGGCAGTAGAAAGGCGGACTGAACGGGAGTCACCGGTAAATATTAAAGATGGTGAATCCCATAATGAGGCTCCCTCTCGTACTGATCACACTCCGCCTATATTAGGGGAGCAAGAAGGGGTCTCCACTCCAGTTCCAGCACACCCAGTTCCCCCCACTTGATGCTTCAAGCCAGGAGATGAGACAGGTCATCCTTTTGCTTACTTAATTAGTAGCCGCTCAAGCTCAGCGGCAGGGTGTGGGCCCTGGTATTAGGGGTCACAGGAGGAGGACCAGATCTTGAAGGTTTGACCGTGGTTTTAGAGGTGCCTCAAGGCAGCAGTTCTGTAGGTACCCAGCTCATTCAACAGCAAGTGTACCTCTACAGTTTCCTGGACTCAGGTTTGATAGACCCACTTACCTCAAATCAGGTCAGGGCTCTAGAGTTTTTAATTCCCAGTATAGAGGTGAATTCAGTCAGATGAGACCACCCGCATCACAATGTCCCCAGTGTCGTAGACTACATGTGGGGCCGTGCCGCTTGGGTTTGGATGTTTGTTATGCCTGTGCTTGGCCAGGTCATTTTATGCTCGAGTGCCCTTTTTGACATGGCAGAGGTAGGGTTCAGCCCACGGGAATAGCAGTTGGCTCTTCATCATTAGTACGCCTTCCGATGCAAAGGCCGTAGATATCAATAGGTTGTGATAGAGACCGAGAAGGAATGCCCAGTTCGAGTGGACCCCAGCATCATACCTATGCGATAGCTGGGTGACAGGATCTTAAGTCATCCCCTGATATTGTCCTAGGTATATTATCAGTATTCTCTTATAATGTATATGCATCGATTGATTCAGATTCTACGTCGTCATATATCGCTCCTTATATTGCTGAACGTATTGGGTTGAAACCCGAGCCAAATCAAACGATTTGAGATGTCTATGCCTATTGGTGACCTAGTAATAGCCAGAATCATGATTTATGAGTAAGTACACCTTTATGAAGGGATCTGATTGACGTAATGTGTAGAAAAATAATAATAATGGAATTTTAGAAAGAGCGTGCCGCTTTGGGTCGTGACAGACCAGCCTCCCTGGTGAGTGTTACGGATTACTCCAGCCCCCTATCCTGGCCGTCGGTAAACCAGGAATTTCCCGGTTATTTATATCCCTCAGACTCGGATGAGAGAGATGATACAGGCCAAACGAGCAGATGGTGCCGATGGTGGGAAAATCTTGATGAAGAACACATCTCACCTTATAGTCCACCAGATCATACTAGAGACCGATCGGCTACAGGTATATGAGTCCTTATTGGAATTTTATATGTATGTGCATTTGCTGCAGATTATTATTTAATAGCGGCGAGCGGAAATCCAAGGGTCGATAAACAAGTATTTACAAGTAACGGCGACCAAGGTGTTTTCACCACTATTGGGAATCTGGAAATCCAGGATGAAAGGTAGTCGTACACATAGGTGAGAAGTGAATATTGAGGATCAAAAAGGGCAAAATAGTAATTATGTAATCGAAAGAGTAAGAGATCCTTTCTAATTCGGAGGGAGAGGCAGTACGAGAATGTTTTGGAATTTGTCAAGACTTCAGCTTGCTCTAGATTATGCGGTGAAGGTCATGCGGTGAGGTAGATGTGATCATGCTAGCATTAACGCACCGGATTTCATCAGAGTTTCAAGGTTAAGCGTGCTGGGGTGAGAGAAATGTTAGGATGGGTGACCCCCTGGGAAGTGTACTAAAAGTCCTATAAATTTAGACATAAGACATGAATAAGAAGCTAAAGTATCCTAATGGAAATTAGAGTGTCCGGAGTGGTTGGAAACCTTAAGAGGTCGCGTAGAGCGAGGCAGACTGGACCGGTGAAGAGAAAGAAAGTGCATCACAGCTCTAGAATTAGGATGAGTTTAAGTAGCGTTTGAAAACACCTTGCAAGCAAGGCGTTAGAAAATGTACATATGTATGCATATGATATCCCATTTATGGCTGTATCAGCTGGTATGTGTATCCCAGCAACCGGCGTTGCGGTATCTTGAAGGCATTAATCGAACAGGGTAATAAAGTTCAAGTGACAAAAGAATGTTACCAGGTAAGCTGATTTACTTTCACTACCGGATAGGTTTGGAGAGTTCTAATGCAATGACATTTGGAAAAGAAAGAAAGTGAAAATATGGAAGGTAAGGACATCAAAGTGTTGAGAAAGTAAAAAGTAAGAAACATGAGTAAGTGAAGCCTCCGAGAGAGACGACGGGCAAAATGCGAGACTATTTGTGTAAAAATTTGAAGGTAGGTATGCGAATTGGATAAAGTCTGGCAGTATGGAACAAAAGAGGAATGTGTCGGGTCAGAGAATAGGATTCGATAAGTGGGGCTAAAAGGATAGTGACCACGACGAGGAATGGGAAGTAAGAGAAAGAATGGTTACACCTTGCGATGATGTTAAGAGATTTCTAGCCCTTGAAAGGTATTTAAAGGGATAAGTGTGTGGTTAAATTAACACGGTAGCTTTCCAAAAAAAAGATGACTTAAGAAAAGAACGGATTTGCCCGTTTAAAGGAATATTTCACGAACTTCAGAGCCGATAGTACAAATAACAAGAGAAGAAAGGTGCTCGAGGAGGAAGAAACCCAAGAAAGGTTAAGGATGAAAGTAGGAAAGGTATACTAATGGGTTGGTCGAAGAAAGAGGAGAGCATTTAGGAGTAAAGTAACTGAAAATCTTTAACCATGGGAGTAAGGAGGATACTTTAACGAGTTGGCGGTAGGACACCGATTACTCATCGAGGAAAGAACAAGGATGATGAGTCGACACAATTGATTAGAAAATTAGTGGCATGGAATAAGAATTCATGTGAAGACCGAGAGATTTGATCATAGAGGAAATGGAATGAAATGTAAGGAACGTTCATGGAAGACCACTCGGCCGTAGCTGTTATATCCCGCATTTTCGGGCAATCGAATAATTCGAGATAATCGCGGGAAGATAACAAGAAAGGCCTTATTTTTATTTTGTTTGGCATACAAGTTGTTTATAAAAAATTTTGAAGTGGGAATGTTAAGAAAGGTCAAGGGTGTAAAGGGAAGTTCGCAATATGACTCGAGGAAATATGGAGGAAGACGAAGGGTAAATTTGGAATTCGGAAAAAAAAGTTTATTTTTCTTGAAGTGCAAAATAGAAAAAAAAATGGGCTTGGGTCATTGGACCATGTTGGCCGTCCAAGTGGGTGGGCTTAGGCCCAATTAAAAGGTTAATGGACAAGATTTAAAAGATGACTAATTCATCTTTATCCTCATAATATTTCCTAGAAATTTCAAGAAGTCTCAAGAAGAGAAGAAGGAGATAAATCTCCAAGGCCATTCGGCCAAAGCAAAATTCAACACAACCTTGGAAAAAAATTTCTTCAAAAATCATTTTCTACCAATTGAAGGGTTCCTAGCAAGGTGGAGTGGTTCTTGCAACAAGAGAAATTCATATTCTTGCAAGTTACAAGTCTTAACTAAGTGGGAAGTTAAGGAAGAAGGTAATAATTCATTCTTCTCCTTTATTTATATGTTATGGATATTGGTGCATGTTGTAATGTACAAAAATGGATGAAATTAATGAGGAATATGAATATAGGGGTGTGGCCGTGCATTTGTGTGTGTGTAAGAATCATGTATTAATTATTTTATCTCGTGGTTAGTTGTGGTTGTAATGAATGCTATGTTAATAATGGAAGTTGGATGATTTTAGTGAAGTTGTAGCCATGTGTGTATGATGTTGGCCGTGAGTTGTATATCACATGTATAGCCGTGTATATTTGGTGAATTATGAAGGAATGGTGAGCACATTTTATTTAGTATGTTGGTTGTTGTGTTGTGGATTTTATATTGCAAATGAAAGCCTAATGAGCTTAGTGAAATTGTTGTAGTTGGAGACTTGTTTTAGAGAGTATGTTAATTGAATACAATGTTCTTACATGTATGGAAGACAATGATATTAGTATGGTGTTGTTGGAATATAAAT
This sequence comes from Lycium barbarum, assembly GCF_019175385.1. Lineage (NCBI taxonomy): Eukaryota > Viridiplantae > Streptophyta > Magnoliopsida > Solanales > Solanaceae > Lycium > Lycium barbarum. Next base: position 77,390,673 of record NC_083345.1, read on the forward strand.
TATAACGTTGTTATTGTTTTTATTGGAGTTGGAAAGTCTTGAAGGAAGTAGTATGTTAATTGAAGGGTTAGAATGTATCTTGGGTTGATTATTGAAATTGTTAGTATGGTTGTTGACATTATGTTAATAGTTTGGCCGGGTTAAATTCCCGGATTGTTGTTGATTAAGAATTGGCTAAGTTGAATTTTGGGGATGGTGTATTTACAGGGAAAGTGCTACCGAAATTTCGGTAGACAAGTGTTATCTTAAGATTCAACTTCTAAATGCTCTAATCAATGTTTGGTAAATGTGACCAAATTGTAGATTTTGGCGGATTTGCAACTTGAATTTGGAGTAGCATAAGGAGCGGAAAAAGGTATGTAAGGTTTTACTCTTTCTTCTTTGGCATGTCTTAGGCATACTAGGTTGGATACGAGCCTCGGGGACAACTCTATTCTCCGGAATCCGCACCTAAAGTTACCCCTTTTTCATTCAGTAGAATTGAATTAGATATTCATTAATAGTTGGGAGAATTGCCTAGATATCTAAAACTTGCACAAATGAGACCCGACCACCTTAAAACTCTCACAAGTGACGTCGTGAAATGTAATGTACGTAAATTTTGTACGCTACCTCACTCGGCCCGAGGTGGGCCCATTGTTCCCGGATTTTCCTTATTGTTCCGTATGACTTACTTTGAAGTAGAATCCAAAGGAAACTTTTGATCCTTGTTCTGTTTATCAAACGATAAGTACTGTAACTATTCTAATGGAAATATTTCTATGATGACAATGATAACGATGATGCTAAGAAAGAGAATATGTCTATGATAAGTATGACAAGAATGATTCCACGACTAAGAGTCTTAAGCCAAGGATTCAATATGAGTATGAAAGTATTAAACTAGTTCTTGATCTTTAATTCTATTCCTTAGTTATGACACTATTTTTCTAAAGATTACAAAGCATATGAATTGACGTCTGTGATGCCCATGATTCCATTCTATGTTTCTTTTAATGCTATTCTCCGTTGATAGTCTCGCCTTAAAATACTCGTTCCTTCGAGGTGAGACAAAGCGATCACGGTTATTCCATAATGTAATCGGAGGTCACCGACCTTACGTAGCTCCGATGGATACATGATTTTCTTTGGGTTCTCCTGCATGCTTATATGACATATGTATACGAGATATGTATATGTATATGGGGGAGGGGAAGGGACACATGTTTCATTGCCACCTAGTCAGCTGGCGTTATCATCCCGGACGCGGGATATATGGGCGAGCCGACGTATTTCGGTGCTATATGGGCGAGCCGACATTGTTCGGTGCTATGATATAACATGCTATGATATAACATGATATGATATAACATGCTATGATATAACACGATATGATATGACATGATATGATATGATGTGATACGATATGATATGATATGATAAGACATGACATGATATAAGTTCTATTTTCTATGTCTATGAAAAAGAAATGTGTTTCAAAAAAAGGAAAGACAAGCATGCATGGTATCCGGCCTGAAAGGGTATTCCTATGTACAGGTTACTTCTTATCTCATTATATGTCCGATAATCCCATGATACTGTTGTTCATACTTTATGTTGCTGTTTGTATTATCTTCCATGTCTTACATACTCGGTACACTATTCGTACTGACGTCCCTTCTTGTGGACGTTGCGTTTCATGCCGCGCAGGGCAGCAGGTAGGCGGATTTGATTCCTAGGAGCTCTATCAGCAGTACTTGGCAGCGCTCCAGTTGTTCCGGAGCCTCAGTTCCTTGGTACTATTTTGTGTATATATTCAGGCACGACAGAATCTGGCCCCTCCTATGTATATGTGTACTTTGTTTAGAGGCTCGTAGACAGATATGTACAGTTAGATATTTTGTACTTTTGATTGTCCTTGTCGCGGTATAATGTGCTGGCAAAGTTTATTAGCCTATGTTTATAATTATGCTACTAATGTTACTGTTAAGTAACAAAAAAAAGATATGGTATAGTTCATACGGCCCACTCGGAAATAGAGGTAAAATGATAGATATGGGGTGTTCGGTACAAGTATCGGGTACTCGTCGCGGCCCCTAGTTGGGTCGTGACAGAAGTGGTATCAGAGCAGGCGGTCCTAGGGGTTTGTCTACGAGCCGTGTCCAGTAGAGTCCTGTTTATGGGTGTGTAGCGCGCCACACTTATAGACAAGAGGCTGCAGGGCATTTAAGAAATATGACCTTTTTTGTATTCTAGATCGTGCGATAGAGCTATGCTATCAGGTTTCCATATTCTCTTCCTAATCCTATGTTATGGTTTCAGTAATGTCAAATGAAGAGAGCAACTTCAGATAGTGGGGGCACCAAGAAGGCCCCTAGAGTATCTCCAAAGCCGAGTAAGGGGAGCCTCGGCTATTCGATTGAGACTGATCCGTCGGAGGACCCAGCAACAATTCCTCTAGAGTTCTTGACCCCCAGAGCAGAGGATCCCACGGAGGACAGCTATGATACAGATCCGTCGGAGGACCCAGCAACAATTCCTCCAGAGTTTCTGACCCCTAGAGTAGAGGATCCCGCGGAGGGTAGCTATGATACGGATCCCTCGGAGGGTCCGACGACGATTCGTCCAGAGTTTCTTACCTCCAGGGAGGAGGATAGTTATGACACAGACCCATCGGAGCATTCTTCTGGGATACTGGAGGAGGAGACTTCCGGGGATATGCCAGCTGCTCCTGTGATGGAGCACTATGTCAGACAGGCCTCCCCGAAAAGTGCTACGGATTACTCCTGTCCTTTGTCCTGGTCATCAGTGAACCAGGAATCGCCTGGTTATCTATACTCCTCCGATTCGGATGCGGGAAATGACGGGAGTCAAACTAGTGGAGAGCAGACAGATGAGGATGAGGAGCACACTTCACATGGCAGCTCCCTGGACCAGGCCCGAGATTGATCGGCTACAGGTATATGAGATTTTTTTGAAACTTTCTATGTATACGTAATCTTTGCAAAATACTAATTAGTAACGGCAGGCAGAAATTCAAAAGGGGCCAAAGACTTAGCGGTTGTGAATAATGGCGATTGAGATGTCTCCGCCACCAGTGCGAATTTAGAAACCCCGGATAAAAGATAATCATATGTATGGATGGGAGTAAATAGTGAATATTTAAACAGAGGCAATATGGTAATTGTATGGTCAGGAAAGTGAAGATAGGAGTGGGACTAGCTGTGAGGACGTTTTGGAAGTTGTTAGAACCCCAACTTACCTTAAATTTTGTGACAAAGGTCGTGCGGGGCAGTCGATATAATTATACCAGCATTCACGCATTTAAATGCACCAAAGTTTCGAGGTTAATCGTGCTAAGGTGGGAGGATGGGTGACCCCCTGGGAAATATGCTGAAAATGTCATAAATGTGGGAACAAGAGACGAATGTGAAATGAGGTAGCCTAAAGTAAATTAGAGTGTGTGAAGTGGTTAAGAACCCTATAGAAGTCGTGTAGGCTGAGACGGACTAGACTAGCAGAAGGGGAGAAAGCATGACAGAGCTTCAGGACTAGAGAAGGTTTGATTAGTGTTTGAAAGTGTTTGTAAGTAAAATAGTGGTGGAAATGTATATATGTACATGACATCTTATCTGTGACTGTAGAACCCTAACAAACAGTGTCGCGATACATAGAATATGTTAGCTAGATGAAATTCAAAAGACATGATGAAGGGTGTACGTACGGATGTCACAGGGTAAGACCGATGCCGAACCCACCCTAGTTAAGGCTAGAAAGCCCTAATGCAGTGATATACGAGAACATATCTAGCCAAGGAATAGACGCAACAAACTCCGCGAAGAAGGAATTACAATTGTAAAAGATCACGGAAGACGACGATTATTTAAAAAGCATAGGCGTGTGCAGACCCTCTCAATGAAGGAATGGAGAACGTGTTAGACATAAAACGAACTACGACCAGTTAGGATTCATAAAAAGGGACCTATTAACTCAGGACAAGAGTTTGAACTATGTTTGTGTATTGTGAAGATTACGAAAGGACGCAAAAATAAGTTGACAGCGGGTGTAATATGAGCTACAAGAGATACCTGGAAAGGTCGCCGAATATAAACGACAATTGAGACGGCACTAGGTGAGGATTTGTACAGTAGGATGTGTAAGTCATTAATCGGTTGGTTTGGTATTAGCGGAGCTAAGTCAATTGGCCTACAAGCAACCCAAGCTCCTAAAAGGGATATGTTCAGCGACGTGTGAGATATCTATAAGGGAGACCTCCCCGAAGTATTGTAATACACTAAGAGGACAGTTTAAAATTCGAGGACGAATGTTCTAAAGGGGGGGGGGGGGAGAATGTTATATCCCGCATTTTTGGGCAATCGGATAATTCGAGATAATCACGGGAAGATAACAAGCAAGACCTTATTTTTATTTTGTTTGGCATACAAGTTGTTTATAAAAAGTTTTGAAGTGGGAATGTTAAGAAAGGTCAATGGTGTAAAGAGAAGTTCGCAATATGACTCAAGGAAATATGGAGGAAGACGAAGGGTAAATTTGGAATTCGGAAAAAAAAAGTTTATTTTTCTTGAAGTGCAAAATAGAAAAAAAAATGGGATTGGGTCATTGGACCATGTTGGCCGTCCAAGTGGGTGGGCTTAGGCCCAATTAAAAGCTTAATGGACAAGATTTAAAAGATGACTAATTCATCTTTATCCTCATAATATTTCCTAGAAACTTCAAGAAGTCTCAAGAAGAGAAGAAGAAGATAAATCTCCAAGGCCATTCGGCCAAAGCAAAATTCAACACAACCTTGGAAAAAGTTTTCTTCAAAAATCATTTTCTACCAATTGAAGGGTTCCTAGCAAGGTGAAGTGGTTCTTGGAACAAGATAAATTCATATTCTTGCAAGTTACAAGTCTTAACTAAGTGGGAAGTTAAGGAAGAAGGTAAGAATTCATTCTTCTCCTTTCTTTATATGTTATGGATATTGGTGCATGTTGTAGTGTACAAAAATGGATGAAATTCATGAGGAATATGAATATAGGGGTGTGGCCGTGCATGTGTGTGTGTGTAGGAATCATGTCTTAATTATTTTATCTCGTGGTTAGTTGTGGTTGTAATGAATGCTATGTTAATAATGGAAGTTGGATGATTTCAGTGAAGTTGTAGCCATGTGTGTATGATGTTGGCCGTGAGTTGTATATCACATGTATAGCCGTGTATATTTGGTGAATTATGAAGGAATGGTGAGCAAGTTTTATTTAGTATGTTGGTTGTTGTGTTGTGGCTTTTATATTGCAAATGAAAGCCTAATGAGCTTAGTGAAGTTGTTGTAGTTGGAGACTTGTTTTAGAGAGTATGTTAATTGAATACAATGTTCTTACACGTATGGAAGACAATGATATTAGTATGGTGTTGTTGGAATATAAATTATAAGGTTGTTATTGTTTTTATTGGAGTTGGAAAGTCTTGAAGGAAGTAGTATGTTAATTGAAGTGTTAGAATGTATCTTGGGTTGATTATTGAAATTGTTAGTATGGTTGTTGACATTATGTTGATAGTTTAGCCGGGTTAAATTCCCGGATTGTTGTTGATTAAGAATTGGCTAAGTTGAATTTTGGGGATGGTGTATTTACAGGGGAAGTGCTGCCGAAATTTCGGTAGACAAGTGTTATCTTAAGATTCAACTTCTAAATGCTCTAATCAATGTTTGGTAAATGTGACCAAATTGTAGATTTTGGCGGATTTGCAACTTGAATTTGGAGTAGCATAAGGAGCGCAAAAAGGTATGTAAGGTTTTACACTTTCTTCTTTCGCATGTCTTAGGCATACTAGGTTTGATACGAGCCTCGGGGACAACTCTATTCTCCGGAATCCGCACATAAAGTTACCCCTTTTTCATTCAGTAGAATTGAATTAGATATTCATGAATAGTTGGGAGAATTGCCCAGATATCTAAAACTTGCACAAATGAGACCCGACCACCTTAAAACTCTCACAAGTGACGTCATGAAATGTAATGTACGTAAATTTTGTACGCTACCTCACTCGGCCCGAGGTGGGCCCATTGTTCCCGGATTTTCCTTATTGTTCCGTATGACTTACTTTGAAGTAGAATCCAAAGGAAACTTTTGATCCTTGTTCCGTTTATCAAACGATAAGTACTGTAACTATTCTAATGGAAATATTTCTATGATGACAATGATAACGATGATGCTAAGAAAGAGAATATGTCTATGATAAGTATGACAAGAATGATTCCATGACTAAGTGTCTTAAGCCAAGGATTCAATATGAGTATGAAAGTATTAAACTAGTTCTTGATCTTTAATTCTATTCCTTAGTTATGACACAATTTTTCTAAAGATTACAAAGCATATGAATTGACGTCTATGATGCCCATGATTCCATTCTATGTTTCTTTTAATGCTATTCTCCGTTGATAGTCTCGCCTTAAAATACTCGTTCCTTCGAGGTGAGACAAAGCGATCACGGTTATTCCATAATGTAATCTGAGGTCACCGACCTTACATCACTCCGATGGATACATGATTTTCTTTGTCTTCTCCTGCATGCTTATATGACATATGTATACAAGATATGTATATGTATATGGGGGAGGGGAAGGGACACATGTTTCATTACCACCTGGTCAGCTGGCGTTATCATCCCGGACGCGGGATATATGGGCGAGCCGACGTATTTCGGAGATATGTGGGCGAGCTGACATTGTTCGGTGCTATGATACAACATGCTATGATATAACATGATATGATATAACATGCTATGATATAACATGATATGATATAACATGCTATGATATAACACGATATGATATGACATGATATGATATGATGTGATACGATATGATATGATATGATAAGACATGACATGATATAAGTTCTATTTTCTATGTCTATGAAAAAGAAATGTGTTTCAAAAAAAGGAAAGACAAGCATGCATTGTATCCGGCCTGAAAGGGTATTCCTATGTACAGGTTACTTCTTATCTCATTATATGTCCGATGATCCCATGATACTGTTATTCATACTTTATGTTGCTGTTTGTATTATCTTCCATGCCTTACATACTCGGTACACTATTCGTACTGACGTCCCTTCTTGTGGACGTTGTGTTTCATGCCGCGCAGGTCAGCAGGTAGGCGGAGTTGATTCCTAGGAGCTCTATCAGCAGTACTTGGCAGCGCTCCTGTTGTTTCGGAGCCTCAGTTCCTTGGTACTATTTTGTGTATATATTCAGGCACGGCAGAATCCGGCCCCTCCTATGTATATGTGTACTTTGTTTAGAGGCTCGTAGACAGATATGTACAGTTAGATGTTTTGTACTTTTGATTGTCCTTGTCGCGGTATAATGTGCTAGCAAAGTTTATTAGCCTATGTTTATAATTATGCTACTAATGTTACTGTGAAGTAACAAAAAAAAAAAGATATGGTATAGTTCATACGGCCCACTCGGAAATAAAGTTAAAATGATAGATAAGGGGTGTTCGGTACAAGTATCGGGTACTCGTCGCGGCCCCTAGTTGGGTCATGACAGTAGCATCATAAAGATAGATAAAGGTTCGATGAACGAGGATAGAGAGAGTGTAAACTGTAAGAATTCTGTACTAAGAGCAAAAGTAGCAGGACGCTCGAAAAACTTGGATGCACAGCTGCGACATAAACGCGTAGTTAAGAAGGATTATGAGTAAGTGAGCTAAGCGGGTGAAAGGACTAGTAGTGGATGGAAGGGTATGCAAATGTTGAAAAAAAATGAAAACAATGATGATATAGACGTAAATGAAAGAAGAATTCTGGCTATGTTATAAGTAATGTCGGGAAGAAAAATGAGGAGTGAGGTATAACCGAAGACTTCATAAAGGAAGTGGTGAAGCTCGATGCCCCCATTAACTTGCATGTCTGAAAAACCGTTAGTCATAAAAGACAGAGGTGTGAAAAGATGGAAAAGAAGGCATCAGAATTGGATCTAACCCTTATAAGTATTCCGATTGGATACAAGAGTGTGATTAGCGAGAAGATAGACAAGTCAGACCATACGATGACGGAACCCCGGCCCTAAGAAGACGTGAAGAACGACAGATAATTATCGAAGACGACGGTTACTCGAAGGCTATGGACGTATAAGGACCTTCTTAATAAGGAGGGGAAAAACATACTAGACTTGAATGAAGCTATGACATTTCAAGCTCCAGAAAAGGAGATTTATTAGCTCGGGACCAGAGTTTGAGGCGTATTGGCATATCGAGAAGGTAACGGAAAGAAGTAGAAAAGAATTGACAATAAGTGTACCATGAGGCAGACATAGGGAGAAAGTATGGAAGATAATTCAAGAGAGCACTTTATGCCAAGATGAACTACTATATTTTTAGACAATGATTTGAATCCCTCATATCGGGCAAAAATTGCGCCGTACCGGGCAAAAATTGCGCCGTACCTAAGTATGCAGTGAGATGCCCAAAAGGGTAATAAAAAGAGCCAGAAAGGTCTCTAAGCTAAATTTAAAAAGGGTGTTAGAGAGGATGAAGAACCCAAAGAACACTTGGGATGACAATGACAATTGTAATAAAAGGAACAACGATTGGTAGTATGGAAATTTTTGAAGGAAAGAAAAAACGCTGCTCTTATGAATGGAAAAAACAAAGGGTTCACCGGATATTAGAAAACATTTCATGGATTACTAATTATACCGAACATGAAAGCATATGTTATGGAATTATATGAACCGTCAACGTGAAGCTATGCCCAACTACAATTGTAAGAAGGTCACACCGAAAAGCCAACAAGCAATAACGACTGATGAAACGATCGTTGATACAAGGAAATCAAAGATAAGTATACTTGCGTTGCAAGAGAGTCATAATAAAAGAATTGTCGTAGTCCTATGCTTCTGGGATTGTATTTATAGATTTGAGGGAAGGAATTAAAGAAAAAATTGAAGCAGGAGCTCAAGATGTTGCTAGCTATGAAATTAGTTGAACTCCGATTATAAGTTTGCCATAAGTGTAACTGGACTGCGAAGGATAATAAATGGCGAAGAAACATTACGTATATATGTATTTCGGATAATGATATAACTGGCCTTATAAAGGAACATAACCATTAGGTTCACTAGAGACATAGTTATGCTGGATAAACATTTGGAATGTGAGGGTAAAAGAGATGGCTACAAGAATGTAAGGATTAGAGAGCCTGACTAATGGACTACAAAAAAATCGGTACAGTGTATATCTAAGATCAACGGGTACAAAAAGGATAGCTCGAGATGGCACCGAAGGAGTAAACGCTAAGAGGGCGTCGTAGAGAGAGAAAGGTAGCTGCCCACTAACAAGGAAACAAGGAGCAAAGAAAAAAAAAAGTACTTACAGGACGATGGATAGTTATGGCACAACAAGTCAAGACTACCATAATGGAGAAAGAACAAGAGTGAGATGCTAGTTAATTTTCGATCATGTACATGATGACAAAGAAGTGAAAGAAGATGACTGAAGGCAATAAAAGAGTTAAGAAAGAATGAGAAGAGACTGATCCAAGTTATAATTTAAGCAAATGGTAATCGGACCCTAAAGGAAAAATAATTGTTCTAACAAATCAAAGATGGTGTCGTGGGTTGGAATTACTGCAACATTCGAGGACGAATGTTTTTAAGGGGGGAAGGATGTTACACCCCGTATCTTCGGAGAGCACTTACCAAATTTGAAACATAAGTACGTTGAGTTAGGGTTAAGTAAAACCACTTTGGAATATAAGGAGCAAGCATTATTAAGTATATTTAATAAGTGAAGGACGTATATAAGATATACCAGAAGGTTTTATAAGGAAATGAGTGGAGGAAATGAAGTAGTACGACTTCGGAGAAAGGATGGGTAATGTTTTGTGTGAAAGTTTTGGTCCAACTTGGGGGACGCATATCTCTTAGCATATGAAGTGTTTTAAGGTGAAACAAAAGCCTAAAATGAAGTGCTACAGTACTACTACAGTACCGACCTGCTACAGCGCTGCTACAGTAAAATGCTACAGTGAACCCGACCCGAATTTGACCCTTATAAAAAGGGTAAGAACCCCTTTTTTTCACCAGATTTTGCTGGAAAATTCCAGAAATTAAAGAGAGAGAGAGAGTGAGGAAAACAAAAAGTGAGCAATTTTCAAGTATCGGAGTAGTAGTTTAGATCCGAGTAACGCATGGTCGTGATTCTAGTATTGTTTTGCGGTTGATTTTAGCGTGGATATTGAGGGTATTGCTGTCTTAACAAGAAAAGAGGTATGAATCTTTCTCTTTTGGTATTATTTAAGGTTTATTTACGGAGATAAAGTCGTTAAATCATTGTGTAGTAAGTTGGTTAGTTATGGAAGTTGGAAAATAGCGTGTGGGCTGTTTTATGGTACATATTGGTGTTGGAAATGATGTTGTTGATGTTGGTATTGTTGTTGCGTTGTTGGTTGTTGGATTATGATTTCGAGCTAGGCATATAAACAGGAGAGATGCCGCCCTATTTTCGGTAGAATATAAAGTAGTTTAAATTGAAAGCTTAGTACACGTATGCAACGATGAGTCTAACAATAGTGTGAATTCTCTCAAATGTATATTTACGAGTATGGACTGATAAGCGTAGAAAATAGGAGGCTGAACAGGTATGTTAAGGCTCGTCCCTTTCTTTCAAAGGCATGACTCCTATGTTACGATTTCATAAATGCTTCCATGACCTCTTTGTTTTTCAAAATTAGAAGTCTATGATTCCAACGCACGATTCCCTTCCTGATAACCCGTAAATGTTTTCCAAAATGTCTGTATTTTTCCAACACAAAGGTTTATGATTTTGTAAGCTTTTATGACTATAACGACGGACATGTTTTTGTAATGACAACGATGATGTCAAAAATGAGAATATGTCTAAGATGATTATGATGAGAATAGTTCCATGTTTGAAAGTCTCAAGTTGTGGATTTAATATGAATATGAGAATATTGAGCTATTTCTTGATCCTCAATTTTGTTCCTTGGTAATGACTCTATTTTCTAAAGACTTCAAAGTGTACGAATTGATGCCTTATGAGATTTTTGACGTTATTCTATGTTTTCTCTTGATGTTATTCTTCATTGATAGTCTCACCTTAAAATAAATGTTCCTTCAAGGTGAGATAGAGCGATGATTATTATTCCATAATATAATCGGAGGTTACCGACCTTACGTCACTCCGATAGAGACATAACTTTCCGTGCACTCTCCTGCATGCTGCTTACATGATAAATGAACATGATATATGTACATGATACATGTATATGAATATGGGAAAGACGGCCAGAGCGCTATAGACGCATGACCACCTGATCAGTTGGCGTAATATGATATCATCCCGGACGCGGGATGCCCAAACGTGGGACACATGTGGCTAAATACATCGGAGCCGACGCCTCGGCATATTTTCTGTATATATGAACAAGAAATGTTTTTCAAAGAAAGCTAAGCATGCATGGCATCCGCCCTAAGAGGCACTCATATGTACAGGTTACTCTTTTATCTTACGATATGCTCTATATTTCCATTCTGTTATTATTCATACTTGTATCCCTTATTATATTATCGTTCATGCCTTACATACTCGGTACATTACTCGTACTGACGTCCCTTCTTGCGAACGCTGTGTTCATGCCCACAGGTAGATGGAAAGACGGTGCAGATCCCTAGGAGCCTTGTCAGTAGTTTTGCAGAAGCACTCCACTACTTTGGAGTTGCCGCACATTGGTACATTCTTTTGTGTACATATTTTGGGGCACGGTGGGGTCCTGTCCCGTCCTAATGTTCAGTATTCCCGATAGAGGCTCGTACATACATATGTGTGGGTAATAGATGTCTCATGATCACCTCAGTGTATATTTTTGTATATCACTTTTGACACCTCGAGAGCTTATGCATATACGCATGTTTTATGAAGATATTTAGTGAGCACTTCACCGCAAGTATGTTGGGAATTATAATTGTACAGGTCGAGCAATAGATAGTATAATAAGGGGTGCTCAGTAGCTACTACTGGGTACCTGTCATCGCCCTCTTGTTGGGTTGTGACACTATCAACATGCAGTCCATACAAATAATGACGTCGCATCTTAAGTACAACAACCACAGTTGCCAATTCAAGTCATGAGTTGGATAATTATTTTCATGAGCCTTAAGCTACCGGGATGCATAAGCTACAACCTTACCATGCTGCATTATGAAATGTCTTACACCAATTCCCGAAGCATCACAATATATCACAAACCCTTCGGTTCCCTCTGGTAGAGTCAAAACTGGAGCAGAAGTGAACCGCTTCTTCAACTCTTCGAAACTTTCCTCACACACATCTGACCATTTAAATTTGGCCTTTTTCTGTGTCAACTTAGTCAATGGAACTGAGATAGAGGAAAATGCCGCTATGAACTGTATGTAATAGCCTACCAGACCCAAGTTCTTATATCTGAAACTGATGTGGATCTGGGTCAATTCTTTACGACATCAATTTTCTGAGAATTAACTTTCACCCCTTCACCTGAAATCATGTGGACGAGAAATGCCACTGACTTGAGCCAAAATTCACACTCGAAAAATTTCACATAAAGCTCAAGATCTTGAAGTATCTGCCACTATTCTGAGATGTTCTGCATGTTCAGTCTCACTACAGGAATACACACCAGAATATCATCAATCTGACACGTGTCATTTTTTAATTGGTTACTTCACATGTAATTACACCTTATTAATTATCATTAAAGCTTAACGTTTTTTTCAAAACTGATTTTTTTAATGTGGAAAACCGATTATCTTTTCTATGTATGAAAAAAAAACTATTTGTCATCAGGTCTATTGTTATGCCTTCCCTGGGAGCCCAGACGTGGAGGCTTCTAATGCTGTCATCACAGGTACCATTTCTTTTTATCATCGGGAAGCTTCAATTTTATTTGATTCGAGTTCTACCTTCTCATATGTGTCTGCCAACTTTTTTACTGGATTGGATATGACTTATGATATTCTTAATGTGCCCATATGTGTGTCTACTTCGGTTGGAGATTCTGTGGTAGTAGATCAAGTCTATTGGCCTTGTGTGGTTACTTTTATAGGCTATGATATGTCAGTAGACTTGGTGATCCATAGTATCATGGACTTTGACTTTATCTTAGGCATGAACTAGTTATCTTCGTACCATATGATCTTAGATAGTCACGCTAGCTATGCCCGGCATTTCGCTTTTGGAGTGGAAAAGTACTCCTAGCCCGGCTCCTAAAAGTAGTATTTCATACCTCCAGGCGTAGAAGTTAGTGGAAAGAGGATGCTTAGCCTATTTGGCTCATATTCGAGATATGAGTGTGGATCGTCCTTCCTTGGAATCGATTCCCATTGTGGGCGAGTTCGTGGAGGTTTTTCCCACAGACTTGACGGGTATGCCTCCCGACCAGGATATTGACTTCTTTGTTGATCTGGAGCCAGGCACTCGGCCTATTTCTATTCCACCTTATCGTATAGCTCCAGATGAGTTAAGAGACTTATAGGAATAGTTGTAGGATCGATTGAGCAAGGGATTTATTCATCCTATTGTTTCCCTTGGGGTGCTCCCATACTATTCATGAAGAAGAAAGATGGCTCTATGCAGATATGTATCGATTATTGGCAATTGAAAAAGGTTTCTATTCAGAAAAATTATCTGATACCCTGCATAGATGACTTGTTTGATCAGCTTCAGGGCGCTTCGGTCTTCTCTAAGATTGACTTGAGGTCAGGGTATCATCAGTTGAAGATCCGGGCGGAGGATATTCCGAAGACAGCCTTTAGGACCTGTTATTGTTATTATGAGTTTTTGGTTGTGTTTTTCAGGCTTACCAATGTCCCTCCAGCATTTATGGATTTGATGAATGAGATCTTCAAGCCGTATTTGGATTCATTCTTGATTGTGTTCATTGATGACATCTTGATATATTCTTGAAGTGACGAAGAGCATGAGAAGTACTTGAGGATCGAGCTTGGTCTATTGAAGTAAAAGAAGTTGTATGATAAGTTTTCCAAGTGTGAGTTTTGGCTCAGTTTTGTGGCATTTCTGGGCCATGTTGTGTCTAAGGACAGGATTACAATTGATCCCAAAAAGATCGAGGTTGTTCGGGATTGGGCAAAGCCTATTTCAATTACTGAGAATCGTTATTTTGTGGGCCTTGTGAGCTATTATCATCGGTTTATGAAAAGGGTTTCATCAATTTCTTAGCAATTGACTCGATTGACTCAAAAAATATTCTCTTCCAGTCATTCGACGAGTGTGAAAAGAGCTTCAAAAAGCCCAGGGCCTTATTGGCTTCAGCCCCGATTTTGGCATTACTCATAAAAGGCAAGGACTTTACCGTTTATTGGGATGCTTCATGCATTGGGTTAGGTTGTGTGTTAATGCAAGAAGGTAAGGTTATCACGTATGCTTTGAGGTTATTGAAGACTCATGAGAAGAACTACCCCACTAATGATTTGGAGTTGGCGGCGGTTGTCTTTGCATAGAATGTTTGGAGGCATTAGTTGTATGGGGTTCATTGTGAGGTGTATACTAATCATCGTAGTCTTCGGCACGTGTTCAATCAGAGATATCTCAATACGAGGCAGCGTAGATGGATTGACTTGCTTAAGGATTATGACATCACCATTCTTTATCATCCGGGCAAGGTTAATATGATAACTGATGCGTTGAGCCGAAAGGCAATGAGTATGGGTAGCTTAGCTCATTTGGTTTTTGAGGAGAGTCCTTTAGCCATGGAGGTTCAGACTAATAGTTTTGTGAGGTTGGATATTTTGGAACCTGGCAAGGTTCTGGCTTGTGTTGAGGTGAGGTCATCATTTTTAGAGAAAATTAAGGAACAACAGTTCGATTATGTGAAATTGTGTAAGTTTTGGGATAAGGTGCTGAGTGGTGAGGCCAAGGAGGTTATGCTTGATAGGGAGGGTATTTTGAGGATTAAGGGGCACATTTGCATTCCTCGTGTGGGTTGATTGATTCGTTTGATAATGGAGAAGGTTCATAGTTCCTGATATTCGATTCATCCGGGTGCTACCAAGATGTATCGAGATTTGAGGCAGCATTATTGGTGGGTAGGATGAAGAGGGACATCACGAAATTGTTTCTCAGTGTTTGAATTGTTAACAGGTTAAGAATGAGCACTAGAGACAAGGTGGTGTGCTTCAAAGGATGCCCATTCCCGAGTAGAAGTGGGAGAGGATAGCCATGATTTTGTGGTTGGTCTTCCAAAGACCTTAGGCAAGTTTTATTCGATTTGGGTGATTGTGGATAGGTTGACTAAGTCTATGCACTTTATTCCGGTTCAGATGACTTGCAATTCAGGGAAGTTGGCACGGATCTACATTAGAGAGATTGTAAGATCATATGGAGTGCCTATTTCAATCATTTCAGACAGAAGCACTCAGTTTACTTCCCATTTCTGGAGGACTTTGCAAAAGTAGTCGGGTACTCAGTTAGATCTTAGCACCGTATTTCATCCGTAAATCGATGGTCAGTCCGAGAGGATTATTCAGGTGCTTAAGGACTTATTGAGAGCTTGTGTTATTGAATTTGTTGGTCATGTGGACCAGCTCTTACCTTTAGCAGAGTTTGCGTACAACCACAGTTATCACTTGAGTATTGACATGGAACCGTTCGAGGCTTTGTATGGTAGGAGATGTCATTCTCCGATTGGGTCGTTCGATGCTTTTGAGGTGAGACCTTGGGGTACAGATTTGTTAAGGGAGTCTTTGAACAAGGTGAAGTTGATTTAGGAAAAGCTTCTGGCGGCTCAGAGTAGGCAAAAGGAGTATGCGGACTGAAAGGTTCGTGATTTAGAGTTTATGGTTGGTGAGCAGGTTCAGTTGAAGTTTTCACTCATGAAGGGTGTGATGCAATTTGAAAAGAAGGGAAAGTTGGGCCCGAGGTTTATTCATCCCTTTGAGATTCTCTATCGTGTTGGTGAGGTGGCATATGAGTTAGCTTTTCCACTAGGCTTGTCAGTTGTTCAGCCAGTATTACATGTTTCTATGTTAAAGAAGTACCATTCAGACGACTATTATATCATTCATTGGAATTCGGTATTGTTCGATCAGAATCTGTTCTTCAAGGAAGAGCCGATAGCGATTACAGATTGGCAAGTGGGAAAGTTGAGGTCTAAGGAGAATGCTTAAGTTAAGGTGCAATGGAAGCATCATCCAGTTAAGGAGGCTACTTAGGAGACTGAGGCAGATATGAGTGAGATATCCCTAGCTTTTCACCGACTCAGGTACCTTTCCTTTGTTTCCTTTCTTCTCTGTTCAAGGACGAACGATTATTTAATTGGTATCTGATGTAATGACCAAATGGGTCGTTATGTACGTTTTGACAATTTTACCACCGTTGACCCTTCTTCTAGCCCCGTTAGAGTGTTTTTGGCCCTTGGGGATGGGCGACACGGTTCCTGAGGTCATCGAGCGAGTCTTGGTGATATTTGAGGAATTTAGAACCCGAAAGTGAAAAATGTTTGACCAATTGTTGTCTTTTGGGTAAATAGACCTTTTTAGGAATTACTTCAATTCCATGAGGTTTGAAGGTTCAATTATGACTTGGTGGGATGTTTGGTTCGATTCCTGGGGCATTCAGGAGCGTTTTGTACCCTTGGTTGGAAACTCAATTTTGGCCATTTGGGGGTTGACTGAGTCAAGGTGACTTCCGTTGGAAATTCCGAGGGCACGGCTGAGTTCGTGGCATGTTTTTACATGTGTCTGCATGTTTGGTTTGTATCTGGATGGTCTCAAATGAATTTTATGATTTCGGGTGGAACTTGGTGAAAACCATAAACCAAATGTCTCGCTTCTGCGGGTGTGTTTTCACCTCTACTGGTTAAGCCATGTGGGATTTTCCCGCAGACGCGAGACTATAAGGTGACAAGTGACTCCTCTTCTACGGGTCCTTTATGCGCGTAAGCGAGTCCTCAACGGCGGACAAGGTGTCCGCGGATACGGAAATAGCTAAATCAGTGACCTTATAATTCCCAATTTCGAACCGTTCTTTCCATTCTCAAATGGTAAACCTAGAGAGTGTTTGTGTGGGAGATTTGCAGAGCTTTCGGGGTAAATTCCTCCTTGGGTAAGTTCTTATTTCGTCCTTTGTGATTTATTTATGTTTAATCCATGGTAGTTTTAATGAGCTATTTGGGGAAGATGGGTTCATGAACCCTAGGATGATGATTATAAATATCTTTCTATCTAATTGGGTTTTATTGTTAAATATACTAATTTCTACCATCTAATCATTGGGTAATTAGATCCTAGGCTTGAATCTTCATTTTATTTCAAGAATCAAAGTCATGGAAATTAGGGTTCTTCTCTAGTTTGGGGATTTTCGATCTAATATTGGAATTAATCGTAAAGTGGGTTTAATCAGTAATTAAGGGATAGTATTGGACGTCCTAAACATTCATTAACTGATTGTAACTTGAAATTCCTATTTTGCCCTTGTGGGCCCGATTTCCTCTTTAAAAAGGGTTGTTTTCGATTCAAATATTATTGTAGAAATTCGGGTATCGTTAGTATTTTTTTCTAATGTAGATTATGTTGTTAAATAAACTTCGAACGTTGAGAAGCTCTTCGTATAGGCAAGGCTCGTGTTGGATAGTTCGTGGAACCTGCTCGAAGTAGGTTACGGCTTACCTTTCGGTTAGACTACAATTAGTGAAGCATATGTAGGAGTTAGCTATTGATGGGGAAAGCCTGTTAGGACTTCAGTTATGGTGCGGAGGTGCAATCCTATTAGGTTGGTTCTGTTATTGTTTGTGGGATTGTCGCCTTGCTGTTATGATTGGGCTTGTCGCCTTATTTGCTATGTAGTGACTTGTGTATGCATTTATCTCTCTTTTATTATGTCACTTATCATTGGAAAAAGGAAGAATAATGAGATTAGGCTTGAATCGTGATGTGTACTTATGATAAGACATGAATGAGATCTTGATTATGATTTATTGTTATTTGAGATATCATGCATGGTTTAAATCTTCATTGTATAGATGTATTGTTATGAACTATAACTTGGTACTAAATCATGATAAGTGAGAAAGTGGAACATCCAAGGTCTTTGCTGGATCGTGTAAAAGAGAGATGAGAATCCTTGATCCGAGGTTGCTACCGGAGCGGAATGTGTTATACTCACTGCCCGAGATTTCTTTCCGGGACGAGGGTGTACATGGACTTCGTGGGTCCCCGATGGGTCATGACTATTGAGAGGTGGAAGTTTCCGTCTTTATCATATGTGTACGGTATGGACAGTTGACCAATTCATTGCATCGCATATGCATTCACACTTATATCCATTGTCCATTGCTTGATTTGTATATGGCACTTGATATTTGAATTGATCTTATTCAAATTGAATCGTGAATATGCTTGATTGTTTACATGTCTTCTTTCTTATTCTTTGAACATATATGTGAACTAATTGTTGTCGGCCTATGATACCTACCAGTACTAGTTTTTTGTACTGATACTACCTTATTGTACTCTTTTCTGAGTGTAGAGTTCATCACAGGCTCTACTTCCGAACCTCGCGAGTGATCCCAAGGCCAGTTTGCTGAGCTTCCTGGGTGAGTGTTACACCCCGTAGTTCTGTACATTGAAATTTATAAGTGATGGTTGCTCTAGATGTGGACTCTGGAGTTTTCTTCAAGGATATACGATTAGATGCGCTTATCTTATGTTTATGCGGGTTTAAGTTCATATAATAAGTTACGGAATGATTGGAGGGAAAGTGAACCAAGGAAATTAAGTTTGTTGGATCTTGGAGAAAATATGAGGGGCAATTTTTGCCCTACTTGGAGAAAGAATATCATTCAGTATATGAGGAGTTTTGGGGTAAAGCAAACAGCCTAAATTGAAGTTCATGAAGTCTAGTTTCCAACGCAACAAACCATTCGTCAATCAGACATCGGAGTAGAGACTTATGGGCGTTAGAAGTCAGGCCGCCAGAGCAGAAAATTTCTCTTCGCGAACGTGACCACATAGCCGCAAACGTGAAGAGTGCTAGAGATTAACCCTTCGCGAGCGCTACCCAAGGCCGCGAACGCGAAGGGCAAAGTCTAAGTCGGTGAAAACCAACTCTAGAACTTTATATAAAGGGGATTAACCCCTCGTTTCCACTCCAACACACCCCAAACAGATCCCAAACCCCCTAGAAAGTTCTCCTATCTTCCACCCGTCAAATTTGATACAAAATCAAGTAAAATCTCGGAATTCAGGTTCGGATAGAGTATAGTTGTGGTTATAGTATAGTTTTGCGGTGAATTTCGGCTTGGATGACAAAAGTGATATCAGAGCAGTTTGTCCTAGGGATTGTCTACAGACCGTGTCCGGTAGAGTTCTATTTATTGGTGTGAAGCCGGCCACACTTATAAACAGAAGGCTGCAAGGCATTTAGGAATCATTGACCTTTCTTTCTATCTTAGATCATGCGATAGAGCCATAGTCTCGGAAAGATCGCTTCTGACCCTTTTTTCCTGTAGGTAAGTGCAAACTATCAAAAGATGAAGAGATCAGCCTCAGACAGTAGGGGTGCTAAGAAGGCCCCCAGAGTAGATCCAGGACCACAGGCTCCGGGACTGAGTAGAAGGAGCCTCAGCTATTCCATTGAGACCAATCCCTCTGAGGATCCAGCGACGATTCCTCCAGAGTTTTTGACTTCCAAGGAGGAGGACCCCTCAGAAGACAGTTATAACACGGACCTTTCTCAGGGTTCCTATGGGACACCGGAGGAGGAGATTCCTGAGGCCGTACCAGTTGCTCCTATGGTAGAGCACTACGTCAGACCAGCTACTCCGGTGAGTGTTACTGATTACTCTAGCCTTCTATCCTGGCCGTCAGTAAACCAGGAGTTGCCCAATTATCCATATCCCTCGGACTCAGATGAGAGAGATAACGAAGGCCAAACTAGCAGATGGTGGGAAGACAATGATGAAGAGCATACTTCCCTTTATAGCCCACCAGATCGGGCTAAGGACCGATCGGCTACAGGTATATGAGTCTTTATTGGAATTTCCAATGTGTGTGCATTTACTATAGGTTACTACATAATAGCGGCGAGCGGAGATCCTAAAGGGACCAATAACTAAAGTATTTATAAGTACGCATGATTAAGATGTTTTCGTCGCCATTGGGAATCTTGAAATTTAGCATGAAAAATAGTCAGACATGCAGATTGAAGGTGATTATTGAGGATTTCAAAGGCCAAAATAACATTTGCTTAGTCGGAAGAGCAAGAGATCCTTTCTAATCCAGAATGAGATGCATTACGAGAATTTATTAGAATCAGTTAGAACTTCAACTTGTTCTTGGTCATGTGATAAAAGTCACGCAGTAGGGTGGATACGATCATACCAGCACTAACGCACTGGATCCCATCAGAGCTCCAAGGTTAAGCGTGCAGGGGTGAGAGTAATACTAGGATAGGTGACCTCCCTGGGATGTGTCCTAAGAGTCCTACAAATTATGACATAAGAGATAGATGAGGAGCTAGAGTAACCTAAGGGAAATTGGAGTAGGCGGAGTGGTATGAAATCCTAAAAGATCGCGAAGGATGAGGCGGACTAGACTGACAAAGAGAAAAAAGGTACACCACAACTCTAGAACTAGGATAAGTTTGAATAGTATTTGGAAATACTTTGTAAACGAGGCGTTAGTAAATATATATATGTATGTGTATGATATCCTATATGTGGCCGCGCCAACCGGTATGTGTGTCCCAACAACCGGCGTTGCTATATACTGAAGGCATTAATCGAATAGGGTAGTGAAGTTCAAATGATAGATGATACAAGGTAAGTTGATGTTATTTTCACTATAGGTTAGAGTAGGAAGTCCTAATGCAATAACATCAGGGAAAGGAAGAAATTGAATATATAGGAAGTAGAGGACTGGAAATGTCTAGAGCAAAGGAAAACGTATAAGGAACAAAAGATGAATGTGTGGGGTCAGAGAACAGATTTCGATAAGTGGGACTAAGGGATAGTAACCACATATAGGGATGTGAAGTAGGAGAGGGAATGATCAGGCCTTGCAACGATACTAAGAGATTCTCAGTTCTCGAGAAGTACATAAAGGGATAAATGTGTAATTATATTGACACGGTTGCCTCGGAAACGGAGGAATTTTTCTAAAGGATGATTTAAGAATAGAACGGATTTGTACGTTTAAAGGAATATTTCACGAACTTCAGGGTCAATACTATAAAATAACAAGTGGAGAAGGGTGCTCGAAGAGGAAGGGAAGAAAAGAAAAAAAATTGAGCAATCACCAAGGACAAGTGAGAGGATAATGAATTAACAAAGCTAACCGGGAGGTAGTACATCAATGAAATAGGATGACGATAAGGAATACAGAGGTTCGGTTATAGAGGAAAAAAGAGGACGTATGGGAAATATTCATGAGTTTGGACTAGCCTTGGCGGTAAGGAGGAGAAGAAAGAAGAGAGTATATTTGCAAGGATTTTGCGATACGAATAAGAAGTGGCAGAATACTGGAAGAACTACAACGCGTAGATGGGATGCAAATAAGTAGTCAAGAAACTTTCGGATAAGTGAACTAAGTGAATAAAAGGATTGGTAGTGGAAGTGGAAGAGTGTAGCTTATTAACTCTCAATGATATATTGTAGATGTAAAGTGCAACCGAAAACTCAGAGTAAGAATAATTTTAGTGATAATAGTTGTGGAGGAAGACAAGGAATAAAAAGAGCAAAGTGTGACCAAACGTTCCGTAAAATGTTTTGATGGATTTCAATGTTCCCATTAACCTATTGATTCGGGAAAATGTTCGGTCACAAAAGGTAAAAGTAGAAGGGCCTTAAAGAAGGCAGCGAGAATGGATCGGCAATGCATAAGTGCTTCGTTTAAATGCAAAGCCCTCGATTAGCAGAAAGGAAAATAAGTCAAGCTATATGATGAGAGAACTCCAGTATTATAAGAGATCAAAAGAGTTAGTGGATCATTCGGGTAGGCCGATGATTATTGATATTTGGGAGTTACTAGTGTATAAGAACACCCTTAAAAAGGGGGAGACAACAGATCTAGTTCTGAAATGAAGTATAGCATTGTCAAAATTCCAAACAAAGAAAGATGTTAGCTTAAAGAGGCCAAAATTCGGGACGTAGTGGTATATCAAGAATGCATTAAGAGGGAGTAGAAACGAATTAAAGATAAGCATACCACAAGCAGGTATGAAAAGGAATTAAAATGGATCAAGAGAATACTTCTTGCGGACGTGAGACATGATATTTCTAGACCAGGGAAGTTTGTACCGCACTTAAATAGGCAGCGATGTATCCTAAAAAGTAATAAAGAGAGTAAGGAAGGTCTCCAAGATAATTTCACAGAGAATGATAGAAAGGATGACAAACCCAAAGCAAACTTGGGATGACAACAAGAGGGAATTTTGGTGTCGGAAGAGATGACAATTGTAGCAAAAGGAGCAACGGTTGGCAGTTTGGCAATTTTCAAAGGAAGGAAGAGCGTTGTTCGGCCGTATCACCGGATATTATGGAACACCTCATGGATCACTAATTACACTGAATAGGAGAGCAAATACTATTGGAATTATAGGAATCATCAACGTGAAGTTGTGCCGAACTAAAATAGTAAGAAGGCCACACTGGAAAGCTAACAGAGAATAACGACTAACGAGGTAATCGCCGGTACAAGGAAATTGAGGATAAATATACTTACGTTGCAAGAAAGTTGTAATGAAATGAGAATTTCTATAGCCCTATGCTTCTGGATTTATATCATGTGATTTGAGAGAAGGAAGCTAAAGAAAAAGTTTTGGTAGAAGCTCAAAGATGTAATGAGCTATGAAATCAGTTCGAGCTCGGATTATAGATTGTTCCAAATGATACGCACCGAAGAATAACACATTTTGGATATTGTTGTAACTAATCTTGGAAAAGAACTGGGGAGGATAGTTTGTGGAGTATAACCATTATATTTATTAGCCATAAAGAGATATTGAACAAATATTTGGGGCGTCAGTGTGAGAGAGGCTATGAACTACAAAGAGCAAATACGGTGTGTATCCAAGATCAACAGGTACAAGAATGGATAGCCCGAGATAGCACCGAAGGAGTAAATGCAAAAAGGTGCCATAGCTAAGCAAGGGAGCTGCCCATTAGTAGGGAGACAAGGAGTGAGAAAAGGGGATTACTTGCAAGACGACGAGCGGTTATGATATGGCAAGTCAAGACTACGATAATAGGAACAGAACGAGATCGGGATACGAGTTGATACCTGAGGATGTACATAAGAACAAAGAAGTGATGGAGGGCTTAGATGAGTCCAGTAAAGGAGTTAAGAACAAACAGGAAAAGGTTGATCAATATATAGCATAAATATATGGCAATCGGATTCTAATAGGAAGACAAAGAACCCAACGGAGATGTTGTGGGTTTGCATGCTACAACATTCGAGGACGAATGTTTTTAAGGGGGGAAGAATGTTACACCCCGTAGTTCTGTACATTGAAATTTATAAGTGATGGTTGCTCTAGGTGCGGACTATGGAGTTTTCTTCAATGATATACTATTAGATGCGCTTATCTTATGTTTATGCGGGTTTAAGTTCATATAATAAGTTACAGAAGGATTGGAGGGAAAGTAAACCAAGGAAATTAAGTTTGTTGGATCTTGGAGAAAATATGAGGGGCAATTTAGGCCCTACTTGGAGAAAGAATATCATTCAGTATATGAAGAGTTTTAGGGTAAAGCAAAATCCTAAATTGAAGTTCATGAAGTCTAATTTCCAACGCAACAAACCGTTCGTCAATCGGACATCGGAGGAGAGTGTTATAGGTGTTACAAGTCCTGCCGCCAGAGCAGAAAATTGCTCATCGCGAACGCGACCACATGGCCCGAACGTGAAGAGTGTTAGAGATTAACCCTTCTCGAACATGATCCAAGGCCGCGAACGCGAAGGGCAAAGTCTAAGTCGGTGAAAACCAACTCTAGAACTTTATATAAAGGGGATTAACCCCTCATTTCCACTCCAACACACCCCAAACAGATCCCAAACCCTCTGAAAAGTTCTCCTAACTTCTACCCATCAAATTTGATACGAAATTAAGTAAAATCTTGAAATTTAGGTTCGGATAGAGTATAGTTGTGGTTATAGTATCGTCTTGCAGTGGATTTCAACTTGAATTCAAAGTACTAAAGGGTCGGGTACATATATAATTACACAACCGAGTCCCTTATTAAAGGGCCAGGTACGGTATATAATTACATAACCGAGTCCCTTACTAAAGGGTCGGGTACGGTATATAATAACATAACTGAGTCCCTTACTAAAGGGCCGGGTACGGTATATAATTACATAACCGAGTCCCTTACTAAATAGTCGGGTACGGTATATATTTACATAACCGAGTCCCTTACTAAAGGGTTAGGTACGGTATATATTTATATAACCGAGTCCTATAATGGTCCGGGTACGGTATACAGAGTATATATATGCATGACTCACCACATAAGGTACAAATGCATTGGTATCCCTTGATTATCATACTTATCTCCTGTCATCTTGTCATTCAGTCATGATCTTCACTGCTGTACTTCATGCTTTACATATTCAGTACATTTTCCGTACTGACCCCCTTTCTCAGGGGGCTGCGTTTCATGCCCATAGGTACAGACACTCCGTTTTGTGATCCTCCAGCCTAGGACATCTGCTCAGTTGCTTGGAGAGCTCCATTGTTCCTAGGCTAGAGTCATTTTGGTACAGATCCTTTTGATATAGTCTTATGTATGTTTAGGGGTATGGCAGGGGCCCTGACCCGTCATATGTCACTGTTATACTCTTAGAGGTTTGTATACATGTGTGGGTTATGTATATGTTTGAACAGCTATATCAACGCAGTTCGCTCTGAATAGTCCGATATATAGTGGCAGCCTTATTGGCTTGCACATTTTGTTATGTTTTGGTTAACTGTGACTCCCCAGGGGACAAGTTCATTCTGACATATGACATTATGAGTTTACAACATGCTTTTACAAATTTCTATATTTTCCTTAGTTTCAGTCTGACTATATCTAGCAGGTTCGTATACGAGTGTCTAGCTCAAGCACTAGTCATGGCCCATCGGGTTGGGTCGTGACAGTGAGCTACTTGATGGATTCTCCAGCCTGGTGATTCCTTTTTTATTACTCGTCTTCTCTTGATTTCTGAGTCAGTATTCGTATTATGCGACTTGTATTTTCTCCAGACGTGTAGACTATTATTAGTAGCTCTTGTATTGTATTTAGACCAGATTTTGTGGATGATGTAGCTCTTATTACGCACTTATTCTATCTTATATATGTTAAGACTGCTGAAATATATTTCTATTTCCTTTACGCATATTTAAAATGAAATTAAGGGAAGGGTTCGCCCAACAGGAGGGGTTAGCGTAGGTGCTCGATCAATCCACTAGTTGGGTCATGACATGTATCCATAGAAAAGCTCCGCTCCGCATATGAAATGGCACCATGGGGTGAAATTCCATATTCACAGTGGCAGGATATGTTTAATGAATTTAAGGAATACAACTAATTATATACTATATAAAGTTTTAATTTAGTTATATATCATCTAATGTTATCCATTTGATTTAAAGTTGTTGTCTACAAGGCTTCCAGTACACAAGAGAAAGGTTGCTACAACTTGGAGAAGAAGTCAAGAGCGAGGTTGTCTGACTAGTTTGGGGATGCTCGGTGGAAATAAAAGAAGTCCAAGTGCCGTCTAAAAGATATATGGAAGGGTCTTGATGAATATTAGTACACTCCTGAGTCTGCTCAGGATGAGCTCTTACTAGCCACCCACGTAAAAAAGAAGAAGAATGAGTCTGATCTGGATGATTTAGTTGAGCCAAGGGCTGAGCAAGAATATGTAAGTGATAAAATTTTTTTATAAAAGTAATATATGAGTTTATGATTTGTTTGCATATAAAAAATCTTAATTTTAAATGTGCAGACTCATTATAGATATCATGTGGAGGAGTACATCCAAACTCTACAAACCAATGACCTCGGCAAGCCAACCTAGCCTCCACCGAATATGGCCTCAGATATGTGGATTTTTGGAGTTGTGGGAAAACTGAAGGCGAGAGCGTACGGTCTAGGCCCAAGGAACAACTTTAACAGTATCCAGTCAAGACTGCAAGGTGAAGGGTCTTCTTTCCAAGTCAAGGAAGTTGATGGCGTTCAGATTGAAGCTATGGTATAGCAAATCGAACAACTTAATCGTGCATTAGAGCAGGATGAAGCAATATGAGTTGCTAAAAATAGATCCATGTGCAAGACCGTCAATGTGCTCAAGGAACAATTGCAAAGCCACATTGCAAATGGGATGCATGGTGTTTCCCGTTCTCCTTCCTCAGACCCATATTATGAAGATTTTTAGTATAAAGTTGATAAATATGTTTCCCGAACAATGGATGATGAGTTACCTTACCTAGCATTTCATATATGGACATGTTGATCCTTTTTTAAAACCAATTGGTACTTTGGGTTCAATGTTTAGTAGATATTTTAACTTTGGTGGACTTTTAGATATTTTTTATGGAACTTTAGTGATGTTTTTGATTCATTTTTAGTTCTCCCCTGTCCCAATTTATGTGACATAATTTGACTAGACACAGAGTTTAAGAAAAAAATGACACTTTGGAAACTTGTGGTCCTAAACAAACCTTAGATATTTGTGTAATTGTAAATCATTTCATAAATTTAAATTGTCTCAAAATATAGAAAGGTCACATTTTTTTGGGCAGACTAAAAGGAAACTGTGCCACACAAATTGGGACATAGGGAATATTGTTTTGATGTTGTATCTCTTTTGTAATTGATTTGGCAGCATCTAGTGCTGGTTTGAAGCTGGATGTTGAATTGCATTTGTTTTGGCAGGTGGACTACAAAAATTGCATGTTATTGAATCTAATTTTTTATAGAAAACTGACGTAGAAACCGACAATGACCATCGGGTTTTTTTTGGAAAAAATCCAAATGAAGAAACCTAGAAAAGCGACTCGGCCTGCCGTTTTGTTCTTCAATATGAAGAACAAACTAACGGACATAGTCGGCTCGTGTAATAATTTTTTAATTAATTTAAAATGTTTTAAAAATAAAATAAAATAATTATAAAACTGATATTGTCCCTCGATTTTTTAAATTTCATTCACCAAGTTTAAAATAAAAACTGGCAAAATAGAAATTCAAAACCCGACAGACCTTGTTGGTTTTAACCGATGTTGTCCGTCGATTTTGTAAAACCAACCTACCTTAAACCAACGATGCATATTCTGTCGATTTTGGGTTGAATTTCATTAAAAATTCGAGCGTCCGCGATTTGAGTCACGACCCAAATCGCTAGTCGTGTGGGCACCTATCCTTTTTCCATCTGGTAGGCGAACCCATCCCTTAATCATTAACTCAAACCAAGATAAAGTAAATAACACAGTAGAAATATAAGTCTAAAACATAAATAATGACAAGTACGAAATACAAATACAATCCCCAAGAACTGGTCTAAATAGTACAAGAGCAACTACGTAAAAGTCTAAATACAAGTCTGTAAGTCGTAAAGAACTATCTGAATGGAAGAATATAAAGACAGAATAGATGATTCTTCGAGCATCAGCTCGTCAGATGCTCACCCTAGACACTCAAAAGTAGGGCCTCGGGATCATTCATGAGGAGTGGAAGTAGAGCCTGTCACGTACTCTGCACTTAGAAAAGAATGCAACAAGGTAGTATCAGTACAAACACTATGTACTGGTAGCTATCATAGGCCGAAAACAGTTAGCTAACATATATAAAGAAAGAAACTGAAGAATAGAAATGCTCGCAATTAAGTACAAACACAACACAATCCAAGAGCAACAACTCAAGTGTAGAAGTATCAAGTCCGAATCCAAGAAATATGTGAATGTATTAATGAGTGCATATGATATGCATTGGCCAAATGTAATCTCCGTACACACGTGTCACGACCCAACCAGAGGGCTATGACGGGCACCCGGAGCTAACCTACTGAATACCTCTAAGCATATGTCTCATAATCATTTATGGGTGGACCCCAAAGGTAGCTCATGGTTGTCATAACCTGTGAGGACATATATCACAACATAACGGTGCATCTCTATATAATCATCAACAACTATGCCCATTATCACCAGCCAACAAAGCTACTAATATTTTATACAATAATATGAACCGGTGGAGCTATAAAACATCTAACTGTACACACACGTCTATGAGCCTCTACATAGAATACAAATGATCATAAGGACCAATACCAAATAGACTGCAGCTCCGCAGTAAGTGGAGTGCTCTTGAGAATCCGCTGATAGAACACCTACAGGTTTGATTCGTCTCCCTGCCTACCTGCGGGCATGAGCGCAGCGTCCACAAGAAGGGACGTCAGTACGAATAATGTACTGAGTATGGAAGGCATGAATAACAACATAATATAGATATAAAAGGTAACATGGAATAAGATAGATAACCTGTACATCGGGATGCCTCATAAGGTGGATGTCATGCTTGCTTAGCCCTTAAAAAAAACTTTTTCATACATACGTATATATATAATATATATATATATATATATATATATATATATATATATATATATATATAATATCATCATCATAACGTACCCGGTCTTTTCGGGACTCGGTGTGTAACGTACCCGGCCCTTTTGGGACTCGGTGTGTAATGCACCCGACCCTTTCGGGACTTGGTATGAAATACCAACTGATCAGTGGTTCCACAATATGTGTCGTACCCGGCCGACTATAGAGTGGTTTGGTTTGAGAAAGTACATATATTTATATATATATATAAAGTATGCATGAGGGCCAAATAAAAGCTATAAATACATCGGAGTGACGTAAGGTCGGTAACCTCCGATTTATATTATGGAACAATCATCATCGCTATATCTCACCTTGAAGGAACAATTATTATAAGGTGAGATCAACAACAATGAATAAAATCGAAAAAATCATGAAATAAGCTCAATAATCTCATAATAGCATTAAAACCATAAGCTTTGGAATTTCTACAATTAGAATCATCATAATCATATTCATCATAGAAAACATCTCATCTGTAGTATCATAAAAAGCTTTTAAGAATCATTAACTTCTAACTTTTGAAAGTAAGAAGGTTATAGAAACACATATGGAATCATAACATAGGAATCATGCCTTTTGAAAGAAAGGGACTAGCCTTAACATACCTGGACGTTTATTTCTCGACTTTCCAACTTACTTCCTGTCTTGCAATTTACTTATTCATAGTCTTGTAGTCTACATATAAAACAATTCACACTACTGTTAGGCTCATCCTCATATGCTCGTCTTAAGCCTTCAATTTAAATCCATTTAGAGTCTGCCAAAATTCGGGCAGCATCTCCCTTGTTTATATGCCTAGCCCGAAATCACAATAACAACAATACCAACATCAAAACCAATAATATCAACACCAAGATACTCCATAAACGTCCCACATGATGTTTATTCAATTTTTCCATCAACACTTCATTATACGATCATTTAATAACTTTATCTTCGTAAATAAACCAAAATCAATATCAATAAAGGAAGATTCATACCTTGTCCTTGCTAGAGCAACAATATCTTCAATATTCACCTTGAATCCAAGCCAACTCTATCGCAAGACAATACTATAATCGCAACTACACGTTACCCGAACCTCGATTAATACTCCGTCACTTGAAATTACTCAAAATCCTCACTTTTGTGTTATATATATGCTCTCATATGTTGCTGAGTGTTTTTGGGAATTATTGGGTGAAAAATGAGGGGTTTTGGCCCTTATATAGAGGGTTGAAGTCGGTGGAAACCGACTTAAAAAGTGCTCTGCGCGTTCGCGCACTGTAGTAGTGCGCGACACTGCGCTTTCGCGCACTGTAGAAGTGCATTCATGCAGGGCAATCCCCTGCTCCGTCACCTAACTTGTAACTTCCATAACTCTCTACTCCGATGTCCTATTGACGAACGGTTTCTTGCGTTGGAAACTAGACTTCCTAACTTCAATTTAGGCTTTTGCTTTGCTTCAAAACTCCTCATATACTAAAAGATATTCCTCCTCCAAGTTGGGCCAAAATTACCCCTCATATTTTCTTCAAAGTTTCAACAAATTTAATTTCCTTGATTCACTTGGCCTTCAATCCTTTCATAGCTTATTATATGAACTTAAACCCTCATAACCATAATGCTGGCGCATATAATCTCATATATTCTTGAAGGTAACTCCAGTGTCCATACTTAAAACAATCAACGCTTATAAATCTCAACGTACAAAACTACGAGGTGTAACAACACATGCTACAGATGGAATAGCTCCAAGCCTCGATAATCATGACCTATGGGGGACCGCAAAGTCCATGTACCACTATCACGATCCCGGAGAAGATCTCGGGCATCGGACACTCATCTCTGTCATCATCATCAGTAACAAGTCACAACTCATAGCAATATATCATGTAAAATGGGGATGAGTGCCATGCACAATATCAATGCCAAGTAAAATCATATCAATACCAATCGTGCCGCACATGGACACATATCACAATATCAAGATTAAGTCAAGTTCTTTCCTCTATCAATGATAAGGCCAAGATAAGTGAGAGACAACCGTATCATAATCACAATATGGAAACTAAGTACAAAATCCAATATCACAAACTTGGAAACAAGCCAATAAATAACAAAGTGCCAACAAGCCCACAAATTAGTCAACAATACCAAACCTAAGTAATCCATCCCAACTTTATGCGCGAAGGCGTAACATTCTTTCTCCGGCAGTAACTAACTCTACATATGCTTCGCTAACCGAAGTCTGACCAGAAGTTAAGTCGTAACCTACCTCGCTGCCGAGCTGGAGCCACGAACAATCAATTTTGTGCCTTGCCCTTCCAAAGAGCCTCCAAGTAATCAAAGTCTATCCATTATCGAATCCTAAGTTAGAAACAAGAAACAACGATACCCATATTGTTGCACTGTTATTCGAATCAAAACAAATAAGAAAAAGGGGAAATGGGCCTACAAAGGTAAAACGGGTATTTCGAAGATGGAATAGGTAACCCAACATTCTAGAAGTTCGATTCTAAAACCCAATTGCTACATGAATTGGTTAATTTCATCATTCAAGTCAAAACCCCTAATTTAGGTATGAACCTAACTTTCAATCTTTCAATTCATCAACTATAATGGAAGATTCATGTTATACCCCGCGTTTTAAGAGTATGATCGTGACACGTGCTTCCTCAAAATTGACAAT
Source organism: Lycium barbarum (assembly GCF_019175385.1). Taxonomy (NCBI): domain Eukaryota; kingdom Viridiplantae; phylum Streptophyta; class Magnoliopsida; order Solanales; family Solanaceae; genus Lycium; species Lycium barbarum. Next base: position 77,421,998 of record NC_083345.1, read on the forward strand.
CATGTTGTCTCTACATAATTCAAACTCACGTTGATGGTATTATATTTCGTATTTTTGCACATCGGATTAGTCGTAAGCAGAGGTGGGGCCCACACATCGAGATTTTTTAGGAACACGTGACAAGTTATATTAAGCACACATATGAAGTTGAACACAACTCAAGAAGGACCCTTGAGCCGAATCAAAGTGGAAGTCCTCCAAACGAATATTTTTAAGAAAACGTTTTCGGGTGACCTAACTTCGAGAGGCAAAACCAGTATTATAAGTTTGGAATTTGGAAAAATACCAAGAAATAGAAGTTGTAGATAAGTGAATTAGCTTTCCAACCGTAGGTCGTGGGTTCCCAGATGATGTCGGTACAAGGCGATATGTACGTTTTAAGGTCAAAGGGTTAGTGGGCTAGGCCCAACTCGGGCCCAACCGGGTTAGGCCCATGACCCATGTTATATAAGTGATATTTCAGGCCTTCCCTCCTCATTTTAAGATCTGGAACAACCAGAAAATTCTGGAGAGAGATAGAGAAAAAGCCTTGGAGAAGAAAAACCAATTTTGACCAAAATCCGAGCCCCGAATCCCGAAGCCCATGAAGGGAAAAGTGTTGTACGCTGCATTTTCTTCAATTTGAGCTAAAAATCAACCAAGGAGGAGGATGATAACGTGGTGGCTGAATGATTAAGGTATGGATAAGGTTCTTTTTCATTGCTAATAAGTTTATTTAAAGTTTTAACGGATTAGAACGGGAAAAATAGCGATATAAATTCGTCCGTTGGCATTGTGAATTATGGAATGAAATTTGAAGAGAATTTTGGATGAAAATAAATGTAGTTAACTTGTAGAATGTGGAGGATGTTGTTATTGATGTTGTTCAGATGAATTCCGACTCCTTTACGGAAATAAAATTATTATATAAGTATAACGCAAATTTGGTGGGTTGAGAAATCTAGAAAACAGTGTGCGGGCTATTTTATGGCATACGTTGGTGTTGGAAATGGTATTAATACTATTGGTATTGTTGTTGATGATGTTGGCGATTGAATTGAATATAAATGAAATATCGTTGAATTGTGTGACGAAGGTTGTTAATGTTAGAACATGTTTTGGATAGATTGTTGAAGTTGATAGTATGATGGTTGATATTGTTGTTGATAATTTGGCCGAGTTGAATTCTCGGATTGTTGTTGATAAAATTGGCCGAGTTAGATTCTCGGGGATGGTGTATTTACAGGGGAAATGCTGCCAAAATTTCGGCAGATTATGCACGAATTCATTTGAAAGACTAAGACAAGTATATGATAATGAATCTAATGATTGTGTCAATCTTCTTGAATGTAGACTAGCGATAACGAGCTTGGACAATTAAGCGTAGCTAATAGGACGTGGAACAGGTATGTTAAGGCTCGTCCCCTTTTTTTTCAAAGGCATGATCCCGATGTTATGATTTCATAATTGACTCCATATCTTACTTGTTTTCAAAAAAATAGACTTTTATGATTCTATGACATAATTCTCTCCCTAGTAACCCGTAAATGATTTCCATAATGTTTTTATCCTCAAAAGATAAAGTTTCATAATTCCAAGAGTTTCTTTTGACGTTGAAGATGAGTATGCTTTATAAGAAAAAGAAAGATGAGATGTTTTCTATGATGTGCATGATGACGATAAGTTTGATTCTAGAAGTTCCAAAGCTTATGATTTTAATGCTATTATAAGATTAACGAGTTTATTTCACGATTTCCTTGAGTTTCTCATTGTTGTTGGTCTCATCTCATGAATTGTCCCTTCGAGGTGAGATATATCGACGGTGATTATTCCATAATATAAATCGGAGGTTACCGACCTTACGTCACTCCGATAGATACATGACTTTCTTTGGGCTCTCCTGCATGCTACTATATGATATATGTATATGTATATGTATATGTATATGGGGAATATGGGAAAAGGGCAGAGCGTTATATACGCGTAGCCACCTGATCAGTTGGTGTTACAGGACATGATACCATCCCGGACGCGGGATGCCCGGACGCGGGATATGTGGCTAAATGGATCGGAGCCGACGCCTCGGCAATATGATATGTACTATTTTCTATATATATATATGAAAAAGAAATGTTTTCAAATGGATCGGGTTGCACGTTCCGCAGCAATATATGTATATATATGGATGGGGCGTCACGTTCCGCAGCACTAAGCATGCAGGGCATCCGCCTAAGCGGCACTCACATGTACAGGTTACTCTTTTATCTTATGACATGTTCTATATTTCCATACAGTTATTATTCATATTTATATTCCTTACTGTGTTACTATACATGTCTTACATACTCAGTACATTGCTCGTACTGACCCCTCTTCTTTGGGGCTGCGTTTCATGCCGCGCAGGTACACCCAGGCGAGCAGAAGCTAGTATAGAAGAGGTTCCAGCGAAGTTGGTAGATCCCACTTGTTCCTGGGAGTGCTGCCGAGTCAGAGCTTGTGTGCTAGAATTTCTGAGTCGATGTTAGAGACTTTGCAGACAGAGTCGTGGGTATAGAATGTCGGTATTGTAATCGGCTCCACCAGTCGATATGTCATTTTGTGTTATGTATCAAAGTCCATGAGATTACAGATTCTATTTGAGTTGAGTACGATGGAAAAGAAAGAAAAAAAAATCTGAAAGCTTTATTATGTTTTTCATTTCTTATTGAGGTAAGAGTCTAAGGAGATTAAGTAGGTAATAAGAGTCAGCGGGTTCGCTCGGCTCCGAATATGGGGTCGGGTGCCGATCACACTCTAGTAAGGTCGGAGTGTGACAGTTCAAGCCTATTGGTCATCAATTCATCAAATTCCATGCTTAGATTGGTTAAATCCATCAATTAATCTCATATTGGAAGATTAAGTAGAAGTTTGGCCATAGAAACGAAAAACTTTTTCACTTATTTTGGAATTTTGGAGTTGGAGTTGCAATTGTGTTTGGCCATAGTTTTTGCAAGTAGTTTTTTTTTATTTTGTTGAAATGCACTTTTTTTGGTTGTGAAAAGATGAAAAACTTGAAAAACAAGATTTTCTAGTTTTTCAAATACCAAATACAACCTCATGGCCAAACACTAATTTTGGAAAAAAGTGAAAAAAAAATCCAAAAAAAAAGTGAATAATTCTTATGGCCAAACGGGTCCTAAATATCAAAGGATAAAGTAAACATTAAAATCCATCTGTCCTTAATTTCTATAGATTTTCTACCATGGATTCATGCTTAAGAAAGGTGAATAAAGGAAATCAAGGTTAGAGAACTTACCCCCAAGAAGAATCTACTTAGAACTTCTGCAATTCGCCTTAAAGACACTTAGGAGTGGAGCGGATTCGCAAATCCACTTACCATGGGCCAACGGACCAGGCCTCGCCGAGGCAGGTCCGCTACAGCGCACAAGGTCCTGCCCCAACGGTAAATCAAACACCAGCAGCTTGCTGGTTTTTCACTGTCTCATTCCCAAAACCCGACAATCACCCGAGATCTCCCAGATGCAAACCAGATATGCAAACATACATAAAAATATGCTAAGGACTCACCCATGATCTCAAAATTCCCAACGAAGGTCTATTTGACTAGGTTAACACACAATAGCCAAAGACCAACTTTTTCATCGATATCACAAAACGATTCCGAGTGCCTCGGGAACCAAACTAAACATCCCACCAAGTCATAATCGACCATCTGGACCTCTTGAAATCGACGAATTTCTGAAAAAGATCTGTTTGCCCAAAAGTCAATAATTGTCAACGACTTTTCACTTTAAGGTTGTATTTCACATAAGTGATTGTAAATCTCGCCCGATTACCTCGAGGACTGTGCCTCCCATCCCCGCGGATCAAAATTGTACTAATAGGGCATAGGGAAGGGTCAACGGGGATAAATGGGTCAAAAGTAATATAACGACCAAATGGGTCGTTACATCAGATACTAATTAAACAATCACTCATCCTCGAGCGAGAAGGAAAGGAACGGGGAAAAGTACCTGAGTCAGCAAACAATTGTGGATATCTAGAACGTATAACGGACTCGGTCTCCGATGTGGCCTCCTAAACAAGACAGTGCTTCCATTACACCTTAGAAGAAGCTATCTCCTTAGACCTCAACTTTCTCACCTGCCTATCCAAAATTGTTGTAGGCTCCAGATAGATTCTCATCAAGCAACACAGAATCCTAACGAATGGTATAAGACCTGTCTGAATGGTACCTCTTCAGCATAGAAACATGGAATACCAAGTGAACACTTGACAGGCCTGGTGGCATGGATAACTCATAAGAAACAACACCAACATAACGGAGAATCTCAAATGGACCAATATATCTCAGGCTCAACTTTTCCCTCTTCATAAATCTCATCACACCCTTCATGGGTGAAATCTTCAGAAGAACCTGCTCACCCTCCATAAACTCTAAATCCCGAACCTTGCGGTCCGCATATATCATTTTCCTACTCTGAGCTACCAGAAGCTTTTTCTTAATAAGCTTCACCTTGTCTAAAGACTCTCTCAGCAAATCTGTACCCCAAGGTCGAACCTCGAAAGCATCAAACCACCCAACAGGAGAATGACACCTCCTACCATATAAGGCCTCTAATGGCGCCATATCAATCCTCGAATGATAGTTATTCTTATACGTGAACTATGCCAAGGGTAAGAACTTGTCCCAATAACTGCCAAAATCAATTACACAGGCTCTCAATATATCCTCAAGTACTTGAATAGTCCTCTCGGACTAACCATCAGTCTGTGGATGAAATGTGATACTAAGATCTAACTGAGTACCCAACTCTGCCTGCTAAGTCCTCCAGAAATAGGAGGTAAACTGAGTATCTCGGTCGAGAATAATAGAAATAGGAACCCTTACAATCGCACTACCTCTCGGATGTAAATCCTGGCCAACTTTTCTGTATTATAAGCAATCTGAACTGTGATGAAATGAGAAAACTTAGTCAATCGATCAACAATAACCCAATATGAATGGTACTTGCCCAAGGTCTTCAGAAGACCCACAACAAATCCATGGCAATCCTCTCCCACTTCCACTCGGGAATGGGCATCCTCTGAAGCAAACTACCAGGTCTCTGGTGCTTATACTTGACTTGCTGCAATTTAAAACACTGAGCGACGAAATATACAATATCTCTCTTCATTCTGCCCCACCAGTAGTTCTATCTCAAATCACGATACATCTTAGTCGCCCCTGGATGAATAGAATACCTCGAACTATGACCCTCCTCTAATATCATTCGAATCACACCACCCACACGAGGAACGCACATATGTCCGTTGATCCTCAAAATCCCCTCATCATCAAGCACGACCTCCTTAGCCTCACTACTCATCACCTTATCACGAATCTTACATAACATAGCATCATCAAACTACTGAGCCCTAATCTGCTGCAAAAGAGACAACCTCGCCTCAACACACACTAGAACCTTGTCCAGATCTGAAATATCAAGTCGCACAAGAATCTTAGCTAGAGTCAGAACCTCCATGGCTAAAGGACGCTCCGAAGAAATCTACTGAGTTAAACTGCCCAAACTCAGCCTTTCGGTTCAATGCATTAGCTACCATATTAGCTTTGCCTGGATGATAAAGGATGGTGATATCATAATCCTTAAGTAGCTCCATCCATCAACACTGCCTAGAATTGAGTTCCTTCTGAGTAGACTGCGGTGATTGGTAAACACCTCATAATGGACCCCATATAGATAATGACTCCAAATCTTCAAAGCGAAGACTACCGCTGCCAACTCCAAATCATGAGTAGGGTAGTTCTTCTCATGGATGTTCAACTGGCTAGAAGCATAGGTAATTCCTTTGCCCTTTTGCATTAACACGACTAATACGAGACGCATCATAATATACTGAGAAGTCCTTACCCTTCACGGGTAATGCCAAAATTGGGGTTATAGTCAGCAAGGTCTTGAGCTTTTGGAGGCTCTCTTCATAAGCATCGGACTACTGGATAGGAAGCTCCTTTTGAGTCAATCATATCAGGTGAGAAGTAATAGAAGCAAACCCTTTCATAAACCGACGGTACTAACTGGCCAAACCCACAAAGCTATGAATCTCAATCACTAAAGTGTGCCTCGCCCAATCTCTAACAGCCCCAATCTTTTTGGGATCAATCATAATCTTGTCCTTTGACACCACGTGGCCCAAGAATGCCACTGAATCAAGCCAGAACGCACATTTCGAAAACATTGCATAAAGCTCTTTCTATATCAAGCAAGGACAACCCTTAAATGATGCTCATGCTCTTCCCTACTCTTTGAATACACCAAGATATCATCAATCAAGACTATGAAGAAGGAATCCAAGTATGGCTTGAACATTCCATTCATCAAATCCATGAAAGCATCGGGGCATTCATAAGCCCAAATGCATAACAAGGAACTCATAATGACCATAACGAGTCCTAAAGGTTGTTTTCAGAATATCATCAGCCTGAATCTTCAGCTGGTGATAGCCTGACCTCAAATCAATCTTCAAAAACACCAAATCACCCTGAAGTTGGTCAAACAAGTCATCTATGCGGGGAATAGGATATTTATTTTTTATGGTGACCTTGTTCAACTAGCGATTATCTATGCACATCCGTATCGTCCCATCTTTCTTCTTCACAAATAGCATGGGAGCGCCTCAAGGGGAAACACTCGATCTGATGAATCCTTTACTCAGAACATCTAGTAATTGCTCATTTAACTCTCTTAACTTGGTAGGCACCATCCTATATGGAGACATAGAAATAGGGCGAGTGCTCGGATCTAGGTCAATACAGAAATTAATATCGCGATCAGGTTGGAAACCTAGCAAATCTGAAGGGAATGCATCCGCGAACTCGCACACAACAGGCACAGATTCAAGTGGAGGAGAATCAACACTAGTATTATGAATATGAGCCAAGTAGGCCAAGCACCCCTTTTAAGCTAACTTTTTCGCGCGGAGATAGGAAATAATCTACTTCAGAGCGGGACTAGGAATACACCTCTACTCAAGTCTAGGAATACCTGGCACGGCTAGAGTGACTATCTTGGCGTGACAGTCCAAGATCGCATGATAAGGGGACAACTAACTCATGCCCAAAATGATGTTAAAATCTACAACATCCAAAATCACCAAGTCTACCTACGTGTCATAACCAATAAAAGTAACTAAACATGACTGATAAACGCGGTCAACCACTACTGAATCTACAACTGGAGAAGATACATGAATAGGCATATCAAGATGGTCACAAGTCAAATCCCAACCAACAGAATGATAAGCAGACACAAAAGAGAAAGTAGGCCCTGGATCTAATAAGACTTACGCAACCCGATGACAAACAGAAATGGTACCTATGATCACAGTGTCAGACGCCTCGACCTCTCGGCTTACGGGAAAAGCGTAACAATGAGCACCACCACTGCCGCTCTGGTCGAACTGAGCTCCTCCCTTGGAGGCCTGAGAACCACCTCTACCACACTGATATCTAGCCATAGTGGCATACGAAACACCATGGCCTGTAGAAGTACTACTTCCACCTGAAGAACCACCCCGGCTACCAGAAGATGTTGGAGTCCTAGGGGTCAAAATTATGCAACCTTGCTGGGTCCCACCATGTCTCGATTGGGTGCACTCTCTCACGATTTGTTCGGGATCACCACAAACAAAGAAAGTTATAGGTGTCGAAGTTTGAAACACTGAGGCTGAGGAACTAGAGGGACCACCTCAGTCAGTTGGTCGAGAAAATGAGCCTCCAGAAGCCTGCCCTGACCCATAACCACTCTTTTTTGAAGGGCCACCTGAAGATGCCTGAAGCACTGACTGAATGGGGCGGCTGGAGTGTGACTTACATGTCCTGGATGACTGGCCCCCACCTCTAGAACTGGACCCAATTTATCCACCATACTAACGAAGCCTGTTCACACTAACCCCACCAAGAGATCGGGCCCTAGCCGACTGTTACATCTTAGAAATTTCATGTCGTTTGCATTATCAGTAGAGTAACACAAGACTAAAGTGGAAATGAAGTCCTTATAAGGTTAAGGAGGGTATTTAATAACTTTAAGTTCATACCTTAAGTTCGTCGAAGGAATTTGAATTTGAGTCATGTTTTGGGAAGATTTCGCATCATTTGAGCTATACATTGTTTAGTAATGACTTGAGGGAGAGATATAGGGCCCCTTATATGGTTAATAAATCTTTATATAAGTTCCAAGAAGGGTCCATAAGGATTGGAGGTCAAACGAATCGAAAAGAACTCATTTTCGCGAAACCGGGAAAAAGAAGGATTATGCGGCCGCATACTCAGTATGTTGGGACGCATATTGGCAGACAACTCCCCATTTTAGGTGATCCATATGTCCAACACCACCCCCATGTTGTGGAGGGAGTATATGGCCGCATACTCAGTTGGCTGAGCCGCATACGCACCGCAACACAGAGCGGTAGGGCGAATTGGACATGTTTTTAAACCCCAAAAGATCCCATTTTCCTACCAACCTCCCACATTTATTTCCCCACACTTATAGATAGTTCTTGAAGGTTCCAAAACACTCCAAACCTTTTCATATCATCAAGAGAGAAGATCAACATCGAAACCCCAAAGCTAATCCATGGAAGGTGATGGTTCTTGCTTCTCTTCAAAGTTGTGATGAACTTGGTCTTGAAAGGAGTAGAGGAATGTGAAGTTACTCTAACATAAGGTATGTTCTTCCTATTTTTTACATGATGGATTTGATGTAAAGGTTTAGTAATCCTTGGAAAGGAAAAGAATTAAAGTGGAGAAGTTATAAGGTGTTGGAGTGGAGAAGATGACTATGAGATGGACTTGAAAAGGGATTTTGGATAAATTTGAAATTGAATTGAATGTAAATTCTTGAATATGGTATTGTGAATGTTATTATTGTTGTTTGGGAGTTTATTTGTAATTTGGTGGAAGTTGATAAAATAGGGGAAATACTGGCCAAATTTCGTTAGTTCGTTAATTGCACTAGTTTGAACTTTGAAGTGTTTTCAAGACTTAACCTTAGTGTGAATCCTCTTGAATGTAGATTTTGTGGACTTTAGAGAGAATGTTAATTAGTTAAGAAGACGCAAAGGTATGTGAGGCTAACGCTTCTATCTAAAGGCATGATTTCCTTATTGTATATCCATCTAAGATATCCGTAATTTCCTATTCCTAGAAATTCTAGAAGTTCATGATTTTCAAGACCCTTAAGATGTTATTGGTAAAAGTTCTTTATGGTGATGATGACAGTGATGATGATAATAATGATAATAATGATGATGATGGTGATTCCATAATAGCAATCGAGGGTTTACCGACCTTATGTCACCCGGATAGAGTTGTAATGTTTCCTATGGATACTCATGTATGTCATATATGTATATAGCTATTTTGTGACACCCAGCTTATATGTCTGGGTACAATAGCAATTGCGCACACACCACTGCAGTTGGGTACGGACAACACCGAGCCTTGTTATGGCCAGGTATGGATGACACCGAACCTACATGGTCGGGTATGGTTTCATTATATGTATATGTATGAAATATTTTCTTTAGGGAAAAGTTAAGTAAGCATAATGAACGTCCAAAGAGGTATTATGAGGTATAAATGATTCATTTTTCTTATGTTATCCTTCATGCTTTTATTATGTTACTACTCATGCCTTACATACTCAGTACATTACTCGTACTGATGTCCTTTTGTTTGTGGACGCTGCGTTCATACCTACAGGTAGCCAAGGAGACAGACCAGACCTTTAGGGTTCTTCATCAGTGATTGCATAGAGGTGCTCTATTTGATTCGGAGCTGCAATAGTTGGTATTATTCTTTTTGTGTACATATATGGGCATGGCGGGGTCCTATCCCGTCTTTATGATATTACTTATTGTTCGTAGAGGCTCGTAGATAGATGTGTATAGCTAGACATCCCTTAGCCTTGTCGGTTCATATTTGTATATCATTTTGATAGCCTTGTCGGCTTGTATATACATATATATGGGCATAGTTAACGATGTTTATATAAGAGCGCCTATGTCAGATGGAATTTGTCTCATTTGGTTAGTAGTAATTACGAGTTAGCTATGTGGCTCACTTAGATGTGATTATGAGAGTATGTTAGAAGGTGCTCGGTAGGGTAGTTCCGGGTGCCCATCATGGCCCTCCGGTTGGGTCGTGAAAAAAGTGATATCAGAGCAGTTCGACCTAAGGTGTGTCTACGAGCTGTGTCCGGTAGAGTCTTGTTTAAGGGTGTAAAGCGCGCCACACTTATAAACAGGAGGCTGCGGGCATTTAGAAATGAATGATCTTCTTCTTCATCATAGATCATAAGATAGATCCATGATATAAGAGTTTTCCTTTTCTTAACCGTGCGTTATGTTTTCGGCGATGCCTGTGAAGAGAAAAACTACAGCAGCCCAGAAGGGCAAGATAGTGGTAGGTAGAAGGACTGAATGGGTACCGCCAACAGAGGTAGATGAAGGCGAGTCCCAAAATGAGTTTCCATATCGGTCCTCTCATACTCCACCTACTTCAGAGGAGCATAAAGCAGTCTCAACTCCAGCTCCAACACCCCAGTACCTCCACCAGATACCTCAAGCCATGAGGTGAAAGAGACCATCCATTTGCTGACTCAGTTGGTCACCGCTCAGGCCCAGCGGCAAGGTAGGGGTCATGATGATAGAGCTGTCAGTACCAAAGATCGGGATTTCATTAGTTTGAACAATCCAGAATTCTTTGGGTCAAAACCAAACGAGGACCCTGTTACACCCCGCATCTTCGAAGAAGCACTAATAAAATTTGAAACATAAGTACGTTGAGTTATGGTTAAGTAAAACCACTTTGGAATATAAGGAGCAAGCATTATTAAGTATATTTAACGAGTGAAGGATGTATATAAGGTATACCGGAAGGTTTTATAAGGAAATGAGTGGAAGAAATGGAGTAGTACGACTTTGGAGAAAGGATGGGTAAAGTTTCGTGTGAAAATTTTGGTCAACCTTGAGGGAAGAATATATCTTAGAATATGAAGTGTTTTAAGGTGTTTCAAAAGCCTAAAATGAAGTTCGTCGAGTCAAATTTCCAACACAACAAACCGCTCGTCGATCGGACATCAAAGTAGAGAATTATGGACCCCCTAAAGGTAAAACCCTCTATCATTTCTTTCTTTTTGGCATGAATTAGATAAAATGAGCAAACGACGAACATACATGACTCCAATGAACTCTAGTTCTCAGTGGTACTTGACATGAAAGTTGTCTTTGATTCTCAACTGTTGGTTCATTCTAATTATTCTCTTGAGTACCAAATGATGGTTCATTTTGTACATGATTGCTCCTATTGCTCGTGCACAGTTTCATTGTATTGTTCACCGAGTCCCTCACTAGAGGGCTGGGTACGTATTATATTTCACCGAGTCCTTCACTAGAGGGCCGGGTACGTATTATATTTCACCGAGTCCCTCACTAGAGAGCCGGGTACGTATTATATTTCACTGAGTCCTATAATGGGCCAGGTACAGTATATTATATTTCACCGAGTCCCATAATGGGCCGGGTACGGTATATTATATATATGCATGACTCTCACCATAAGGTACAGGTGCTTTGGTATTCCGGGATTATCATACTTATTTCCTGTCATCTTTCTACTCAATCATGATCTTCATTCCTGTACTTCACGCTTTACATATTCAGTATATTTTCCGTACTAACCCCCTTTCTTCGGGGGGTGCGTTTCATGCCCGCAGGTACATATTCTCAGTTTGGTGATCCTTCGGCTTAGGACATCTGCTCAGCTGCTTGGAGAGCTCCATTGTTTTGGAGCTTGAGTCATTTTGGTCCAGATCCCTTTGATATAGACTTTGTTATACTTTTAAAGGTCTTTAGACACATGTGGGTTGTGTATATATGGTTTGGTCAGCTGTGCAGATGTAGTTCGTTTTAGATATTCCCGCGTATAGTGGCAGCCTTGTCGGCTTGCATATTTTGTGATGTTTGGTTAACTGTGACTCCTCAGGAGACAGGTTTATTCTGGTATATGGCATTATGAGTTTACAGTATGCTTTTGCAAATTTCCATATTGTCCTTAGTTTCAGTATGATTATATCTAGCAGGTTCGTATGTGAGTGTCCAGCTGGGGCACTAGTCATGGCCGTTCAGTTTGGGTCGTGACAAAATTGGTATCAGTGCAGTTCATCCTCGGAGTGTCTACAGACTGTGTCTAGTAGAGTCTTGTTTATCGGTATTTTGTACCACATCTATAAACAAGAAGCTACAGGACATTTAGGATATCATCTTTCTTTTTCATCATAGATCGTGCAGTAGAGCCATTGATAGGAAATCTCATTCTTGGTACAATTTTTGTTAAATTGTAGGATTGTATTGAAGAAGAGGACAAGTTCAGTTAATGGGAGCGTAAGTGAGTGTTATGTCCCGTGTTTTCGTATAATTGGAAATTGAGAAATAATTACGATTTATGTGTTATAAGGAAATATTTTGATTTTGGTGAATATGACTATGTTGGTTATGGAATCTTTAATGTTAAGACATCGGGAAAGGCCGAGGGTAAATTTGGAGTTTCGGGAATTACAAAACGGGACTTTTAATGAATTGGGCCAAGAAAAATTGAACAAGAATTTAGGCCCAAAGTTAATGGGGTGGCCGGCCACTAGGCAAGCCCAAGCCCATTTTTAATGTCATGTGCTATGCACATGACCCTTAATAATGGCTATATATCAAGTATCTTGCTAACTATCAAGAACAAAAAAAATAAATTGAAGAACACCCAAAGAAGGGCTCTCGGCCGAACAAGAATAGGGAGAAAGAAAAAAATTGTGCTAGCTTGTGTTGTGATCCAAAAATCTTGATTTTTGCATAGTTGTGGAGTACTCAAGACCCTCTTCAACGGAGTACAATTAGTTTGGCGTAAGGTGCGCGTTTGCGACAAGTCGGGTTTTCAAGAAAAGGTTAGAATTTTGCCCCTTTTAATGTTATAGAATTGATATGAATATGTTAAAGATTGGGAATAGAGGAGAATCCCGTAACTTTGATGTAAATAGAAAGCCGTGGGTGTGTGTGTATATTGTGTGTTGGCCGTGAGCCATAGGGAGAAGAAAGTGAGGTGAATTGATCTTGTTTAGTTGGTATAATGTGTTGTTGTGATCCTTGTGTCGTAAATGATTGATTGATGAATTAAATTGGCGTTGGAAAATGATTTCGGATATTATCGGAAAGCGTATACCTTCGGTATCATTATGTATATCATTGTATATTTAGAGTGCTAAAGACTTTAAATATGAATTTATAATGATGTTAATGAATTCGGAATGAAACGACGCGAGTTCGAATGTTCGTCGTGAATTTTCGATGTTTTGAAGAATTATGGAAAGTAATGGATTTTGGGGTAATTTCGTGTATGGCTTGGATTGTAGTTAGGATGTGATTGTATAAGTTTGAATGAGGAAATGAATGCAATTATGTAGATATAGAATTGGAGTTTTGGAAGTTTGAATGAAAGTTGCCAACTTAGATAATAAAGTAGAACTTTGGAGCTAGAGTGGTTTGATTATTGCTTGTGTTGTTTGGTGATGTGTGGGCTGTTGTTATTGATGTATTTTGAGCCGGGCTAAGCCTCGGGGATGTTAGATTTATAGGGGAAATGCTGCCAAAATTTCGGTAGGCAAAAATGAAGTTAAAGGCATTTTTAAGCCTAAGAATCTCAATTGGTAACTTTGACCATTTGCAGATTTCAAACGAAACGGGACTGGACTTTTGGGAGAGCATACGACATCTGTGAGGTATGTAAAGCTTCCCACTCCTTCGTTTGGCATATCTTAGTATGATAGGCGAATATGAGAACTTCCGGAGCATTTCTGCTCCTCGAAACCCGATCCACAGAAAGGTTACTATTCATTCAATTCAATTGAAACCTAAGGGCTCTATTTTGGCTAGAATGCCACCACTCATCCGAAACCTATCGAAATGTGGTCGGGTAACTTAGAAATGATTATGTATGACCCTTTGGCCTATAAATGTTCGGAAAATATGTTCGCCACCTCAATTTGACTCGAGGTGGGCCCGCTACCCCGAAACGCCCTAATTGTCTTATTGGGCTATCTTTGTGAATAAAGTTTGACATGCTACTTTCGATTTTGGAACTTCCTCCTACGGGATATGTTTTGAATATTACGATGCGCTAAGTTACGTTTTGAGCTGTACGTACTATTTTGGAAACGTTTTGTGAAATGAAACCTTATATCGACTAAGTATTCGATTACTTTGTATTATGAAATGACTTATGGGATTACTCTGTTTTGAGAGACTATTTTGAAGTATGATTTGCATTTTTTTGCTCACGACTCCGCTCGTGCCTTATTATGACTTCGTTCACCGGTTCCCGGGCCGGATTTTGATTCGTGCGCTTTATGATAATTCGGCCGTATGCTGTGTTACGGTTCCCGAGGCTTCGCCATAGGGCCGGGTTCCGTTTGGATTTATGCTGTGATATGGCTCGTGATGCGATACGCTCACCTATGATTATGTTTGTGTTCGGGGATGTACGGAGATTTGAAACCTTCTGGTGTTATGCTGTGTGTGGCGCCAGCGTCGGAGTGGCGACCACGTTCCTAAGCATTTGCATGATTTCGTTTGCATTATATATACGTATATGATCTTGATACGGATTTTGACATACCGATTTGTATTCCACTTTGTTATCTGATTTGCTTTCGTTTTGATCCATATTTCTGTACTCCGTGCTTTACATACTCAGTACATATTTCGTACTGACCCCCTTTCTTCGGGGGCTGCGTTTTATGCCCGCAGGTACAAACATTGGTGATCCTCCACAGTAGGCTTCCCTCTTTGCTATTCCGGAGTACTCCTCTTTGATCCGGAGTACACTTTTGGTACAGACTCCTTTTGCTTTGTAGATATTCTGTACATTTGACTATTTGGGTACGGCGGGGCCCTGTCTCGCCATATGTCTTTGTTTTGAGTTCGTAGAGGTCTGTAGTCATATATGTGGGGTAAGGGTCCTGTATATGTTGGTTTGATTTCATTTTCTGGTCTTAAAGTGGTATGCTTGTTATGATGGCCCCAAATGGCCCTCATGCTTATGTTTGCACTTTTGACCGGCGATGTCTATTCCGCCGCTCAGTTGTATTTGGTTTGTGCGACCGCTTAAGACATGTTTTCATATAAATTATGTTTGATATGATTTCGTAAAATTCGGAAATAAGTTTGGACCTTATAATGAATGTGTGATTCGGTCTGGGCACCCAGGTAGGGTGCCAGTCGCGGCCCACGGGTCTGGGTCGTGACAAAAGTGGTATCAGAGCGATTTGTCCTCAGAATGTCTACAGGCCGTGTCTCGTAGAGTCTTGTTTATCGATGTGTTGTGCACCACATCTATAAGCAGGGAGCTACAGGGCATTTAGGATGTTACTTTCTTTGGAATCTTAGATTGTGCGATAGAGCTGTGCTATTAGCATGATTTTGATCTGACTCACCTTTGTGTTTGCAGTGATGCCTCCGAAGAAGGCAACGGCGGCCCAGAAGGGCAAAGCGAGGATGGGAGAGACTAGCCAGGCACAGCGAGCTACCCGGGCTCGTGTTTATGATTTGCCTGAGGATGTGCCTCATTCTGAAGGGTCTGCTACCCCCCCCCCCCCCCCCCACTAGTACAGCCTGGAGCAGGACCTTCAGCAGCTCCAGAGGTCCATGTACCCGCTCCTGAGACTCCAGCTCCTCAGCCAGGGGCGGAGGATCGGACCTTGAGGGAGGTTGTACAGCTGTTGACTACACTGGTAGCAGGACAGGCTCGCAGACGCGGGCGAAGGGACGATGATGACGATGACAGGCGGGACAGCCTGAGAGTTCGGGAGTTTCTGTTATGTGGCCCTCCAGAGTTCTTCGGGTCTAAGCCCGATGAGGACCCCCATGATTTTATTCGGGGGATGCGACGCTCACTGGACTTGGTCAGGGCTTCAGAGACCGAGTCGGTTGAGCTGGCTTCGCACAGGCTTCGAGATGTGGCTATCCACTGGTACGAGACTTGGGAGCTGTCTAGAGGAGAGGGTGCCCCTCCAGCCACTTGGGATCAGTTTGTGACAGCATTCACCCGCCACTTTTTGCCCCCCAGAGTTACGGCGGGCGCGGGCTGATCGATTCTTATGTCTGCAGCAGAGGGGTCGGAGTGTTCGCGAGTATAATCTTTAGTTTGATTCTCTGGCCCGATATGCACCGGTTGTGGTAGCAGATATGTTCGATCGGATGCACAGATATGTTATGGGATTGGACCGGTATTTGGTTGATAGTTGTATGGCAGTGTCATTGCAGGCAGACATGGACATTGCCCGACTTCAGGCCTATGCGATGGGTATGGAGGACCGTCGCAGGTCTGATCCTGCTGGCAGAGATCGAGATAGGAGGCCGCCCAAGAGGGCTAGGTCCGCAGGTTATTCTGGAGATTCTCGAGGCGAACAGCCTCAGCAGCAGCAGTCAGATAGGCATTTTCCTTCATCCGGCCGGAGTACTCAGTCAGGCAGCCGGAGATTCGATAGTACAGGACCGTCTGGGGCCGGTCAGAGCTCCAGAGTGGCAGGTTCACAGGTACCCAGGGGTCCCAGCCAGGCCAGACCACCCAGTCCCGTGTTTTCGTATAATTGGAAATTGAGAAATAATTACGATTTATGTGTTATAAGGAAATATTTTGATTTTGGTGAATATGACTATGTTGGTTATGGAATATTTAATGTTAAGACATCGGGAAAGGCCGAGGGTAAATTTGGAGTTTCGGAAATTAGTTTCGGGAATTACAAAACGGGACTTTTAATGAATTGGGCCAAGAAAAATTGAACAAGAATTTAGGCCCAAAGTTAATGGGGTGGCCGGCCACTAGGCAAGCCCAAGCCCATTTTTAATGTCATGTGCTATGCACATGACCCTTAATAATGGATATATATCAAGTATCTTGCTAACTATCAAGAACAAAAAAAATAAATTGAAGAACACCCAAAGAAGGGCTCTCGGCCGAACAAGAATAGGGAGAAAGAAAAAAATTGTGCTAGCTTGTGTTGTGATCCAAAAATCTTGCTTTTTGCATAGTTGTGGAGTACTCAAGACCCTCTTCAACGGAGTACAATTAGTTTGGCGTAAGGTGCGCGTTTGCGACAAGTCGGGTTTTCAAGAAAAGGTAAGAATTTTGCCCCTTTTAATGTTATAGAATTGATATGAATATGTTAAAGATTGGGAATAGAGGAGAATCCCGTAACTTTGATGTAAATAGAAAGCCGTGGGTGTGTGTGTATATTGTGTGTTGGCCGTGAGCCATAGGGAGAAGAAAGTGAGGTGAATTGATCTTGTTTAGTTGGTATAATGTGTTGTTGTGATCCTTGTGTCGTAAATGATTGATTGATGAATTAAATTGGCGTTGGAAAATGATTTCGGATATTATCGGAAAGCGTATACCTTCGGTATCATTATGTATATCATTGTATATATAGAGTGCTAAAGACTTTAAATATGAATTTATAATGATGTTAATGAATTCGGAATGAAACGACGCGAGTTAGAATGTTCGTCGTGAATTTTCGATGTTTTGAAGAATTATGGAATGTAATGGATTTTGGGGTAATTTCGTGTATGGCTTGGATTGTAGTTAGGATGTGACTGTATAAGTTTGAATGAGGAAATTAATGCAATTATGTAGATATAGAATTGGAGTTTTGGAAGTTTGAATGAAAGTTGCCAACTTAGATAATAAAGTAGAACTTTGGAGCTAGAGTGGTTTGATTATTGCTTGTGTTGTTTGGTGATGTGTGGGCTGTTGTTATTGATGTATTTTGAGCCGGGCTAAGCCTCGGGGATGTTAGATTTATAGGGGAAATGCTGCCGAAATTTCGGTAGGCAAAAATGAAGTTAAAGGCATTTTTAAGCCTAAGAATCTCAATTGTTAACTTTGACCATTTGCAGATTTCAGACGAAACGGGACTGGACTTTTGGGAGAGCATACTACATCTGTGAGGTATGTAAAGCTTCCCACTCCTTCGTTTGGCATATCTTAGTATGATAGGCGAATATGAGAACTTCCGGAGCATTTCTGCTCCTCGAAACCCGATCCACAGAAAGGTTACTATTCATTCAATTCAATTGAAGCCTAAGGGCTCTATTTTGGCTAGAATGCCACCACTCGTCCGAAACCTATCGAAATGTGGTCGGGTAACTTAGAAATGATTATGTATGACCCTTTGGCCTATAAATGTTCGGAAAATATGTTCGCCACCTCAATTTGACTCGAGGTCGGCCCGCTACCCCGAAACGCCCTAATTGTCTTATTGGGCTATCTTTGTGAATAAATTTTGACATGCTACTTTCGATTTTGGAAACGTTTTGTGAAATGAAACCTTATACCGACTAAGTATTCGATTACTTTGTATTATGAAATGACTTATGGGATTACTCTATTTTGAGAGACTATTTTGAAGTATGATTTGCATTTGTTTGCTCACGACTCCGCTCGTGCCTTATTATGACTTCGTTCACCGGTTCCCGGGCCGGATTTTGATTCGTGCGCTTTATGATAATTCGGCCGTATGCTGTGTTACGGTTCCCGAGGCTTCGCCATAGGGCCGGGTTCCGTTTGGAGTTATGCTGTGATATGGCTCGTGATGCGATACGCTCACCTATGATTATGTTTGTGTTCGGGGATGTACGGAGATTTGAAACCTTCTGGTGTTATGCTGTGTGTGGCGCCAGCGTCGGAGTGGCGACCACGTTCCTAAGCATTTGCATGATTTCGTTTGCATTATATATACGTATATGATCTTGATACGGATTTTGACATACCGATTTGTATTCCACTTTGTTATCTGAATTGCTTTCGTTTTGATCCATATTTCTGTACTCCGTGCTATACATACTCAGTACATATTTCGTACTGACCCCCTTTCTTCGGGGGCTGCGTTTTATGCCCGCAGGTACAGACATTGGTGATCCTCCACAGTAGGCTTCCCTCTTTGCTATTCCGGAGTACTCCTCTTTGATCCGGAGTCCACTTTTGGTACAGACTCCTTTTGCTTTGTAGATATTCTGTACATTTGACTATTTGGGTACGGCGGGGCCCTGTCTCGCCATATGTCTTTGTTTTGAGTTCGTAGAGGCCTGTAGTCATATATGTGGGGTAAGGGTCCTGTATATGTTGGTTTGATTTCGTTTTCTGGTCTTAAAGCGGTCTGCTTGTTATGATGGCCCCAAATGGCCCTTATGCTTATGTTTGCACTTTTGACCGGCGATGTCTATTCCGCCGCTCAGTTGTATTTGATTTGTGCGACCGCTTAAGACATATTTTCGTATAAATTATGTTTGATATGATTTCGTAAAATTCGGAAATAAGTTTGGACCTTATAATGAATGTGTGATTCGGTCTGGGCACCCAGGTAGGGTGCCAGTCGCGGCCCACGGGGCTGGGTCGTGACAGTGAGGCTCCGAAGGGAGACATGAGACCCGTATCACCAGTTGACTCAGGATCGAGGATGTAAGAAGTATAAGAAAAAGCATCAGATATTCCATTGAGACGGACCTATCGGGAGATGTGGCTCCAATAGGAGGAGACCCGACTGAGAAATCATATGATAAAGACTCGTTTAAGGGTTCACGAGACTCCTGTGGACGAAGACGTAATTGAGGAAGTACAGAGTTTGGCACATCTAGATTGTCCCTACGTTTCAGCATTATGTTAGGCCAGACTAGTAGACGGTGGGAAGACAAGTATGAAGAGCACACTTCACTTTACAGCCCACCAGATCAGGCTAAGGACCGATCGGCTACAGGTATACAACTCTTTTATGGAAATTTCTCATGTGTGTGCATTTACTGTAGATTATTACTTAATAGCAACTAGCGAAAATCCTAAAGGGACCAATAACTAAAGTTTTTATAAGTAACTGCGATTAAGATGCTTTCGCCACCATTGGGAATCTTGAAAGTTAGGATGAAAAGTAGTCATACATGCAGACTGAAGGTGATTATTGAGGATTTCAAAGGCAAAATAGCATTTTCTTAGTCGGAAGAGTAAGAGATCCTTTTTATTCCGGAGGGAGATGCATTACGAGAATTTATTGGGACCCATTGGAACTTCAGCTTGTTCTAGGTCATGCAATAAAGGTCACACAGTAGGGTGGATGTGATCATACCAGCGCTAACGCACCGGATCCCATTAGCACTCCAAGGTTAAGCGTGTTAGGGTGAGCATAATACTAGGATGGGTGATCCCTTGAGAAGTATATTAAGAGTCCTACAAATTCATACATAAGAGACAGATGAGAAGCTAGAGTAACCTAAGGGAAATTGGAGTACACGGAGTGGTTATAAACCCTAAAAGGTCGCGAAGGATGAGGTGGACTTGACCGGCAAAGAGAAAGAAGGTGCATCACATCTCTAGAATTAGGATGAGTTCGAATAGTATTGGGAAGTACTTTGAAAGCAAGGCGTTAGTGTATATATATATATATATGTGTGTGTGTGTGTTGGACATCCCATATGTGGCTGAACCAATCAGTGTATGGGTCCTAGCAACTGACGTTACGGTATACTGAAGGCATCAATCGACCAGGGTAGTGAAGTTCAAGTGATAGATGTTACAAGGTAAGTTGATGATATTTTCACCACAGGTTAGAGTTGGAAATTCCTAATGCAATAACATTAGGGAAAGGAAGAAAGTGAGTATATAGAAAGTAAAGTGTAAGAAATGGGGGGTGAGTGAAGCTTCCAAGAGAGACGACGGGCAAGGCAAGGGACTATTTGGATAAAATTCGAAGGTAGGCATGCGAAAGGGATGAAGTATGGTAGTGTGAAACAAAAGATGAATGTGTGGGGTCAGAAAATAGACTTCGATAAGGGGGACTAAAGGATAGTAATCACAAATAGGGATGTGAAGTAAGAGAGAGAATGATCAGGCCTTGCAACGATACTAAGAGATTTTCAGCGCTCGAGAGGTATATAAAGGGATAAATGCGTAGTTATACTGACACGGTTGCCTCGGAAATGGAGAAGCTTTCCTAAAAGATGATTTAAGAATAGAATGAATTTGCACGTTTAAAGGAATATTTCATGAACTTCAAGGTCAATACTATAAAATAACAAGTGGAGAAGGGCGCTCGAGGAGGAAGGAACTCAAGGAAGGTTTGAGGATTAAAGCAGGAAAGGTACACTAGTGGGCTGGTCAAAAGGAGAGGAGAGAAGAAGAAGGGAAAAAAAGGAAAATTGATCAATCACCAAGGACAAGCGAGAGGATAATAAACTAACAAAGCTAACCGGGGGGTAGTACATCAATGACATGGGATGAGGATAAGGAATACCGAGATTTAATTATAAAGGAAATAGAAGGATGTATAGGAAATATTCATGAGTATGGACTAGCCTTGGTGGCTAGAAGGAGAAGAAAGAAGAGAGTATATTTGCAAGGATTTCACGATCCTAACAAGAAGTGGCAGAACACTGGAAAAACTACAACGCATAGGTGGGAAGGAAAATTTCAGAAAAGTGAGCTAAGTGAATAAAAGGATTGATAGTGGAAGTGGAAGAGTGTAGAATATTAACTCTTAATGATATATTGTAGACGTAAAGTGAGACTAGAAACTCAGAGTAAGAATAATTTCAGTGATAATAGTTGTGGAGGAAGACGAGGGATAAAAAGAGCTAAGTGTGACCAAATGTTCCCTAAAATGTTTCGATAGATTCCAATATTCCTATTAACCCGTTGATTCGGGAAATGTTCAGTCATAAAAGGTAGAAGTAGAAAGGCCTTAAAGAAGGCAGCGAGAATGGATCAGTAATACATAAGCGCTTTGTTCAAATACAAAGCCTCGATTAGCAGAAAGGAAAATAAGTCAAGCTATACAATGAGAGAATTCCAGCATTATAAGAGACCAAAGGAGTTGGAGGATCGTTAAGGTTGGCCAATGTCTACTGATATTCGGGAGTTACTATTGTATAAGAACACCCTAAAAAGGGGGGAAGAGCAGATCTAGTCCTGAAATGAAGTATGACATTGTCAAAATTCCAAAGAAAAAAAGAGGTTATCTTAAGGAGGCCAAAATTCAGGCGTAATGGCATATCAAGAATGCCTTAAGAGGGAGCAGGAACGAATTAAAGATAAGCATACCACAAAGCAGGTATGAAAAGGAATTAAAATTGATCAAGCGAATACTTCATACAGACATGAGATATGATATTTCTAGACCAAGGAAATTGGTGCCGCACCTAAATAGGCAGCGACATATCCTAAAGAGTAATAAAGAGAGTAAGAAAGCTCTGCAAGCTAACTACAAAGAGAATGACGAAATGGATGATGAGTACAAAGGACACTTTAGGTTACAACGGAAGAAAATCTTGATATTAAAGGAAAAATATGAGAATCTTAACAAAGGGAGTAACGATAAGCAGTGTGGCGATCTCTAAAGAGAGGAAGAACGGTATGGGTACAGATAGAAAGGCAGCAGCATCACCAGAAATTAGAAAGTATATCACGGGTCACTACCCATACTGAGTACAAGGGTATGTATTATAGATTATATGAACCATCAGCGTAAGGTCATGCCCTACAGATGGGAATGGACACACCGGAAAGCCAAAAAGGAATGACAGATAACTAAGTGATCACTGGAATGAGGAAGTCAAAGGTAAGTATACCATACCGATGTTGGAAAAGAAGCTGTGGTAAAGTGAGAATTGCCCTAACTTTATAATTATAAGTTATATTGCAAGATTTGAGGCAAAGGAATTAAAGGAAGAGTTTTGACAAGAACTCGAAGATATTGTAAGCTATAGACCCGTTAGAACTATGATTATTGGTTCATCGCAATATATAATCCTACTACGAGGAATAATAGAGATGGTGATGGAACATTAGGAATGTACGTATTTAAGAAATCGTATTAAGGATATAGTTATAACTGATCATGGAAACGAATTAAGACGGATGGTTGAAGAAACGTAACCGTTAAGAGTAAGGATTTTTCAGTAGCAGAGTAACGCTAAACAAGCAACATGACATTAGTAGAAAAAAATTTATGATGAATCGGAAAGCTTGGCTGATGAATTACGAGGGGATAATTTAGCACGTATCTAAGCTCAACAAGTACAACTAGGGATAGCTAAGATAGCATCGGAGGAGTCAACAAAAGAAAGTGTTGTATTCGAGCAAGGGAGTTATCCGTTAATAAAGAAATAAGGAATGAAGAGGAGAGACGCTCGCAGGATGGTGAGTAGCCATAGTGTGGCCAGTTAAACCACATGAATGAAGACAGAATCAGAATGGAATACTAGTTGACTTGTGATTATATACATGAGGATTGAAGACTGTACAACTCACAAACGAATTTGATAAAGAGCTAAGAAAGAACAAGATGAAACTGACCAAATTATTGTATAAGTATACGGTAATTGAACGAAATTCAATGAGGACATTTAGGATCGGTGCACTACAACATTCGAGGACGAATGTTTTTAAGGGAGGAAGGATGTTACACCCCATATCTTCGAAGAAGCACTTATCAAATTTGAATCATAACTACGTTGAGTTATGGTTAAGTAACACCACTTTGGAATATAATGAGCAAGAATTATTAAGTATATTTAATGTGTGAAGAATGTATATAAGGTATACCGAAAGGTTTTATAAGGAAATGAGTGGAAGAAATGTAGTAGTACGACTTTGGAGCAAGAATGGGTAAAGTTTCGTGTGAAAATTTTTGTCCAACTTGAGGGAAGAATATCTCTTAGCATATGAAGTATTTTAAGGTGTTTCAAAAGCCTAAAATGAAGTTCGTCGAGTCTAGTTTCCAAAAAAATAAACCGCTCATCTGTAGGAAATCGGGGTAGATAATTATGGACGTTACAAGTTCTGCTGACAGAGCAAAAACACGTGCTGCAGTAACCGGGTTGCTACAGTAAACTGCTACAGCGACCCGGCCCGAATTTGACCCCCTATATAAAGGGTAAAACGCTTTTTTTTCATCAGATTTTCCCTCAAAAACTCAGAAATATAGTTGAGGGTGTGAGACTATCAAGAATTGAGCGATTTTGCAAGTGGCAGAGTATTAGTTTAGGTGCGGATGGCGCGCAGTGGTCATTGTGATATTGTTTGGCGGTGGATTTTTGTTTGGATTCAAGGTGAATGTCACACCTTAATCTTGATCTGGGTGAGATAGGCACCCGACCCTTACTTAGGGCCGAGCGAACCCTCAGACTCTTAGTGCACACATAATCTTCTTAGACTTTTTAAATCAAATAAAGATGGAATACCTAGTACATTTCTTTTTCAGAAACATTCTTTTTATCATTCTCAAATCCAACAAAATCTGTAATCTGTATGTACCTGTGTGGCATGAAACGCAGCCCCCGAAGAAAAGGGGTCAGTACGGAAAATGTACTGAGCATGTAAGGCAAAGATCACAAAAAAGGGGCAGAACTAATAGTAATAATACAGAAACATGTACAATGTCCAGAATATCAAAACTCTTGCCTTTAAAACATAAATCATGCATATCGTTATCACATACCATACCCGGCCCGTTATGGGACTCGGTGGATAAAATCATGTCACCATACTTTCATATCATTATGCATGCATATACATATACATATACATATATATATATATACCGTACCCGGCCCTCTAGTGAGGGACTCGGTGAATGAAGTCATACCGTACCCGGCCCATTAAGGGACTCGGTAGATAGAATCATGCACGTGCACATCATATATCATACACATACCGTACCCAGCCCTCTAGTGAGGGACTCGGTGAATCAAATCATCATATTCCCTCCTGGCCGCCATAACACATCATCATCATCATTATATCATCATATACACATATACCGTACCCGGCCCATTAAGGGACTCGGTGAACAATGCAGAGGAGTGCGCACGATAACATACCCAGCCCGGGACTCGGTGAATAGACATATTGAGCTTGCACGAACAGAGTAGTGAGAAACCATATGCACACAAATCAAGACTCGATAGGTAAGTACATAAACCAACACTTGAGGTTCGTAAACACGTTTCAAGTCAATCGGAGTTCGTATGAAAAAGTTATGGACGTTTTAGTACAGAACTTTCTTCAAACGTTTCAGAAGCCATATTTTGGAACATCAAAGTAACAATCATGTTAAGTACCTTTCGAATATCATTATGGATCAAATCAATATGCCGACATCATATATCATATATACATATAACAGATTCACGCATGCATACTCATAGAACATCAAACAGTGTATTGCTGCGGAACGTGCAACCCGATCCATACAATATATTGCTGCGGAACGTGCAGCCCGATCCATAAATATATTGCTGTGGAACGTGCAGCCCGATCCATAATTATAATATATTACTGCCGAGGAACGTTCGGCCCCATCCAAGACTGTATGCAAAAGTTAGAAACATTAATACTTACAGAACCATTTTAAGGACATGAACTCTTATACCTGGCTCGTTATCCAATTAGTCCATAACCTCAACCATACTAAGTATGCTCATATCAATGGGCAAATAAGAATCGTAGACACGTTCGGAAGCATATCCAATAGAACTTTGGAAACCATGGATACGTATCAAAGCCATATGAGACAGCTTATGGAAATCAAGAACGATAGTCATCCTAGTGGCTCTAAGAATAGGAATCTCTTTGAAATCATACATATACATCATATACTCGTTTCATAGGAATCATGCCAAAAGAAAGAAAGAGTAAGCCTTACATACCTGTGCCACGCCTTATTAGCTACGCTTATTTGTCCCAAACTTGCTTGTCTACATTCAAGAAGATTTTACATAATCATTAGACTCATCGACATATACTTGTCTTAGTATTTCAAATGAGTTCACTTATATTCTACCGAAATTTCGGCAGCATTTCCCCTGTAAATACACCATCCCCGAGAATCTAACTCGGCCAATTTATCAATCAACAATCCGAGAATTTAACTCGGCCAAATCATCAACAATAATGCCAACAATCATACTATCAACTTCAACAATTATTTCGAAATACATTCTAACATTAAATCAAGCCAACATCAATGCTTACACGTTCAAATACTTTCCCGAGACCATACAACACAATTCAAGAATACTTCACACAAGTCATGCAATATTCAAAACAATCTAGCCAATTGCCATTTCACCTGAAACCTTCCAAAAGCAACAAGAACCATAACAACACACTTCCTTCTTTCAAATTCAATTACAACAACCCAACTTACAATCTTCCAACACATGTCTCATTTCCAATATTCATGAAGTATATTTACCACATACACATTCTTTCTTTCCAAATTCATGAACTATAATAATAGTCTATGCATTAACAACTTCATTCCTATAATGACAAGAAACTATACTAATGTCAAATTAATTTCTTCAACACTCCCACAACAATTACAACTTCATTTCAAGCCATCAAATCTTCATTTTTATTATGGAATCCTCAACAACAACAATCAAAATACTAAATAAAATCAACTCATCATATCTATACAACATTACACTATATTCGGCCACAACCACCATATTCATGTTTCATGAATTTCATCCGTTTCTACCTTCTACAATACTCACAAATCGTCCATAAAACATGTAAGAGAAGGTTGAACACATACCTTTTTCCCCTTATCTCTTTACTCGGCTGGGGGTATGTTTTGCACAAATGAATGATTTAATTGCTCTAACAACTCCTTCATGTTAATAAGGACCTTCCAATTGTTTGGAACACTAGGAGAAAACAATTTTTCTTGATGAATTTCCATGGCACTAAATTTTCTTGTCATGGCCGAACCTAGCTCCTCTTCTTTCTTTTTCTTTCTTTTTCTCTAAGCTTCTTGAATCTTCCCAAATGTTGAAGATGAATAAGATGATATACTTATCATCTTTTGGGCCATTTATTTTAAACTTCCATATGGGCCAAGGCCCACTATAACTTGGACGGCCACATTGCCATTTTATTTCAAGCCTATCTTTTTTTTTTTTTGTAATTCATGAAAATTATTTTCCTAATTCCAAATTTGCCCTCAGCCTTCCTCATTATTTCCATGAGCCATCTTGTGAATTTCCCTTTTTACCCTTAGCCTTTCTCAATATTTCCATACCAATAGTATTCATAAATAATATTCACAAACAACTTGCACACTAAAATAGTTTTGGAAGATGGTCTTGCCTTCAACGTACCACGACTACCTCAAAATATCCGAACGTACAAAGTACGGGCTATAACATCCTCCCCCCCTTTAGAACATTCATCCTCGAATGTGCATCTGATTTTAAGGGGTGTCATAATACTTCGGGAGGGCCCTTTTTATAGTTGTCCTTTTTCTTCCTACCCATCCCAATTTAATTTATAATCGAACTTCTTAGTCTTTACATGAGTCCTCATTCCGTGTCATGGGCTTTCTAATCCGCTGTGCCTACTCATGATCCTTGTGCTCCCCAGATTATCCCTTTTCTGTTTTTGCTTTGTTACCACACCTTAATAGAAGCCTTGTCTTTGGTACGCAATCATCGCTTAACGATCCATATGGCCACAGGTTGTTCCTTGCTCTCATTTGATCTACAGTATTACAGTCTCTCTTATCATGCTATAATTATCCATCGGTCTTTTGGTGTTCCCTTTTCTTCGCCCCCTGTTTCTTTACGTCTTTGTCACCATCCCTTTTAATCTTTCATTCCGAATATTTACCCAAAACATATGTACGTAACTTTTCTTTGCCAATTATTATCCTTCGCAGTCCAGTCGTGCTTATGGTGACTTACGATCCGAATTCACCTAACTTCTTAGCTCGCAGCATCTTGAGTTCTTACTACAACTTTCTCTTTATTTCCTTCTCTCACATTTCTCGACACAAGTATCCTTGTTTTTGATCTCTTTGTATTGGCGCTCATTTCACCCTTCATTATTTCTTGTTGGCTCTCCGGTGGGGGATTCCTTACAAATATGATCGAGCATCGCTTCACATCGATGATTCATATAAATTCATAGCGTATATCATCGTGTTTTGTATAATTAAAGGTCCATGAGTTATTTTCTAGTATCCAAGGACCTCTTTTATTTTACTCACAGGCACCGCGTTCTTTCTTTCCTTCAAAAATTTCCAGATTACCAATTGTTAATACTCTCGTCATAATCGTCGTTGTTGTCCGAAATATCTTTTGGATCTTATCATTTTCTCCCTTATTCTTTGTGCACTTTGCTTGTAGGCCTTTCTTGCTCTCTTTGTTACCCTTTAAAACATATCACTGCGTACTTAGGTACGACGCCAGTTTGTCCGATGGGAGAGATTCAAGTTATATTCTAAGCATATGATAACTCACGTTGGCATGAAGCATTCTTTTAAGGTTTCTTCCACCCTTTTCCCTCATGTCGGCCTCACGGTACCCTTCATTGTCAACTCGTTTCTATTCCTTTCATGTATTCTCTTGATATACCGATACATTTTGAACTCTAGCCCCGAGCTAATAAATTCTCCTCTTCTGGAGCCTGAAAATGTTGCGAGTCCTTTCTAAGTCTAATATAATGTGTTGTCCCCCCCCCCCCCCCCCCTTTATAAGGGGTTCCTTATATGTCACAATCTTCGAGTACCCTAGTCTTCGATTATACTTCATTTCTCGTCTTTCTTTCCAACTCTGCGCATAACATATCGAAAACTTCTTACCATAAGTTTTTATTTCATTTCCTATCTATATCATCACTCTGGTCAATCATTCCCATATCTTTCCATCCATTATTAGTCCTGTCACTCATTTAGCTCACTTACTCGTAATTCCTCTTAACCATGCACTTGCATTGCAACGACGCATCCATATTTTTCGAGCATTCCGCTACTCTTGTTCTTATCACAGAATCCTTACGGCTTGTACCTTTTCCTTTCTTGTTATTTGCAGCATCAACTTGAAGTTCGTGAAATATTCCTTCTAACGCACAAATCCGTCCTATTCTTAAGTCACCTTTTCAGGAAAGCTCTTCCACATCCGAGGCAACCATATTAATATAGCTGCCCATTTTATTCCTTTATATAATTTTCGAGAGCCAGAATCTTCTAACGTCGTCACAAGGCTTAATCGTTCTTTTCTCTTACCTTGCATTCCTTGTTGCAATCACTATTCTTTTAGCCCACTTATTTAGAATTGGTGCTCGATCCTCGCACATTCCCTTTTTGCTCCATATTACCACGCTTTATTCTTTTTTGACGTGCCTATCTTTGAATTTTTATCCATATAGTCTCATACCTTGCCGGTAATTTCTGTCGGGGCTTTACTCACTAAGGTTTCTTACCTTTCACCTTTTTCCGACACTTTGATCCCTTTATCTTCCATCTACAGTCTTTCCTTCTTTTCCGGATATCGTTGTGTTAAGACTTTTCCATTCTTAACCTTTAGCGAGAATAGCATCAGCTTATTTTATAACACTTGCACCATTTATTTTTGCTGTCACTCGAACGTCGGTACCCTTACATTGATTGACATCTTCCATACCGTAGCACTAGTCGCTGCGGCACACATGCCCACCGATACATTCACATGTGGGATATCGTACGCCTTCACATATACATATATATATATAATTACTATCAACTAGCCCGCAAAATACCTCCAAACGCCATTCAAACCTATCCAAATTTCAGAACTGTGTTGCACCTTCTGTCTTTCCATCGGTCTGGCCTGCCTCGTCCTACGTGGCGTCTTATGGTCTCCAACCATCCCGTATACTCTAGTTCCCCTTAGGTTACTTTAGCTTCTCATTTGTCTCTTATGTCGGATTATATAGAATTTCTTGCATACTTCCCAGGGGGTCACCCATCCTAAAATTGCTCCCACCTTAGCACGCTTAACCTCTAAACTTTGGTGGAATCCGGTGCCTTAATGCTGATATAATCGCGTCCGCTTCCTCACATGACCTTTATTACATGATCTAGAGCAAATTGAAGCCTTACAGATTCCGAGACATTTTTGTAACACGTCCTTTCTTTTACAATTACTGTTTTACCCTTTTCAATCCTCAATATTCACCTTTCACCTATGAGTATGGTTACCTTTTATCCCAGATTTCCAAATTCGCGATGGTGGGGAACATACCTTCATTGCCGTTACTTATAAACTAAACACTCGGTTATCAACCTGTTTAAATTTTTAGCCACCATCCTTATACAGTAATCTACAGCAAACTGATTGTCGGTTTTCTCTAAGTCCTCCAACAGGCCTTACTCTTACTAAACCTCGGATGTTATCCATTTTAATCCTTCAGACTGCTAATCGTCGTTCTCGCTAGTATTCTTCCTGTCATGCCAAATCCATAACTCTTCCGAAACAGTGCATCCCACTTATTATCCTTTTTACGATATTTCCTTTCCACGCTCCTTCCCATTAGGCGTACCAGATCAACTAACCAGATTTTGAAAAAAATTCTGACCGGGTCTCCTCTACCATTCTTACTATTCAGAATCTGTACATAGTAAATATCGACAATACCTCACAGAACATACGGCCATATATCACATTCTAGCCATTCAGAGCTTCCAATTTCAGGTAAAGAACAAAATATCAATACTTACCCCTGTGGCTTTCCATATCGCCATTCACTTTCCTCCGTCGTATGTAAGGCTTATATGAGGAATTTCAGTTCCTATGACTTGGCTCTATTGCACGATCTAAGACAGAAGGAAGGTCAACAATCCCTAGATGCCCCGTAGCTTCCTGTTTATAAATGTGGCGCGCTTCACACCATAAACAGGACTCTACCGGACACGACTTTGTAGACAACCCCTAGGACAAACCTGCTCTGATACCACTTTGTCACACCCTAATCTTGATCAGGGTGTGATGGGCACCCGACCCTTACTTAGGGCCGAGCGAACCCTCAGACTGTTAGTGGACACATAATCTTCTTAGACTTTTTAAATCAAATAAAGATGGAATACCTGGTACATTTGTTTTTCCAGAAACATTCTTTTTATCATTATCAAATCCAACAAAATCTGTAATCACATGGAAGTTATATCATAACACAAAATGACACATCGTCTGATGGAGCCGCTTACAGACTGACTTCCAACACCCACGACTCTGTCTGCAAAGTCTCTAACATCAATCCAGAAATCAGAACGTACATATACTCTGACTCGGCAACACTCCAGAAGAAAATGGAGCTCGCCAATCTTGCTGAAACATCTTCTGATGAATCTTCTACTCATCTGTATGTACCTGCGTGGCATGAAACGCAGCCCCCGAAGAAAGGGGGTCAGTACGGAAAATGTACTGAGCATGTAAGGCAGAGATCACAAAAAAGGGGCAGAACTGACAGTAATAATACAGAAACATGTACAATGTCCAGAATATCAAAACTCTTGCCTTTAAAACATAAATCATGCATATCGTTATCACATACCATACCCGGCCCGTTATGGGACT
The DNA here is from genome assembly GCF_019175385.1 of Lycium barbarum. Taxonomy (NCBI): domain Eukaryota; kingdom Viridiplantae; phylum Streptophyta; class Magnoliopsida; order Solanales; family Solanaceae; genus Lycium; species Lycium barbarum. The sequence goes on from NC_083345.1 coordinate 77,453,468, forward strand.
CGGTGGATAAAATCATGTCACCATACTTTCATATCATTATGCATGCATATACATATACATATACATATATATATATATACCGTACCCGGCCCTCTAGTGAGGGACTCGGTGAATGAAGTCATACCGTACCCGGCCCATTAAGGGACTCGGTAGATAGAATCATGCACGTGCACATCATATATCATACACATACCGTACCCGGCCCTCTAGTGAGGGACTCGGTGAATCAAATCATCATATGCTCTCCTGGCCGCCATAACACATCATCATCATCATCATATCATCATATACGCATATACCGTATCTGGCCCATTAAGGGACTCGGTGAACAATGCAGAGGAGTGCGCACGATAACATACCCAGCCCGGGACTCGGTGAATAGACCTATTGAGCTTGCACGAACAGAGTAGTGAGAAACCATATGCACACAAATCAAGACTCGATTGGTAAGTACATAAACCGACACTTGAGGTTCGTAAACACGTTTCAAGTCAATCGGAGTTCGTATGAAAAAGTTATCGACGTTTTAGTACAGAACTTTCTTCAAACGTTTCAGAAGCCATTTTTTGGAACATCAAAGCAACAATCATGCTAAGTACCTTTCGAATATCATTATGGATCATATCAATATGCCGACATCATATATCATATATACATATAACAGATTCACGCATGCATACTCATAGAACATCAAACAGTGTATTGTTGCGGAACGTGCAGCCCGATCCATACAATATATTGCTACGGAACGTGCAGCCCGATCCATAATTATAACATATTACTGCTGAGGAACGTTCGGCCCCATCCAAGACTGTATGCAAAAGTTAGAAACATTAATACTTACAGAACCATTTTAAGGACATGAACTCTTATACCTGGCTCGTTATCCAATCAGGCCATAACCTCAACCATACTAAGTATGCTCATATCAATGGGCAAATAAGAATCGTAGACACGTTCGGAAGCATATCCAATAGAACTTTGGAAACCATGGATACGTATCAAAGCCATATGAAACAGCTAATGGAAATCAAGAACGTTAGCCATCCTAGTGGCTCTAAAAATAGGAATCTCTTTGAAATCATACATATACATCATATACTCGTTTCATAGGGATCATGCCAAAAGAAAGAAAGAGTAAGTCTTACATACCTGTGCCACGCCTTATTAGCTACGCTTATTTGTCCCAAACTTGCTTGTCTACATTCAAGAAGATTTTACATAATCATTAGACTCATCGACAAATACTTGTCTTAGTATTCCAAATGAGTTCACTTATATTCTACCGAAATTTCGGCAACATTTCCCCTGTAAATACACCATCCCCGAGAATCTAACTCGGCCAATTTATCAATCAACAATCCGAGAATTTAACTCGGCCAAATCATCAACAATAATGCCAACAATCATACTATCAACTTCAACAATTATTTCGAAATACATTCTAACATTAACAACTCTTACCACACAATTCAACGACACTTCATTTATAATCAATTCAATCACATGAAATCAAGCCAACATCAATTCTTACACGTTCAAATACTTGCCCAAGACCTTACAACACAATTCAAGAATACTTCACACAAGTCATGCAATATTCAAAACAATCTAGCCGATATGCCATTTCACCCGAAACCTTCCAAAAGCAACAAGAACCATAACAACACACTTCCTTCTTTCAAATTCAATTACAACAACCCAACTTACAATCTTCCGACACATGTCTCATTTCCAATATTCATGAAGTATATTACCACATATACATTCTTTCTTTCCAAATTCATGAACTATAATAATAGTCTATGCATTAACAACTTCATTCCTATAATGACAAGAAACTATACTAATGTCAAATTAATTTCTTCAACACTCCCACAACAATTACAACTTCATTTCAAGCCATCAAATCTTCATTTTTATTATGGAATCCTCAACAACAACAATCAAAATACTAAATAAAATCAACTCATCATATCTATACAACATTACTCTATATTCGGCCACAACCACCATATTCATGTTTCATGAATTTCATCCGTTTCTACCTTCTACAATACTCACAAATCGTCCATAAAACATGTAAGAGAAGGTTGAACACATACCTTTTTCCCCTTATCTCTTTACTCGGCTGGGGGTATGTTTTGCACAAATGAATGATTTAATAGCTCCAACAACTCCTTCATGTTAATAAGGACCTTCCAATTGTTTGGAACACTAGGAGAAAACAATTTTTCTTGATGAATTTCCATGGCACTAAATTTTCTTGCCATGGCCGAACCTAGCTCCTCTTCTTTCTTTTTCTGTCTTTTTCTCTAAGCTTCTTGAATCTTCCCAAATGTTGAAGATGAATAAGATGATATACTTATCATCTTTTGGGCCATTTATTTTAAACTTCCATATGGGCCAAGGCCCACTATAACTTGGACGGCCACATTGCCATTTTATTTCAAGCCCATCTTTTTTTTTTTTGTAATTCATGAAAATTATTTTCCTAATTCCAAATTTGCCCTCAGCCTTCCTCATTATTTCCATGAGCCATCTTGTGAATTTCCCTTTTTACCATTAGCCTTTCTCAATATTTCCATACCAATAGTATTCATAAATAATATTCACAAACAACTTGCACACTAAAATAGTTTTGGAAGATGGTCTTGCCTTCAACGTACCACGACTACCTCGAAATATCCGAACGTACAAAGTACGGGCTATAATAGTGAGCACCGAAGATATTGCTGTTTGAGTAACAAAAGGTACGAATCTCTCCCTATTGACATTGCTCTAGGTTTATTTACGGAAATAGAGTGATCAAATGATAGTGTAATGAAGTAGTTAGCTGAAAAATTGGATAAGCATCATATGGGCTGTCTTATGGAGTATTTGGACATTGATGGTAACGTTGTTTATGATAGTATTGTGGTGTGTTGTTATTAGTTGTTGGTATTGTGATTTCGGGCTAGGGATATAAACAGAGGAGATGCTGTCGAAATTTTGGCAGATTCTAGAAAGATTTAATTTAAAGGCTTAAGATAAGCATTGGATAACGAGTCTAACAAAATATGAATTCCCTTGACCGTAGATTTGCGAGTTCGAAAAGTAGAAGTTGGACGAATAGATAAGCTTCAAGGTATGTAAAGCTATCCCTACTATCTTTTTGGCATGAATTACATAAATGAGCAAACGAAGAACATACATGACTCCAATGAACTCTAGTTCTCAGTGGTTCTTGACATGACTGTTGTCTTTGATTCATAAGTTTTGGTTCATTCTAATTATTCTCTTGAGTCCCAAATGATGGTTCATTTTGTACTAGATTGCTCCTATTACTCGTGCACAGTTTCATTGCATTGTTCACCGAGTCCCTCACTAGAGGGCCGAGTACCTATTATATTTCACTGAGTCCCTCACTAGAGGGCGGGGTAAGTATTATATTTCACCGAGTCCCTCATTAGACGGCCAGATACGTATTATATTTCACCGAGTCCCATAATGGGCCGGGTACGTATTATATTTCATTGAGTCCCTCACTAGAGGGTCGAGTACGTATTATATTTCATTGAGTCCCATAATGGGCCGGGTACGGTATATTATTTCATCAAGTCCCATAATGGGCTGGGTAGGTATCTATGTATATGACTTCATTCACCGAGTCCCATAATGGGCCAGGTACGGTATGTTATATATATGTATGACTCTCAACATAAGGTACAAGTGCTTTGGTATTTCGGGATTATCATACTTATTTCCTATCATCTTTCCACTCAGTCATGATCTTTAGTGCTGTACTTTATGCTTTACATATTCAGTACATTTTTCGTACTGACCCCCTTTCTTCGGGGGCTGCGTTTCACGCCCGCAAGTATAGGTTCTCAGTTTGGTGATCCTCCGACTTGGGACTTCTACTCAGCTGCTTGGAGAGCTCCATTGTTCCGGAGCTTGAGTCATTTTGGTACAGATCCCTTTGACATAGACTTTGTTATACTCTTAGAGGTCTGTAGACATATGTGGGTTGTGTATATATGATTTGGTCACCTATACAGATGTAGTTCATTTTGGATATTCCCGCGTATAGTGGCAGCCTTGTCGGCTTGCATATTTTGTGATGTTTGGTTAACTGTGAATCCTCAAGAGACAGGTTTATTCTGGTATATGGCATTATGATTTTATATCATGCTTTTGCAAATTTCCATATTGTCCTTAGTTTCAATTTGATTATATCTAGCAGGTTCGTATGCGAGTGTCCAACTCGGGCACTAGTCATGGCCCATCATTTTGGGTCGTGACAGACCCGCAATTCTTTATAGATGGAATGTTGAGAACATTACGGGTAATACATGCTTTGGATGTTGAGTCGGTAGAGTTGGCTTCCTGTAGGTTAAGCGATGTTACGGTTCATTGGTATACTATTTGGATATCTTCTAAAGGAGTCAACGCACCTCCACCGGTATGACAAGAGTTTGTAGATTCTTTCCTTCGATACTATTATTGCTAGAGGTTCAACGGGCCAGAGCTGACAGGATCTTGAATCTTAGACAGGGAAATATGAGTGCTCTAGAGTACAACCTTCGTTATAATTCTTTGGTCAGGTATGCTTCAGCCATGGTAGCCGATATGGGAGATCGCGTTCACCCGTTTGTGAATGGTTTGGGCCACATTTGATGGATAAGTGCTTGACAGCCTCACTTCAGGATGGTATGGATATTTCTCGCATTCAAGAACATGCCCAAAATTTGGAAGAACGGCAGCAACAGCGAAGGAGTGAGCGTGAGCATGATAGGGATTATAGTAAGAGGGCTAGATCCTTGGGTCTGGCTAGTAAGTTTAGAGGAGAGCAGAGGCAGTAGTATTCTAGGAATTCAAGCCATTCAGCGACTAGTGCACCTCCACGATTTGCAAGCCAGAGATTTGATAGACCTATTCACTCAGGACCGGGTAAGAGTTTCGGGTTCTCAGTACAGGGGTGATTCAGGATAGACGAGACCACTCTTACCATGATGTACTCAGTGCGGTAAGCTATATTGGGGATAGTACCAATTAGGTTCAGATGTTTGCTATGCCTGCGGTCAGCTAGTCCATATGATGCGTGATTGTCCCTCGAGAGGTAGTAGACGTATGGTTCGGCCCACAAGGTCCGCAGTTGGGTCTTTATAATCTATATGCCCTCTGGGACAAGGCTCATAGACACCGGCTGGTCGTGGTAGAGGTAGAGGAGGAGCGCCCAGTTCGAGTGGTCCTCAATACCGTATTTATACACTGGCTGGGCGACAGGATATTGAGTCTTCCCTTGATGTTGGCACGGGTATATTATCGGTATTTTCTCATGATGTGTATGCATTGATTGATCCAAGTTCTACATCTTCATATATTACTCCTTATATTACCGATCGTATTAGGGTGAAACCTGAGCCAATTAAGCCTTTCAAAGTGTCTACACCCATCGGTGACCCAGTAATAGCTAGCCGGGTATATAGAAATTGCATGGTTGTTATTTGTGACCATCATACTATGGATGATCTACATGAGTTGAAAATGGTAGATTTCGATGTGATTATGAGTATGGATTGGTTGGCTTCTTGCTATGCTAATGTTGATTGTAAAACCAAAATGGTTCGTTTTCAGTTTCCGGGAGAACCAGTTTTAGAGTGGAAGGGTAATACAGCGTCTCCGAGAGGTAGGTTTATTTCCTATCTCAAGGAAAAGAAGATGATTGCTAAAGGTTGTATTTATCACTTAGTTCGTGTTCAGCATATAGAGGCAGAATTGCCAACTCTCCAATCTGTCCCTGTGGTAAATGAGTTTTTGGATGTGTTTCTAGATGAGCTTCCAGGCCTTCCACCCGAGCGGGAGATTGATTTCGCTATTGATGTGCTACCGGATACTAAGCCCATATCTATTCCTCCTTATAGAATGGCTCCTACAGAGTTGAAGGAGTTGAAGGACCAATTGAAGGATTTGCTTAAGAAAGGATTTATTAGGCCTAGTTTGTCGCCGTGGGGAGCACCTGTATTGTTTGTAGGAAAGAAACATGGCTCCTTGCGAATTGATTACAGGCAGCTGAATAAGGTGACGATCAAGAATCTATATTCGCTCCCAAGAATTGATGATTTATTTGATCAGTTGCAAGGTGATAAATGGTTCTAAAAAATAGATTTATGATCCAAGTATCATCAGGTGAGATTTAAGGAGAAGGATATTCCAAGACAGCCTTCAGAACTAGATATGATCATTTCGAGTTTCGGGTAATGTCATTTGGATTAAGTAATGCACCGGCGGTGTTCATGGATTTGATGAATAACATGTTTAGGCCTTTTCTAGATTCATTTGTGATTGTGTTTATTGATGATATCCTGTATATTCTCGGTCCGAGGTAGAACATACAGATCATTTACGTACTATCCTTAGAGTTCTTCATGCTCGGGAGCTATATGCAAAATTTTCAAAATGTGAGTTTTGGTTAAATTATGTGACTTTTCTGGGGCATATTATTTCAGCTGATAGCATTCAAGTAGATACCCAGAAGATTGAAGATGTAAAGACATGGCCGAGACCTACTACACCTACGGAGGTTCATAGTTTTCTGGGCCTGGCAAGTTATTACAGAAGATTTGTAGAAGGCTTTTCTTTTATTTTTGCTCCATTGTCGAAACTGACTCAGAAATCAGCTAAATTTCAATGGACGGACGCTTGTGAATGAAGTTTTTAGGAGCTTAATGATAGGATGACTTCGGTCCTGGTTCTGAAATTCCAGAAGGATCGGAGAGAGCTATGTGGTGTATTATGATGCTTCAGGCATGGGGTTAGGTTGTGTGTTGATGCAGCATGGTAAAGTTATTGCTTATGCTTCAAGGCAGTTGTGAAAACACCAGAAAAACTATCCAACCCATGATCTAGAGTTAGTTGTTGTGATTCTTGAATTGAAAATGTGGAGACATTATTTGTATGGTGTTCATTATGATATTTATACGGATCATAAAAGTCTTCAGTATATTTTCAAACAGAAGGAGTTGAATTAACGGTAAATGCGATGGTTGGAGTTGTTAAAGGATTATGATATTAGCATACTATATCAACCCGGGAAAGCAAACGTTGTAGCTTATGCTCTTAGCCATAGATCTATGGGAAGCTTATGTGATGTTCGGCCAAGGAAGAGAGAGTTAGCTCATGAGCTTCAACAGTTAGCTAGCCTAGGAGTTCGGGTAATGGACTCGGGCAATATGGGAGTTACCATTCAGAATTCAGTTGTTTCGCTAGTAGTTGAGGTGAAAGAACGCCAGTATGAGGATCCCATATTAGTTCATTATAGAAATATACTTCCTCAAAAGAAGAAGTCATCCTTTGAGATTTCTACAGATGGAGTTCTCAGATGTCGAGGCAGATTGTGTGTTTGGATATTGCAGGATTACGTCATCAGATTTTGGAGGAAGCTCATTGTTCCCGTTATTCTGTTCATCCGGGAGCGATGAAAATGTATCATGATATTAAATCAAGTTATTAGTGGGACGAGATAAAGAAATACATAGCAGAGTTTGTATCGCAATGTCCTAACTGTCAGCAGGTAAAGATCGAGCATCAAAAGCCTGGTAGATTGTTCCAAGCTATGGAAATTCTGACCTGGAAATGGGAAGTGATTAATATGGATTTCATCGCAGGCTTGCCTCGTTCTCAGTGTAAGTATGATTCTATATGGGTAATTGTGAATAGAATTACGAAGTCAGCTCATTTCCTACCAGTCAGAACTATATACGCAGCTGAAGATTATGCAAAGCTTTATATCAAAGATATAGTATGACTCTATGGTGTTCCAGTATCTATTATTTCTGATAGAGGAACACAGTTTACAGCTAATTTCTGGAAGACCTTCCAAGAAGGTTTGGGGATTCAGGTGAGTCTTAGTACAATATTTCATCCACAGACGGATGGACAAGCTGAGCACACCATTCAGACCCTTGAGGATATGTTACGGGTATGTGTGTTAGATTTTGGAGGTAGTTGGGATGATCACTTACCGCTTATAGAGTTCACGTATAATAATAGTTATCATTCCAGCATCCAAATGGCCCCGTATGAGGCTTTATATGGGCGCAAGTGCAGACCACCAGTAGGGTGGTTCGAAGTGGGAGAAACTAAGCTAATAGGACCAGACTTGATCCAGCAAGCCATGGAAAAGGTCAAGCTTATTCAGGATCGATTATTAACAGCTCAAAGTCATCAGAAATCATATGCAGATAATCGCCGATGAGACTTAGAGTTCCAGGTGAATGACTGGGTATTCTTGATGGTGTCACCGATGAAGGGAGTCATGAGGTTTGGTAAAAAGGAAAGCTTAGCCCTCGGTATATTGGGCCTTAGAAGATTGTACAAAAGGTAGGCCAGGTTGCTTATGAGTTTGATCTACCTTCGAACTTGGAGTCAGTCCACCCAGTTTTCCATGTGTCAATGCTCCGCAAGTGCATTGGAGATCCCTCCAGAATTGTACTTGTAGATAATGTCCAAGTCACCGAAAAATTATCCTACGAAGAAGTTCCCATTGCTATTCTTGATATGCAAGTTCGGAGGCTCAGAACCAAAGATGTAGCTTCAGTTAATTTTTTATGGAGAAACAATAATAGGGAAGAGATGCCTTGGGAAGTTGAGGAAGATATGAAGTTCATTTACCCACATTTATTTCCACCCCCAGAGGAGATTCAGATAGAGCACCATTGTCCTCAGGCATGTAATGCTTTCTTTCGATGATTTCTTGGTCGTGTGTGGCCATTATTGGTGTTGTTGTTGTAGTCCTATGAGGTGATATATATAATTTGGGTTGCTGTGACAGGATGGTAATGACATATTACAGGGGAAACTCTGGCGAATATTTTTTTGTAGAATCCCTAAGAGTCTAACATTCGATAATGAATGTTCCTAAGGGGGGAGGAATGTTACATCTTCGAATTTCGTGTCGTTTGCATTATGAATATATTAACGTAAGCCTAAAGTGGACATGAAGTCCTTATAAGTTTAAGGAGGGTACATGATAACTTTAAGTGCGTACCTTAAGGTTTTGGAGTCATACGAATCGGTGGAAGTAAGTTCGTCGAAGGAATTGGAATTTGAATCATGTTTTGGGAAGATTTCGAATCATTTGAGTTATAAATTGTTTAGTAATGCCTTTAGGGGGAGATATAGGGCACCTTAGATGATTAATGAGGCTTTATACAAGTTACAAGAAGGTTCCATAAGGATTGGATGTCAAACGAATCGAAAAGAACGCATTTTCGCAAAACCAAGGAAAAAAAATAGCAATATTCGGCTGCAAACTCAGTATGCTGGGCTGTATATTGGCCGAAAACTCCCCATTTTTGGTGAGACTTCTGCCCAACACCACCCCCATGTTTTGGATGGAGGATGCGCCCGCATACTCACCGCAACACGGAGCGGTGGGGCGAATTGGACACCTATTTAAACCCCAAAAGATCCCATTTTACTACCAACCTCCCACATTTATTTCCCCACACTTCTAAAGAGTTCTTGAAGGTTACATAACACTCCAAACCTTTCCATATCATCAATAGGGAAGATCAACATCAAAACCCCAAAGCTAATCCATGGAAGGTGATGGTTCTTGCTTCTCTTCAAAGTTGTGATGAACTTAGTCTTGTCGTCAATTGCACTAGTTTGAACCTAGAAGTATTTTCAAGACATAACCTTAGTGTGAATCCTCTTGAATGTAGATATTGCGGACTTTAGAGGAGAACGTTAAGTAGTTAAGAAGACGCAAATGTATCTGAGGCTAACCCTTCTTTTTAAAGGCATGATTTTCTTATTGTAAATCCATCTAAGATATCTGTAATGTCCTATTCCTAGAAATGCTAGAAGTTCATGATTTTCAAGACTCTTAATATGTTATTGGTAAAAAAATTTCATAGTGATGATGATAGTGATGATGATAATGATGATGATGGTGATTCCATAATAGAAATCGAGGGTTTATCGACCTTATGTCACCCGATAGAGTTGTAATGTTTCCTTTGGATACTCATGTATGTCATATATGTATATAGCTATTTTGTGACACCGAGCTTATATGGCCGGGTACGTTATCTATTGCACGCACACCACTGCAGTTAGTTACGGACAACACTGAGCCTTGTTACGGCTGGGTATGGATGACACCGAACCTACATGGTCGGGTATAGTTTCATTATATGTATATGTATGAAATGTTTTCTTTAGAGAAAGGTTAAGTAAGCATAATGAACGTCCTAAGAGGTATTATGAGGTATAAATGTGTTACACCTCGGAAAATCTTCCGTTGGTACGCAAGTGAATAAACTAGTGATCAGTACGAGTGTATGATGTTTTCGTGAGTAAGAAACAACGTTTGATGACCCTAAGTGAGATTTCAAGAGCATCCGATGTTAGACGAGAAAGTTGGCTAAGATAAGGCAAGGCTTACGAGGAGTATCGGAAACGAAATACGAGTAACGATTTAATGAGGACTTAATGATGTCTTGGAGAAGTGTGATAGCATCCCTTAGATTGGTATTGAAGTGTTGAACAAGTGTTAAGAAGGTTCCATAAGGTTTGGAGATCAAATGAATCGACGAAACGGACTTCGGAACCACTGGGTGTTATACGGCCAAACATACTGGCCGTATAAATTATACGGTCCATATGTTTGGGACCGTATAATCAGCCCAGAAAGGAAAAAGTTTCTGGACCAAATATACGGCTAGACATACGGTCCATATAAATTATACAGACCGTATGTTGGTCCGTATATCCGGTCGGGCAGATTTTTGGTGTATTAAATTAAGGGACCAAAGTTATTTCATTTCACTTCCACTTCACACCCCTTCTCTCTAAAACATCTCTCTACATATATTCCATAAGAATTCAAGGATATTTGGTGATCAACAACATTAAACAAGTGAATCAAGTGTAAGAAAACCATCAAAGATCATTCCAAGTTAAGAAATCTCATGGAAGTAAACTAGGGTTTTTGCTCAAGTGGAGTATTATCAACAAAGGCTTGTTCCTACAACATCTAAGGTAAGATTCATGATATTTCTATGTTGTTTAAGGTATTTAAGAGTTGAAATACTTGGATTGTAGAAAGGTATGGAAAAATGGGTCATGAATATGGAATAGTGTCATCTTGAGAAATAGTTTGAATTGAGTTATGAATCTTGATGTATTGTGATGCAAACATGCTATAAATGATGTGGAGAACATGAGATGAGTGATGTATGTGAATGGACGTAGTCGTGTGTATTATGACCATTGGTATGGGTGATTGGAAGTAAATTGAGAAATGTGGATAATGCGGATGAATAACGACTATTGTTATGGTATTGTGAATGTGTTATTGACGTTTGGGAGTTGGTATATGTTATGGAAGAAATATCATATAAATAGAGGAGATGTTGTCCGATTTCCTCTAGTTTTAGTCATATATGCTAACTATCGATTCTAATAATAGTATGACTTTAATGAAGGTAGAAACGCTAGCATTGGAGGAGAACGCGCAAGTGTAGAGTAGTTGAACGGAAAAGGTATGTAAGGCTAACCCTTCTTTCATAAGGCATGTTTCTTTGGCCAAACGTCTAAATCTTCTATGAGACTATGATATCCTTCAAATGATTTGATCTTCCGAGCTAGTGAGCTCACGATTCTTGATACGCTACGATTGTACCAAATTCCCTCGCATGATGAGTAAGCCTATAAAGATAAGGGTGATGAATGACGATAGTAGTAACAATGATGTTGATGGCGATTATGATAATAATGTAAATAGTAAAGATGCTTATGAGCTATTGTGTAAATGTATCTATGTATGACTATTATGGGACCCCGAGCTTATGAGGCCGGGTAAGATATGTAAATAAGTATGTATATGATTACGTAACGCACGCACACCTCTGCAGATGGTACGGATAACCCTGACGCCTTGGTAGGGCCTGGTAGATGTAACCCTAAATCCTTGGTAGGGCCAGGTATGAGTAACCTTGAGCCTTAGGTGGCCAAGTATGTATGAAACACCGATCCTACGTGATCGGGTATGCTATATAAATGCTATGTATATGATATGATTATGTATATGATATGAATACGAATATGATATGGCTATGTATGTGAATGTGAATAAGGGGCATGTATACGAATACGAGCACAAATATGGTACGGGTACTATTATGAATGCGGATAATGATGTATGTACACAAACACGTATTAGAAATGGAAAGTTCCTAAGAAAGACAAGTAAGTGCATATGACGATGATATTGTCATCTCCCATCCTATGCTATTTCTTATGTTGCTATTTATGCTTCTATATTGATATTGATATTGATCATGCTTTACATACTCAGTACATTCTTCGTACTGACGTCCTTATGTTTGTGGACGCTGCGTCATGCCTGCAGGTGCACAGGGAGACAGGCTTAATCCATAGCTGCTTTCACAGAGATTACATAGCTGAGCTCCATTTCATTCGGAGCCATAGCTTTTGGGTACTTATTCTTTTTTGTACATAATTATGGGCATAGCGGGGTCCTGTCCCGCTCTTGTGATATGTTATACTCTTCTTAGAGGCTCGTAGTCACGTGTATATGGTTAGATATGTTTGGCCTTGTCGGCCTATATTTTGTATATCATTTGATAGCCTTGTCGGCTCATGTATGTTGATGTGGCATAGTTGCCAAATATAGTATAAAGGTATTATCGTCTAATGGGACTAGTATGGTGAATGAATAGATCTATATGTTTAATTGTATGGCCCACCTAGATGTAAGCATAAGCGTGAGATAAGGGGCGCCCGATGGGCTAGCACCGGGTGTTCGTCGCGGCCCTCTAGACGGATCGTGACAAACTGATTCATTTTTCTTATGTTATTCTTCATGCTTTTATCATGTTACTATTCATACCTTACATACTCAGTACATTATTCGTACTGACGTTCTTTTGTTTGTGAACGCTGCGTTCATGCCCGTAGGTAGATAGGGAGACAGACCAGACTTTTAGGATGCTTCATCAGTGATTGCATAGAGGTGCTCCATTTGATCCGGATCTACAATAGTTGGTATTATTCTTTTTGTGTAAATATATGGGCATGGCGGGGTCCTGTCCCATCTTTATGATATTACTTACTCTTCGTAGAGGCTCGTAGACAGATGTGTATAGCTAGACATCCCTTAGCCTTGTTGGTTCATATTTGTATATCGTTTTGATAGCTTTGTCGGCTTGTATATCCATATATATGGGCATAGTTAATGACGTTTATATAAGAGCGCTTATGTCCGATGGAATTTGTGTCATTTGGTTCATTGTAATTATGAGTTAGCTATGTGGCTCACCTAGATGTTATTATGAGAGTATGCTAGAAGGTGCTCGGTAGGGTAGCTCTGGCTGCCCGTCATGGCCCTCCGGTTGGGTCGTGACTCCAACTCAATACTTGTGGCATGATCCACTACGATCTTGAAGGAAGACCCCATGGCTAAAAGCTGAAGACAAGCAATATGAAGTGGAAGCACCAGTCCACTCACAAACTTCTTAACCCTTTCTGACTCGGTTGGAATCAACTGTGTCGCATAGCGTGCCAAGAACAGAATTCGAGTCTCATACTCGGCCACCGACATGCCCATCTGATGCAAGTGGATGAACTCATCCCTCCGCTGATCTCTCAAGTTATGGGGTACATACTTCTGTAAGAAGGCTTTGTGAAACTGTGCCCAAGAAAGTGGAGGCAAACCAACGAGCCTGCAATCAATGAAATACGTCCACAAAGTCTTCACGTCCCCACGAAGCTAGAAAGACACATAATCAGAATCATGCGACTCCACAATACCCATCTTGTACAATCTCTCATGCATATCCATAATGAAGTCATATGTGTCCTAACTAGGCATGCCATACAATCTGGCAGGCTCCATCTTCAAGAATCTGCCAATAAGCTCCTGATCCCCAAGTCTTAAGACTTGGCTGCTACGGTCCTAGGAGTGCCTACAGGGGATGGAATTCCATCAATGCGCAGGTTAATGGAAGCAACAGGTTGTATCCCTGATGTTTGTCCCTGCTCAGGAGTATGCGCTCCTGCTCTGGTATGTGATCCATCTGGAGTAGTAGCACCACCCACGGCACGCTGGCCATCAAGATGTAGAAGGATATGGGCCATGGTATCCAGAAATACTGGATCGGACATAATCTCGAGGTGAGTCTGAGCTGGCCCAATCCCTTCTCTAACTGCATGCTCTCGCACGGGCTGGCGCTCTGGCTGATGCTCTGGCTGGCGCTCTAGAAAAGCCAATCTAGCACGCCTCTGTCTAGCTATAGGGGCCTCGTCCCTGGCAAGTGCAGCGCCACAACCTCTAGCTCTGTCGCAACCTCTAACATGTCCTTTTCCTCGTGTGGCGGCCCCAACAGTGGCTCGGGCACCTCGTTCCTAGCAATGGTAGCTCAAGTCCTCACTATTTGTGAGAGAACAAAAGTGAATCAGATTCGAATTTGAATATTCTAGATACCAATTTGAATAAAGTAGCACGAAAGAATCAAAGAATTAGAAGTTTCCTAAATGGCTCATAGCCTCTCGCAGATTAGTACAGAGCTCATCGTACCGATCCGCAAGACTTTACTAGGCATGCTCTTAAACTTATAGACCGGGTAACCGGGCTCTGTTACCAACTTGTCACGACCTAAATCGCTAGTCGTGCAGGCACCTACCCTTTTCTCACCTGGTAGGAGAACCCGTCCCTTAATCATTAACTCAAACCACGATAAAGTAAATAAAACAGTAGAAATTTAAGTCTAAAACATAAATAAAGATTAGTGCGGAATACAAATACAATACCCAAGAACTAGCCTGAATCGTACAAGAGCAACCACGTAAAAGTCTAATTATACAAGTCTGTAAGTCATAGATAACTATCTGAATGGAAGAATATAAATACATGATAGATGAGTCTCTGGGCAGCGGCACGTCAGATGCTCACCCTACAAACTTTGAAGCAGGCCTCGGGATCGATCAGTCACGAGGAGTGGAAGTAGAGCCTATCACGTACTCTACACTCAGAAAAGAATGCAGCAAGGTAGTATCAGTACAAACACTATGTATTGGTAGGTATCATAGGCCGACAGCAGTTAGCTAACACATATAAAGAAAGAAACGGAAGAATAGATATTCTTGCAATCAAGTACAAACACAACACAGTCCAAGAACAACAACTCAAGTATAGAAGTATCAAGTCAGAATAGAAAAAAATATGTGAATGTAGTAATGAGTGCATATGTAAGGCAATAAAATGCACTGGCCAAATGTAATCTCTGTACACACATGCTACAGATGGAATAGTTTTAGCTAACCGAAGTTTAACCAGAAGATTAGCCGTAACCTACCTCGCTGCCGAGCTGGAGCCACGAATAATCAAAATCTGCACCTTGCCCTTCCGAAGAGCCACCAAGTAATCAAACTCTATCCATTATTAAATTGTAAGTTATAAATAAGAAACAATGATACTTATATTTTTATACTATCATTTGAATCAAAACAACTAAGAAAAAAGGGGAGAAATGAGCCCACAACGGTAAAACAGATATTTCAAATATGGAATAGGTAACCCTACGTTCTAGAAGTTCAATTATACTCCCCCAATTGCTAAATTAACTCAAGAATTGGTCAATTTCATCATTCCAGTCAAAACTCTCAATTTGGGTATGAACCCTAACTTTAAATCTTTCAATTCATCAACTATAATGGAAGATTGAAGCCTATTGGTCACTAATTCATCAAATTCCATGCTTAGATTTGTCAAATGCATCAATTAATCTCATATTGGAAGACTAAATATCAAAGGAAAAAGTAAACATGAAAATCCATCTTCTTCTTAAGTTCTATAGATTTTCTAAGAAAGGTGAATAAAGGAAATAAAGGTTAGAGAACTTACCCTCAAGAAGAATTTGTTTAGAACCTCTTCAATTCTCCTTAAAGACACTTAGGTGTAATAAATGTCGGAATAGGAAGTAAAGGGTTTCACTTAGCATTAAATAGGATTCTGATCGGTGTTTCCTACTGCAGCGGTAGGGGATTGCTCTCGTGACTCCCCAATCGCTACAGCTTGTCCGCTCCAGCGGACCCACGAATCAACTTACCACACGCCAGCGGACCAGGCCTCGCTAAGGCAGGTCTGCTACAGTGCACAAGGTCCCACCCCAGCGGGACATTAGAAACCAGCAGATTGGTGGTTTTTCACTATCTCATTCCCAAAACCCGACAATCACTCGAGATCTCCCAAATGCAAACCAGATATGCAAACATACATAAAAACACATTGCGGACTCACTCATGGTCTCAAATTTCCCAATGGAGGTTTATTTGACCGGATCAACACCCAACGGCCAAAGACCAACTTTTCCACCGATATCCCAAAATTCTCCCGAGTGCCTCGGGAATCGAACTGAACATCCTACCAAGTCATAATCTACCATCCAAACCTCTCTGAATCAACGAGTTTCGGAAAAAGGTCAATTTATCCAAAAGTCAACTATCGGCCTACGGCTTTTCACTTTAAGGCTCTATTTCACATAAGTCATCGTAAATCTCGTCTGATTACCTTAGGAACCATGCCACCCATTCTCGCAGATCAAAATAGTACTAATAGGGCTCAGGAAAGGGTTAATGAGGGTAAATGGGTCCAAAGCACTGTAACGACCAATCGGGTCGTTACAATTTTGGCCCTGATTTTAGTAGTGATTGAGAGCCCTTCAGTCAACAACAAGTGAAACGTTGTTGAACAAGTAGATAATGAAAAACATCTCAATTGTAATTAGACACTATCAGCTATTCATTTAACAATTAGTTCCATAAAAATTCTAGAGGAGAAGTTTAGCTACTCATAATGTTACTCAAAAACATAATACTAGAATTTATAACTAACAAGAAATAATGGAGAAAATGAGAAATTCGTTAAGGAATTCCTTTAGCCTTTGCTCATAATGTGGTTTTTACGTCTAGAGTCGTGTGTGTGTCTCTTCAAATGATGTTTCTTGGGGTTAAGATATAACCTAGGGTGTAGAAGGTCGCTCATGCAATTCAAACCTGGATAGGGAACACTGGAACACTTGTCCATGGCGTTCACAATGCAAGGAAGCCTGTCGAGTACTTCCCATATATTTTTTTTTAAAAAAAATTCTCGTAATGGGGCTCGTGATGCCTCTCCCATGACTACTTTGCAGACCTAATTTTCCTTGCTCGTCTGGCTGGATCGCGACGTGAGTAGGGAAGACGAGTTCTACCCTCTTCAGTTATTTGTTTTCTTAACTCGACTTGTGCTAAATCATTCTTTTTCAGTCAGTTTTCGTCTAAAGCACTTCCTACACAAATTTTAATTTCTTCGAAATAGCAGAATTAGAAAATTGGTTTTTTAAAGAAAATAATATAATTACTATAAAAAAAATTTAAAATATCCTTCATTAATTTAATCTTTTCTCAGCATTTCTTCTCCTTCTCTTTTTACCTTTATTTCCAAGTCTCATTATCCTTCTCCTTTTATTTATTTTCACATCATCATTCTCCTTCTCTTGGTAATGTAACTATGAATTTTTATTTTTGAATTTTTACAGCAACAATATACCAGTATAATTCCATCAGATGGAGTTTGGGGAGGGTAAAGTGTATATAGACCTTACTCATATGTTATGATAGGTAGAGAAGCTATTTGCGATAGACCCCCGACTCAAAAAGAGATGAAAGAACAGTTATTTTTAATTTTTAATTTTTAATTTTTTAGTTAGTCTACATGTTCATCAACTGTATTCGATCATAAGAACTTATATTTGTCAAATAAAAATTAAGACTTTAAGGCCATCACAAACTTCTACTTCTTCAAAAGTATATTTATGGAAAATAATTTTGATGAAAGAGCTTCTTAAACCAAGAGCCGGTTTGGATTGGCTTATGGCATTTGACTTATAAGTCATAAGTTAGCAATTTTATCTTATGGCTTTTGACATATTTTTGTCATTTAGCTTAAAAATAAGTGCTTAAAAGCACTTTTTCATTTTACCCAAACACTATAAAAGTGCTTAAAAATTATTTTGACTTAAAAGCACCTAAAATAAGCTAATCCAAACAAGCTCTAACTAGTGTTTTTGATAGTTTGACAAAATAGATATTTAGAGGATAATGTTCGGCTAAGCTTGTGATCAAACTAGCTAGCTTGTATAGGCCATTTTTTACTTATCTACGCGTTTGATAAATGTAAAAGTTTTTGTAAGTTGGAATCAGCCAAAAGGCATAAGTTGATCACCCCGAATTTATGATTAGTTTAATTATAAGCACTTTTGGTTTGACCAAACTTTTTAAAGATTTTATTCCAAATATCTTTGGTAAACTTTGAAATACTCTTCCTAAAGCATAACTTTTAATTCTCTCTCCATTTTATTTTTGTCATTCGTCCCTTTTCATGTAAATTGCCTTTTAATTTTTTCTTGTAAATAACTTTAAGGGCATTTTTGTCATTTTAACATAAAAAATTCTTATCATCACCTTTTTGCCAGACACATTAACAAGTTATTATCAGTTTCTACATTTTTATAGAAACATGTAATTGTTTAGGTATAAAACTCTATCTTCAGCACCTACAAGTGTTTTTCTGTTGTGATTACATTTTTAATATTTGATTATACTACTTCTTAGAAGTCATCATCAGTTACCAAATTTACCTATAAAAAGTCAAACTTGTTGCCTTAGTTGTATGTGTGAGAGAGGGGGTCGGGGGAACAAGGACAGAGAGAGGGATCACGTCAATCGTAATTTGTTTAAATTTTCATATCTTTTCAATATCCATTTTTTTATTTTTTTTTTGAAGAAAATTCAGTTTTGCATTTGTTTTTTAAAAAACAAATTGACACGTAAGCGAAAAAAATTTAAAAAAAATGAAAAGAAAACAAATAAATATACATGTGGCAAGGAGAGTGTATGTCGCTCTCCCATATGAGAGAGGACATCAGCAATTAGCGGGGTAATTATTTCGTTTTAAAAACGTTTAGGGGGGTATTAGGACCCACGAAAGGTAAGGTGTGTCGTAGCAACTTCGGGTATAGTTCAGGGGGGTGATGATGTCTTATCCCTGTTTATTACAATTTAAACATATCAACTAGATAATATGAACTCGGTTATTCAAAAAATAAAAAAGACAGAAAAAAAGTTAAATCTTTGATATCTAAAAAATGAGCTATGAAAATTCTTTAACAAATAATAAAAGGCTAAGGGTGTGTTCGGTATGGAGCAAAACAATTTCTTGATGTTTTTCAATTTTTTCGTGTTCGTTTGGTCAAAATATTTGGGAAACATTTTCTTTAGTAAAACAAGTTCCTTAAAAATGGGAAAAAATCGTGTCAGATTATGTTCTACTCATATACATGAATAGGTTCCTTTTTATTGTGCCTTTTGACTTATAAATGTCTACAACTAGCATTTCACCAACCACCCTACCATCACCAAACACGCCCCCCCCCCCCCCCAATATTTTTTTTTAAATAAAAAAGTTTTAACTTTCCTTTTTTTTTTGTTTTGGTTTTCTACACCAGCTCCATTACCCCCCCCCCCCCCCCTCTTCAAAAAGAAATTCTTAAAAAAAAGTTTTAAATTTATTATTTTGGTTTGTTTTTTACACCACCCACCCAACACCCACCACCCCCTCCAAAAAAATAATTTTAAAAAAAAGGTTTCGCAAAAATTTTCTTTTTTGATTTTCTACACCCAACCACCCCCTCGAATTTCTTACTTCATATTTAATTTACCTTTATAAGAAATTTGTTAAAATGAAAGTTTGTGTGGTTAAAATTAGTGTGGGCGTGGGTTGTAGTTGAGAGGTGGGGTGGGAAAATTTCTCATTATTTATAATATTTCTATAAAAGTAAAATAAAATATATGAAATAGAAAATTGGGGATTGGGGGGGGGGGGGGGGGGGGATTGGATGGAGCAGTGGTGTGGGGCAAGGGTGAGTGAGGATGAAGTGCGTTTGAGGGTGGTGGTTAGGTGGGGTGGGTGCTTGGAGTTGGTGGTGGGTGGTGGGGTCGGGTAGACATAGGGGTTGGTGTGGTATGTGGTGGTGGGGTTGGTGGGGCTTGTGTCACACCCTAATCTTGCTAGGGCGTGATGGGCACCCGACCCCTTATTCGGAGCCGAGCGAACCCGCTTACTCTTATTACACTCCTAACCTCTTAAGTCACAAAATGAAATACATAGTAAAGGCTTTTTGAAACATTCTTTTCATCGTTCTCAAGTCCAGAAAAAAAAGATCTGTAATCATACGAAACTCATAACATGACGCATAATGACACATCGGCTGGTGGAGCCACTAACAAGACTGACATTCTATACCCACGACTCTGTCTGCAAAGTCTCTAACATCGACCAAGATACCATAGCATGAATACTCTGACTCGACAACACTCCAGGAGCAAATGGAGCTTGCTAATTCCGCTGGAACATCTTCTATAATGGCTTCTACTCATCTGTAAACACCTGCGTGGCATGAAACGCAACCCCCGAAGAAAGGGGGTCAGTACGGAATATGTACTGAGTATGTAAAGCATGAAACACAGCGAACAGAACCACAAACGGAATAAAAGTACAGAAAGTAAGTGCACTATTCAGAATACCAAAATGCTTACTTTTAAAACACAAATCATGCATGTCAAAATCAAATATCATATATGCATATAACAGATCCCGACCCTCAAGTGAGGGACGCGGTGAACAGAATCATCATATGCCATCCTGGCCGCCACCCCCATATCATCATATATATATATAACAGATCCCGGCCCTCTAGTGAGGGACGCGGTGAACAATGCAGTGGAAGGCGCACGATAACAGACCCTGGCCCGGGACTCAGTGAAAGATACATTGAGGCAGGCACGAGCAGAGTAGTGAGAAACTGTATGCACATAAATAAATTTTTAAGACTCGATAGATAGGTACGCTAGCCGACACTTGAAGGATCACAAACACGTTTCGGGTCAATCCGGGTTAGTATAAGAAAGTTACGGACATTTTAGTACAGAAACCTCTACGAATGTTCCGAAGCAATCCGAGACCATCTACGAAAGTTAGGGACATTAATACTTACAGAACTCTTTTAAAAACATATCAAAAAGTGAATAAGAATCATAATCAACCTCGGAATTAAGGAGTAGAGTTACCGCAAGATACGAGTCATACCTTACTTAGCTCTAGGACATGCCAAAAGAAAGAAAGAAAGGGTAAGCCTTACATACCTGTTCCACGTCCTATTAACTTTTCTTATTCGTCCAAGCTCGCTAGTCTACATTCAAGAGGTTTTACACAATCATTAGATTCGTCGTAAATTCAACCAACCCCGAGGATCCAACTCGGCCAAATTATCAACAACAATCCGAAATCTTCCAAACTTAAAAAGGACAACAACAACACATTCCTTTCTTCCAAATTCATGAACCATTCCAACAATCTACACATTAACAACTTCATTCTCATAATTATAAGAAACAATACTAATGGCACATTAACTTCTTCAAAAATCCCGCAACGACTACAACTTCATTTCAAGCCATCAAATCTTCATTCTTATTATGGAATCCACAACAACAACAATCAAACTACTAAATAAAATCAATTCGTCTTTTCTACACAACACAACCCTATTCGGGCACCACCAACCTACACATATTTCATGAATTTCATCCATCTCTACATACTACAACATTCACAAATCATCCATAACACATGAAAGAGAGGATTAAACCTTACCTTTCTCCACTTATCTCTTCACTCGGCTAGGGTTGCATATTGCACAAATGAATGATTTGATTGCTCCAACAACTCCTTCATGTTAATGAGGACCTTCCAATTGGTTGAAATACTAGAAGAAAATTATTTTTCTTGATCAATTTCTAGGGCATTAATATTTGGAGCCATGGCCGAATGGCACTCTATTTTTTTTTCTCTCCAAGTTTCTTAGGTTGGAAGATGAATGATTTTTGTCGTGCTATGTAAGCATTGGTCCATATATATAATTAGCCCCATCAAATAAAAATGTGGACACATGACCCCACTCATGGCTTGAGTTAATTGGCCAAGCCATGGGTGGGACCCACACGGCCAAGGGTGGCCCCTTTTCTTGAACCTTCTTTTGAATTTCCCATTTTGCCCCTAGCCTTCTTCAATATTACCATGAACCACCTTGTGAGTTTACCTTTTTACCCCTAGCCTTTCTCAATATTTCCATACTAATAAACAACTTGTGTATTAAAATAGTTCCGGGAAATAGCCTTGCCCTTAACTTACCACGACTATCTTGAAACATCTGAATGGACAAAATACGGGATATAACAGCTTGGGTGGGTATTTTTTGAAAAACTCCCAGGTCATCTCTTCTCCATTATTGTTTCGTCACAATACCTTAACGAAAGTCACTTCTTCGGTACGCAATCTTCTCACCTGACGATCCAGTGTGGATACAGGCTACTTCTCGTAGGATAGTTCCTCCTGATGTGCCGATATGCTATGAACTCTGGCCCCGAGCTAATAAATTTTCCTCCTCTGGAGCCTGAAAGTGTTGCGATTCCTCTTAAGTTTAACATAATATGTTCTCCCCCCCCCCCCCCTTTAAGGGGCTCCTTATACGCCAACAGTCCTCGAGTATCCTCGTCTACGATAATTACCTAACGTCTTTCACTTTCTTCTTAAAGTCGGGTTCCGTCATCGTATAGTCTGGCCTGTCTATCTTCTTGCTACTTACACTCTCGTATTTAACTAGAATACTTATGAGGGTATCCAATTCCGATGCCTCCTCTTTTTCGTGTTTCCATACCTCTGTCTTTTGTGACTAACGGTGTCTTGGACTCACTAGTTCATGGAGATGTCGAGATTCACTATGTCCTTCTATGAAGTCTTTGATTATACCTTACTCCTCGTCTTCCTTCCAACTCGGTGCATAACAGATCGAAAACTTCTTACCATAAGTTTTTCTTTCATTTGCGCCTGTATCGTTATTCTTGTCAATATTCTCATATCTTTCCATCCACTATTAGTCCTTTCACCCATTTAGCTCACTTAGTCGTAATTCTTCTTACCTATGCGCTTGCGTTGCAGCTGTTCATCCATGTTTTTCGAGCGTCCCGCTACTTTTGCTCTTAGCACAGAATCATTACAGATTACACTCTCTCTATCCTCGCTCATCGATCCTTTAACTATATTTACGACGCTATGACCGAGCGGTCTCCCCTGCACGTTCCTTGCATTTATTTCCTCTAAGATCAAATTTCTCTCAGACTCACATGAATTCTCATTCCATACCATTAATTTCCCAATCAACAGCGTCGACCCATCATCCTTGTTCTTTCCTCGATGCGTAATCGGGTTCCTATCGCTAACTCGTTAAGGTATCCTTCTTACTCCTATAGTTAAAGATTTCCAATTGTTTTTCTCCCAATTGTTCGCCTCCTCCTTCGCCTAACCCGTTAGTATACCTTTCCTACTTTCATCCTTAACCATTCTTGGGTTTCTTCCTCCTCGATCACTTTCTTCTCTCGTTATTTGTGGCATCGGCTCTGAAGTTCGTGAAATTTTACTTTAAACGCGCAAATCCGTCCTATTCTTAAGTCATCTTTTCAGGAAAGCTTCTCCATGTCCGAGGCAACCACATTAATGTGGCTGCACATTTATTCCCTTATATACCTTTCAAGGGCCAAAATCTTCTAACATCGTCGCAACGCTTAATCATTCTTTCTCTTACTTCACATTCCTTGTCTCGGTCACTATTCTTTTAGCCCCACTTATTGAAATCGGTTTTCGAACCCCACACATTCCTCTTTTGTTCCATGTTACCGCACTTTATCCTTTTTAGACACCTTCGAATTTTTCCCAAGTAGTCTCGTGCTTTGCCGGTAGTTTCTCTCGGGGGCTTCACTCACTGAGGTTTATTACCTTTCACCTTTTTCCGACATTTTGATCTCCTTGCCTTCCATTTACTCACTCTCTTTCTTTTCCAAATATCATTGTATTAGAACTTTCCAATCTTAACCTGTAGTGAAAATAATAGCAGCTTACATTGTAACACTGGTACCATTTATTTTTGTTGTCACTTGAACTTCGGTACTCTTACTCGATTGATGCCTTCCATACCGTAGCACCGGTTGCTGGGACTCACATGCCCACCGATACAATCACATGTGGGATATCATACGCATTCATATATATGTATATATAATTGCTACCATCTCGCCTACAAAATACTTCTAAACGCTATTCAAGCTCATCCTAATTCCAGAGCTGTGATGCACTCTCTGTCTCTTCACCAGTCTTGTCTGCCTCGTCCTATGCGACCTCTTATGGTTTCCAACCACCCCGTATACTCTAGTTTCCCTTAGGCTACTCTAGCTTCTTATTTGTCTCTTATGTCTAAATCTATAGGATTTCTTGCACACTTCCCAGGGGGTCACCCATCCCAATATTTCTCTCACCTTAGCACGCTTAACCTTGATACTTGGATGAAATACGGTTCCCTAATGCTGATATAATCGCATCCACCTCGCCGCATGACCATCATTACATGATCTGGAGCAAGTCGAAGTCTTACAGATTCCGAGACATTCTCGTAACACGTCTTTCTCCTTAACAATTACTACTTTAGCCTTCTCAATTCCCAATATTCACCTTTCACCTCTGTGTGACTACCTTTCGTCCTAGATTCCTATATTCTCGATGGTAGTGAACACACCTCCATCGCCGTTACTTATACGTTCTCGGGTATCAGCCTGTTTGGATTCCCACTCACCATTCTTATATAATAACCTACAGTAAAACTGGTTGTCGACTTTCCCTGAATCCCCCAACAGACCTTATTCCTACTAAACCTCGAATGTTATCCATTTTAATCCTTCGGGCTGCTAATCGTCTTTCTCGCAATTATTCTTCATGCCATGCCAAGTCCATAACCCTTCTGAAACAACGCATCCCACTTATCGTCTGTCTACGATATTTCCTTTCCACGCTTCTTCCTGTTAGGTGTACCTAACTAAATGACCTGATTTTGAATAATTTCTGGCCGAGTCTCCCTTTACAATTCTTACTATTCAAAATCTGCACGCAACAAATACCAATAATGCCTCACAGGGCATACAGTTTTCCGACACATTCCAGCCACCCAGAGCTTCCAATTCCATATAAAAGGACCGAAATATCAAAAGTTACCTCCGCGACTTCCCATATCATCACTCACCTTCTCCCGTCGATACTGTGCCTCTGCTAAGATCAAAGGTTAGTGCAAGGAATCTCATTTCCTATGACTTGGCTCTATCGCACGATCTAAGACAGAAAGAAGGTCAACAATCCCTAGATGCCCTGCAGCCTCCTATTTATAAGTGTGGCCAGCTTCACATCCATAAACAGGACTCTACTGGACACGACTTTGCAGACAACCCCTAGGACGAACTGCTCTGATACCACTTTGTCACGCCCTAATCTTGATAGGGCGTGATGGGCACCTGACCCCTTATTCGGAGCCGAGCGAACCCGCTGACTCTTATTACACTCCTAACCTCTTAAGTCACAAAATGAAATACATAGTAAAGGCTTTTAGAAACATTCTTTTCATCGTTCTCAAGTCCAGAAAAAAAAGATCTGTAATCATACGAAACTCATAACATGACGCATAATGACACATCGGCTGTTGGAGCCGCTTACAAGACTGACATTCTATACCCACGACTCTGTCTGCAAAGTCTCTAACATCGACCAAGATACCATAGCATGAATACTCTGACTCGGCAATACTCCAGGAGCAAATGGAGTTTGCTAATTTCGCTGGAACATCTTCTATAATGGCTTCTACTCATCTGTAAACACCTGCGTGGCATGAAACCCAGCCCCCGAAGAAAGGGGGTCAGTACGGAATATGTACTGAGTATGTAAAGCATGAAACACAGCGAACAGAACCACAAACGGAATAAAAGTACAGAAAGTAAGTGCACTATTCAGAATACCAAAATGCTTACTTTTAAAACACAAATCATGCATGTCAAAATCAAATATCATATATGCATATAACAAATCCCGACCCTAAAGTGAGGGACGCGGTGAACAGAATCATCATATGCCATCCTGGCCGCCACCCCCATATCATCATATATATATAGAACAGATCCCGGCCCTCTAGTGAGGGACGCGGTGAACAATACAGTGGAAGGCGCACGATAACAGACCCTGGCCCGGGACTCAGTGAAAGATACATTGAGGCAGGCACGAGCAGAGTAGTGAGAAACTGTATGCACATAAATCAATTTTTAAGACTCGATAGATAGGTACGCTAGCCGACACTTGAAGGATCACAAACACGTTTCGGGGCAATCCGAGTTAGTATAAGAAAGTTACGGACATTTTAGTACAAAAACCTCTACGAATGTTCCGAAGCAATCCGAGACCATCTACGAAAGTTAGGGACATTAATACTTACAGAACTCTTTTAAAAACATATCAAAAAGTGAATAAGAATCATAATCAACCTCGGAATTAAGGAGTAGTGTTACCTCAAGATACGAGTCATACCTTACTTAGCTCTAGGACATGCCAAAAGAAAGGAAGAAAGGGTAAGCCTTACATACCTGTTCCACGTCCTATTGGCTTTGCTTATTCGTCCAAGCTCGCTAGTCTACATTCAAGAGGTTTTACACAATCATTAGATTCGTCGTCATACACTTGTCTTAGTCTTTCAAATAAATTCATTTATAATCTGCCGAAATTTCGGCAGCATTTCCCCTGTAAATTCAACCAACCCCGAGGATCCAACTCGGCCAAATTATCAACAACAATCCGAAATCTTCCAAACTTAATAAGGACAACAACAACACATTCCTTTCTTCCAAATTCATGAACCATTCCAACAATCTACACATTAACAATTTCATTCTCATAATTATAAGAAACAATACTAATGGCACATTAAATTCTTCAAAAATCCCGCAACGACTACAACTTCATTTCAAGCCATCAAATCTTCATTCTTATTATGGAATCCATAACAACAACAATCAAACTACTAAATAAAATCGATTCGTCTTTTCTACACAACACAACCCTATTCGGCCACCACCAACCTACACATATTTCATGAATTTCATCCATCTCTACATACTATAACATTCAAAAATCATCCATAACACATGAAAGAGAGGATTAAACCTTACCTTTCTCCACTTATCTCTTCACTCGGCTAGGGTTGCATATTGCACAAATGAATGATTTGATTACTCCAACAACTCCTTCATGTTAATGAGGACCTTCCAATTGGTTGAAATACTAGAAGAAAATTATATTTCTCGATCAATTTCTATGGCATTAATTTTTGGAGCCATCGCCGAATGGCACTCTATTTTTTTTTCTCTCCAAGTTTCTTAGGTTGGAAGATGAATGATTTTTGTCGTGCTATGTAAGCATTGGTCCATATATATAATTAGCCCCATCAAATAAAAATGTGGTCACATGACCCCACTCATGGCTTGGGTTAATTGGCCAAGCCATGGGTGGGACCCACACAGCCAAGGGTGGCCCCTTTTCTTGAACCTTCTTTTGAATTTCCCATTTTGCCCCTAGCCTTCTTCAATATTACCATGAACCACCTTGTGAGTTTCCCTTTTTACCCCTATCCTTTCTCAATATTTCCATACTAATAAACAACTTGTGTATTAAAATAGTTCCGGGAAATAGCCTTGCCCTTAACTTACCACGACTATCTTGAAACATCCGAATGCACAAAATACGGGATATAACATCCTCCCCCCCTTTAGAACATTTGTCCTCGAATGTTATACTGGTCTTGTGGGGTCTTATAACACTTCGGGGAGATCTCTTCTATAGTTATCACATACAGTTCATTCTTCATCCTACATATCCACTTTAGAAATTCAGGTTACCTGTAGGCATAGGGAATAAGTAGGGGTACTTCTCCTTTATCTCATCCTCGACTTCCCAGGTCATCTCTTCTCCATTATTGTTTCGTCACAATACCTTAACGGAAGTCACTTCATAGGTACGAAATCTTCTCACCTGACGATCCAGTGTGGATACAGGCTACTTCTCGTAGGATAGTTCCTCCTGATGTGCCGATATGCTTTGAACTCTGGCCCCGAGCTAATAATTTTTCCTCCTCTGGAGCCTGAAAGTGTTGCGATTCCTCTTAAGTTTAACATAATATGTTCTCCCCCCCCCCCCCCTTTTAATGGGCTCCTTATATGCCAACAGTCCTCGAGTATCCTCGTCTACGATAATTACCTACCGTCTTTCACTTTCTTCTTAAAGTCGGGTTCCGTCATCGTATAGTCTGGCCTGTCTATCTTCTTGCTACTTACACTCTCGTATTTAACTAGAATACTTATGAGGGTATCCAATTCTGATGCCTCCTCTTTTTCGTCTTTCCATACCTCTATCTTTTGTGACTAACGGTGTCTTGGACTCACTAGTTCATGGAGATGTCGAGATTCACTATGTCCTTCTATGAAGTCTTCGATTATACCTTACTCCTCGTCTTCCTTCCAACTCGATGCATAACAGATCGAAAACTTCTTACCATAATTTTTTCTTTCATTTGCGCCTATATCGTTATTCTTGTGAATATTCTCATATCTTTCCATCCACTATTAGTCCTTTAACCCATTTAGCTCACTTAGTCGTAATTCTTCTTACCTATGCGCTTGCGTTGCAGCTGTGCATCCATGTTTTTCGAGCGTCCCGCTACTTTTGCTCTTAGCACAGAATCCTTACAGATTACACTGTCTCTATCCTCGCTCATCGATCCTTTAACTATATTTACGACGCTATGACCGAGCGGTCTCCCCTGCACGTTCCTTGCATTTCCTCTAAGATCAAATTTCTCTCAGACTCACATGAATTCTCATTCCATACCATTAATTTCCCAATCAACAGCGTCGACCCATCATCCTTGTTCTTTCCTCGATGCGTAATCGGGTTCCTATCGCTAACTCGTTAAGGTATCCTTCTTACTCCTATAGTTAAAGATTTCCAATTGTTTTTCTCCCAATTGTTCTCCTCCTCCTTCGACTAACCCGTTAGTATACCTTTCCTACTTTCATCCTTAACCTTTCTTGGGTTTCTTCCTCCTCGATCACTTTCTTCTCTCGTTATTTGTGGCATCGGCTCTGAAGTTCGTGAAATTTTACTTTAAACGCGCAAATCCGTCCTATTCTTAAGTCATCTTTTCAGGAAAGCTCCTCCATGTCCGAGGCAACCACATTAATGTGGCTGCACATTTATTCCCTTATATACCTTTCAAGGGCCAAAATCTTCTAACATCGTCGCAACGCTTAATCATTCTTTCTCTTACTTCACATTCCTTGTCGCGGTCACTATTCTTTTAGCCCCACTTATTGAAATCGGTTTTCGAACCCCACACATTCCTCTTTTGTTCCATGTTACCACACTTTATCCTTTTTAGATGCCTACCTTCGAATTTTTCCCAAGTAGTCTCGTGCTTTGCCGGTAGTTTCTCTCGGGGGCTTCACTCACTGAGGTTTATTACCTTTCACCTTTTTCCGACATTTTGATCTCCTTGCCTTCCATTTACTCACTCTCTTTCTTTTCCAAATATCATTGTATTAGAACTTTCCAATCTTAACCTGTAGTGAAAATAATAGCAGCTTACCTTGTAACACTGGTACCATTTATTTTTGTTGTCACTTGAACTTCGGAACTCTTACTCGATTGATGCCTTCCATACCGTAGCACCGGTTGCTGGGACTCACATGCCCACCGATACAATCACATGTGGGATATCATACGCATTCATATATATGTATATATAATTGCTACCATCTCGCCTACAAAATACTTCTAAACGCTATTCAAGCTCATCCTAATTCCAGAGCTGTGATGCACTCTCTGTCTCTTCACCAGTCTAGTCTGCCTCATCCTATGCGACCTCTTATGGTTTCCAACCACCCCGTATACTCTAGTTTCCCTTAGGCTACTCTAGCTTCTTATTTGTCTCTTATGTCTAAATCTATAGGATTTTTGCACACTTCCCAGGGGGTCACCCATCCCAATATTTCTCTCACCTTAGCACGCTTAACCTTGATACTTGGATGAAATACGGTTCCCTGATGCTGATATAATCGCATCCACCTCGCCGCATGACCATCATTACATGATCTGGAGCAAGTCGAAGTCTTACAGATTCCGAGACATTCTCGTAACACGTCTTTCTCCTTAACAATTACTATTTTAGCCTTCTCAATTCCCAATATTCACCTTTCACCTCTGTGTGACTACCTTTCGTCCTAGATTCATAGATTCCTAGATTCTCGATGGTAGTGAACACACCTCCATCGCCGTTACTTATACGTTCTCGGGTATCAGCCTGTTTGGATTCCCACTCACCATTCTTATATAATAACCTACAGCAAAACTGGTTGTCGACTTTCCCCGAATCCCCCAACAGACCTTGTTCCTACTAAACCTCGAATGTTATCCATTTTAATCCTTCGAGCTGCTAATCGTCTTTCTCGCAATTATTCTTCATGCCATGCCAAGTCCATAACCCTTCTGAAACAACGCATCCCACTTATCGTCTGTCTACGATATTTCCTTTCCACGCTTCTTCCTGTTAGGTGTACCTAACTAAATGACCAGATTTTGAAAGATTTCTGGCCGAGTCTCCCTTTACAATTCTTACTATTCAAAATCTGCACGCAACAAATACCAACAATGCCTCACAGGGCATACAGTTATCCGACACATTCCAGCCACCCAGAGCTTCCAATTCCAGATAAAAGGACCGAAATATCAAAAGTTACCTCCGCGACTTCCCATATCATCACTCACCTTCTCCCGTCGATACTGTGCCTCGGCTAAGATCAAAGGTTAGTGCAAGGAATCTCATTTCCTATGACTTGGCTCTATCGCACGATCTAAGACAGAAAGAAGGTCAACAATCCCTAGATGCCCTGCAGCCTCCTATTTATAAGTGTGGCCAGCTTCACATCCATAAACAGGACTCTACTGGACACGACTTTGCAGACAACCCCTAGGACGAACTGCTCTGATACCACTTTGTCACGCCCTAATCTTGATAGGGCGTGATGGGCACCTGACCCCTTATTCGGAGCCGAGCGAACCCGCTGACTCTTATTACACTCCTAACCTCTTAAGTCACAAAATGAAATACATAGTAAAG
This sequence comes from Lycium barbarum, assembly GCF_019175385.1. NCBI lineage: Eukaryota > Viridiplantae > Streptophyta > Magnoliopsida > Solanales > Solanaceae > Lycium > Lycium barbarum. The sequence continues at coordinate 77,484,670 of NC_083345.1, forward strand.
GCTTTTAGAAACATTCTTTTCATCGTTCTCAAGTCCAGAAAAAAAAGATCTGTAATCATACGAAACTCATAACATGACGCATAATGACACATCGGCTGTTGGAGCCGCTTACAAGACTGACATTCTATACCCACGACTCTGTCTGCAAAGTCTCTAACATCGACCAAGATACCATAGCATGAATACTCTGACTCGGCAACACTCCAGGAGCAAATGGAGTTTGCTAATTTCGCTGTAACATCTTCTATAATGGCTTCTACTCATCTGTAAACACCTGCGTGGCATGAAACCCAGCCCCCGAAGAAAGGGGGTCAGTACGGAATATGTACTGAGTATGTAAAGCATGAAACACAGCGAACAGAACCACAAACGGAATAAAAGTACAGAAAGTAAGTGCACTATTCAGAATACCAAAATGCTTACTTTTAAAACACAAATCATGCATGTCAAAATCAAATATCATATATGCATATAACAAATCCCGACCCTAAAGCGAGGGACGCGGTGAACAGAATCATCATATGCCATCCTGGCCGCCACCCCCATATCATCATATATATATATATAACAGATCCCGGCCCTCTAGTGAGGGACGCGGTGAACAATGCAGTGGAAGGCGCACGATAACAGACCCTGGCCCGGGACTCAGTGAAAGATACATTGAGGCAGGCACGAGCAGAGTAGTGAGAAACTGTATGCACATAAATCAATTTTTAAGACTCGATAGATAGGTACGCTAGCCGACACTTGAAGGATCACAAACACGTTTCGGGGCAATCCGAGTTAGTATAAGAAAGTTACGGACATTTTAGTACAGAAACCTCTACGAATGTTCCGAAGCAATCCGAGACCATCTACGAAAGTTAGGGACATTAATACTTACAGAACTCTTTTAAAAACATATCAAAAAGTGAATAAGAATCATAATCAACCTCGGAATTAAGGAGTAGTGTTACCCCAAGATACGAGTCATACCTTACTTAGCTCTAGGACATGCCAAAAGAAAGAAAGAAAGAAAGGGTAAGCCTTACATACCTGTTCCACGTCCTATTGGCTTTGCTTATTCGTCCAAGCTCGCTAGTCTACATTCAAGAGGTTTTACACAATCATTAGATTCGTCGTCATACACTTGTCCTAGTCTTTCAAATAAATTCATTTATAATCTGCCGAAATTTCGGCAGCATTTCCCCTGTAAATTCAACCAACCCCGAGGATCCAACTCGGCCAAATTATCAACAACAATACGAAATCTTCCAAACTTAATAAGGACAACAACAACACATTCCTTTCTTCCAAATTCATGAACCATTCCAACAATCTACACATTAACAACTTCATTCTCATAATTATAAGAAACAATACTAATGGCACATTAACTTCTTCAAAAATCCCGCAACGACTACAACTTCATTTCAAGCCATCAAATCTTTATTCTTATTATGGAATCCACAACAACAACAATCAAACTAATAAATAAAATCAATTCGTCTTTTCTACACAACACAACCCTATTCGGCCACCACCAACCTACACATATTTCATGAATTTCATCCATCTCTACATACTACAACATTCACAAATCATCCATAACACATGAAAGAGAGGATTAAACCTTACCTTTCTCCACTTATCTCTTCACTCAGCTAGGGTTGCATATTGCACAAATGAATGATTTGATTGCTCCAACAACTCCATCATGTTAATGAGGACCTTCCAATTGGTTGAAATACTAGAAGAAAATTATTTTTCTTGATCAATTTCTATGGCATTAATTTTTGGAGCCTTGGCCGAATGGCACTCTATTTTTTTTTCTCTCCAAGTTTCTTAGGTTGGAAGATGAATGATTTTTGTCGTGCTATGTAAGCATTGGTCCATATATATAATTAGCCCCATCAAATAAAAATGTGGACACATGACCCCACTCATGGCTTGAGTTAATTGGCCAAGCCATGGGTGGGACCCACACGGCCAAGGGTGGCCCCTTTTCTTGAACCTTCTTTTGAATTTCCCATTTTGCCCCTAGCCTTCTTCAATATTACCATGAACCACCTTGTGAGTTTCGCTTTTTACCCCTAGCCTTTCTCAATATTTCCATACTAATAAACAACTTGTGTATTAAAATAGTTCCGGGAAATAACCTTGCCCTTAACTTACCACGACTATCTTGAAACATCCGAATGCACAAAATACGGGATATAACATCCTCCCCCCCTTTAGAACATTTGCCCTCGAATGTTATACTGGTCTTGTGGGGTCTTATAACACTTCGGGGAGATCTCTTCTATAGTTATCACATACAGTTCATTCTTCATCCCACATATCCACTTTAGAAATTCAGGTTACCTGTAGGCATAGGGAATAAGTAGGGGTACTTCTCCTTTATCTCATCCTCGACTTCCCAGGTCATCTCTTCTCCATTATTGTTTCGTCACAATACCTTAATGGAAGTCACTTCTTAGGTACGAAATCTTCTCACCTGACGATCCAGTGTGGATACAGGCTACTTCTCGTAGGATAGTTCCTCCTGATGTGCCGATATGCTTTGAACTCTGGCCCCGAGCTAATAAATTTCCTCCTCTGGAGCCTGAAAGTGTTGCGATTCCTCTTAAGTTTAACATAATATGTTCTCCCCCCCCCCCCCCCTTTTAAGGGGCTCCTTATATGCTATCCTCGTCTACGATAATTACCTACCGTCTTTCACTTTCTTCTTAAAGTCGGGTTCCGTCATCGTATAGTCTGGCCTGTCTATCTTCTTGCTACTTACACTCTCGTATTTAACTAGAATACTTATGAGGGTATCCAATTCCGATGCCTCCTCTTTTTCGTCTTTCCATACCTCTATCTTTTGTGACTAACGGTGTCTTGGACTCACTAGTTCATGGAGATGTCGAGATTCACTATTTCCTTCTATGAAGTCTTCGATTATACCTTACTCCTCGTCTTCCTTCCAACTCGGTGCATAACAGATCGAAAACTTCTTACCATAATTTTTTCTTTCATTTGCGCCTATATCGTTATTCTTGTGAATATTCTCATATCTTTCCATCCACTATTAGTCCTTTCACCCATTTAGCTCACTTAGTCGTAATTCTTCTTACCTATGTGCTTGCGTTACAGCTGTGCATCCATGTTTTTCGAGCGTCCCGCTACTTTTGCTCTTAGCACAGAATCCTTACAGATTACACTCTCTCTATCCTCGCTCATCGATCCTTTAACTATATTTACGACGCTATGACCGAGCGGTCTCCTCTGCACGTTCCTTGCATTTCCTCTAAGATAAAATTTCTCTCAGACTCACATGAATTCTCATTCCATACCATTAATTTCCCAATCAACAGCGTCGACCCATCATACTTGTTCTTTCCTCGATGCGTAATCGGGTTCCTATCGCTAACTCGTTAAGGTATCCTTCTTACTCCTATAGTTAAAGATTTCCAATTGTTTTTCTCCCAATTGTTCTCCTTCTCCTTCGACTAACCCGTTAGTATACCTTTCCTACTTTCATCCTTAACCTTCCTTGGGTTTCTTCCTCCTCGATCACTTTCTTCTCTCGTTATTTGTGGCATCGGCTCTGAAGTTCGTGAAATTATACTTTAAACGCGCAAATCCGTCCTATTCTTAAGTCATCTTTTCAGGAAATCTCCTCCATGCCCGAGGCAACCACATTAATCTGGCTGCACATTTATTCCCTTATATACCTTTCAAGGGCCAAAATCTTCTAACATAGTCGCAAGGCTTAATCATTCTTTCTCTTACTTCACATTCCTTGTCGTGGTCACTATTCTTTTAGCCCCACTTATTGAAATCGGTTTTCGAACCCCACACATTCCTCTTTTGTTCCATGTTACCGCACTTTATCCTTTTTAGATGCCTACCTTCGAATTTTTCCCAAGTAGTCTCGTGCTTTGCCGGTAGTTTCTCTCGGGGGCTTCACTCACTGAGGTTCATTACCTTTCACCTTTTTCCGACATTTTGATCTCCTTGCCTTCCATTTACTCACTCTCTTTCTTTTCCAAATATCATTGTATTAGAACTTTCCAATCTTAACCTGTAGTGAAAATAATAGCAGCTTACCTTGTAACACTGGTACCATTTATTTTTGTTGTCACTTGAACTTCGGTACTCTTACTCGATTGATGCCTTCCATACCGTAGCACCGGTTGCTGGGACTCACATGCCCACCGATACAATCACATGTGGGATATCATACGCATTCATATATATGTATATATAATTGCTACCATCGCGCCTACAAAATACTTCTAAACGCTATTCAAGCTCATCCTAATTCCAGAGCTGTGATGCACTCTCTGTCTCTTCACCAGTCTAGTCTGCCTCGTCCTATGCGACCTCTTATGGTTTCCAACCACCCCGTATACTCTAGTTTCCCTTAGGCTACTCTAGCTTCTTATTTGTCTCTTATGTCTAAATCTATAGGATTTCTTGCACACTTCCCAGGGGGTCACCCATCCCAATATTTCTCTCACCTTAGCACGCTTAACCTTGATACTTCGATGAAATACGGTTCCCTAATGCTGATATAATCGCATCCACCTCGCCGCATGACCATCATTACATGATCTGGAGCAAGTCGAAGTCTTACAGATTCCGAGACATTCTCGTAACACGTCTTTCTCCTTAACAATTACTATTTTAGCCTTCTCAATTCCCAATATTCACCATTCACCTCTGTGTGACTACCTTTCGTCCTAGATTCCTAGATTCCCGATGGTAGTGAACACACCTCCATCGCCGTTACTTATACGTTCTCGGGTATCAGCCTGTTTGGATTCCCACTCACCATTCTTATATAATAACCTACAGCAAAACTGGTTGTCGACTTTCCCTGAATCCCCCAACAGACCTTGTTCCTACTAAACCTCGAATGTTATCCATTTTAATCCTTCGAGCTGCTAATCGTCTTTCCCGCAATTATTCTTCATGCCATGCCAAGTCCATAACCCTTCTGAAACAACGCATCCCACTTATCGTCTGTCTACGATATTTCCTTTCCACGCTTCTTCCTGTTAGGTGTACCTAACTAAATGACCAGATTTTGAAAGATTTCTAGCCGTGTCTCCCTTTACAATTCTTACTATTCAAAATCTGAACGCAACAAATACCAACAATGCCTCACAGGGCATACAGTTATCCGACACATTCCAGCCACCCAGAGCTTCCAATTCCAGATAAAAGGACCGAAATATCAAAAGTTACCTCCGCGACTTCCCATATCATCACTCACCTTCTCCCGTCGATACTGTGCCTCTGCTAAGATCAAAGGTTAGTGCAAGGAATCTCATTTCCTATGACTTGGCTCTATCGCACGATCTAAGACAAAAAGAAGGTCAACAATCCCTAGATGCCCTGCAGCCTCCTATTTATAAGTGTGGCCAGCTTCACATCCATAAACAGGACTCTACTGGACACGACTTTGCAGACAACCCCTAGGACGAACTGCTCTGATACCACTTTGTCACGCCCTAATCTTGATAGGGCGTGATGGGCACCTGACCCCTTATTCGGAGCCGAGCGAACCCGCTGACTCTTATTACACTCCTAACCTCTTAAGTCACAAAATGAAATACATAAAGGCTTTTAGAAACATTCTTTTCATCGTTCTCAAGTCCAGAAAAAAAAGATCTGTAATCATACGAAACTCATAACATGACGCATAATGACACATCGGCTGTTGGAACCGCTTACAAGACTGACATTCTATACCCACGACTCTGTCTGCAAAGTCTCTAACATCGACCAAGATACCATAGCATGAATACTCTGACTCGGCAACACTCCAGGAGCAAATGGAGTTTGCTCATTCCGCTGGAACATCTTCTATAATGGCTTCTACTCATCTGTAAACACCTGCGTGGCATGAAACACAGCCCCCGAAGAAAGGGGGTCAGTACGGAATATGTACTGAGTTTGTAAAGCATGAAACACAGCGAACAGAACCACAAACGGAATAAAAGTACAGAAAGTAAGTGCACTATTCAGAATACCAAAATGCTTACTTTTAAAACACAAATCATGCATGTCAAAATCAAATATCATATATGCATATAACAGATCCCGGCCCTCAAGTGAGGGACGCGGTGAATAGAAACATCATATGTCATCCTGGCCGCTACCCCCATATCATCATATCATCATATACATATACATATATATATATATATATATATATATATATATATATATATATATATATATATATATAAATATATAGTGAGGGACGCGGTGAACAATGCAGTGGAAGGCGCACGATAACAGACCCTGGCCCGGGACTCAGTGAAAGATACATTGAGGCAGGCACGAGCAGAGTAGTAAGAAACTATATGCACATAAATCAATTTTTAAGACTCGATAGATAGGTACGCTAGCCGACACTTGAAGGATCACAAACACGTTTCGGGGCAATCCGAGTTAGTATAAGAAAGTTACGGATATTTTAGTACAGAAACCTCTACGAACGTTCCGAAGCAATCCGAGACCATATACGAAAGTTAGGGACATTAATACTTACCGAACTCTTTTAAAAACATCAAAAAGTGAATAAGAATCATAATCAAACTCGGAATTAAGGAGTAGAGTTACCCCAAGATACGAGTCATACCTTACTTAGCTCTAGGACATGTCAAAAGAAAGAAAGAAAGGGTAAGCCTTACATACCTGTTCCACGTCCTATTAGCTTTGCTTATTCGTCCAAGCTCGCTAGTCTACATTCAAGAGGTTTTACACAATCATTAGATTCGTCGTCATACACTTGTCTTAGTCTTTCAAATAAATTCATTTATAATCTGCCGAAATTTCGGCAGCATTTCCCCTGTGAATTCAACCATCCCCGAGGATCCAACTCGGCCAAATTATCAACAACAATCCGAAATCTTCCAAACTTAATAAGGACAACAACAACACATTCCTTTCTTCAAAATTCATGAACCACACAAACAATCTACACATTAACAACTTCATTCTCATAATTATAAGAAACCATACTAATGGCACATTAACTTCTTCAAAAATCCCGCAACGATTACAACGATTACAACTTCATTTCAAGCCATCAAATCTTCATTCTTATTATGGAATCCACAACAACAACAATCAAACTACTAAATAAAATCAATTCGTCTTTTCTACACAACACAACCCTATTCGGCCACCACCAACCTACACATATTTCATGAATTTCATCCATCTCTACATACTAGAACATTCACAAATCATCCATAACACATGAAAGAGAGGATTAAACTGTACCTTTCTCCACTTATCTCTTCACTCGGCTAGGGTTGCATATTGCACAAATGAATGATTTAGTTTCTCCGACAACTCCTTCATGTTAATGAGGACCTTCCAATTAGTTGAAATACTAGAAGAAAATTATTTTTCTTGATCGATTTCTATGGCATAAATTTTTGGAGCCATGGCCGAATGGCACTCTATTTTTTTTTTCTCTCTAAGTTTCTTAGGTTGGAAGATGAATGATTTTTGTCTTGCTACGTAAGCATTGGTCCATATATATAATTAGCCCCATCAAATAAAAATGTGGACACATGCCCCCACTCATGGCTTGAGTTAATTGGCCAAGCCATGGGTGGGACCCACACGACCAAGGGTGGCCCCTTTTCGTGAACCTTCTTTTGAATTTCCCATTTTGCCCCTAGCCTTCTTCAATATTACCATGAACCACCTTGTGAATTTCCCTTTTTACCCCTAGCCTTTCTCAATATTTCCATACTAATAAACAACTTGTGTATTAAAATAGTTTCGGGAAATAGCCTTGCCCTTAACTTACCACGACTATCTTGAAACATCTGAATGGACAAAATACGGGATATAACAGCTTGGGTGGGTATTTTTCGAAAAATGGTTTCTACCAACCAACCGAATATGAGAAAATAAGTAGAAATTCACTTATTTTCTCATAACACATTGTCCTCCATACAGAACACACCCTAAGGGTGTACTTGGTATAGGGGAAAATAATTTTCAATTTTCTCATGTTTGGTTGGTCAAAATTTTGAAAAACATTTTCTATAGGAAATCACGTTCCTTATAAATGAAGAAAACGATTCCCAACTTAAAGTAGAAAAACAAGCTTCTGTCACGCCCCAAATCTGGAGTGGCGTGACCGGTATCCGATGCCAAGCTAGGCCCGAGTGAACCACTCTAAATCTGAAACTCTGGGGGAGTAACCCCCACCTTAAATCGATAAGTCCTACCTGCACACAGACAATACCAACAAGCCGGCGAGGTCGCAATATATATATATATATATATATATACCTGTCACTTCCATATATATATATATATATATATATATATATATATATATATATAAATACTGATTATCTCGTCTGAACTGGTACACACACACACACCCAAAATATATATACACAACTGAGCAAGACGACGAGGCTGCTATGATCGTACCAAGCCAACAGTATCCAAACGGACATATACAAGCCGACAAGGCTATCACACTGACACACTATACACAAGACTCTTCTACAAGCCTCTAGGGAAAGTATGACTGTACCATGGTCGGGACAAGGCCCTAGCCCGCCCATACAATTTGTAATAAAAAGGGAGAGACTCCAAAGACCTGGAAACTCCGAACAAAAAGGGAGCTCACCAATCAGCTGATATCAGATCCTGCCTATAGGGGAGGTCTATTAATCTGTCGATCTGTACCTGCAGCCATTAATGCAGCGCCCTTGGCAAATCAGACGTCAGTACGAAACAATGTACCGAGTATGTAAGGTAAATGATAACTAAAACTGAACTGAAAACAATACAATCTAGAGGCCAAAGAATACTCTGAATATCTCACCTGACCAGTCTCATATGAAATGCATTATCATAATATCATATATCTCACTGACCAAGTGGCCAGGCAACTGTAAAATAAATACATACACACACACACACACACACACACACACAGATATATATATATATATATATATATATCTCACTGACCATAACGACAAGAAAATCTGTCTCACTAACCCATCGGCCAGGAAAAATAAAATGTCTCACTGACCCGTTGGCCAAGCAAAATAAAATATCTCACTGACCAAGTGGCCAAGCTAAATAAAATGTCTCACTGACCAAGTGGCCAGGCTAAATAAAATGTCTCACTGACCCGTAGGCTAGGCATATCTATCTCACTGACCCGTAGGCCAGGCATATCTGTCTCTCTGACCAAGCGGCCAGGCTAAGAAAAATATATATGTATATATTAATGTTGTATATCATGTGCAAACTGAAGTATAAGGAGATGTCACCATGTCTCTTTCTGGATCTTCTATTAATAGTGAACTATGAGCAGATGGAAATCCCTCAGAAGATGCAATATCACATCAAAATCAGTACACCTCTATGACAACTCTAAACAATAGTTCTCTTTCTCTAATATTCGATAAAAGCTTATGATTTATGGATCATGCCAAGAAAAGAAAGGATAGCCATTACATACCTGGGAGCTTACTTCTCGACTTTCCAACCTACCTCATGTATTGCGATCTATTTAAGATCATTCGTAGTCTCGTAATATACCTATAAAACCATTCATACTATTATGAGGCTTATCATCATATGCTTGTCTTAAGCCCTCAAATAAAATCCTTTTAGAATTTGCTTAAATTCGGGCAGCATCTCCTCTGTTTATATCCCTAGCCCGAAATCACAATACCAATAAAATAACAACAATAGCCACACTAATATCAACCACATCATCATCAATACCAATACGTTCAATAAAACATCTCGCACGATGTTTACCCAATTTCTCAATCAACTACTTCATTATACGACTATTTAATAGCTCTATCTTTGTAAGTGAACCTAAATCAATATCAATAAAGGGACATTCATACCTTGTTCTTTCTAGAGCAGTGATATCTTTAATATTTACTTTGAATCCAAGCCAAAATCCACCGCAAGACGATACTATAGTCACCGCTATACGTCACCCGAGCCTCGATTAATACTCTGCCACTTGAAATCACTCCAATCCCTCAATTGTATGACACACACACACTCCTATATGTTTACTGAGCTTTTGGGGTAATATTTGGGTGAAAATGAGGGCTTTTGACCCTTACATAGAGAGTACCGACTTAAAATTTACTTTACGCGTTCGCCCAGCATTGGGGCGCGTTCGGGCAGGGTTGCTCAGTGTTTCTCTGCGCGTTCGTGCCACCTCCAGGTGCGTTCACGCAAGGTTAATTCCTGCTATGGCAGTCCGTCTTGAAATGCTCATAACGTTTGATTTCGGTGTCGGATCGATGCACGGTTTGTTGCGTTGGAAACTAGACTTCTTAAACTTCAATTTAGGATTTTGTTTCACTTCAAAACTCCTGATATACTAGGATACATTCCTTTCTCAATTTAGACCAAAATTATCCTACGAGACCTTGCCCATCCTTTCTCCAAATTTCCAACAAACTTAATTTCCTTAATTCACTTGTTCTCCAATCCTTCCACGACCTATTACATGAACTTAAACCCTCATAACCATAAGATATGCCCATATAATCTCATATATATTAGAAAATAACTCCAGTCTCTATAATTGAACAACTAACACCTAAAAAATCTCAACGTACAAAACTACGAGGTGTAACAGCTTTATAAGTGATATTCAACATTAATTGTTTCCTCTTTACCCTATGTATGAAAGTTTGTTCTCTGACCAAAAAAAAATGGCCTCACGTTGAAGTTTGTCTTTAGAACTACCTTGTCAAACTTGTATTGTTTTTTCTCTGTAATAGATAGGTGCAACTCTTTTGATAGCATAGATGGTTTCATCTTGTAACCAGGTAGATCTACGTAGCTGTGGATTTTTTTTAAGTAGGTGGTCAGCTCCTGCTTGGTTTTGTAATTATTACTTGGTATCAATAAAATTTGCTTACCAACAAAAAAAAACAGTTTGGCTTTGGACCACCAAAAGTATTGAGCTACCTTTTCCTTTATCGGGGATGCCCAGTGCAATTGGTGTCAACCTCAAAATCATGATTTGAATTCTCACTTTCGAAATTTGCCAAAATGATCTCTTCTACTACCACCCTTGCACCATGTCTCTCACAGTCATCTTCTAACGCCGACACCACCTCCTCTTTCTACCGACTTTCCTTCCACAATCTTCGCATCCTACCTTAAACTTTCTGGTGACCACCAACAACAACAACATGACCTCATCAAATTCATGTTGTTCTCCATTCCTCTAGCTTGTTCTGGTGCCTTTATGTGCCTCATTTGCCTTGAAAGAATATGTTCTTCTGATTCCACATGCGGTCCTATCCCTCTCGCTATTCTATCGCACATCTTTCATCTCCCTTGCATTCAATCGTGGGCCATTCAATTCTCGAATTTGGTTGTTTCCTGTGACACCTCGTGTGCTGCCATTCAAAATGGCAATTACCTAAATCCCTAAGACATGTTATTTTTTCTATGGAAAATCTCCAGAGCCACTTATAAACTTTGAGTTTATTTTTGTGGTAAAATTTGAGGGAGGTCATTGAATTACAATTGTAGACACCATTGGTTATTGTTGCGCCGTCTTGTATCGTGTTCGTCTCTCTCACCACTAATGTATTCATCAAGTAATATAAACATAACAGTAATTTTTATATTTTCGATCTTGATACATCTTCTATAATAATCCCGGGAAGCAACACTGGACAAAACGTTTTATCATGGCATCGATAAACAACATATGATTTTGTCTGATCAAGCTCAAATAAAACAAATTCAGATAATTAGTGCCCACATGACTATTGACATACATCTATCAAGCATTTCATCAAGGATATCTTTATTTGCTGAGCATACGTAGGATAAAAAATCGTCGTGCTTTGATACTGCATATCACTAGAAACTTAAAAAGTTAAATATATTATTGATGATTGCTGAGATATTGTTGTCTTAATAATAGTGTTGAGCTTAAAATGAAGTTTTGAAGATTGACAAACTATGCATCCAGATACATTCAAGTACAAGGGAGTTACAAGGAAGAGATTAAAGAACCAAAAGTCCAAACAGATCTCCAAGGGAACTAGTGAAGCAACAGTAATAGAAGAGGAACTGGTCCTTGAAAGAAGACTAGAGATTGTCAAATAGAAGCTCTTTCGTGCCAACTCAGAGAATTAGAATTATTGACTTATTCCTATTCGATGAGAAGTTGGATTTCAAATTATGGAAATATTACCATAAACTTAACACATGGAATTAGCATTGGAGTCGGAGAAGGAAGAAGTACGTGCAAATAAGGAAAGAAGTACTTGGTTTTCAGACATATTATAAAACCAAGACTTGGATGGATGTGGACAAAAAGAAGGCGACAACCACTCCTATATATACAGCACGTCAAAGAACTTTGGAGTTTCACCACATCGAAAGAGAGACATCTAGAGTGAGAGAACTCAACAGTAGTGTCTCTAGGGAGTCAACTACTGTTGACACCCAATTTTTGTCCTCCAAAAATTCAAATTAATTGGTCAAGCTTCTTGAATTTTAAACAAAGTGAAATATTTATTCTAAAAATCAAAAATATTTTCTAAAACTGCTTTTGGTGATGAATTGCCATTTTATTTTGCAAAATAACCTAATATATATTAGGTATATTTTACGTAAGATTTTAAGTATAAATTAGATCAATTCTATCAAGTTGAAGGTCAATTTTATATAAAAATGAGTGCTTAATTAAGAACGTAATTTTTTGCCGATTCTTAGTGTTTTGCGACCTAATCACTACAGTTAGTCCTTTTTGAAAATAAAGGTTTCACTTTGTTAAAGTCAAGAAGCTTATCTAATTGATTGAATAGTTAATTCATCTCAATTTTACTCCAAACCAACTTAATTTCAAGAATATTGGTTTTAATGGGGAAAAAATAAATACATTTCGAGTAACTTGGTTATGATTAAAATGATTTTGGCTCTGGCTCAAAGAAGAAATTTGTTATTATTTAAATTCCAAGGCTATCCACTTTTAATCTCAATTCTTCCCTCTAATCTCTCTTTTTTCGGACCAATTCCTCAGGCCCAATTTATGCATAACTCGGCCCAGTACTTTCTTAATTCCAAGCCTTTAAGTTATTCTTCATTTTCTTAATACACCAAAGCCAACAACACACAACCCAAAATGATTAACCCTAGCCGCTTGAAGAAACCAGCGAGAACATAGCTGACAAAAGCCATTTCTGGATAAGATTCCAAGTGCTTTCAGTGACCAAGCCTTTGCTTCCCCGATTTGGGCAAGGAAATTTATTGTTTTGTCATCTTCTTCAGCCCGAATGGTAACCTGCAATTTCCCTTTACTTTTCTTCAAATCATTCAATTTTTTTCGTTTTTTCTTTTCCATTAAGATTCAGATTTCAAACAATCCTTGAAAAAATTTCAATTTGAAGTCCGTGTTGCATTTGTCCCACATCGTTTGAAAAGCTCAAACGCTAGCATTTGGGGTTCTTTAAAAGAACCCCATTGTCTCCATTCAGAGGAGAGGATGACACACCATCACTCAGCTAAAAGACATTCTGAGTCTAAGCTTTGAGTTTTGTTTGGTGTTCTGTAGTTCAAACTTTGATGTTTGTTTTTTTCCGTCATCGAGTCTGAGTGTCTATTGGCAAGAAGCTAAAATGAAGTTCGTCTGTGAAGTTCGAAGGTGATTCGCTTCTTTCGTCACCCCCGTCGCTACTCAGCAAAAAGGTAATCTTCATCCTTTGTTTTTATTTTTAGTTTTGTTCTGATGTAATTTGTAGCCATTCTGTTTGCTCAATGTAGTTTGTAGTATTTTAGTTTTGCTTGTAGTTCATAGTTTTGTTGTTGTTTAGATTCAATGTTGAGTCATTTTTCCTCCTCTCTATTAATTCTTTTTCTTAGTTCTGGTTTTATTTTGGCTTTATTTCTTATACATTCGATTTAGTTTTTTCATTGCTGTTTTGCTTGCTAGATATTTGGTATTTATTTAGCATGATTAAGTTCTTTTTTTTTTAAAAGGTTTAGATATTTGGTTTTCTGTTAAGTTTCAATATATATATATATGCAAGCTTGAGTTTTGCTTTCTTTGTTATTTACTTATTCCATGGTTTAGTTTAATACTTCTCCATAGTAATGTCTATATGTTCTCTTTGAATAAACATGAAGTATGATATTATCCTATTGCTCTTAACATTTTACATCTCAGATTAGATCCCGAAAAAACTAAATGTATTTGGGCCGAAATCATGTCCTTATTCTAGTTTGGTTTACACTGGGAAATTTTTCTTCCTTTAACTATTAAGACAATGCTAGTTTGACTCCATATAATTTTAACCATGTTCAATCCTCTTTGTTTTAGCTGACCCTAATGTAGTTGATTTCAAGTTAATTGTGTCTTTACTATCTCATTTATTTATAAGTATGAACACCTCTTTGGCTCCATGTGATTTGTTCTGCATGTGTAGTTTGTTTAAACTTACTACAACACCTTTTATGCATGAAATATGCTATACTTTAATTAGTTTGAAGTATATAATGTGTGGAGTTTTAAGCTTCTTCTTCTTCTTTATAATGTGTGGAATTGTTAGCTTCTTCTTTACTTTCCTTTTTGTTTGTTAAAGTTTGTTTTTTGGTCATGTATTCTTTTTTGGAAAACTGAGTTCGAGATAAATTGTCACATAACAGGGAAAAGTTAAGTATTGAACTAGATTTAGACCTTAACTGATATATCACTCTTAATGTTAGCAAAACATGTGTTCTGGCTTATATTTAAATGTGGTTTAAACAAAGTGGCTCTACTCTGCTTTGGTTTCAGTTTTAGCTAATCACCATTTGAGTTAATTAAGTGTTGAGTCAATCTGCCCTGCTTATTTTGTAGGAGATTAAGTGTAGCATCATCATTTAAAAGAGCATAAATATGATTTTGAAGTTCAAAGAGTTTAATTGTTCTATGCAATTTCTGATAGTTAAGGTCTTAGCCCTAGTTTAAGTGATGAAACTTATAGAATAAAGGACCACTTAGGTTACCTATGTAAGTCTTTGTTTGTTTAGTCAAGTTTCAAAGTCCTCTATGATTAACTTTTCATGCTTGTAAGGTCTGCTAGTTGGTTTCTCTTCTTTAATTTGAGTTTCTTTTGGGAACAAGTTCTCGATGATCTTAAGCATGTAAACATGTTGGTTCAGTTTCGCGTAAGTACATCTGAGCTATAGTTTATTTACAGTTCAAATGAGCTTTACCTTGTCTACTTTCTGGTTTTTTCTTTGAACTTAAGCATTGGTTTGTTTTAGTTCATAAAAGCATGTGAGATCATGATCTAGGTCTTATTATATGATACTAGTTAGTATTGGGTGGGTTTAAATAATAAAAATGTTTGTTCAAAACTCTATCATGTTGTGTGTACCAGTGCTGAGCATTTTCTTTAAGATTCATTGATACTCTCTTCCATTGTCTTCATTGTTCTGTTTTTTTTTCTTTTTTTAAACAACCATGAAATTAGGATGTTCTTCTTAAAACTGTTATGCTAGAATATGAATTTATAGGATTTAATTTAGCACTAAATTATCATATTTAAAGTTTGAGCTTCAGTTGTTTATGTTAGTGTTAATGTATCAAAAAATGTGTTTTCTAAAAGATGGTCTTTCTCTATGCCTAGCTGATATGTTTGTCCAATGTTAATTCAGTCTCCAGTGAGTGCCTTGAGTCCATTATATGATTCACTTTGAATTTAATTGAAGACCCTAAGGAAAATGACCTGATCTTATCCCTATGTATGATTTTCCGAATGTAGACATGTAATTCGGGAATTCACTTTGTCCTTGGAAATATTATTCTCCTTATGTTTGCCCATTTAAATTAGTGAAGCACGATTGAAAGATGTTCTCGCGTCTTTAGCATGCTATAACCAAATTGCGTAACTTTCTTCTGTGTAATCAATGGCATGACTGAAATTTCTAGCTGCAAATTAAGTTTGTTCTCTAGAGGATTAAATGGTTGTAAGTTACATTTGCCTGTTCACATTAGATTTAGATCATTTTTGTTCCTAGAAAATATTTTGGTTGAGTTCATATTTGAGTGGTTAAAATTTGATTCAAGTAATGAACTTGAGCAGTACTAATACTTTCTTCCTTTCTTCTATTTCTAGGCATGAAAATCCCGAGACGAGTCCAACTGGACTTATGCATTTTCCTCCGCATTACCTCGTTGGGTCGGAAACCCAATATTACATTAGATTGAGTCAGACCACACACATTAAAGGCCCAATCATGAGTAAAAATGACAACTAGTGAGCTTCGGTAGACGCACTAGCCTAAACCTTTCTTCCTTATTTTTACAAGTCGTATTTATGTATGTATTGTAAAATGCTATGTAAATATTGGAAGCTATATGATTGGAACTTAGTTGAATTAGGCAAAACGATGTGTACACATCGTTTAGAACGGATAGGAACCTGAACACATTTTCAAAACTCGGACCCAATGAAAGAATATCATTCTATGAAAAGAATAAAAGACTAAAAAAAATAATTATTTCCTTGTGTAAAAGCCAAAAACGAAAACAGTGAAGTATATATTTTGAGAAAGTTAATTTTTCCTAAATTTCTGGAAATTACCAAACAGTCGGATTTGTTGAGAAATTCAATTTTCTTAATTTTCCGAAATTACAAAAGAGTTAATAGAAATTCTGACTTCAAAAAGTGAGATTTATAGAAAAGAATTTTAAAATTAGTTTAAGGGACTCAAATGACCTTTTAAAAAAAAAAATCTTGGGGCCAAGCCCACTCGAATTGGAATAAACAAAGGGAATTTCATTTGAATTTTAGATTTGAGGAAAGGATTCAAGAAGGGTAACCTGAACACATTTTCAAAACTCGAACCCAACGAAAGAATATCATTCTATGAAAAGAATAAAAGATTAAAAACAAAAATATTATTTCCTTGTGTAAAAGCCAAAAATGAAAACAGTGGAGTATATATTTTGAGAAAGTTAACTTTTCTTAAATTTCTGGAAATTACCAAACCGTGGGTATTTATTGATTTTCTTAAGTTTCAGAAATTACAAAAGAGTTAATAGAAATTCTGACTTCAAAAAGTGAGATTTATAGAAAAGAATATCAAAATTAGTTTAAGGGACTCAAATGACCTTTTAAAAAAAAAAAAAATCTTGGGGCCAAGCCCACTCTAATTGGAATAAATAAAGGGAATTTCATTTGAATTTTAGATTTGAGGAAAGGATTCAAGAAGGGATATATTTGGACCTTGATTTTGAGAAAAGATTGCTTTGGTTAGAATATGATTAACCCAATTGAGCTAAAAAGTGGATAATATAATAAGCAAAAGTCCCTGTACTTATAAATAAAAACCTATTCTATTTTGAAAAGGAGATATACTTTATTATATATATATATATCTAAAAAGTGGATAATATAATAAGCAAAAGTCCATGTACTTATAAATAAAAACCTATTCTATTTTGAAAAGGAGATATAATTTTTGGTCCGAAATTGAAGTGAACATAAACCCTTATAAATATATTTTTTTCAAAAAAAAAAAAAAAATCAACTCTTTTTTCTTTAAAGAATATTTTGTAAAAAAAATGGAGTTTGATGACAAGCATGACATGTTTTGCAAGAAAGAAATATTTTTAGCAAATAATTACATTAATCAAACATTGAAGCTCGTAGGTCAACCGTATTCTACGGATCCTTAATACTAGGGTGCCTAAAATCTTTCCTAGGGGATAACTAGAACCCTTACCTCAAACTCTGGTTTAAAAGGATTTTTTCTTTGTTTGAATAAGCCCTTTTTAACTCAGTTTTCATAAATTAGGTGGCGATTCTAAAAGCATAAAATCCAATTAGAGCACCAACAACCTCTTAGTAGCTTTTATGCACCCACGTAAAAGTGAACCGTAACAGATGGCGACTTCGGTGTGGATTTTCTAGGTTCTAACCATAAGGGTTTCAATATAATGTGATTTAATTGTGATTATTTGCTTATTTGTTTATTTTTCTTGTAAAATATAAATTGTCATGCATTCATATCATCAATTCCGTCACTCCTGGAAAAAAGCATGGTTTCAAAGGGGACACGCGGGCTCGCGATCTAGTTTTCACTAAAAAACCCGAAACACCCTTTTTTTGGAACACGTTGAACGTTAAGTTGGTGTGCGGTCACCCAACGACCGACAACGGTTCAGCCCGAGTAGTCCGCTAGGGTCCAATATCATTCGAAAAACACACTCTTACATATGCCTAGGATAGAGCTAACCCAAATCCAAAGATGAACTAGACGGGTTTTGGATATTTGAGACGTATCTAAAACCCAACTTATCTAAAACCCATTAAGGAGATTACCTTGTGTCAAGACGGTCTATGGCCCGAAGACACCTCATCCAACTATGTGAAAAATTGAAGGATGTACATGCCGCTATACTAACCGTTTGTTTCTGGGGTCGGAAATTTTTCCGTTACTTTTCAAAGGAGCTCGGAAAGTTCGAGAGACGATGAAGGACCCCCGTGGTAGTTTAGTTTAGGATTTGTATCCCGGCGTGGGACTGACATTTGTATACCCCGTTCCCTTACTAGGTATCCCCATTCAATATATTCATAAAGTTATGTATAAATTTTGAGGCAAACTGTAACAGCCCAGGACACCGTATGTTAAGAAACTTCGTTTTGAAATTATATTTTCAAATCAACACCACTGCGGGTTCATAAGATACACGAACTCAAACTTGCGATTATCACAGAAACTAGTATCTTCCTTTGTACACAATTTCAAGGCAAAATGTAAACCCGGTACATGGCATGACTTGGGTTGAAAGCACACCCTAAAATAGCAAAACAACTCACCAAGTTCAAGTTACACGCATATGGTCTTGTGTCCAACAAGCCTCCAAAATTTCATACATAAGTGTTACATATGGATCATGTACAAGTCCCCAAAATTTTACAAGACCTAGATGCATATGCAAATGTGATCTTTACTAAGGCTCCCAAAAAGTCTACTCCAAATGGCCATCTTCAAATCTCTTCCCGTACATTACCTACGATAGAAAACAACTATCGCTAAGCATAAACCTTAGTGGTGTATAGACTTTGGGCTTGGAGCCATTAGATTCTGCAATACCCTTATCCGCCGTAGGTAGCTCAATGAGATAAAAATAAATCAAGTAACCAAGTATATCGAAAGTATCAAATACCAAACCTTGAAGAGTTTCAAAATATTGATATCAATATTCGAAGGCTCAAGTGTTAAGAAAGCTTATAATTCAGTTCAAGAGAGTTTGTCAAATAACCAATTTTGCCTAATATGTACTTCATGCCATCACACCAAGCACAATAAATATCAAGATGGACCGAAGCCCCAAATCAAGAGGGGTCGTCACCCAATAATCAAGACAATCAAGAGCCATGTTGAAAGTGGCTTTCCACTCGTACTAAAAAATGGACGAAAATCCATCATCAAGACGAAATGTAAATCCAAAGTCAAGATGTGCAAGATCTGAATCAAGAGGCATGCCGATATCGGTGACAAAGTCACTATAACAAGAAGGACAAAGTCCCAACAGGAATGCAAAATGATCAAGCAATTCGTATAAGTGGGCGATTTAGCGAAAGTTTTGCAATACTTGAGATGTTAACCATACAATGATATAAGATGAAGAGTAAGGAAACAACCCATTAAGATACTTCAAAACTTCCAAAAAATAAAGATATTCCAAGTTCAATTTTATACACAAACCTTGGTGTTTTACCACACAACAAGTTCTACCACAACTCGAGGAGTTCAAATCGTCTACCTATAGACCAACCAAAGTCCACTTCGTCAAACAATTCCTCTTAGCCCGTACAAGAGCATATATACCTTAAATACACTATCAAATATCTACTTAAGGCATAAATTTCTTCCAAACTTTGTAAGTATTAAATTAGTTTTTGTTTTGTAAGTGGTATCTGTTACACCCCATATCTTCGAAGAAGCACTTATCAAATTTGAAACATAAGTGCGTTGAGTTATGGTTAAGTAAGACCACTTTTTAATATAAGGAGCAAGAATTATTAAATATATTTAATGAGTGAAGGATGTATATAAGGTATACCGGAAGGTTTTATAAGGAAATGAGTGGAACAAATGAAGTAGTATGACTTTGGAGAAAGGATGGGTAATGTTTTGTGTCAAAATTTTGGTCCAACTTGGGGGACGAATATCTCTGATAATATGAAGTGTTTTAAGGTGAAACAAATGCCTAAAATGAAGTTTGTCGAGTCTAGTTTCCAACGCAATAAACTGGTCATCGATAGGACATCGGAGTAGAGAATAATGGACGTTACAAGTTCAGTTGACAGAGCAGAAACGCGTGCTACAGTACTGCTACAGTACCGACCCTTATAAAAAAGGTAAGCAACCCTTTTTTTTCACCAGATTTGCCAAGAAATTTCCAGAAAATTGAAGAGATAGAGAGAGGGGGGATCACAAAGTGAGCAATTTTCAAGCGAAGAGTATTAATCGAAGCTCGGATAAACGCATGGATGTGATTCACGTATGGTTTTGCGGTGGATTCAAGGTAGATATTGAAGATATCTCTGTTTTAACAAGAATAAGGTATGAATCTCCTATTATTAATGTTAATTTTGGTTTATTTACAGAGATAAAGTCGTTAAATAATTGTATAGCGAGTTGGTTGGTTGTGAAAATTGGGAAAACATCGCGTGGGTTGTTTTATGGTACATATTGGTGTTGGAAATGATGTGATTGTCGTTGTTGTTGTTGTTGTGGTTGTTGGTTGCTGAACTATAATTTCGGGCTAGGCATATAAACAGGGGAGATGCTGCCGAAATTTCAGCAGATTCTAGAAAGAGTTAGTTTGAGGGCTTAAGACAGGCCTATGAAGATGAGTCTAACAATAGTATAAAATTTCTTGAATATATATTACGAGCCTGGGAGGCCAAGCGTTGAACATTTAGAGTTAAGGCGACCAAAAAGGTATGTTAAAGCTCGTCCCTTTCTTTCAAAGGCATGATTCCTATGTTATGATTTCATAAATATTTCCATATCTTCTTGTTTTCAAAAGTTAAAAGTCTATGATTACAAGGCATGATTCCCTTCCTAACAACCCGTAAATGTTTTTCCAAAATCTTCGTATTTTTCCAAAACAGAGGTTTATGATTTTTTAAGCTCTTATGATAACAAGGATGGACATGTTTTTATCATGATGACAATGATGCCAAATATGAGAATATTTTTCTATGGTGGGTATGATGAGAACGATTTCATGTTTAAAGGTTCCAAGTTATGATTTCAATGACGATATAAGAATGTTGAGCTATTTCTTGATTTCTCAATTTTATTCATGGATGACGACTATTTTTTAAAGATTCCAAAGTATATGAATTGACGCCTTATGATATTTATGATCTTATTATATGTTTTCTCTTGATGCTATTCTTCATTGATAGTCTCACCTTATAATAATTATTCCTTCGAGGTGAGATAAAGCGATGGTGATTATTCCATAATATAATCGGAGGTTACCAACCTTATGTCACTCTGATAGAGACATAACTTTTTTTGGGCTCTCCTGCACGCTGCTTATATGATATATGTATATGATATATGGGTAAATGGGAAAAAGGGACACATGTGGCGCTATAGACGCATTGCCACCTGATCAGTTGGTGTAACTTATCATCCCGGACGCGGGACACATGCGGCTAAATGGATCGGAGCCGACGCCTCGGCATATTTTCTGTATATATGAACAAAAAAATGTTTTTCAAAGAAAGCTAAGCATGCATGGCATCCGCCCTAAGAGGCACTCATATGTACATGTTACTCTTTTATCTTACGATATGCTCTATATTTCCATTCTTTTATTATTCATACTTTACATCCCTTACTATGTTATTATTCATGCCTTACATACTTGGTACATTATTCGCACTGACGTCCCTTCTTGTGGACGCTGCGTTCATGCCCGCAGGATCAGGTAGCCAGTCGGACGATCCGCATCAGTAGGACTTCCCTTCAGCAGCAGTCAGTACGCTCCATTGTTCCGGTGCTACAGCCTTTTGGGTATGCTATTCCGTTACGTACATATTTGGGCACGGCAGGGCCTTGTCCTGTCATTTCTAAAGATTGTACTCCATAGAGGTCTGTTGACAGTGAAATGTAGTCGTGATAATACTCAGCATCGTCGGCTTGTATTTTGTTGTACAGTATATATGTAGCGGCCAAATCAGCTTACGTTGTTACTCTCAGTACTTATGTTATATGTATGCGTTGGCCGTGAGTTCCCGGTACGGTGTCTTTTATGTTGTTTGTTCGGGAGACAGTGTAGCACAGTTACAAAT